>NC_045598.1:166172305-166850876 GCF_009762305.2 Zalophus californianus | reverse complement strand
ATTTCCTTGATGATTAGTGATTCTGAGCACCTTTTAAAGTATGTATTGGCTATTTGAATGCCTTCTTTGGAAAAAATGTGCATTTGGATCCTTTGCCCATTTTTAAATTGAGTTATTTATAAAACTCCCAGGAGAAGATATAGGTAAAAGGCTCCTTGACATTGGTCTTGGCAATATATATATATATTTTTTTGGATGTGACACCAAAAGCAAAGACAAGGAAAGCTAAAATAAGCAAGTGAGGCTACATCAAACTAAAAAGCTTCTGCATAGCAAAGGAAATCATCAACAAAATGAAAAGGTATCATACAGAATGGGGGAACATGTTTGCAAACTACATATGTGACACAGGGTTAATGTCCAAAATATATAAGGAACTCATACAACTTAATAGCAACAAACATATGCATACATACATGCATACATACATAGAATGACCCAATTAAAAATGAGCAAAGGACCCGAATCACTAGTAATCAGAGAAATACAAATCAAACCCACTATGAAATATCACCTCACACCCGTTAAGATGATTATTATAAAAAATGACAATAGATAACAAATGCTGGAGAAGATATGGAGAAAAAGGAGCCCCTGTGAACTGTTGGTGGGAATGTAAACTGATACAGCTGCTACA
This sequence comes from Zalophus californianus, assembly GCF_009762305.2. NCBI lineage: Eukaryota > Metazoa > Chordata > Mammalia > Carnivora > Otariidae > Zalophus > Zalophus californianus. The sequence continues at coordinate 166,850,239 of NC_045598.1, read as the reverse complement.
AAAACAATATGGAGTTTCTTTAAGAAATTTAAAATAGAACTACCATATGATCCAGCAAGCCCACTTCTGAGTATATATCCAATGGAAATGAAATCATTATCATAAAGACATGTCTGCATACTCATGTTTAGTGCAGCATTTTTCATGATAGCCAAGGTATGGAAACAAACGGTCAACAGATGAATGGATAAAGAAGTGTGGTATATTATATTCTATATAATATGTAATATATAATAATAAAGGAATATTATTCAGCCTTAAAAAAGAAGGAAATCCCACCATTTGCAACAACATGGATGAAACTAGGGGGTATTATGCTAAATGAAATAAGCCAGACAGAGAAAAACAAATAATGCATGGTATTTCTTATATAGGGAATCTATAAAAATGTAAAAGTTGAATTCTTAGAAACAGAATAGAATAGTGGTTGTAGGAGTTGGGGAGTAAGGGAAATGGGGAGTGGTTGGATGAAGGTCTAAGGATGTAATATATGACATGGTGACTATAGTTGATATACTGTATTGTATAATGGAAATTTGATAAGAGAGTAGATCTTAAGTGTTCATCAAGAAAAAAAAAAGGTAAGTATGTGAGGTGATAAATAGATGGGTTATTCAACTCTGTTGTGAGAATCCTTTCACAATATATATGTATATCAAATCTTCACATTGTATATTTTAAATATATATTACAATTTTATTTCTCAATTATATTTCAATAAACCAAATAATTTAGGGGTGTCTGGGTGGCTCAGTAGGTTAAGTGTCTGCCTTCGGCTCAGGTAATGATCTTGGAGTCCTGGGTGAGCCCCATTTCCGGCCCCCTCCTTGGCAGGGAGGCTGCTTCTCCCTCTTCCTCTGCCCCTCTCCCTGCTCCTTCTTTCTCTCTCTCACTCTCTCTCTCAAATAAATAAATGCAATCTTTAAAAAAAAAGAATTTATACATTTTTTGGTTGTGCTAGAAATTTTCCATTTTGCAGCAGTCCCAAACACCATTCTATTATTTTTTTAAAATTTTTACAGGTTTTTTGAGATATAATCAATAAGCAATAAACCACACATATTTAACACTATTCTTTTAAATATTTGCTTGGTATATAGAAAGTGATATATTATTGATTTCATTCACATTTCTTTAATTACAAGTGAAACTGGGCTTTAAATGAAAGTCATTGTTATTGTATACTAATTAAAAGAAAAGAAGAAAAAAATAAAAAATAAACACAAACTTCTAAGTGTAGTAAGTATTTTAACAGTTAAGCAAACATCCAGTGCTGCAAATTTATCTCCAAACTTATTCCTCCAAATATTTAATATATCATAAATATGCTTACTCAAGTCAAAGTGGTTTTTTATAAAAGCAGAGAAGATATATATTTATTAATTCACTCAAACCACTTTTATTAAAAACTTATATGGCTCCAGGCAATGCAAGAGGTCCTGAAAATTCAGTATTGAATAATGTAGATAGATTCTCAAGTATAAGGATATATATGTAGAGGAACAATAACAACACAAATGTTATCCAAGAAAAGGGCAAAAGGGGAAGGGGTTATCATGGGTTATGGAGTGCACAGGATGATGGCAAACCCCAAATTTTGGGATCAAGAAAGAATCCCTGGGGAAGCAATATGTATATTAAAGAATCATACAAGAGAAGGGTATAATAAAACATGTATCTTTAGAAATAGACAAAGTGAAGATTGCATAAAGCTTTGTACACTATGACAGATATTTTAGATTTTACCCTAATTATAATTTTATCCTAAAGTGTTTTAAGGAGGAGAGTGACATAATACAATCTAGGTTTTGCAAAGATTTTTCTGACAATAGTTTGAAAAACATCTTTGAGATAGTAGGAGTAGACTAAGAACAAATATTGTTACCATTGAGAGATTATAGTTGACAGTGGTGAAGTGAAAGTTGGAGATAAATAAAATAGTTGAATTAGATATGTCTGATGTGGACTCTATAGGAATTAGTGATTAGATGAGAAAAATCAGAGAAACTTGGAGAAATGTTAAATCCTTTGACTGTATAGCTAGGCAGAAAGCCTGTCATTCATAAAAATGATACCCCCATGGTTGGAAAAATGGCCCTGAGGATCATGAGAAATATCTGTGTTAAAAATATCAAGAATATCAAGAGGATACTGATTGGAAGGAGCACATGCACCCCAATGTTTATATGTTTGTAGCAGCATTATCAACAATAGCCAAATTATGGAATAAGCCCAAATGTGCACTGACTGATAATGGATAAAGAAGATGTGGGGCTATAATGGAATATTACTCAGCCATCAAAAAGAATGAAATGTTGCCATTTGCAATAACATGGATGGAGCTAGAGAGTATAATGCTAAGCAAAATAAGTCAGTCAGAGAAAGACAAACACCATACAATTTCATTCATATGTGGAATTTAAGAAATGAAACAGATGAACATAGGGGAAGAGGAAAAAAAGAGAGGGAAGGAAACCATATGAGACTCTTAACTATAGAGAACAAACTGAGGGTTGATGGAGGGGAGGTGGGGGGGGATGGGCCAAATGGGGCATTTGTGATGAGCACTGGGTATTATACAGAAGTGAGGAATCACTAAGTTCTACTCTTGAAACCAATATCACACTATATATTAACTAACTAGACTTTAAATAAAAATTTGAAAAAAAAATCAAGGGAATTCTTTTTTTTTTTTAAAGATTTATTTATTTGACAGAGAGAGAGAGAGAAAGAGAGAGCATGAGCAGGGGCAGCGGCAGAGGGAGAGGGAGAAGCAGGCTCCCTGCTGAGCAAGGAGCCCCATGCAGGGTTTGGTCCCAGGACCCTAGGATCATGACCTGAGCCAAAGGCAGATGCTTAACTGAGCCACCCAGGCACCTATCAGGGGAATTCTTAACAATAAATCAACTATGCTGCATATTAACCCAATATATTTATTTAATTACACCATCTTGCATTTTCTTTAGAGAAATTTTTTGTTCTTTGAAGCCCTTTATACCTGATTTTATTTACAAATAATAGATATGGAGCTAAGAAAATCATTCTTTGGTATTTTATTTAGTTTTATGATATTGGGAAAGTGGCCTTATTAATAAAATATCTGAATCATCAATTATGCATTGCACAAAATGTTGCAAAAGCTATATGTAATGAAGTCTATTCAATAAAAAAAAATAGAAGTTGAAATATATGCATGTGTCATGAGAACTGGAGGTAGCATTTAGGAAGAAAAAGAAAATCCACACTCTGTTCTCTAATGGGCCTCATGATCTCTTACTTCAGTCACTCTCCTGCAGTTTTCTCTTCCATTCTCTCAAATGACTTCTACATGTTCTTGCCCCAACACTGATGTTATCTCTGAGACCAACTACCATTACAATTATAGTATTATGAGCGACCAACTTCACTAGTGTCTTGTTAGTATGACTGACACAGATTCTGAAGAGACACATGTCTGGTTTCTGAATGGTCTTGGATCAGGTGTAAAATTTAGTAATCTCTGGCCAGAGAGGTAGAATAATATACTATGTCATCAAATCTATGACACTGTTCGTTTTAAACTCCATCACTCTACGTGTACTTCTTTTTTTTTTAAGATTTTATTTATTTATTTGAGGGAGAGAGAGAGAGAATGAGAGACAGAGAGCATTAGACGGAGGAGGGTCAGAGGGAGAAGCAGACTCCCTGCTGAGCAGGGAGCCCGATGTGGGACTCGATCCCGGGACTCCAGGATCATGACCTGAGCCGAAGGCAGTCGCTTAACCAACTGAGCCACCCAGGCGCCCCACTCTATGTGTACTTCCAAGAAAGAAGAATAATACTATTTACCTGTAAATCCCAATTTCAGAAATAATAAATGTGATAAAATATACACTTTAGAACTAGCACATAACGGTAATACACATTTCACTCTTTTAACAAAGGCCAAGAGAAGAAGCAATTTCTAGAAAAAGAAAACACAGTGTCTTTAGGTCTCTCAATATTAACTATTTAGACTCATCCTTTCCCAGTCCCACTTTTACAACCTAGTTGCTTTTGTAAGACTTAAAAAATTTTCTTCAATTAGTAGAATCTGATCAGAAATGCAATAGACCTTCCATATTTGTGTATTACCTAATGCTTATTTGTTCACCTGTTATCACAAGGGTGACATTACAGTGTGGTGGGGAATGGATGATCTTTTCATTAAATGATGTTGGGCCAATTAGATGTCTATATAGGAGAAAAAAAAGTTCACCTTTACATGACGTCCCAAAGAATAGAAAAACGAATTTTAGATATTTTACAAAGCTAAATGTGAAGGTAAATATTTTAGAAGAGAACACAGGGGAACTTCTTTGTAGTTTTGACATAAACAAAGATTTATTAAACAGACCAAAAAACACATTATCCATAACAAAAATATCTGTAAAAAGTTTTTATTAAAATTAAAAACATGTGTTTATCCAAACACCGTTAAGAGAATGGTTACCTTTTGAACTTACCTGAGAAGTATTTGTGCATTATTTTATAACATTAAATGTTTTAATTAGCCAACATAGACACTAAATGATAAGGAGTGGCAGATAATACAATCCACTTGTTTCTTTACTCCCAGAATCCGTATTCTATCTACAACAAAATATAATTCTACAGTAAATCTCTAATTTATTTTGGGCACATTTTCAACATTAGTAATCTCCTGTATAGATCAGTTCTGTTTCACAATTGTTCCTTGAACATCTACTATATTCCCTTTTCTACTTAACACCTTTGTAATGGTGGAGTAAACACTAATAAGGAAGCCAGATAAATGTGATAGGTTAGGATAGGTTTTCAACACATGAGGACAAAGGGATGTTTTTTTCCCCTGTTCTTAAATGGATTAGATGCCACAGAAGTGAGTATTGAGATGTCTTAAATTGAGGTTTGGGCATAAATTTAGGAAATACCTCTGTACTTATTCAAAGTCTGTAAAGTGGGGCTCCTGGGTGACTCAGTTAAGCATCTGCCTTGGCTCAGGTCATGATCCCAGGGTCCTGGGATACAGCACCGTATCGGGCTCCCTGCTCAGTGGGGAATCTGCTTCTCCCTCTCCTTCTGCCCCTACACCCTACTCCCTGCTCATGCTTTCTCACACTCTGCTCTCTCTCTCTCTCTCTCAAATAAATAAATAAATAAATCTTTTAAAAAAGTCAGTAAAGCATTATATATTGAGGAAAAGGATGCATTAGTTAAAGCATAATGTAAGCAAAACATAAATTGTATCAGGATAATATATCAGAGACCCAATTATTCAGAGGAATGAAAAACTTTGATTTATATAGTTCACTTACAGTATGTGAACCAGGGACATAGTTCCATAAATCCTTCTCTGATCAATTGGAAAAATAAATCTAAATTAAATTTTTAGATATAATTTTCTTGATTGAGCGTACAATGAAAATTTATTAAACCGATTTTTAGAAAACATGTGGTGTGTCATTTGAGAGAAAGTTCAAGGAAACCTAACAAAATGATCAAAATGATCCATATCAAAATCAGTTTTCAATCAAAAACACTGGCATATAGAAAAAAACATGGGTAAGATTAAAGGCAGATGTTATTATGGAAAGATGTCTATATACTGAATGATGTCTATGAGCTGAAATAGAAGCTCTAGGTTCATTTAATTCCTGGGAGGTGGTGGCCCCACAAAGGGAATGAATTTAAACACCTAAAATGTAAAGCAAACTTATTGAATTGGTAGCTGCAGTGCATCCTTACTGTCACTAGAGGGGAATCTGAGAGGGGTTTAGGAGAAAGTTTATTGTTAAGGCTGTAGGTTGAAGAAAGATCCCGTGTGAATAAATTTTCTTAACAGCATGTTTACTTCAGCGGGAAAATGAAGCATAGAATGTCTGAGAAAAAGCCATTTTGTCAAGCTATATTGAAATAATTGCTTCTCAGCAAGGAAGAAGATCTGTCAGATGCCCATGTTTAGACTCAAGTTCTCTGTTGCCGTATGTTTCAATAAAATGCATAATATTTTATCAAATAGTTAGAAGAAAACTATCAACTGAAATAAATGCTTTAAGGCACACATCACATGAGTTTGTTTTGTTTTTGTTTTTTTTAAAAGCAACCAACCAACTGAACAAACAGTAGCAACAACAGAAATGACAATTGGTTGAATGTGAACCTTCAGCTCCAGAGGCAGGACACACTGTGACTCAGGTTGCTAAAAAGGCACTGTTTTCCCTCATGATCATTAGAACAAATATATCAAGAAGTTGTTAGAATAATTATGAACATTATTAATTTGAATGGCAAACTGTTCTGTTCAGCAGAAAAGAGCATGCAGGAATGATAGTGGAAAGTTTTGATTTTCCTCCAATTATGATATTCTCCTTCCTTTAGCAGATGCTAAATATTAGTGATCTCACACAGGTAAAGTGTCACTGTCCAGCTCTACTCCCTTATGCAAATTTTAAAATATTTGCGACTCATTTCATTTAGAAGTTTTACAATATTTATTCCTTTATGCCTTTGTTCCTTCCTTTCACATTATGGCAAACCACCAAAGAATGTATGGACCTGCTGTATGTTTTAAGCCAAAGGAATAAGTCAGTCATATATCTAACCATAAAGAGTTTACAGTCTAACTGGAGAGTAACTCGTATATTTAAAACAGTCCAACCGGAGAATATCTCACATATTTAAAAATAATTATATGAATTCAGAAATGTGTGAGATTTGTGTGAGTTTACTATCTTTTTTCCTAAGATCATCCTTTTCTAATTTTTCCCATCTCAATGAAGTGCCATACAATTAATTCACTCAGACATTTTAGAAATCTGGAAATTAACCAAAATTATTTCATCTCTTTCACAGTCTATCACTAAGTCTAGTGACTGCTATCTCTCTAATGCCCATCAAATCCATTTTCTTCTCTTTTAAGTCTACACTAAAAGGCTGGTGTAAGCCACCCTCATATTTCACTTCGAATAATCTAGTAGCCCCTGGCTGGATGACTTGCTTTTACTCTCCCTGAATTATAATCTCTTCTCCTTGATGCAGTCAGATCTTGTAAACTGCAAACTGCAGATCTATGTTCCTTCCCAGTTTATAATCCTTTAAAAGTTTTTCATTCTTTGGAAATTAAACCGAATTCCTTATCAGGGACTTTAAGACCCTATAAGCTGGATTCTCCCTATATCTCTAAATTATTTTGTAGCATACTCATCTGCTTTTCTTGTCCTGTAGTTATGCTGGCCTTTGACTCTCTCACACTCACCATTATCCCTTTACCAGTGCTCTTTCTTCTCTCTTTTGTTAGTGCTCATCATTCATTCATGTCTCAAATTCTCACACTCACCATTATCCCTTTACCAGTGCTCTTTCTTCTCTCTTTTGTTAGTGCTCATCATTCATTCATGTCTCAAATTCGTCTTTAATTCTTATAGGAAATAGTCCCTGATCTCCTTGACAAGGAGGCAAATCTTTCATAGTTTCTGTATGTTCCATCTTTATTCTTCATTTGGTGTTTACTAGTATGGCCACTTACATGAGATGTTTTGCCCATTCTATCCACACCTAGTTAATTACTATTGGGTAAATAAATAAAATTGTGAAGAGACAAATAAATAAATTATCACTTAAAAAATGTAGTTTAAAGCATCCGTCACAGGTTCCAGACTCAGTAGAGAAAGATATATAGCCAAAAGGCTGAAGAGAAAGTTACTTGGGAATGAGCTAGTTGGTAAAATCAAAGTGTGTATCAATCACAATGATCTGGGTTATGTGGAAATAGTAATTAATTACAAAATCTTAGTGGTTAAAACATTAATATTTTCTCCCACTCATGCTATATATTGATAATGAAAGTAAGATTCAGTTTCACATTTTCTCCTTGGGACCTAAGCTGACAGGCAGCCACTGTCTGGGGTATTTCTTGTTGCTGTGGCAAATAAAATGAGATGGTGTGGCAGATCAAGAACTGGCTTATAGAAGTTTCCAATTATAAATGACATGCAACACTTCCTTCTTGAAAAGAATACACTTAAGTCTCCATTCTCCCTGGTTCTGGTTAAGTGAGGGACCACCTTGATGTTGCAAGAGTCTTGTATTTGCAGCTTCCAGAATTGTGCAATGATCCCTTTCTGATTCCCTCAATCTTACACAGTTATAATCTTACGCTACTGGACATACAAGGGCCTTTACAAGCTGAAATGTGTGTCTGAAACTCTGTTGGAAATAACTCGATAAATAGAGTAAAACAAAATAAATCTTTGAATTGAGCCTACTTATCAGGGTTGATTTGATTTAAAGTCTAAAATTAAAATTAGAAAAAACAAACCTACTCTTTCTTTCTTTCTTTCTTTCTTTCTTTCTTTCTTTCTTTCTTTCTTTCTTTCTTTCTTTCGAAGAACATTAAAAACTATTGGCATATTAGCAGTTAGAGTAACTTCATCTTTTTTCTTATTTTGTATTACGGACAGATTAAATGCCTGGCCATATTTATACCATTGTTGTGTGTAGAAGGAATTGAGGTAGAGGGAGATTATACTGTCCCATTTAAACTTAACAAAACAATTTCCTGATTGTTTTCCTGAGCTGGTAAATATCATATAAGCAGATTTCACATTACTAATCCAATGTAACTTATCCCCTCAAAATAATAAAAAGTTTATCATTACCAATTAAAGAGGCATATGGTAGACCTCATAATCTAATCCAGTTTTTTAATTAAACAATTTTTATCTAGGGTATTTAAAAAGATATAAAGTGAATGTCTAAATATAACCAAATATTGAGACATTTTATTCCTTTTCATTATCAAGAACAGAATTAGTTCCACAGAAATATTTCCATCCATACATTTGTGAAAAATTATCTAATCACAAGACCAAAATTGCTAATCACAGGACCAAAGTCAAAGTTTCATCAGAGTTGAGTTACTTGCTGGAGACTCTGGGAAAGTTTCTGCTTCTAATGTCATCCAGTTGTCAGAATTATTTCCATGCAGTGTAGGATGGAAGACCCTGTTTCTTTGCTGGCTGTCAGAAGGTTATGGCATTCCTTCTCATACTTTCCATATAACCTCCTCCATCTTCAGGTTTACAAAATCAGGTCAAAGAGACTTTCTCATGATTTGCATCTCTCTGACTTCTTTCTGCTATCTCTTTTCCACTTCACCCTCTGATTTTTTCTCCCATTTTTAAGGGCATATACAATTACATTGGGCCCACCCAGATAATCAAGGATAATATACTTTAAGGTCAACTTGATGACAAATTATATTTGCATATATTTTTAGCTATGTAAATTAACTTACTCAAAGGCACGGTATATCACCTTTTCTATAGTTCTGCAAATTAAGGCATGGAATCTTGCTAGGGTAGATAATTCTACCTACCATGGATATTTTTTGAGTTTGTAAAAATTGAAGGGCAGTTATTCAACTTTCTAAAATCTGGTATCCTACTACAAATGCATTAAAATATGCAGCTTCTTATATAGCCTGGGTGTCAATTTGGGGCTGGTTATTCACACATCCACATATACGCGCTCGTTCATAAAATTCAAGCAGGTTAGAAGAAAATGTGGCTTCTATTTCCCGCTCTCTCTCTTTCATTCCATCTCTCTCTCATCTATCATCTATGTTTCCCTATCTTCTATCTTTTTATCAATCACTTATCATTTCTGTGTGTTGACCTACATTAGGTGACCAAATATGCAATGCTAATATTTTAATTTATATCTATGATATGGTCTTATAATTAGCTTGTAAATAAGAAAATCAATCATACCACCTCCCTCCCAAAGAAACCCATTGAAATGCCCAATCATTAATGAAAGTAGTTGTATCTTTTGCAAGGGAAGGCTGCAATGAGAAAAAGTAAGAGGATTGTTTTAATAAAAAATCTTTATATGGCATCAGATGAGATCAGGCATGTTCAGGGTGGTATGGTTGAAAAAGAAAACTAAAGCTGATGGCATCACAATTCCAGACTTCAAGCTCTATTACAAAGCTGTAATCAAGACAGTATGGTACTGGCACAAAAACAGACACATAGATCAATAGAACAGAATACAAAACCCAGAAATGCACCCTCAACTCTATAGTCAACTAATCTTCAACAAAGTAGGAAAGAATATCCTTTGGAAAAAAGACAGTCTCTTCCACAAATGGTGTTGGGAAAATTGGACAGCCACATGCAGAAAAATGAAACTGGACCATTTCCTTATACCATACACAGAAATAGGGTCAAAATGGATGAAAGACCTAAATGTGAGACAGGAATCCATCAAAATCCTTGAGGAGAACACAGGCAGCAACCTTTTCGACCTCAGCCACTGCAACTTCTTCCTAGACACATCTCCAAAGGCAAGGGAAGCAAGGGCAAAAATGAACTACTGGGACTTCATCAAGATAAAAAGTTTTTGCACAGCAAAGGAAACAGTCAACAAAGCCAAAAGAAAATCAACAGAACTGGAGAAGATATTTGCAAATGACATATCAGATAAAGGACTAGTATCCAAAAATCTATAAAGAACTTATCAAACTCAACTCAACACCCAAAGAACAAATAATCCAATCAAGATATGGGCAGAAGACAGGAACAGATATTTCTCCAAAAAAGACATAAACGAATAGCCAACAGACACATGAAAAAATGCTCCACATTACTTAGCATCAGTGAAATACATATCAAAACCATAATGAGATACCACCTCACACCAGTCAGAATGGCTAAAATTAACAAGTCAGGAAAAGACAAATGTTGGCGAGGAGGCGAGAAAGGGAAACCCTCCTACACTGTTGGTGGGAATGCAAGCTGGTGCAGCCACTCTGGAAAACAGTATGGATGTTCCTCAAAATGTTGAAAATAGAGCTACTCTATGACCCAGCCAATTGCACTACTGGGTATATACCCCAAAGATACAAATGTAGTGATCCAAAGGGGCACCTGCACCACAATGTTTATAGCAGTAATGTCCACAATAGCCAAACTATGGAAAGGGCCCAGATGTTCACTGACAGATAAATGGATAAAGAAGATATGGTATAAATATAAATGGAATATTATACAGCCATCAAAATAGAAATCTTGTTATTTGCAACAACATGGTTGGAACTAGATGGTATTATGTTAAGCAAAATAAGTCAATCAAAGAAAGACAATTATCATATGATTTCGCTGATACGTGGAATTTGAGAGCCAAGGTAGAGGATCATAGGGGGAGAGAGGAAAAAATGAAACAAGATGAAACCAGAGAGGGAGACAAATCATAAAAGACTCTCAATCTCAGGAAACAAACTGAGGGTTGCTGGAGTGGAGGGGGGGTGGGAGGGATGGGGTGGCTGGGTGATGGACATTGGGGAAGGTATGTGTTGTGGTGAGTTATGTGTATTGTGTAAGACTGATGAATCACAGACCTGTACTCCTGAAACAAATAATACATTATATGTTAATAAAAGAAAATAGAAAATAAAAAAAATCTTTATATGGCAGATAGGTTGATAGATATAGTTAATACTTTATGTAAGTTAAGTAAATTAAAAGATTTCAAAATCTCACTTTTCCATTCAAATTCTTTCAATAACCCTCACTCCAGACACACTATGTATTTTGTGGAAACTTTTTTTGATATCATATAATTATAATAAGGAGTTAAAATCATTGTTTTTTTATAAGATAGGATTGCCTTTCAACAAAATAATTAAGAAATGAAGACCCCTTCAACTCCTTAGACGGATGATATTAGCTCAGTTTTTAGTTTCTGGTGACTTAAAGAAATTCAAAGTGACAAAACTTATTCTCATTTTGATTTTTTGATAAATGTACATTTTATTAATTGTAATAGTGAATAGCAGTAGTACACATATGGATGCAGTATATTTACCACTTATTAGAGTTTTTGTAGTTTCACAAACTCTTGTGACAATTTGTATCCAAAATAGATTAAAAATGTCCTATAAATCAATAGTCAATTAACAAACAGTATTTTTAATGGTAAAAATAGTCCTAATGAAGTAAATAAGATTGAATTTAATCTTAAACCACAAATAACTAGAACACTGAGCAAAATATGAGAAAGCTGTTTTCAGACACTGGATAGAAGTAGCATAGGGCTGGGGCGGAGCAAGATGGCGGAGGAGTAGGAGACCTAGATTTTGTCTGGTCTCAGGAATTCAGCTGAATAGGGAAAAAACCATTCTGAACACCTACGAACTCAACAGGAGATCGAACAGGAGAGTAGCAACAACTCTCTGAACAGAGAAGCGACCACTTACTGGAAGGTAGGGCATGCGAAGTGAATCCGAGGCGATATTCGGGAGGATAGACGGCGGGGGAGGGGCCTCCGCCGGCCGCTTCTGGCAAGTGCTAGAGCCGCAGAGCACAAAATCGGACCTTTTAGAAGTTGGCTCGGCGGAGGGACGTCGCTGCAGTGGCTAAGCGGGGGGTGGAATCCTCCCGGGACAGTGTGGTCTCAGGACCCTTGGGGTCACAGAGAGACTGGGGGTGCCTGAGTGCGGCAGAGCTCCCAGGTGTCGGGGCGGGGAAGCCGGCTGCAGAGACGGAGCAGAGTCGCGGGCTCTCAGCTCTGGGTTGCCACAAACTGTGATCTGCGGCCCAGTCGGGGCACGGCTCCCCCAGCAGGGACCCAACAAGCAGCAGATCCGGGGAGACTCCCCTTCCTTCCCGGGGAGGAGCGGTGCGGGAACACACTGCAGGGATCTGCTGGGTTTGGAGACTCCGAGCGGGGTCGGGTGCCAGAGATAGCAACGCTCAATCACAGGCCGGGTGAGCACGGAGTGCGGCCAGAGACCGGGGACACGGGAGTGACTGCTTTTCTCTGGGGGCGCACTGAGGAGTGGGGCCCCGAGTTCTCGGCACCTCCGGGCGGAGACTGGGAGGCCGCCATTTTCGCCCTGGTCCTCCAAAGCTGTACCGAGAGCTTGCAGGGAACAAAAGCTCCTGAGAGCAAACTGGAGCAGCTTCCTTAGCCCGGACCGACAAGGGCGGGGCAATTCCGCCTCCGGCAAAGACATTTGGAAACCACAGCAACAGGCCCCTCCCCCAGAAGATCAGCACAAACAGCCGGCAAGCCAAGACCAAGTTGATCGATCAAGGAGAATAGGAGAACTCCAGCGCTAGGGGAATACTGCACATAGATTCATGGCTTCTTTTTTTTTTTTTTTTTTTTACTATGATTCATTATTTCATCAAAGTTAATTTTTGTTGACTTTTTTTATTTTTCTTTTTCCCTTTTTCAACCAACATCTTATAAATCCCTTTTTTTTAAAAAAAATTTTTTTTTATTTTTTTTTCATTTTTAGAGTCATATTTTATCCCTTCATAGTAGTTATCCTTGTTTTTGGCATATATATATAAGTTGTTCTCTCTTTAAAATTTTGAGGTACAGTTTCTTCTAACAGATCAAAATATACCCTAAACCACTAGTGTATGGCTTTGTTCTAGTCTCCTGCCTGATCACATTCTCTCCCTTTTTCCTTTTTTTTTTTTTTTCCTTAAATCTTCTTTCTTTTTTCAAACAACTTATCTTACCAAGTCCTTTTATAAAATCTTTTATAATTTTCATCTTTATAGTCATCTTCCATCCCTTCATTGTATCAACCCTTATTTTGTACATATATGTCTTTCTTCCTTTAAAATTTTAGGAGGCACTTTTTCTAACAGACCAAAATACGCCCAAAATCTAGTGTGTGGCACTGATCTATGCACTAGCCTGATCATATTTGATCATATTCTGCCTTTTTTGAATTCTTCTGTTTTTGTTTTTATCTTTTTTTTCTTTTTTTTTTCTTTTTCTCTTTCTTTTTTCTTTCTTTCCCTTTCTTTTCCCCTGGTTTCAGGTCTTTTCTGATTTGTATACAGTATATTTGCTGGGGACGTTGTAAACCTGTTAGCCTTTTGTTCTCTCATTCATCTATTCTCCTCTGGACAAAATGACAAGACGAAAGAAATCACCTCAGCAAAAAGAACAAGAGGTAGTACCGTCAGCCAGGGACCTACTCAATACGGACGTTAGTACGATGTCGGACCTAGAGTTCAGAATCATGACTTTAAAGATACTAGCTGGGCTTGAAAAAAGCGTGGAAGTTATTAGAGAAACACTTTCTGGAGAAATAAAAGAACTAAAATCTAACCAAATCGAAATCAAAAAGGCTATTGATGAGGTGCAATCAAAAATGGGGGCACTAAATGCTAGGATAAATGAGGCAGAAGAGAAAATCAGCGATATAGAAGACCAAATGATGGAAAATAAAGAGGCTGAGAAAAAGAGAGAGAAACAACTACAGGATCACGAGGGCAGAATTCGAGAGATAAGTGATACGATAAGACGAAACAACATTAGAATAATTGGGATCCCAGAAGAAGAAGAGAGAGAGAGGGGGGCAGAAGGTATATTGGAGCAAATTATAGCAGAGAACTTCCCTAATGTGAGGAAGGAAACAGGCATTAAAATCCAGGAGGCACAGAGAACCCCTCTCAAAATCAATAAAAATAGGTCAACACCCCGACATCTAATAGTAAAACTTACGAGTCTCAGAGACAAAGAGAAAATCCTGAAAGCAGCTCGGGAGAAGAGATATGTAACCTACAATGGTAGAAACATTAGATTGGCAACAGACCTATCCACAGAGACCTGGCAGGCCAGAAAGGACTGGCAAGATATCTTCAGAGCACTAAACGAGAAAAATATGCAGCCAAGAATACTATATCCAGCTAGGCTATCATTGAAAATAGAAGGAGAGATAAAAAGCTTCCAGAACAAACAAAAACTAAAGGAATTTGCAAACACGAAACCAGCCCTCCAAGAAATATTGAGAGGGGTCCTCTAAGCAAAGAGAGAACCTAAAAGCAGCAAAGAGCAGAAACGAACACAGACAACAGACAGTTAACAGTCACCTTACAGGTAATACAATGGCACTAAATTCATACCTTTCAATAGTTACCCTGAATGTAAATGGGCTCAATGCCCCAATCAAAAGACACAGGCTATCAGATTGGATTAAAAAACAAGACCCATCCATATGCTGTCTGCAAGAGACTCATTTTACACCCAAAGACACCCCCAGATTGAAAGTGAGGGGGTGGAAAACCATTTACCATGCTAATGGACACCAAAAGAAAGCTGGGGTGGCAATCCTTATATCAGACAAACTAGATTTTAAAACAAAGACTGTAATAAGAGATGAGGAAGGACACTATATCCTACTTAAAGGGTCTATCCAACAAGAAGATCTAACAATTGTAAATATCTATGCCCCGAACATGGGAGCAGCCAATTATATAAGGCAATTAATAACAAAAGCAAAGAAACACATTGACAACAATACAATAATACTGGGGGACTTTAACAACCCCCTGACTGAAATGGACAGATCATCTAAGCAAAAGATCAACAAGGAAATAAAGACTTTAAATGACACACTGGACCAAATGGACTTCACAGACATATTCAGAACATTCCATCCCAAAGCAACGGAATACACATTCTTCTCTAGTGCCCATGGAACATTCTCCAGAATTGATCACATCCTAGGTCACAAATCAGGTCTCAATCGGTACCAAAAGATTGGGATCATTCCCTGCATATTTTCAGACCACAATGCTTTGAAACTAGAACTCAACCACAAGAGGAAAGTCGGAAAGAACTCAAATACATGGAGGCTAAAGAGCATCCTACTAAAGAATGAATGGGTCAACCAAGAAATTAAAGAAGAATTAAAAAATTCATGGAAACCAATGAAAATGAAAACACAACTGTTCAAAATCTTTGGGATACAGCAAAGGCAGTCCTGAGAGGAAAGTATATAGCAATACAAGCCTTTCTCAAGAAACAAGAAAGGTCTCAAATACACAACCTAACCCTACACCTAAAGGAGCTGGAGAAAGAACAACAAAGAAAGCCTAAACCCAGCAGGAGAAGAGAAATCATAAAGATCAGAGCAGAAATCAATGAACTAGAAACCAAAAGAACAGTAGAACAGATCAACGAAACTAGGAGCTGGTTCTTTGAAAGAATTAACAAGATTGATAAACCCCTGGCCAGACTGATCAAAAAGAAAAGAGAAATGACCCAAATCAACAAAATCATGAATGAAAGAGGAGAGATCACAAGCAACACCAAAGAAATACAAACAATTATAAGAACATATTATGAGCAACTCTATGCCAGCAAATTAGATAACCTGGAAGAAATGGGTGCATTCCTAGAGATGTATCAACTGCCAAAATTGAACCAGGAAGAAATAGAAAACCTGAACAGACCTATAACCACTAAGGAAATTGAAACAGTCATCAAAAATCTCCCAAGAAACAAAAGCCCAGGGCCAGATGGCTTCCCAGGGGAATTCTATCAGACATTTCAAGAAGAATTAATACCTATTCTCCTGAAACTGTTCCAAAAAATAGAAATGGAAGGGAAACTTCCAAACTCATTTTATGAGGCCAGCATTACCTTGATCCCAAAACCAGACAAAGACCCCATCAAAAAAGAGAATTACAGACCAATATCCTTGATGAACATGGATGCAAAAATTCTCACCAAAATACTAGCCAATAGGATCCAACAGTACATTAAAAGGATTATTCACCACGACCAAGTGGGATTTATCCCTGGGCTGCAAGGCTGGTTCAACATCCGCAAATCAATCAACGTGATACAATATATTAACAAAAGAAAGAACAAGAATCATATGATCCTCTCAATAGATGCAGAAAAAGCATTTGACAAAGTACAACATCCTTTCTTGATCAAAACTCTTCAGAGTATAGGGATAGAGGGTACATACCTCAATATCATAAAAGCCATCTATGAAAAACCTACAGCGAATATCATTCTCAATGGGGAAAGGCTGAGAGCTTTTCCCCTAAGGTCAGGAACGCGGCAGGGATGTCCACTCTCACCACTGCTATTCAACATAGTATTAGAAGTCCTAGCCACAGCAATCAGACAACAAAAAGAAATCAAAGGCATCCAAATCGGCAAAGAGGAAGTCAAACTCTCACTCTTTGCAGATGATATGATACTGTATGTGGAAAACCCAAAAGACTCCACCCCAAAACTGCTAGAACTCATACAGGAATTCAGTCAAGTAGCAGGATATAAAATCAATGCACAGAAATCAGTGGCATTCCTATACACCAACAACAAGACAGAAGAGAGACAAATCAAGGAGTCGATCCCATTTACAATTGCACCCAAAACCATTAGATACCTAGGAATAAATCTAACCAAAGAGGCAAAGGATCTGTACACAGAAAACTATAAAATACTCAGGAAAGAAATTGAAGAAGACACAAAGAAATGGAAAAACGTTCCATGCTCATGGATTGGGAGAATCAACATTGTGAAGATGTCAATGCTACCTAGAGCAATCTACACATTCAATGCAATCCCCATCAAAATACCATCCACTTTTTTCAAAGAAATGGAACAAATAATCCTAAAATTTGTATGGAACCAGAAGAGACCCAGAATAGCCAGAGGAATACTGAAAAAGAAAAGCAAAGCTGGCGGCATCACAATTCCGGACTTCCAGCTCTATTACAAAGCTGTCATCATCAAGACAGTATGGTACTGGCACAAAAACAGACACATAGATCAATGGAACAGAATTGAGAGCCCAGAAATGGACCCTCAACTCTATGGTCAACTTATTTTTGACAAAGCAGGAAAGAATGTCCAATGGCAAAAAGACAGTCTCTTCAACAAATGGTGTTGGGAAAATTGGACAGCCACATGCAGAAGAATGAAACTGGACCATTGCCTTACACCACACACAAAAATAGACTCCAAATGGTTGAAAGACCTAAACGTGAGACAGGAGTCCATCCAAATCCTAAAGGAGAACACAGGTAGCAACCTTTTCGACCTTAGCCGCAGCAACTTCTTCCTAGAAACATCGCCAAAGGCACGGGAAGCCAGGGCAAAAATGAACTATTGGGATTTCATCAAGATAAAAAGCTTCTGCACAGCAAAAGAAACAGTCCACAAAACCAAAAGACAACCGACAGAATGGGAGAAAATATTTGCAAATGACATATCAGATAAAGGGCTAATATCCAAAATCTATAAAGAACTTATCAAACTCAACACCCAAAGAACAAATAATCCAATCAAGAAATGGGCAGAAGACATGAACAGACATTTCTCCAAAGAAGACATCCAAATGGCCAACAGGCACATGAAAAAGTGCTCAACATCGCTTGGCATCAGGGAAATCCAAATCAAAACCTCAATGAGATACCACCTCACACCCGTCAGAATGGCTAAAATTAACAAGTCAGGGAACGACAGATGTTGGCGGGGATGTGGAGAAAGGGGAACCCTCCTACACTGTTGGTGGGAATGCAAGCTGGTGCAACCCCTCTGGAAAACAGTATGGAGGTTCCTCAAACAGTTGAAATTAGAGCTACCGTTCGATCCAGCAATTGCACTACTGGGTATTTACCACAAAGATACAAATGTAGGGACCCGAAGGGGTACGTGTACCCCAATGTTTATAGCAGCAATGTCCACCATAGCCAAACTGTGGAAAGAGCCAAGATGCCCATCAACAGATGAATGGATAAAGAAGATGTGGTATATATACACAATGGAATATTATGCAGCCATCAAAAGGAATGAGATCTTGCCATTTGCAACGACGTGGATGGAACTGGAGGGTGTTATGCTGAGTGAAATAAGTCAATCAGAGAAAGACATGTATCACATGACCTCACTGATATGAGGAATTCTTAATCTCAGGAAAGAAACTGAGTGTTACTGGAGTGGTTGGGGGTGGGAGGGATGGGGTGGCTGGGTGATAGATATTGGGGAGGGTATGTGCTATGGTGAGCGCTGTGAATTGTGCAAGACTGTTGAATCACAGATCTGTACTTCTGAAACAAATAACGCAACATATTTTAAGAAAAAAGAAAAAGAAGAAGATAACAGGAGAGGAAGAAAAGGGGAGTATGTCAGAGGGGGAGACGAACCATGAGAGATGATGGACTCTGAAAAACAAACTGAGCATTCTAGAGGGGAGGGGGGTGGGGGGATGGGTTAGCCTGGTGATGGGTATTGAGGAGGGCACGTTCTGCATGGAGCACTGGGTGTTATGAACAAACAATGAATCATGGAACACTGCACCAAAAACTAATGATGTAATATATGGTGATTAACATAACAATAAAAAATTAAAAAAAAGAAAAAAAAAAAAAAGAAGTAGCATAGGGCTATTATCCCTGAAAACAAAAGAAAAACAAAAGAATCCTACAATCATCCTGGCTTCTGCCTGGAAGGAATGTCTGGACTCCAGGTGCAGGATAGGGAACCTAAAAGATAACAATGGACTCCCTCATGTGAGCATACTGAGATTGGATTTTTCAGAGGCTGAGATGGCTTTAAGTTGCAAGAGTAGAGTACATCCATGTGGAGAAGATGCTAATTTTTGGAAAGATATTCTATTTAATTATAGGTAACACGTTTAGATTAAAAAGTCGAATTTTCCTTAAATAAATGTTTTGCATGAGTGAATTCAGTAAATCAAAGCTGACAATCTAGAATGTCAGAATATGTACTGCAGATCAATTTTCTCAAGTAAAAAGGCAGAAAATATTTAAAACAAACTTCTAAAACATTTGAAAGCTAAAAATAAAGATAAGGCTCACTAGGTTAATCTGAGCTAAAACTAAAATGCATAGATATGAGTTTGTCCTTGAGAGCTCATTATGTCTTGGCACTTCACCAATTTTGAACAAGGACCTTGGAGTATACGCAGTTCTTGTGACAGGTTTGTAGGATAAGAGAGAAAAAAATGGAGTCCAGGGCACACCAAGGGTGAAGGCTACAAGAATTCACCCTCAGAGTAAGACAATCAAGGAGTAAACCGATCCTCATGTAACTGCTGTCCAGTTTCAAGTCTTCTCAGTGGCCCTTCCCAAAATTTCCTACACTGAAATTGGATTAAAATGATCTTAGAGTACAAGCACTCCTTGCACCTGGCAGCAAACATCTTGAAAAAGATTAACATCATCCTAGGTCTGAAATTATTTCTATAAATAGCACTTAAATCTCAAGTCCATCACATAATTAAAGATAATCAGTCCCATAAGGAGATAATAAGAAGTGAAAACATACAGAAACAACAAACAACAGAAACAGATGCACAGAACCTCAGATAGTGAAATTATCATAGACAGATGGTAAAATCTATGTTTAACATGTTCAAAGAGATAAATGAAAGCTTGAAAGTTTTGGCCGAGAATCGGGAAAATGAAAAGTGACTTAGTATAGGAGAGCAAAAATTAAATAGAAATGAAATTCTAGAACTAGAATATATGGTAACCATATTATCATTTCAAAAGATGTATTTAACGGCAGAACAGACACCTCCAAAGTCATAATTAGTAAATTAATTAAGTCAAAATATTCAAAAGCAGAATAGAAAAACAAAATAATGAAAATAGATATGAGGTAGTAAGGGGATACAGTGAGAGGGCGTGTGGTAGGTTGCATTTTTTTACAGTTAATTTATAGGTCTCCTTTTGATAGGATTTCATCTCGTTGAGGTAAACTTTGTTACATGACTAGTTTCAGACAATAGAATGTGATCAGAATTAACCTTTCTTATTTCTGAGCAGAAGATTTAAGAGACAGGACATGGTTCTGCAATTCCTTTTTTCAATCAGATGCAAGAAAAGCATTCCCCAGAGAGAGGGGCTGCTCCATTAGTCTGGGCATCAAAATGAAGAAGATCTATAAGAGAAGTGCTATAGCTGGACAGTTGCCGATGTTAACAGGAAAAAAAAAATCGTTTTTTTAAACCATTGAGGTTTGGGGTCGTTTGTTACCACCCTAGAGCCTAACACAATTTGACTTAAGCAATGTCTGCAAGGTTGAATTCAAGTGGCTAAATAATGAGAAAGAGATAAATAAGTAAAGCAAAAACAATATTTTAAGATACAGGGCTCAGAAATTTCCAAAACTGATGAAAGCCATCACTATATTAAGTTTATTCTAATGAAACCAATAAGTATAAAAAGATCTTTTTAAAAAGATCACACTTAGACCCATCAGAGTAAATCTGATTTAGAAAGAAAGGCAAAGAGCAAGTCTATAAAGCAACTACAATGAAGACCAAAAGGTTAATCTGAGAGGAGCAAAAAGTAGACTGAGTCTGACAGCTAACTTCTCACCAGACATATTGGAAGGTAGCTTAAGATGAAGTAACGTTTGGAAATGTTGATAAAACATCTCCTAATAGAATTCAAACCCATTAAAGTTATCCTTCAAGAATAAAGACTAAGCTTGTTTGCTACCAGAAGAACCCTGCAAAAGGGAATTCAAAAAATTTTTTTCAGGCATACGAAAATAATGCTAGATGGAAAGTAAGAGATACAGGAAGAGTTGAAGAATGACAATTGAAATTCTTCCTGAATCTAAAACTTATGATTGATCTATTTATGGAGAAAACATTTTTTGATCTCAAAGCTTCTGGAAAAGTGGAAAACCAACAGGAATGAACAATGTGGAAAATAAATGTAACAACTGAAACATTCTGAATACCACAGCCAATCTATGATTCTATTATAAGAAATATATAAATTTGTTAAGAGCTATGGAAAGAAAAATATATTTTTGAGATATTTGTTGATTCATATAGTGTTACAAAAATTAATATAGATAGATCCCATGTTTCCTTCACCGAGTTTCCCCAAAGAGTAACATCTCGTATAATCATAGTACAATATCACAACCAGTTAACTTACATTGATATATTCTATTGATCTTGTTCAGATTTCACCAATTTTTCATGCACTCATTTGTGTCTGTTTAGAACTGTGCAATATTATTGCATGTGTAGATTTGTCTGACCACCACTACAGCCAAGATACAGAACAGTTCTATCATAAGGATGCTTTGTGCTCCGTTTTATAAATACATCCTTCTCCTCCCACCACCCCCATACATATCTGACAACTACTAATCTGTTCTTTATATCTGTAATTTTGTCATTTCAAAATGCTATATAAATGAAATAATACAAAATGCATCTTTAAGATTGGCTTTTTTCACCCAGCGTAATTCCCTTGAGTAGGTCTATCCAAGTTGTTGCTTGTATCAAGATTTCTTTTATTGCTGAGTAGTATTCCAGGGTCTGAGGGGACTACAGTTAGTGTGAACATTTACAAACTAAAAGACATTTGGGTATTTCTGTCTTGAAGCTATAATGAACAAAGTTGCTATGAATATTTGTATACAAATTTCTGTGTGGACATGTTTTTATTTCTCCGGGTTAAAAGCCTAAGCATATGCTATGTCCCATGGGGACTGTATGTTTAGTTTTCGTAGGAAACTGTCATAGTCTTCTTGAATGGCTGTACCATTTTACATTCCTGCAAGCGATATATGAGTGCTTCAGTTACTTCATATCCTTGCCAGCATTTGGTATTCAGAACCAAACTTCAAAAAAAAAAAAAAATAACATTATAGCAACAACAAACCTGAGAGGATGTTCAAAAGAAAAATGAGAATGTATATCACAATGTTCCTTGAAGAGGTCCTAATTGCTAAAATATATGGCTTATGTTTTTAATTAATAAACTTAATTTTTAAGAGAAGTTTTAAGTTCACAGCAAAATTGGGGAGAAAGTACAGAGAGTTTCCATATACCCCCTGTCCCCACACAGGCACAGCCTCTCATACTTTCTACATCCCCCACCACAGTGGTACATTTGTTATAATTGATAAACCTATATTGACACATCATTATCCCCAAAAGTCTGTGGTTTACATTAGGGTTCATCCTTGGCGTTGTATGTTCTATGGGTTTGGACAAATGTATAATGACATGTATTCATTACAGGGTATCATAGAAAGTAGAGTCACTGCCCTCAGGATCTTCTGTGATCTGCCTATTCATCCCTTCCTCCCTTCCAATCTCTGGCAACCACTAATCTTTTTACTGTCTTCACTGTCTCGTCTTTTCCAGAATATTATATAGATGGAATCATACAGTATACAACTTCTTCAGATTGGCATTTTTTTTCTTTTTCTTAGAAATACACATTTAAGTTTCTTCTATGTTTTTTTATGGCTTGATAGCTATTTTAGTCCTGAATAATATCGCATCGTCCAGATGTACCACAATTTCTTTATCCATTCACCTACAGAAGAGGATCTTAGTTTCTTAAAAGTTTTGGCAATAATGAAGAAAGCTGCTATAACCATCCATGTGCGGGGTTTTCTGTGGACATAAGTTATCAACTTCTTTGGGTCAATCCCAAGAAGCATGATTGCTGGATCACATGGTAAGAATATGTTTTGTTTTATAACAAACTGCCAAAATGTATGTCAAAGTATCTGCGCCATTTTGCACTCTAACCAGCAATGTTGTTCAACATCTTCACCAGTATTTGGTGTTGTCAGTGTTCTGGTTGGTAATTCTAGTAGGTGTGTAGTGGTATCTCATTGCTATTTTAATTTATAATTCTCTAATAACAAATGAGTTGAACATCTTTTCACACGCTATCCGTATATCTTCTTTGATGAGGTTGCTGTGCAGGTCTTCTACCCATGTATTAACAGGGTTGTTTATGGTTGTGTTTTAAGACTTATTTTTATATTTTGGATAACAGTCCATATTGTATATGTCTTTTGCAAATATATTCCCCCCAAATGGCTTGTATTTATTCCTGATCTTATTCCACTTTACTGGTGAGTTTTTCAAAGTTTTACTCCATCCTGTTAAAACATTCAGAACCAGCTGATTACCAAGAAATGACAATTTTTTCCCCCTAGGGACATACCATTTTCTCTCAGTATTAAATTAGTTCATTTGTTTCTGCCTATTTTCTAAATGTGGTAATCATTTGTTCTATGAATATTGTAGATATATGGATCCTAAATTTGTGTGAGGCATCAGGGTAGAAGCCAGAAGTATAAAAATAGAAAGTACAGAATATTGGCCTATAGCTTCCCAAGAAATTCATTCTCTTTTCTTTTAGGAAGATACATCCTAAGTTGATTTCATTTACCCTTTTGATGTTAAATACTACATAAATGCTAATGACTTTTACCATCTCTATCTGCATTCCTATAATTCCCACAGTATACTGGACTTTTTTGCTGGGTTTCCTAATTGATTGAATTATAATTCATACTATATTTTATGTTAGTGAACCTTAGTGTGAATTCATTCCTTTGACATATATCTTCTGTCAACACAACTGGTAAGTGCATTTCTCAACTACATTTTGAATATGTCCCTTTTCTTTATCTCACAATTGTCTTTATCTCACAACTTTATAATCTCTTGAGGTTTTAAGAATGGTCTCCTGTCTGATCTCTTCCCCCTTTAGCTGGGACCACACCTTACAGAATCTTGGATACATGTTAATCGCTTGCTGTTTAAAGAGTAATTTTAAACCTATTTTTAAATACATGTATATATTTGTGCATATGTATGATGTTGGATAGATTCATGTAAACTAAATCTATCTATTTACCTATCTAGTTTCTTTGTATTTAAATCTGGGGATGAAAACGAATAGTTATGGGCTCAGAACCTGCTAAATTAAATGGCACAATAGCTTGCAGATACTAAAGAAGCTTGCAAGTCATCACATTCTGTTTGAGATGATTTTATGAGTGAGACATGAACAGCCTGCTCTGACTAGTATTTACTCTTCATTTTTAACGGCTTTGTACTTTATTCTTCAGCAAGAATGTATTTCATTTCCTCTGACACCTGTAATATATTCATATATTAGCAGTGACTCCCAGCTTTTGCTATGAAAAACATAAATCACCAAAAGAAGCATCATGCATAAACAAAGGGCTGCAGGCCATAACATTGTCACTCTCCTCCTCTGTCTCGATTAAGAGAGAACTCTCATCTTTCCCCTACGCTTTGTGAATACTGACAAACGACTCACACTGCAGAACTGTCTTCTCAATTATAAAAATAATGTCCATCTGTTTTTCAAAGTTACTTTTTTTCAAAATCACTTTTATTTGAATGGTTTATGCTAACATTAATTGCATATAAGTGATATTCTATAAAATATTTTTCATATCTTTGTATTTCTCTTCCCTACACTTTTTCCCTCCTTCTC
The DNA here is from genome assembly GCF_009762305.2 of Zalophus californianus. NCBI lineage: Eukaryota > Metazoa > Chordata > Mammalia > Carnivora > Otariidae > Zalophus > Zalophus californianus. The sequence goes on along the minus strand of NC_045598.1, from coordinate 166,825,139 downwards.
TTTCATCATATTCAGAGAGTGTTCGAATAAGGAATAGCAAGAGGCTTTTTTCACATTAAGGCAACATATCTAAATGATTATAAAGATCACCTTGAGAAATTCCAGGTGGTCATTACTTAGAAATTTCCAAGGCAATCTGACTTTGTGAAAAAATATTCATATAGATAATGAAAAATAGAAAACTGTGAGTATTAAATAAATAAGTACACAAAAAATAGTGTCAAATAAGGAGGTGTTACTGAATTTTTACTTGAGAGACATGGATTCAAATTCAACCTATACTATCAGGCACAAAAGTCCCCATGGAAAAATTATATTGTGTAATTTATTTGACCCAGATAAACTTTTTTGCAAAATGGGTAATATAGCTTAGCTGAAATCTGATTATTTTCTAGTTTGATAATTAGTAACTCTAAAGTAATATTGACAACTTAAAAAAACATTCTTAGCATATAATAGGCATTGAATATATATCATCTCATTCCATACTTAAAATAACTCCGTAAGTAAGCATTATTTTGTTTAAATTAAAAATAAAGAAATTGATGTTGAAGGGAATAAGAGTTGTGCTCAAAATCACCATGCGGGAAATATCACCTGAATCTAAGGTTCCCTGCTCCTTACGCCAGGTAATAAAAATGGCTTTATATTTTAAGGAGTAATAGATTTAACAGTTAAGAACCTTCCTCCTCCAGTTTTCTTTGTAATTAATAAAATCTCAGCTGAGATTAGCTGATGTACCAGGGAGACATGATTGGTTCACATAGCTGGACAGGGGCAAATTTGGTTTTACATGTGGTTTGATGCAGGGTTTAATTTATATCTCTAGAAACTACTTCATGTATTTCCTAGCTTCTTTTTTTTTTCCAACTGATTCTTTTCTTACCACTCACAACCTCATCCTCTGAAATATAAATTCTTTAAAAAAGGGTAAATTTCCCAAGGATATTCCTGATATTCATTACGATTACAATGCTTATATTACAAGCTAGCCTTGAACCAATCAACGTAGATGAGAAAAAGTAATGATTGGTTGACTTAGGCTGGGTTATGTGTTCTACATCTGCACCAGGTCTAATAGAGGGTTATAACATATCCTCATAAGAAAATTGGGGTTGTTATCAAAGGAAGACAGAATTGATTCCAGAAAACAAATAAAATTCCCTTAAGTGGACATTTTTTTAATTATTGGTCACTTGAATTCTATTCTATTTATTAAGGAAACCCACATTTCCCACAGAAAATTTTATTATTTCTCACATATTTCATGCTATTGGGTGGAAGGAAAAGAGATAATGTAGCCCCTACATCCAAGAAGACAATAAATCTAGCCCTTGACAAGCATGCCTCAGATGCCATGATTGAATTATGAATGTGTGACCTGAGATCTGACCAAAACATATAAGACACAATAAAACTAGTATGTCAAGAACTAGAAATAATGAAATATTTTGAAATAAAATTTAAAAATAACATTTAATATAATTAAGAAATAGGAATGGAAACAATAAAAGGTCATCAAAGACATTGAATGGAATTAAAACAATAAAGTGTCAATGAATTAAAAAAAGTTTGATTAAACAGCTGATCAAATGCAGCTGAAAAGAGAATTGGTGAGTGGGAAGACATCATCAAAATGCATCATAGATAGATAAAATATGTAAAATATTAAAAAAAGTAGTTTAAGAGGTTTGGAATACAGAATAAAAATATCTCATATTGAATAAGAATTCTACAAAGAAAGAATAAAAATAATGGAGAAGGTTGATAATCAAGAGATAATGGCTGAGAAATATCTTAAATAAAAGATATATTTTTAGATTAAATAAGCATGTTATATATAATATATGTATATAATAGTAAAGGAAAATATTTTCAAATGGACTTCAAAATAATAAAAAACTATTCAGATGAAAGCTCATGTAGGCATATCATTAGATGGGGAGAATTTAAAGCAAATTAGGAATAAATGGTTAATGAAAATAGATATAATTCACCACAAAAGCAAACTAATCTACATTTGGTGTTCATGTTGTCTTGTGATTTAAGAAAAATTTGAAGATGCTATCCATGAACCCCCCAGTTTCTACTTAGAGCACCCTTGCACTCACACACATATAATGAGATGTGCTAAAGATGTTCAACACTCTCTTGCCTGTAATAACAAAATATCAGAATCAGGCATTGGTAGAGAAGTAAAAACACTTAGTGCTGTATTTACTGTGCTCCTCTATAGAGTATTTAAAATGAATTAGTTAGGTCAGAAATGTAGAAACATAATCAATAAAATTAATTATATGTCATAAAAGATAATTTATAGAACTACTCAAAACATTCAAGACGCTATATAAGGTATGGTTAATATTTAAGTAAAAACACATGATTAGGTCCACATGGTTAATCATAGGCTAAAATAATGGTCACTTATGGAAAAAGAAAGAGGAAAAGAGGAGAATATGATTGGGGTAGTCTAAAATGACTTTATATCTAACATTTTTTAGTGTAAATATATAGGAAATACAACTTTCTGTTAAATTGGAGCAAAATCAGATGAATACTTATATCAATTTTTGTAATCTTCTGTAAGCACTACATGGTCAACAATTCTACTCTGCAGTCTAAGCATGAAGTATTATTTCTGCACATATTTAACTTGTACTCCTCTGGGGGAAGTATATTGAGCTAATAACATTTTATGTCTTCTGTATTATGTAGGATAGAGCCTCCCACACATCAAGAGTTTATTAAAGATGTTCTTAGTGAAGACATAAATTGAAAAAACCTTTAAAATGCGTGCTTTTCAATTGCAGCCTCCATCAAATGTGCATTTTATAACAATGTTTTGAGATTATTCTGAAATTATTCACAGCCCAAACCAAGATTACTGGTTCTATCTTGAAAGCAGATGATTCTAAATTTCACTAAAGTGACTAATTTTGATGAAAGGTGGAGGCTTTTTACTAATTAATGAACCAAAATATTTTGCTACTTTCTGAGTAATAAGAAACTTCACTAACTCTGAAAGTGATTTTTCTCCATTCTGCTAGAATAGTTCAAAATCCTGCGAAAAGATTTAAGCCATACTTGCATATATGAATATAAATCTGAAATGAAACTGCTTTAAATGTTTCTCTATGCTAATATATGATTTTCAGCTTTAAAGAGGTTTTAAGGAGTCAAATACTTAAATGTTTTAAAAGAAAATTTAAATATTTCTGTAATATCACACAAAATCATGAAGAATATAATTTTCTTTAAAAAGTTATGCTACCTTTTTATCAACTAGGTGGAAAGACGTAACTTATTCTTTAAAAAAGTAAAAAACTTCATCCTTTATTAAATCTCCCTTTTCCATTAGAGCTGGAGTGCTATGATTTGAAGGAAGGAATGAAGGAAGGAAGGGAGAGAAGGAGGGAGGGAGGGAGGGAGGAAGGAAGGAAGGGAGAAATAAGAAAGAAAGGAAGAAAGGTTGTCTGGTCTAGATTTCTTGCTTTGTATATTAAGAAACTAATGATACTTTAGGAAAGAGAATGATATAAGATAGTTGATTCTTTTTTTAAAATTAATTTTTTATTTAAATTCGAGTTAGTTAACATACAGTGTAATAGTTTCAGGTGTAAAATTTAGTCATTCAGCAGTTACATACAACACCCAGTGCTCATCACAAGTGCTCTCTTTAATCCCCATCACCTATTCAACCCATCTACCCACTCACTTCCTCTCTGGTAACCATCAGTTTGTTCTCTATAGTAAAGAGTCTATTTCTTGGGTTTCCTCTTTCCTTTCCCTCCGTGTTTGTTTGTGTTGTTTCTTAAATTCCACATATGAGTGAAATCATATGGGATTTGTATTTCTCTGATTGACTTATTTTGCTTAGCAAAATATTCTCTAGCTCCATCCACGTCATTACAAGTGTCAGGATTTCATTCATTTTTATGGCTGGATAATATTCCAAAGCATTCCATTCTTTATCCATACATCAGTTGATGGACATTTGGGCTCTTTCCATAATTTCACAAGCAACAAAACTAAAAGGCAACCTATGGAATGGGAGAAGATATTTGTAAATGACAGATGTGATAAAAGGTTAGTATCCAAAATATACACAGAATGTGTAAAACTCAACACCCAAGCAACAAATAATTCAGTTAAAAAATGGCGGGAGACATAAATAGACATTTTTCCAAAGAAGACATACAGACATACAGATGGCCAACAGACACTTAGGAAGATGCTCAACATCCCTCATCACCAGAGAAATACAAAACAAAACTACAATGAGATATCACCTCACACCAGTCAAAATGGCTAAAACTAGAAAACAACAGGTGTGGAGAGGATGCAGGGAAAGGGGAACCCTCTTACACTGTTGGTGAGAATGCAAACTGATGCAGCCACTCTGGAGGTTTCTCAAAAAGTTAAATATAGAACTACCCTACAATCCAGCAATGCACTGCAAGGTATTTACCCAAAGGATACAAAAATACTAATTCAAAGGGATACATGTACCATGATGTTTATAGCAGCATTATCAACAATAGCCAAATTATGGAGATAGTTGATTCTTGTTAGGGAGATGTCTTTAATTCTTCAGGGACCTGGGAAAGAATCTTCTCAGAGAAACTTTACATCTAGCACAACTCTATACAATCTGATCCAAATCTAAAATGCAAGGCCATATAGCCCACGGTCTCATTTGTTGATTCTCCCCAGTTATTTCTAAATCTCAGGTTATGTGAATGTCTCATCTCTGAATCCTGTCGGAAATTTCTATATGTCCAAATTTGCTTAGTACCTACACCTTAATTTCTGGGAAGTGTTTCTGCCAGTTACCCAGGAACTGGGAGAATGTCCATACTGTGCCCTGGAAAACAGGAGAGTGGTGACATCCTTCTCCAAACACTTCTCTACAGGTTACCTTTGCTATAGTATTTTCCAGAAAGGAAACCCCACAAATTGACATACCGAGTCCCTGTCCAGAAACCACTGAAGTCCACTCCAATTTTTTTATTATTCCCTTTTCAGTACCTTTTTCCTTTTGTTAGATTCAAACTTCGTTCTGCTCTAGACCTAATTATGTTGAATTGCCACGGGCCCTTTTTTTTTTTAAAAGGAAGGGAATTTTTCGCCCTTAAGTTGTTTTCTTAGCTGCTCTTGTCTTGCAATGGCAGCCAATCAAATCTGAAATCACCTCAAGTCTTAAAAAGACTGCTTTTAGACACTCTTTTTCTTTCATGTGTTTCCAGCTTTTTTTTCTTCCAGTAAATGCTTGCAATGACACATTTTACTCATAAATTAAGTGGGGACACTTGGGATTAGATTTAAATGAGACCTCCTTTCTGATTACATGAGAATTTACATTCATAGGGAAGGTTGCTTTTTTGAGGTATTAATGTACATTTTGTGTTCACTGCTTTAGAAGAATTAGAGATAATGAACTATTTTGTGTGCGTTATTTTGTTTTGTTTTTTAGTTTTTATCCATACTCAGTGAGTTTGTCACATTAGGGCATTTGCAGAAAGTTCATAATTATAAACAAGAGAGATCCACTATATGTAGTTTTAGCAATATATATATATGTATATATATATATATATATGAAAGAATATTTGATAACTCTTAGAGTCTTCCTAAACCCAATGGTCAGAACTGAAAGTTACACAGCCAAGAGAAGTGTCTAGTTCAGAGCACATAACCCCTTCAGCAAAGACGCTTGGACAACCATCACTGGGTGTGGGGTTAATGTACAGCATGAAATCAGCCGTAGTACCTGGCTTGCTAAAATGTAACACGGAGGCCGCTGAGGGCAGGGAGGGTTTTGGAGAAGGGCGTGGGCCTTTGGAATGCCGAGGCCAGAGTGACCACTCTGCCGTGGGAATGCCGCAGGGAGTTGCCTTCCCCGAAGCTCTCTTAGCCCAAACAGCCGCCCTGAGATCTAAGAGATGTGTGCATTGTCCCTTGGGCTGTGTTTAGTAGCACACGCAGATTAGCATATTTTATCTTTCCCGTAAATCCTCCCAGTTCCAGTAAGACCCCTTGTCACACATCATGTGCTTGAGAACCAGTGATAAGGATTTGTGATTACCCTGAAGGACCACTAAAAGCGGGAGCAAAGAAGAGCAAAGGGTCTTCGTCTCTGAGCGTTGACCGCCCCCCCCCTTGCCTTCTCTCTTTCACAGCAAAGTTTGGAGTCATCTTTCCTCCCTCGGTACAGGGATTGCTGGCCATTCCCGGCAGTTGGTCACAGATACCACAGTTAACACTGTCAAGTCTCTGATCATTCTTTCTAAAACCTCTGACATGGTTACTTCTCAACAGCGGGATCTGACATTACATTTGCCAGAGGAGATTCAAGGAGAAGCCTACTTCTTTGAATTCTTGTATCTCTTTTGAAGTTGGTATAAACAATTTGCATTGATGGAGTTCACATCAATGCCTGCAGGAAAGGCAAGGAAACTATGTTTCTGACATCAAACAAAAGGAGATACAGTAATAAGATCGACATTCTCACATTAGCACCGAACGTTTCAAGATTACAGACTGCCAAAAACTGAAAAAAACATGCTATAGTCCACCATTTCGACTGCTTAACATCAAAATACACCTCTACCCATACTCAAATATCCAAGCCACAAGAAACATTAACATAGCAATAGCAATGCCTCTGCCTAACATCATATAAAAATCTCTTCTGTAATTAAAAACATTTTTATTCTGTCCCCAAATGAGGACCAGATTCATGAAACCTCCTACTGAGCTAAAAGCCTACAATCTCTATATGACACCATTGCTTCCTAAAATTCCCTCAGGTTCTGCCTCAATATCCCATGTGGTATTTAGTAATCTATGGAATAAATTGCAAAATAAGTTAACATATATAAATGGATGTCTAGCACAGCATAGAAGAAAATGAATAAACACTGCATTCCTCATTTTTGCAATTGATTTTGAGATTTTATATGTATTTCTGTTTTCTCCACTGCTTTCTATATTCTCTTTACCTTTGGTAACACCTCAATTGATTTCTGATTTTTTTTTTTTTTTTGGTCTTTTTTTACATTGTAGATTGATCCAACTTTCCCTGAGAAATACAGTCTTTGGCGATCTTACACAGGTGGTAGTTTAGTTCCACTGTTTCCTTACGTATTTCTTGCTCTATTTTTTAGAATCTATTCTATTTCCTCATGAAGTTCAGGATCATACACCTACCAACATTCTAGCTCCTCTCCCTTTTTTTTTTTCTCCTTTGCTGTTCTTCCAATGGCCCAATAAGCATATAATGGAGAGGGGTGATCTCAACTTCTAATCTACTGGTAACGTTCTAGGGTCCCTTGTTGGAAATATTCATTCTTTGAGTACTGAGACCTCAAACCCAGCAGAGGCCAGAACTATGATAGAAAGAACATTTTCTAGTGGCTCATTAGATGTAATAGCGAGAGAAGCCACTCTCATTTCAACTCCATGTTTGCTGAGAGGAGCTATTCTTATTTCCACAACCCCCTGAGCATGGAGAATCAGTGTCACAGTCACTGATTCAGACTGTCTGGTGCTAAACATAGGACAGGGCTAAAGAAATGAAAACTATATAATAATCTACTTTAGTCACTTAGATGCCATGCTATAAAATGTCCCATTCTTTACCTTTAACCAAAACTGAATTTGTGAACTAGTTGTTTGAATAAAGAAACTTGGATTAATTAATTTGGCCTCAAGCAAAATTAAAAATTTTATTATGCTTTGATCTCCATCATAATTGTTTTTGCTTTTTGGTCATTTAATGTACAATAATAAGAACGTTTTTTTCCTGTGAAATTATTTTTACCTCTGGGATTGCTTTTACTCAACTTTATTATAAGCCTTCAAAAATAGGTGAGTTGGTGAAGCATGCCTTAGATAATTGTGGGAATTCATGAAACATGAGTATGTAGCAACTAGTAATAACTCAGTGGTGGTACTTACTGTTAACCTCTTTACTTGTACCTGAACTTACTGTGAACTCCCTGAGTTCTCAGTCCTAGAGCTATGTTTGCTTTTCACCTTTGCTATAAAAACCTCAGTGTAATTTCTGGTTTTGAAGAGCAGCCTACTTTATAATCTCTTTTTGATGTTTAATAAAAGTGCTCTGACAGTTTCAAAATCTAAAACATTAGGAAGATTTCTGTTTAGTTTTCCATATCTTTCTATACATGTTCACCTATTATCACATATTTGCATTGTTTTAAAAATGTTTCTTTTTTACACATTTAGCAGGGATTGTGTTGGGAGAGGAATATCCTCCCTCTTCTTCACATGTGCATGCACATAATTTTTAATTGTGTTTGCAAAAGGCTTTTGCTTGATATCATTTGGGGCTGACAGAGGATAAAGATTCATGGACAGGAACTTTGAGCTCAGATACAAGGAGAGATAGGAAAATGTGGCTCCTTTTTTATGCCAATGGAGAGAAAATATACATCTGGAAGCAAAGGATTCTTATTTATTGAAGAACCTTATGCCTACTGTGCTGTATCGAGGTCAAAACAACAAGATTCAACACTAACTGAGAAAAAGTGTAGTAGCCTCATTTTGCCATAGAGCTCACTGGCAACCCACGGTAGAGTGTGTTACCCAGAAGGAAAGCAAAGACTTATGGCCATGGCAGAAAGGCAACATCTATGGAAGCACCTACCACAGATATGGAGGCATGAAGTGAGCAGGGTGTGTTCACATAAGGAAGTTGGAGCAGAAGAATATGTGTGACACTCTGAGTAGCTAAGGCCAGGATAGCTTGGAGACACTCTGAGGATGCCCTGATACTTTCTGTTACCATGGAAGGCCTAATCGGGCAGTAGAATTCGGATATTAGGGTAAAGGGGACATGACTTGTAACACAGAGCAATATGGCCTCAAGGCATCCCAGGTACATTTGGACCTTTTTCTCTACTAGAGTGTTAAATATTAGGAATAGGGGAATTTGAACTTTTTCCTTTTTTTCTTTTTCTAATTACATAGCCTACATGTTTAACCAAATCAATGTATTAGTCACTTTTACTATAGATGGGAAAAGTGTAAGCAGCATTTTTTTCTCCTTGCTGTTTCCGTTGTATTCGCTTGTTCCAAATTTTGTATAATGAACATACATCAATATTAAAATCAGAACAAAACCTTTATGTTCAGAAACTTAACATGCAATCCTTTTGATCCAATACTCTATGAGCTGTTTGACATATAGAACCAAGAGAAGCAGAGGTTTGGGGATCAAATATGCAATTCAGCTGAAAGCCTTTGTTAAAGGGGTTTGATTCAAGTAAAGGAAGCAGATTTTGTATGTTAGATTTTATATCATGTATTTGCTTTCAAATACCTACTTCAGTGGCTACATACATCATCTATGTTGTATTTACAAGGAAATGCTCTACAGTCATCTACAAATTATCAAAGAAACTCTTACTCAAAAAACATAGAGCCTTTTAGTAAGAAAGTCTTTTGGTACATTCTTCATATCTCAGCTCAAAGGTGCCCTCCTCTGGGAAGGTTTCTTTGATTGCTTGTATCTGGTTATAATGCCCCTCCTATGTGTTCTAGAGTTTCTACCAAACTCTCACTACATTATAGCTGTTGCTTTATTTCTTTGCTTCCCCTGAAAATTGTAAAGTCTGGGCTGGGTCTTAAGCATGTTGATGTCCACAATACCTAGATCTATGTTCATTACATATGGCAAACAATCCACAAATATATAATGCATGAAAGGAGTGAATGCTTTCTGAGTTCTCTTATTTGATTACTAGATACGAATGAGTTTCTGCATCTAACTTCATACAAAATAATTATGCTTGAAGAATACCTTAGCCTTTATGTTTGAATTTTACATCTATTTTTGGAAACAGAAAATTAAAGTGTCCCTTATTGCTCAGCATAAGAAAAAAAATCTCATGAAAAGTAAAATTAGAAGTTGGGTAGTATAGAGAGTACTTGTTACTTATTTTATATACTATATACATGTCCAGAAATATTGTTGTAATACTATGTCTCAGTAGTAGCTTCTGGAAAGAAGATCATGGTGGGGTCAATTGGATTGCATGTATAATTGAGAAACTTGTCTCAATGCTTCCCTTCATGTAAACATGGCTGGTGAGTTTGTTGAGTTTGCCCATCTGACATATATAAACAAAATTTAAAATGTTGTACAAATTATACATAGGAATGGCATTTCCTGATGAGACTGAGTTTTAAATTCAGTTTTGTGAAAGTCTTAATTTAATTTACTATGTTCAAAGCAACAGATGGAAAATCCAAATTTTTTAATTCCCATAGCAAACATTTCTCATACTATGATACTTTTAGATTTTATAGTTTGTATTTGCCTGCATTTAAAAATAGAATTAACTCAAATTGCATCCAATAAAAGTCAATTCACTTTGCCTTTTGTAAAGAAGTCAAATAATTGTCTAATAAATCCATAATTTTCTCATCACCTGACTCCAATTTCCACTATAATATTTTCAGGGACCAATTTCCTCTATTACTACCTATTTCCTGTGATTTTATTAAAATCTATTATTACTGGAAAAACCTCTGTTAATCAATCTTATATTTTCTGATCCTCTAATTAACTTTGTAACCTATATGCAAGGTATAAATCTTCTCATATTATCCTTTTATGAATTTTCAATACAGTAATGACAATGGAGATGGTAATTCAACAACAGCAAATATTTATTTGGCACCCATTACATGTCAAATGTTATGCTACGTTTTGAATGTAATCTGTGAGCCTATGTGAAGTCAGTGTCTTACATCACAATTTTTGTACAGATCCATTTATGGTAAATAGATCCATTGTAAGTATATAGGATGATTTCCAAATGTGTCATGGATGGATAGTCCTGCTTTTTCCGAGTTTATGAGAGATTATTTAAGATGCTCATTATGGTGTAATTATTTTATGCTTCTCTTATTAAGAGGTAGGAACTATGTACTCTCCCCCTTGAATCTGTCACTGCTCTAACCAATGAAGTACAGTAGAAGTGACAAGAGGTGATTTTTGAGGCTAGGTAAGAAAAAGGCTGCAGCTTATCCAGTTATCGCTTATGTAAGCTGTCTGTAAGAAGTCTTTGATGGTAAGAAGTCTGAATACGCTGAAGTCAATATGTTGTGAGGAAGCACAGGTCACAGAGAGAGACTATAAGTCCTCTGTTCAACAACCTTGGTGGAAGTTCCAGCCAACCTCTGGCATCAACCACCAGAAGCGAGTAAAGACACCTCCAGATCCTATCAGCTCCTGGCTATAAAATTATCTTCATGCATTGATGTCAGCCAACTTCCTTCAACAGTTTCCCATGGGCCTGCACAATGGACTTAAGAACAATGTGTGCGTGGTGGCAGAGACAGAGTTTATGAAGAAAGCATGAACTAAGCAATGTGGGCATTAAACCAACTGCACAGAAGCCCGCCTTGACCACACACTATTTACAGTGTCAATACATTATACTCATTGACTGTGTGGCTACAGGATCCACATGACTAAGCTTTAATTCTATTTTATTAAATTTTTAGCTGTTTGACCTTAGACATATTACTTAGTAGATCTTTGCCTCAGTGCTTTTGTCTGCATAAAACAATGATAATAGTATCTAATTTATGGAATTATTTTGAAGAATGAATACATTAATGCATATAAAAATCATACAATTATGTCTGACTTTAGTAAGTCTCCAAAAAATTAACTACTATTAATTTTACATGAAGCAACTATTTTCTGTTTGAAAAACACAATTAGTGAGTCAAATCCTGTGAACAATCCCTTATCACACCATTTCCATAAAGTAGCATCTTATATTTGACACTAGCCATTTTTATTTATTTATTTATTTATTTATTTATTTATTTATTTATTGAGAACCACTGACACGAGGGAAGATCAGAGCAGGCAGAGCGGCTGCCATGTTTACAATATTATGGGTTTCTACTAGTTTGGCATTGAATTTTGGAGACCAAAGTAAGATCATTCCAATCATTATTTGCGAATGATACAACATTATATATGGAAAACCTTAAAGATCTCATCAAAAACTGTTAAAGCTAATAAACAAATTCAGAAAAGTTGCAGGATACAAAATCAATATTGCAAAACTCTGTTGCATTTCTGTACACTAATGATGAGCTAATGATGAACAGAAATAGAAACTTGGAAAACAATTCCATTTACAAGTGCATAAAAAAGAATAAAATATGTACGTATAAATTTAGCCAAGGTGATGAAAGGCCTGTATATTCAAAACTACAAGATATTATGAAGAAATTGAAGAAGACACAAATAAATGGAAAGATAGTTCATGCTCATGGATTGGAAGAATGAATATTGTTAAAATGTCCATCCTACCAAAAGCAATGTACAGATCAGTGCAATCCCTCTTAAAATTCCAATGGCTTTTTTCACAGAAAAAAAAATCCTAAAATTTGTATCATACCACAAACCCCCAAAATACAAAGCAATCTGGAGAAAGAAGAACAAAGCTGGAACCATCACACTCCCTGATATCAAACTATATTACAAAGCTACAGTAACTAAAATAGTATGATTCTGTCATAAAAACAGACATAGAAATCAATGGTACAATATAGAGACCCCAAAATAAACATATATATATATATATATATCTCCAATTAATTTATGACAAAGGAGCCAAGAATACACATTAGGAAAAGAATAATCTTTTTTTTTTTTAGATTTTATTTATTTATTTGAGAGAGAGAGTGAGAGAGAGCATGGGTAGGATGGGGAGGGGCAAAGGCAGAGGGAGAAGCAGACTCCCTGCTGAGCAAGGAGCCTAATGTGGGGCCTTGATCCCAGGACTCTGGGATCATGACCTGAGCCAAGGGCAGACAGTTAACTGACTGAGCCACCCAGGCGCCCCAAGAACAGTCTTTTCAATAAATGGTGTTGGGAAAACTGAACAGCTATGTGCCAAAAAATGAAACTGGACAACTGCCTTACACCATATAAAGAAATTCACCAAAATGGATTAAAGACCTAAACATAAGACATGAAACCATAAAATTCCTAGAAAAAAACTTAGGCAGTAAATTCTTTGATACAGGTCTTGGTGAAGACTTTATGAATCCTACACCAAAAGGAAAAGCAACAAAAGCAAAAATAAATAGGTGGGACTACATCAAAATAAAAAGCTTCTGCACAGCAAAGGAAACAGTTAACAAAATGAAAAAGGTAACCTACTGAATGGGAGAGATACTTGTAAACCATATATCTGGTAAGGGGCTAATATCCAAAATATATAAAGAACTCATACAACCCACTAGTAAAAAACAAACAATCCAATTAAAAATTAGGCAGAAGATCTGAGTAGACATTTTGCCAAAGAAGACATACAGATGGCCAGTAAGTACATGAAAAGATGCTTAACATCATTAATCATTAGGGAAATGCAAATCAAAACCACAAGGAGACATTATCTCACACCTGTTAAAATGGCTGTGATCGAGAAGACAAGAAATAAGCATTGGCAAAGATATAAAGAAAAGGAAACACTTGCGCACTGTTGGTGGGAATGTAAATTGTTGCAGTCACTATGGAAAACAGTAGGGAGGTTCCTCAAAAAATTGAAATATAACTATCATATGATCCACCAGTTCCACTTCTGGGTACTTATCCAAAGGAAACAAAAGCACTAACTCAAAATGATATATGCATTCCCATGTTCAGTGCAGCATATTTACAATAGTCATGATATAGAAAGAACCTAAGTGTCCATCCATGGATGAATGGATAAAGAAACAATGGGATATTACTCAGCCATAAAAAAAACAATGAAATCTTGCATTTGTGGCATGAGGCTTTTATGTTAAGTGAAATAAGTCAGAAAGAGAAAGATAAATATTGTATGATCTCTCTTGTATATGGAATCTAAAACAAGCAAACAACAACAGCAAAAAAATAAGCTCAAAGATACAAAGAACAGATTAGGGGTTGCCAGAGGCAAGAGGGTGGGGAGTGGGAGAAATGGGTGAAGGGGGGTCAATGACAACTAACTAACTAAGTAAATAAATAAATCTCATTAAGAAAAAAAATAGTGATTATTATATGAAAATATTTTCATGAGTATAGAATAGAGAAATATTTATTAAATGAAACAAAATACAAAACATAGTGAAGATACAGATGAATTCAACTATAATATAAGTTGTGTTTGTGAAGGCACAAAACAGTGGAAAAAAGCTGAAGGAATATATTTAAAGATTTTATTTATTTGAGAGAGAGAGAGCATGTGATCATGCATGCACACGAGTTGGGGAGGGGCAGAGCGAGAAAGAATCTGAAGTGGATTCCACACTCAGCGTGGAGCTAGTGGGGGGGACTGATCCCACTCCCCCGAGATCACAACCTGAGCCAAAACCAAGAGTCAGACACTTAACCAACTGAGCCACCCAGAAACCGCGGAAAGAATATATTTAAAATACCTATAACTAATGACTGATTTTATAGCTAAATAATGAAAGAACTCTTACAAATAAAAGCAAATAAGAAAAAACATAAGAAAAAAATAGGCAAAAGATATGAAAAGGCATTTCACAGACTAGGATTATAAAGGGCATAATTATATGAAAAAAGACACAACCTCATGTTTTAGGGTAATCCAAAGTAAAACTAAATCAGTACATGCTACTTCTTGGACTGGCATGGGTTTTTTTGATTGTTTTTTTTAAATAAAGTCTTATAATAATATACATAAACAAGGATGGGGAGCTAAGCAAATTATCATTCAATGCTGTTGAGAATATATATTGGTATTATTATTTGGAAAGCACGTGGGTATTAACTAGTATTGCAGAACATATGTATGGGCTATCCCTTAGTAATTTTATCACCCAGTATAAAGAAACTGAAATATACATACACCAGAAGAAATGTACAGTGAAAATCATTGGAACATTGTTGGTAATAGTCACATACTAAAATAATATAAAAGTTCAACATGAGTACACTAAATGGATAACATATATTAATATAATGGGCTACAGTAAAAACAGTAAAAAGGAAAGAACTACATGTATATGTATGGATATGGATAAATCCATATCATAATGTTGATTAGAAAGAAAAAGCAAGTCAAAAGTATACTGTCACCCATTTTATATGTTTTTAAAATAGACAAAATTTAACAACACAACATTTAGAGGTGCAGAAATCATGCTTCTTTAATTTTTTAGATGAGTTTGAGGAGTATTGGTATTAATTCTTCTTTGAATGTTTTGTAGAATTTATCAGTGAAGCCCTCTGGTCTAAGACTTTGTGTGTTGGGAGGTTTTTGATTACTGATTCAATCTCCTTACTAGTAATCAGTCTATTCAGATTTACTATTTCTTCATGATTCAGTCTTGGAAAATTGTATGTTTCTGGGAATGTATCCATTTCATTCACATATATCTCATATAATATACATTATATAGCATATATAAACATTAGTTTGAGGGAATTTCTCAGTCTTTATTGTTTCAAATATCTCTTTTCCTTTCTCTCTTCCTGATATCCCCATTACATGTAGGTTATACATTTAGTGATTATCCCACAGTTCTTGAATATTCTGATTTTATTTTGCAGTCTTTTCTCTTTCCTTTTTGGTGTTGGAGGATTCTATTGATATATCTGCAAGCTCAAAGATTCTTTTCTCAGCAATGCCAGTCTACTAATAAGTTCATCTAAGACACATTCTTCATTTTTATCACAATGTTTTTGATTCCTAGCATTTCTTTCGGCTCTTCTTAAAATTTCGACATATGAACTTACATTGCCCACCTGCTCTTGAATGTTGTCTCCTTTAACTATTAACAGCCCTTAGCATATTAATCATCTGATAATTCCAACATCCGTGACGTATCTGAGTCTGGTTTTGATGTTGCACTGTCTCTTCAAATTATGTTTTCTTGTTTTTGTTTTTGCCTTTTGGTATGCCCTGAAATTTTTTCTTGATAGCCAGAAATAATGTACTGGGCAAAAGGACTGCTATAAAGAGGTTTTAGGGATGTGGTGGTGTCGGGGGAAGGAAGCGTTCTACAGTCCTACAGTTAGTTTTTTTAGTAAGCCTGTACCTCTGGATTGTAGACTTCACATGGCATATTTCCTAATGGCTCCTTTTCCTCTCTCACTGCTGGAAGTGTGAGGAGATTTTTCTAAAAATATATATTCACTGTGAGAATCTTGTAGAGCTTCAGGAGGTAGAATTCACAAAAGTGTGGGGGCTCTTCAGTGACTGGGTCCCCTTGGAGTTTTGCATCTCTCGTCATTGTCCACCCTGAGCCCCTAGCTTGTCATCAATTAATGGCTCAGTTTCCTTTGCCCTGGCACTGGCTCCCACAGACATCTCTGCTTGAGGGTTTCTGCTCTGGTAAATCATAATCTTCTGTATCCCTTACAGGTCTTTCTAATCTCAGGGGCAGCCATTTACTCTGGGATCTCACTTTATTTATTGATGCAAGAAGAGCTGTTCATTTCTCTGCTCAGCTTTTTACTTGTTAGGATGAAGTAGTGACTTCTGAGTTCTTTACCTGCCAGATTGGACACTGTGATTTTTCACTTCATTTCTTTTTATTGTCAAATAATGTTTTGTTGTATGAATATACCAAACTTTATTTAACTATTAATCTGTTAATGGACATTTGGATTGTTTCCACAGTTTGGCTAACAAGCATAATGCTGCTAAGAACATTTGTGTACATTGTGTGTGTGTGTATGTGTGTGTATAGCGCATATATTTTCATTTCTCTAAGAGTGGACTTGCTTGGTAATATGGTAACTCTATGATTGTTTTTCAGGAACTGCCAGACTGTTTTCAAAGTGGCCACACCATTTTGTATTTCCACTAGCAGGGAATAAGGGATCCAATTTCTTTACATCTTCGCTAACACTTGCTCTTTTCCTTTAATTTCTTTTAAGATTTTATTTATTTTGAGAGAGAGAAAGAGTGAGAGAGAGAGCATGAGTAGGAAGGGGGGATTGGCACGCAGAGGGAGAGGGAGAAGCAGGCTCTCCACTGAGTGGGGAGCCCGACTCGGGACTCGATCCCAGGACCCTGAGATCATGACCTGAGCTGAAGGCAGATGCTTAACCAACTGAGCCACCTAGGCACCCTAATTTATTATTATTATTATTATTATTATTATTATAGACATCAAAGTTTGTGTAAAGGAGTATTTCATTGTGGTTTTGATTTGCATTTTATTCTGACGGCTAATGATGTTGAACACTTTTTTCATGTGCTTAATGGCCATTTTATATCTATCTTCAGAGGACCATCTGTTCTGATTCTTTGTTTTTTATTTTTTTTTAACATGGTTATATCTCTTTTATTATTGAGTTGTAAGAGTTTTAAAAATATTCTATATGCATGTTCCTTATTGTCAAGCAGAATAATGTGCACTGGTTACCAATTCCAGGGGAGGACTCTAAACACTTCTGGCCATTGCATCTTGATGTCAGAGTCCCAAGGAAGACACAACACGGTCAAGCACCGGAAAGAAAATGCTGTACTTTCATAGAGAAGAGACTGCAAGATCAGCCTCAGTAGTGTATATTGGTCCTCCATAACCACTGGGTCTCTTCCTACAGCTAATGCAAGGCAGTCTGCATGTGGACACCCTTCTCTCACCACTGGGAAGGACTCTGTATCCTCCTGGCAGAGGACAGATATAACAGCGGGGCTGGCTGGATGCTATATGATGCACATGCTTTGAGCAGAGACAAAAGAGCATTCATTGAGCCCGAAGCAGGGAAAGATGTTCCCACACAACACGGTAAGTCCAGCACAGGCTGTGTGAACTCTTTATCTCTTGGTAAGGAAGTGTTCCAAAACCAGGGCTCATTTTTATGTGGATAAGTGGAGATCTGAAGACTAATGAGACTGCCTTTCCTAATATTTATTACTTACCATTTGCTAATATTTTCTCCCACTCTGTGAGTTTCCTTATCACCTTCTTGATAACTTCTTTTGAAACACAAGAGTTTTTAATTTTGGTGTGTGATTTTTCTATTTTTTTCTTTTGTTGCCTTTGCTTTTGGTGTCCTAGCTAAGAAACTAGTACCTAATCAAAAAGTAGAGATCATTTATTATCTATGCAGTTTTACCTTTTCCTGAATGTCCTATAAATGTGATCATATGCTCTAAAACATTTTCAGACTGACCTCTTCCACTTCATACTATGCATTTGAAATTCATCCATATCTTTGTGTGATCTGGTAGATCATTCCATTTTATCACTGAATATGTTCTAGTGTATGAATGTACTGCCGTTTTGTACCCATTCACTTGTAGACGGACATCTTGAATTATTTCCAGTTTTCCATGATTATGAATAAAGCTGAAATAAACATTAGTATGCAGGCTTTTGCATGAACATATGTTTTCGGATCAGTTGGGTAAATACCTAGGAGCACAATTGCTTGATTGTTTGGTGAGACTACGTTTAGCTTTGTAAGGCACCGCCAAACTATTGTCCAGGGCATTTTGGCTTATTTACATTCCTTCCAGAGATGCCCTTTTCCTCCTTGCCAGGAAGTGATATTGTTGGGGTTTTGCTGCCGTTATTTTAATTTTTCTTTTGCCATTCTCATAGGGCTGTAGTGTTTTCCATATTTAATATTTATTTATTTTTTACTGTTGTTAATAAGGGCAGAGCAAGAGCCATGCTCACCCTCTAATCAGAGGTTTTCCAAATTGTGCTTAGCTGCAAGGGGCCAAGTGTATGTAGGAGCTACCTTACAGTGGTGAGCTTCTATAGAGAAGAAAGTGTTCACCGTAATAATTTTTAAAAACCCATTCAGTATAGAAAAGCATTCTATGAATTCTGTAGCTCAGAGGCAGAGATTCTGCTCTTTCTCCTCTTAGTATATTTCTATTCTCACCAAACCCTTAACCTTGGTCATGATTCTTGCTTTTCTTCACACATTCATTTTCTATGCAGGTTATATTCATCCTTTCTAAGATCTTCATACAACACACTGTTAACCAGTGTTAATAATAGCATTCTTTTATCTCTTTCACTCTCTTATCTGAGACGGAGTACCACTTTCACTAAGCACACACATACTTTGTGCACCTCTAGCTTCATTCTGAACACATTGATCTTCCCCAAACTCTACAGTTTTCATTTATTCTTTCTTGAAATTGCTTTCGTCCTTTTTTTCCCCCCTTCTGATAGTCATTACCCACTCCTCGGAGAGAATGAAATATTAGCCAGACTCAGTAGGTCACTGGCCTAGTTCTCATGATGACCTCCTGTCCTGGATATCAAGTTGTATTGAATACGCTTTGTGACTTCTTGTAGCTTAAGTATTGAGTCCAAACCTGCCACAGCATGCTGTTTGTTTGTTACAGGTTTCCTGATCACCTGGGGGAGGGAGAGCCTTTCAGCTGGCCTGGCTTCCTCATTCCCTATATACTCCGCTGATTCTCATAAAACTTAGCACTGACTTAATGGTTTGTGCCAGCGGTGTATGTGGCCCAGTCCCCTCCGTGAGGCAGAACAATTGCAAAAGAGCAAAAGCAGAGATACTTGACACATATTCCAAATTATCTCTTCCTTCTTCTCCCTCTCCCTCCCCGTGCCAGCCTTTGGCCTGCCAGTCACCCAGAAACAGCCCTGACATTAACCAATGTGCAAAATCATAATAAATAAGATTACTCTACCATTCTGTCTGTTAAAGCTAATTGTATTCATATTCAAATTTCAAGTCAGTTATTACCCTGCAGTAGCAATTTATAGACATTTGCTCGGTGGTCTAGGAAACATAACAAAAAAAATGCCTGTTTTTTTCATGACCAAGAAATAACCTTTAGGGTTAGGGTTATAATTTCTGGGTGGAGTATTTAACATAATTACATTCATATTCAATAGGGAATCTTTTAAGAAAATCCCTGCTTGGAATGCAGTTCTATAAATGTTATATCTTGAGCCAAATTAAGCATGTAAAATGCCAAGTTCTCAATCTAAGGAAAAGCGTTCCCATCTGCTGTAATTATATAGAATGAGAAAGATAGTGAATGTATTCCCATTTACTGAACACAAGAGACATTTATTTTAAGACAAATTGTTGGACTTTGTTGGTTCAGTTAGTGGTGTTTTTCACTTAATCAGAGTAATGTGTACATTTACTCAGTGTTATGTATTAGGTCGTTAACTATACTCACATTTTACTAAAATCTATAAATGTTCTTGGCCAGAGGGAGAGTGCAATGGGACATGATTCTCTCTGTAATCAGTTAGAAATATACAAACTGACAGTTTGCTTTGGTGACAGTTTCCTTGGGATTTAAACATTTCTCTAATGAGGTAAAAAAGTAGTTCTACTCAACTCTAAATTTCTACTTAAGGGAATTTATACTTAAGGAATTTATACTTAACTCAAAAATACTGACACATTTTCTCCAACATTTCTTAAATTCTGAAGTAGTGCATGTGTACATTTTTGTAAATTCGTTCTAAATTTCTTGGATAAACAATCTGTATTCCCATAAAAGAGGAAGAAATGAAGTATGATCAAATTCAAATACTACTTACCCATGAAAAAAGAGTTGTGTTCTGACTTTACTAAAAAAAAATAAGAAAAAAGAAAACATTGCTTATCATCCCTGAAGTAGGTCTCATAGTTACACATTTTCTGTGTCAAAATGAAGTATGGATCCCAGCAAATACACTCTATTTTATTCTCAATGCCACTGGGCATTTCTCATAGAAATCTTAGCTACCTTCAGTACATTGTTTTTTTCCGACAACATATATTTCTCTCTTTCATACTATAAAATACATTATTCATGTGTATGCCTAATTCTATTATTTGAAAAGGTAAGTTAATTCTTAGAATTATTGATTTTACCATGTCAGACATTATGTTGTTCTTTTTTTCTTTAGTGACTAAAACAAAAAGATACATGAAAGAAACAAAAAAGTCAATATTTCTCTTTAACTGTGTTACTAAAAAATACATTTTTGTTCATAGAAGTGCAGGAAATGAAGTAGAATTATATGGAAGCCAAATGTTCTAGGCTCCTTTCTACAAGCAGCTTTCCCTAACCACCAACACTTTGCTTCTCCCTATAAGTATCATACCTGTTTCCTTCAAGTCCTCACTCACTGCATTATACTTAATTCTTTTATTATAATTATTAGTGAGCATGTTGTTTCCACCATATTGTTTGCTATTAAGAACATTAGATCTTATTTTTATGTTAGAATATGCAGTCCCAAGTATAAAAAAAAAAGGATATAATGCTCATGTTATTTGAGGTGAACTTTTACATCAAGGAGCAAAGGACTAGATTGTTCTAGTTTCTTCTTTAGATGACTCACACTGTTTTTCTGCATGAAGCTGGTTTAGTGGGTGTTCTTCCTCTCACCTCAATGTGGATGCTTTGAAAGACCAGAAAAGATTACAAGGAAAAAAAGTGGGGAAAACACAATACATATAGGTTTGGTCTAAGCAAAGGAATAAATACAAAAGGCTAATAGTAATATTAAAAATAAAAGTTCCTATTTATTGGGTGCCTACCGTGAAGCAAACACCTGTGACACCTGGCATAAGTAATACTAATAATGACCTTCTCACATAAGTACTTTTAGACTGAGAGCACGTCCTCACTACTTTCTCCTTTGTTTAATGTCCTGCAGCAGACACAGGGGCTTACTTGCTTCATTGTCTTTGAGACTTGTTACATTTCTCCAGGAAGAAGACCGAAGTTTCCACTACTCTGTGCAAGATCTATAGTTTGGGGCAGAAAGGAGTAGGTTTAATTTAGGGGAAATGTTAGCAACCAGCATATTAGGCTCAAAACTCTGAAAAACCTCCAAGGAAAGAGATTTGGTACAAAGTAAGAATGGGAACTTCTGGTGGGTACTTAATCAAGTGAGTTTAAGTTTCAGTGATGAGTTAGTGAAATTAAACAGTGTAGATTTTTCACTTTGGTGGTTTGTAAAGCCAGTCCTGTACATCCTGCCCATTTTTAGAATTGGCGTCTAAGTGTTACTGACTTGACAGGCGACTCTAACAGATGAGACCTCATCCACAGGTGAGAGGTTATTTTTATACAGGTGAATGGCTATTTTTATAAGGTATTGGGTTTCATAAGGACACATGAACTCATCAAAAGTATAGTTTGTGACTTATTATGACTTTGAACTGTTTAAGCACAGTCATTAAAATGTATACGTGGGTGCTGAGATGTTTTTTAGTAAGCAGCCAATTCTGAGGAAAAATTTAGGATACCATGAAAAAAAGGAAATGAAACAAGAAAATAAACAATTATTTGCTACCTTGTGTTTTTGTTTTTGTTTTTCTGTCCAATATGCAGGCATGTAGAGTAAATGGTTGTGTGTCCCAGGGCATTAGTGTGTGAGGCTCTGGATTTTAGGTAGTAGACAGTGCTGGAGTTGCTGAGTGAAATTCCATTTATTATCTGTGACCAAACAGGGGCAATTTGAAGGGCTGTCTTTGTGTTCAAGTAGCTCGTCCATAGGCTCAAGAGACATTCATCTTCTCACTATAAGTTCAAGTTGGACTTGGGTTGTTTGGTTGCATACATTTGGACCCCTGACTATGGCTATGGAATTTGGAGACCTAAATTTGGAAAACTAGTCTTTGAAAACTAGTCTTCATTGGCTTCTAAGGGACTCATTGCAAAATATCAATGACAACTTCATTTCAGAAATCTGCTGACGATTATTCTCCAGCTGATGCATTCTTTGGTGGATAAGGAAGAAACCTACTCTAAAAGGCAGGTTTCATATACCCAAGCAATTCTATACCCGAATAAAGGACATAGGAAAAGATCTGTTCAAAAGAGAGTGGATGCTATGTCAATAGACCAATCTGTGCTCAATTCAGCTTCTGGAATTTCAGAAACATGGAGAGTAGAGAAGAAATGAACATTCAAACTAAGTAGTTTCAATAAGCCATATGAAAAGGAATGACATCTCAGGTAAAACCTGCTATTTGGGGGCTGCTACCACTTCTGATTTATAAAATTCACCAGAAGGCAGCTATGCCTCAGTTGATACTGTCCAAATATTCTATATATGATAATTAAATAATGACAAAATTGGCATTTTAATGGAAGTCTCTCTCAATTATATTGAAGCATATTGGTTATGGGCCCCAGATGACTGGTCAAAGGGCACCTATTTTTTTTTTTTTAATCTTCTACCTATAGGAAAGAGTGTTACTTCAGCTTTCTTATTGGGTGAAAAGTGAGCCCAAAGAGAAATAGTCATACATTTTAGGAGTACCTCTAAAAAAGAAGCTCCTTGTTTTTATTTTTTTCTCCAAACTTGGACATCTGCTTATCCATCAGCCTGCCCCTGTATTACTGAAGCAAAGAAAGGGGGCTTTGCTTGAAGCAAAGCTTTGCTAGAGCAACACCTCTAGATTCCAATGTATGAAGCTATTTTCCTATTTTTTCCTGTCTCCATTTTAACCAAACTTGGAGGGACATGTACAGACCAAAGGAAAGGGAATGAAAAAAGTTATGTGAAATTCAGCCCAAGACTGTCTACTTCTCTTTAAGTGACCCATGCTGAAGAAATAGAACATTGGGAGAAAGAGAAAAGAAAATGGCCATACTACTCAAAGCATCTACAGAAATTAGCCATCTAATTTTTTTTCCCCAAAACTCTGATGGCATTCTTCACAGAAATAGAAAAATCACCTTAAAATTTGTATGGAACCACAAAGGACTCCAAATAGCCAAACCAATTCTGACAAACAAGAACAAAGCTATAAACATCACACTTCTTGATTCCAAGCTATACTATAAAGCCATAGTAATTAAAACAGTATGGGACTGGCATTAACAATAGACACATGGACCAATGGAAGAGAATAGAGATATGCAAAATAAGCACCCACACGTACAGTCAACTAATGTTCAACAAGAGAGCCAAGAACACCAAATGCAACAAATGGTGCTGGGGAAACTGATAAACACATGCAGAAAAATAAAATCTGATACCACTCAGAAAATTTAACTGGAAATGGATTAAAGAGTTAAACATAAAACCTGATACCATAAAATATCAAGAAGAAAACATAAGGAAGCTCCTCAGCAGTGGTTGTTGCAATGATATTTTGGATATGACACTCAAAGCACAAACGACTGAAGCAAAAATCAACATGTGGGACTACACCACATGTTGAAAAAGCTTTTGCACAGAAAAATAAAACTCAACAAAATAAAAAGGCAACCTAAAGAATGGGAGAAAAATTTTATAAACCATACATCAGATAAGGATTAACACCCAATATATATAAAGAATTCAAATACTCAGTAACAAACAATCTGATTTAAAAATGGGCAGAGGAACTAAATATATATTTTTTTTTCAAAGAAGACATTCAAAGGGCAACAGGTACATGAAAAGATGCTCAACGTCATTAATTATTAGGGAAATGCCAATCAAAACCACAGTGAGGTATTACACACTGGTTAGAATGGTTATTGTCAAAATGACAAAACATAACAACTATTGGTGAGGATGTGGAGAAAAGGAACCCCTTATACAATGTTGGTGGAAATGTAATTTGGTTCAGCCACTATGGAAAACAATATAATGATTTCTAAAAAAATTAAAAATAGAAATACCATGTGATCCAGTAATTTCAGTTCTGGGTATACACCTATAGGAAATGAAAAGAGGATATTGAATAGATATCTGCATTCCCTGTTCATTGCAGCACTATTCACAGTAGTCACAATATGGAAACAACCAATGTGTCCATCAAGGGATGAATGGATAAAGAAAAAATATATATATTCAACCATAAAAAAGACATCCTGCCACTTGAGACATGAAAGAAACTTGAGGACATGCTAAGTGAAATAAGTCAGATAGAGAAAGACAAATACTGTATGATATCACTTATACGTTGAATCTAAAAAAGCCTAACTTGTATAAACAGAGAGTAAAATCATGGTTACCAGGGGATGATGGGGAGGAGAGAAGATATATGTTGTTTAAGGGTACACACTTGAAACTAGTAGTAAGTCCTAGAAATCTAATGCAAAGTCGAGTGAATGTAGACAACATTGTTTTATTATAATCATCAAACTTGTTAAGAGGCTAGATGTTAATTACTCACCAAACTAAAAAGGAATGATAATTATGTGAAATGACGGATATGCTAATTATCTCTACAATGGCAATAATATTACAATATATAAATCTATCAAATGAACAATGTTGTACACTTTGAATTTATACAGTGTCATATGTCAAATACATTCTGACATTTTTTAAAAATGTAAACCTTAAATAAATGTTTTAACATAAACACCTCTCAGATTGAAAAAAAATAATGAAAGTGCACCTATAACCAAGGCAACTGCAAATTATGATTTAAGAAAGTCATTATCTAGCAGTAAATTTTGATACGGCATAATGGGGGTATAACTTGAAAAATAAGCCATTTGTGTGCATATCTCAATGAGTTGAGAGATCTTAATTACCAAAATACTCTGGTGGAAATTTATAATGGGTCCGATTTTGCATTAAAGTAGTCCGTTCTGTACAGAATTCAGAAAGGACTCAAAAAAGAGGAATTACTTATTTGAACTTGGAAAAGGATGGAGATATTTGTTCTTTACAAAAGAAATAGCAAAACATAAAGAATGGGAGAAAAGAAAAACATTGAGAAAATTGGAGGGCAGCAGTGAAATAAGGGGGACCTAGTTCATAATGTTCTCATTGGCCGTACTAAGGAAATTTGACTTTATTTTGAAGACCATGGAGAGTTACCAAAGGGGTTAAAGTAGGAGGATTATATATCAGCATCGAATGTCTCTGATAGCAGTGTAAAGGATTGATGAGGATAAAACCTAGAAGCAGAACCCTAGAGGAGTGGCGGAGGAGGTGTTGTGTGGTGCTAGGACTCAAAGTGGCAGTAGAAAAAATGGAAGAGGAGGAGTATCTGAGGTTATAGATGGGCAATATTAATAGTAATAATATCTTATGCACTGTGCATGAGATATTAAGGGAAAGTAAATATTGAGGATGGGTTAGTATTCAGGAGATTCTAAGTCAAACTCTTCTACTCATTTGTCTGAAAAGGAAGATTCAAAATATAGAACTGATGGTAGCAGATTTTGAACAGAAAGAAAATTAAGTTGGGATTCAGGAAGATAAAGGAACCAAAATAAATTATTTTGCATTAACTGTGTGCTAAGGGTCACACTGGGGACCTTACATAGGTAATAATCCAGAAATCCTCACATTAGCACTATAAAGTAGGTAGGCATCATGTCACCTGTGCAGATGAGAAAACTATAACTCAGTTGTTTTAAAGGTTCACCAAGTCTCATAGATCATAAGTGTATAGTAAAGCTTCTAATTGTTTATACATTTACCAGCATAAAACACTGTGGTCCTACATTAGAAAAGCATTCTTAAAAACAAAAATGACTCTATTCAGAATAACAGATTATAGACAAATTCTATGATTAGATAGCCAAGTAAAGTGAATATGCAATGCTTTTCTGAGAACTTGAAAATCTGTTAATGAGGTTCCATTTTTTCCTGCTGGATCTTTTGAAATCGATTCCAAGATTCTGAGAGAAACTAGGCAAATTTTAAATGGCACACTCAAATCAGAGACCACCTTCCCAACTCTGTGACTCATGTGACAACAAGCAATACTTAATCTTTGCTATAGAAATTTCCTCATCTTTAAAATGGGAATAATCACCATACATAACTCATAGTCTAGTTATATTTAGTTTACAAAGTTTATTTAAAGTTCTGATACTGAGTTTGCTCTCTACAAATATTAGGTAACATTATTGCAGACTAACAGACAAATGTCCCATTTCTTTAAAAAAAAGATTTATTTATTTTAGAGAGAGAGAGAGAGAGAATGGGGGAGGGGGTGGAGGGAGAGGGAGAGAGAGAATCTCCAGCAGACTCTCCACTGAGCCTAGAGCCTGACTTGGGGCTCGATCCCAGGACCCTGAGATCATGACCTGAGCTGAAATCAAGAGTCGGCTGCTTAACCGACTGAGCCAATCAGGCCTAAAATAACACATTCAGGCCCTAAATGTCTTATTTCCTATAAAGTACTCAGTTTCAGGACTTTTGGAAATACAATCACCTTTTCTTTTCCTAAATTTTGGATTATATAAATTGTATACATTCTGAAATAACATTCTATAGTAACAAGTAGAAGAAAAAGACCGATTTTGAAGTTTAAAGGTAAACATACTTTTCAGGTGAAAACACACAAACAAAAAAAGGAAAACTTATGGCAAGAATATCTCATTTCTAAAAAAATATTGGATTGGATATTTTTCTTACAAAAATTAATGTATTCTTTTTTAACAAAGCAGACAGACCTGCCTTCTTCCATTTTCTCTTCCTTTATACAAAATTTCTTTTATGATATATATACATAGATCACAGGAATTAATCAATATTAAAAAAATCTTGACACTGCACATCATTTATTTGTAATTGATAATAGCTTTGTTCTTACGAATTTCATTTTTACCAATGGCAATAAAACATGCTGTTTATAATTCATCCAATCACTTTCATTCTTAGGATAACTTCTTTTTTTTTAAGATTTTATTTATTTATTTGAGAGAAAGAGAGAGAGAGTGAGAGAGAGACTGGGGGGAGGGGCAGAGGTAGGAGAGAGAATCTGAAGCCAACTCTGTTCTGAGTGCAGGACCCAACACTGGGCTGGATCCCAAGACCCTGGGAGCAGAAACCAAGAATTGGTCGCTTAGCCGACTGAGCCACTTAGGCAACCCCTTAGGATAACTTCTTAATTTAACTTCTAGCAAACGTCAGTGTTTTAGTATCCAGAAACTTGGATATTTTTCTTAAAGTTTATCTCACGGCAGCTCGTGTATTCATCCAACAGTCTCAGCCCAATAACATGACAGCTATCATTAGGAGAGGTTCCAAGCATCCTTGTGAAACAATATTTTAGTGAATTTATATGTTACTTGCTTTGAAGAAAATTGTAGGAGATATTTCTTCCAGGGTTATGCATTTGTAGGACCCATAAAACATTTCAGGTGAATGTTCTTAAAATCTTTGGAAGAGAAAGCAAACATTTCCTTAGTGGAAGCTGTCAGGAGTAGTTAAATTGACTGAACAAATTTTTAAAGTGATTATTTATTACACACAATAGAAAGAGGGAAAAATAAAAAAAATATATGAGCTTATATATTTGCAAACTAATTTGGGATATTAGGATAATTTAACTACCTTATTTATTTATGTATTTATTTACATAATTGACACCTCACATAACCTTGAACACTGTATTTTACTATTGAGAACTCTGAAATTTCCTATCAATTGGGAAGAAATGTTCAAAGAAGTAGATCTAACTCAAATACATGCAGATATGGATGATTTCATTATGAATCAGTGAGTGGCTAATTTGCTCTCTTTTTTTATTAATTAATTCAACAATTATTGAGCATCTTCAGTGTCCTAAGCATTGTTTTCTATAGACATTCAGATGGATTATGCAACTATTATTTCGAGAAACTCACAGCCAGTGGTACAGAGGACTAAATAATACAACATATTGATTATCTAGTTCTCACTGCTCTTTGAAAATCTGTATTATTTTGCTTGTGAAATAGTGGCTATAGAGACCATATATAGCTTCCTAACCACTTTGGTTCTGGTTTGTGTTGTTGATCCAGTTTCAGATTGTTCACTTTACCCTACGCTTGTTGAGGAAGTGCCTTCCCTCCACTCTATCCTGCGGGGACTTGCAGACATTTTCTTGACCGATAATCAGGTATGCTCTAGCCTCACTATGATAAAGAAAGATGGGCAAACATCAAAGATGTTGGACAAATCCCTAAAAGGAAAAAAAAGTCCCTAGGACTCTAATGTCCAAACATGGGACTTGGCAAAAGTGGTGCTGGGAGTGGTGAAGAAATCCTGTGAAAGGGTGAATTTATGTGGAATCTTAGGGCAGGAGTAACGGTTCTCCAACCAGAAGAGGAGCCTCTGTAAAAAGTTCTGGGTAAAGAGTGCATTTGGAGAGCTCAGAATATGACTGGAATTTGGGGTGCCCAGAGGTCACAGGAAAATAAATCAGAGGTCATAGGAAAATAAACAGCAAAATAATGATTTAATTTGTCTTAGGACTGGTTTATACATCCAAGGGAAGCATTCAAGACAATATGTTTGAAAAAAAGGAAAACAATTTATAGAGCAATTCCAATGAAACATAGGGACATCATTAGTGATCAAATTCAATATATAAAACAAACAAAAATGTAAGGCAACTATTTTTATTTTAAGTCAATGTTTGATTCTTATGAAAAGTCTAAAAATAGTGTGCAAATATGTTTTCTAGGCAACAATAAAACACATTCTATACGGAGTAAAGTTGGAATGGGTCACTTTCATTAGCATATATGAAAGTATTTAGGCCTGTGTCAGGAAGACTCCATTTCTGACAGTTATGAGGAAGACAGAATAATTAAAAATTTACCTTCTGAGCATTTGATAGTAAATTTTTCAGGGCACAGCATCTGTACATCCAAGGACAGAAAGAAATTACTTGTGTAAGGATTATTATATTGCTCTGTATAGGTTTGTCTAGAAAATAAAAGATGGAAAAGATCAATAGAAGAGAAAAAGACTATTCATTAACAAAGAAAAAAAAACACAAGGGCAACAACAACAAGAATGAATGAAAAGAACTATTTGATAATGAAAGAAAACAGAGTCAGACATAATAGGAAATCAAGAAAGAGACCACCTCTTCCATGTAATATGCAATGACCAAATTGTTTACTAAAATACCCTCTTAAATGAAACTACACAGAGGTACATAACATGACAAAATTACTTGCAGCTTTTTAAAAGGTCCACTTTGAAGCAAATAAGCATTAACAACAACAAAACAACAGCAAAACTTGCTTCATGGGTATCTTATTTTGTGGTTTTCTCAAGACAGCCTGACAATATATTCAGTTCCCCTCTTGTTTTCTTAAAAAACCTTTTAGTCTACCACAGATCACAAAGTATATCGTTCAAGGAAAAGGGGTGAGGGCAGCTAAAATATCCCCATCTGTTTCAAAATTTCATCAAAATGCATCTAGACTATTTCACTGAGTATTTTATAACAAAATTATATCAAAGCATATTTTACATTAGATGGGGGGGTTAGAGAGAGTGATGCGCTGTGGAAATGTCTGATTTTTGTTTGTTGGTTGGTTTAAACTAGTAGAGGCACTGGGGCACTGCATTTAATAGAGCTAATGCAGGAAGGTGGAAAAATCATTCAACAAATACCAGCATACAATGCATTTTGTATGTCTGGATTTTTTGCTCCCTGGATTCTTCTGCTTTGAGTGGAGGGCTTTCTCTTTATACTGGTATTCACCCAGGTTAGTTGTTAGAATTTACCTGCAATTAGGAAAGTTTGTATCAAACCATTTGTGTTTTTATTTATTTACTTTTTTACTTGAAGTGTAGTTAACATACATCATATCTGCTTCAGGTGTACAACATAGTGATTCAACATTTTATATGCATTACTAAGTGATTAATCACTGCCATAAATCCAGCCACCATTTGTTGCCATGCCAAGTTTTTATCTATTATTAACTATATTCCCTATGCTGTACACTGTATCCCATGTCTTATTTATTTAATGACTAGAAGTTTGTACTTTTTAATCATCTTCCCATATTTTACCTATCCCTCTACCCTCCTCACCTTCTGGCAACCATCAGATTGTTCTCTGCATCTATGAGTATGTTTGTTTTTCAACTGATCATTTTTTAAGAAATAGTAGTGTCTCTTTTTATTATTTTAAGGAGTTTGTTCATTTACTAGTATGATGGTTTAGAGTTGTATGTATGGTAGGTGTCCAGGAAGTCAGGGTATCTGATTTTGATCTAATCTAATCAGCATACGTTCCAGTGGTACCAGGTTAATTTCTCTATTAATAAGTTTTAAACAATAGCTTCTAACCCAGATGGGGCAAACGTTGCCTGTTGGACTTAAGAAAAACAGAAATAAAGGCATATAATTAAAAGGAGTAATCTTAGAATCTGATGTGCAGTTTGGCAAATTAATATAAGTAAATATTTAGTCTGAATTTAGCATATCCAATGTAAGATTCAAAAGTGTTCAAATATTGTCAATGGTCACACTGCTAGTTTGTATTTGTGTATGTGTGTAAAGGAAGAAAAGGGGAGTACGTCAGAGGGGGAGACGAACCATGAGAGATGATGGACTCTGAGAAACAAACTGAGGGTTCTAGAGGGGAGGGGGGTGGGGGGATGGGTTAGCCTGGTGATGGGCATTGAGGAGGGCACGTTCTGCATGGAGCACTGGGTGTTATGAACAAACAATGAATCATGGAACACTGCACCAAAAACTAATGATGTAATATATGGTGATTAACATAACAATAAAAAAATTAAAAAATAAAATAAATAAAAAAAAAGAAGTGAATTATCAATATAATTTTATAAATATTTCACAATGATTACTGAAAACTAACATAGATAGCCTAGTATAGATAGTCACAGGAATTCTCTCTTTTTTGAAATTAATGGATCTTATACGATTATCAAGTGGGATTTATTCCAGGGATGCAAAGATGTCTCGACATCTGAAAGTCAATCAGTGTGATATACCACATTAACAAAATGAAGGATAAAAATCATATGATCATCTCAACAGATGCAGAAAAAGCATTTGACAAAATTCAATATCAATTTATAATAAAAACCCTCAACAAAGAAGGTATAAAGGGAATATACCACAACATAATGAAGGTCATATATGACAAGCTTTAGCTAACATCATACTCAATGGTAAAAAGCTGAAAACATTTCTCTAAGATCAAGAACCAGACAAGGATGTCCACTCTCTCCACTTTTATTCAACATAGTATTAGAAGTCCTGGCCAGAGCTATCAGACAAAAACAAACAAACAAACAAACAAACAAACAAAATATCCAAATTAGAAAGGAAGAAGTAAAACTGTCATTGTTTGCTGATGACATCATTTTTTTGTATAGAAAATCTTAAATATCTTATCAAAGCACTATTAGAACTAATAAATGAATTCAGTAAGGTTACAGGATACAAAATTAATATACAAAAAACCGTTGTAATTTTATACACGAACAATGAACTATCTGAAAAGAAAATTAAGAAAACAATTCCATTTATAATTGTATCAAAAAGAATAAAATATCTAGGAATAAATTTAACCAAGGAAGTAAAAGACCTGTACACTGAAAACTATAAGACAAAAGAAAATGAAGATAATATAAATAAATGGAAAGATATTCCATGTTTATGGACTTGGAAGAATTCACATTGTTAAAATGCCCATACTACCCAAAGCAATTTATAGATTCAATGCAATGCTTAATAAAAAAATCCGATGGCAAAACAAACAAACAAACAAAAACAATGTAAAATTTGTATGGAACCATAAAAGACCTCAAATAGCCAAAGCAATCTTGAGAAAGAATAACAAAGATGGATGCATTACATCTTATGATTTCAAATTATATTAAAAAGCTATAGTAATCAAAATTGTATGGTATTGGCATGAAGACAGACACATAGATCAATGGAACAGAATAAAGAGCACAGTGTGAACCCACACATACATAGTCAATTAAATTATGACAAAGGAGCCAGGGATATACAGTGGAGAAAAACACAGTTTCTTTCAATAAATGATGCTGGGAAAACTGGACAGCCACATGCAAAAGAATGCAACTGGATCACTATCTTATACCATACACAAAAATTAACTCAAAATGGATTAAAGACTTGTAAGTAGGACCTGACACCATAAGACTCTTAGAAGGAAATAGAGGCAGTAAGTTCCTTGACACTGGTCTTGGTGGTAAACTTTTGGAATTGACACCAAGAGTAAAGGCAACCAAAACAAAAAATGAAAAAGTTGGACTACATCAAAATAAAAAGCTTCTGCACACCAAAGGAAACCATCAAAAAAATGAAAGGTGACCTACCAAATGGGAGAAAATATTTGCAAATGATGTAACTGAAAGAGGTTAATACCCAAAATATATAAAAACTCACACAACTCAATAGCAAAAATCCAAATAATCTAATTTGAAAAAATGGGCAGAGGATATGATTAGACATTTTCCCAAATAAGACATACAGACAGCCAACAGGTACATGACAGATCAACATCACTGATCATCAGGGAAATGTGAATTCAAGCCACTATCACCAAAACATTTTGGGATGATTATCATAAAAAAGATAAAAAATAAAAAGTGTTGGCAAGGATGTAGAGGGAAGGGAACCCTCATGTAGTATTGATGGGAATACAAATTGGTGCAGTCACTATGGAAAATGGTATGAAGTGTCCTCAAAAAATTTAGAATAGAACCACCATATGATCTAGCAATTCCACTTCTGTGTATTTACCCGAAAGAAACAATTACACTAACTTAAAAAGATATATGCATCTCTCTTTATTGCAGAATTATTTACAATAGCCAGGATAGAGAAATAACTTAAGTGTACATTGATGGATGAATGGATAAAAAAGATGTACTATAGATAGACATAGATGTAGACATATAAAATGGAAATACTAATTAGCCATAAAAAAGAATGAAGTATTGCCACTTGTGATAACATGGATGGACCTTGAGGGAATTATGCTAAATCAAATAAGTCCGACAGAGAGAGAAACAAATACAGTATGATCTTATTTATATGTGGAATCTAAAATAAAAAAATAAATTAAGAGCTCATAGGTATAGAGAACAGATTGGTGATTTTGAGCTGGGGGGGTTTGTGGATGTGGGTGCAATGGATGAAGGGGGTCAAAAATTACAAACTTCCATTTATAAAATAAATAAATCATGGGGATATCAGCATTGTGACTGTATTTAATAACACTATATCTCATATTTGAAAATTGCTGAGAGGAAATTTTAAAAGTTCTCATCAAAAGAAAAATATTTTAACAATGTATGGTGATGGAAGCTAGCTAGACTAACTATGGTGATCATTTCTCAATATATACAAACAACAAATCATTCGTTATGTTGTATACCTGGAAATAATATAATGTTATATGTCAATATAACTCAATGATTTTAAAAAAATAATAGATTTTCAGTAAAAAAAGGAATACTTAGAAATGATCTCAGATTGGAGGAGAGTAAGAAGACAAAAAGACTAAATAGCAGTGTAGTATTCCGGAATGGATCTTGACACATAGAATGGAAACATTAGTGGAAAAGGTGAAATTCAAATAAGGTGTGCATTTTGTTAATAGTATTGTACCAGTGTTAGTATCTTAATATTGATAAATGTGCCATGGTTATCTAAGTAAGATGGCAATATTAGGCGAAACTAGGAGAACGGTGTACAGGAACTTTCTATACCATCTTCAGAACCCTTAAATTGTTTCAAAATGAAAAGTTTTTTAAATAATCACTTTCAATATTTGAGTTATCTATAATCATATGAAAGATTAAAGTTATTAGGAAAAAAAGCACAAATAGGGAAAAATGACCTGTGACACATTTAGCAACTCCTAATTACCCTTTCCCCACAACACACAAAATACACAAGAGCAGTTGAGAATATTATTGTTACACCAAAGCATTAAAAATTGAGTTGCACAAGCAGTCTAGATGTATTGATATAATTTGATTGTGAAATATTCCTGGTTACAAATTGCAAAGGAAAAAGATAAAAAATCTGAGGGGTCAAATAAATGAAATAAACTTTTTTTTTTTTCGGTAGAAATCTTCATTTTGCTTTCCTGGGCAAGATGAATATTTTTAAATAGTATTTTAGTAAACACTATTTAAAGTAAAAACACTATTTATTAGTAAAAACACTATTTAAAAACCACTATCATTGGGCATAGATACACTCACTTCTCATTAAGTATACAGACATTGTTGCTCATATAGATGATCTTAATTAAAAAGATGCATGTGGGGCGCCTGGGTGGCTCAGTTGGTTAAGCGACTGCCTTCGGCTCAGGTCATGATCCTGGAATCCCGGGATTGAGTCCCACATCGGGCTCCCTGCTCAGTGGGGAGTCTGCTTCTCCCTCTACCTTCCTCCCTCTCATGTACTCTCTCTCTCTCATTCTCTCTCTCAAATAAATAAATAAAATCTTAAAAAAAAAGATGCATGCGGACTATAATACAAACAGTTAAAACCTAATCAAGAGATTTCAGATTAATAAAATATAGAAATTATAAATATCATACTATATATTTGAAAATATAGAGATAATGAATATCTGGTCAATCAATTGACAGCTATAGCATGTCTAACACTTTAAACTCTAATTGGTATTCTTTTGTTTGTGGAAAATATTTTTTTAAAGATTTAATTTATTTATTTAGAGATGGAGAGAAAGTGTGAGTGGTGAAGAGGGGCAGAGAGAGAGGGAGATAGAGAATTTTAAGCAGATGCTGTGAGGAGCTCAGAGCCTGACATGGGGCTCCATCTCATGAACCTAAGATCAAGACCTGAGCTGAAATCAAGAGTCAGATCCTTAACAAACTGAGCCACCCAAGCACCCCTATTTGTGGAAAATATTGATCATCCTCATAAAAATGGAAAAGAGAAGAATGGAAAATGTTGATAATTTTTCCCCTTTAAAGAACCATCATGAAAATTATCTGAAACTCTGGATTGGTTTTAAAAGATGTTCAAATAAATGTGAATAACTGCTATTTTTTTTGAATAATCATTGTTTTTATTATGTCATTAATTCATAGCCACTGAAGATCTTTAATTAATAACAAATGTTAAAGATGGAAAAAATTATAGAAAATCCTTTTTCTGGGGCACCTGGGTGGCTCAGTGGGTTAAGTGTCTGCCTTCTGTTCAGGTCGTGATCCCAGGGTCCTGGGATCAAGCCCCACATCAGGGTCCCTGCTCCACAGGGATCCTGCTTCTCCTTCTCCCTCTGCCTTCTGCTCTCCCTGCTTGTGCTCTCTCTCTGTCAAATAAATAAATAAAATATTAAAAAAAGAAAGAAAATCCTTTGCTTGAAGAAAACTATTGGCAATATTTTATTGTTTAGTTTTTCTCAGTAATTTTTTCTTTGCAACAAGAATGTTGGTGTTCAGAGAAGGAGCAAGATGGCAGAAGAGTAGGAGACCTAAATTTCGTCTGGTCCCAGGAATTCGGCCAGATAGCTATCAAACCATTCTGAACACCTACAAACTCAACAGGGTCAAAGAAAAGAATAGCAGCAAGTCTCTGAACTGAATTGTGACCACTTTCTGGAAGGTCTCTTCTGATTTGTTTAGTGTATATTTTTCTGGGATCATTGTTACAACGTTAGCATTTTCTTCTTTCATTAACCTATTCTCCTCTGGATAAAATGACAAGATGGAAAGACTCACCTCAAAAAAAAAGAACAAGAGGCAGTACCAACTGCCAGGGACCTAAACAGTACAGACATTAGTAAGATGACGGAACTAGATTTCAGAATGATGACCTTAAAGATACTAGCTGGGCTTGAAAAAAGCATGGAAGATACTAGAGAAACCCTTTCTGGGGAAATAAAAGAACTAAAATCTAACCAAGTCAAAATCAAAAAGTCTATTAATGAAGTGCAATAAAAAAGGGAGGCTCTAACTGCTAGCATAAATGAGGCAGAAGAGAGAATTAGTGATATAGAAGACCAAATGACGGAGAATAAAGAAGCTGAGAAAAATATAAACAACTACAGGATCATGAGGGCAGAATTTGAGAGATAAGTGATACCATAAGATGAAACAATATTAGAATAATTAGGATCCCAGAAGAAGAAAGAGAGGGAGGGGCAGAAGGTATATTAGAGCAAATTATAGTAGAGAACTTCTATAATTTGGGGAAGGAAACAGGCATCAAAATTCAGGAGGCATAGAGAAACCCCCTCAAAATCAATAAAAATAGGTCAACACCCTGACATCTAATTCTAAAATTTATGAGTCTCAGAGCCAAAGAGAAAATCCTGAAAGCAACTCGGGATAAGACATCTGTAAAATACAATGGTGGAAACATTAGATTGGCAACAGACCTATCCACAGAGACCTGGTAGGCCAGAAAGGACTGGCATGATATATTCAGAGCACTAAATGAGAAAAAAAATGCAGCCAAGAATACTATATCCAGGTAGGCTGTCACTGAAAATAGAAGGAGAGATAAAAAGCTTCCAGAACAAACAAAAACTAAAGGAAATTGCAAACATGAAACCAGAGCTACAAGAAATATTGAAAGGGGTCCTCTAAGCAAAGAGAGAGCCTAAAAGTAACATAGACCAGAAAGGAACACAGACAATATACAGTCACAGTCACCTTACAGGCAATACAATGGCACTAAATTCATACCTTTCAATAGTTACCCTGAATGTAAATGGGCTAAATGCCCAAATCAAAAGACACAGAGTATCAGATTGGATAAAAAAAACAAGACCCATCAACATGATGTCTGCAAGAGACTCACTTTAGACCCAAAGACACCTCCAGATTGAAAGTGAGGGGGTGGAAAACAATTTACCATGCTAATGGACATCAAAAGAGAGCTGGAGTGGCAATCCTTATATCAGAAAATTTAGATTTTAAACCAAAGACTATAATAAGACATGAGGAAGGACACTATATCATACTAAAAGGCTCATTCTAACAAGAAGATCTAACAATTGTAAATATCTATGCCCCTAACATGGGAGCAGCCAATTATATAAGCCAATTAATAACAAAATCATGAAACACAATGACAACTATACAATAATAGTAGGGGACTTTAATGCCCCCCTCACTGAAATGGACAGATCATCTAAAAGAAAGATCAGCAAGGAAATAAAGACTTTAAATGACACACTGGACCAAATGGACTTCACAGATATATTCAGAACATTCCATCCCAAAGCAAGAGAATACACTTTCTTCTCTAGTACCCATGGAACATTATCCAGAAAAGATCACAGGTCACAAATCAGGTCTCAACTGGTACCAAAAGATTGGGATCATTCCCTGCATATTTTCGGACCACAATGCTTTGAAACTCGAACTCAATCACAAGAGGAAAGTTGAAAAGAACTCAAATACATGGAGGCTAAAGAGTATCCTACTAAAGAATGAATGGATTAACCAGGAAATTAAAGAAGAATTAAAAAAATTCATGGAAACAAAAGAAAAAGAAAACACAACTGTTCAAAATGTTTGGGATGCAGCAAAGGCGGTCCTAAGAGGAAAGTATATAGCAATACAAGCCTTTCTCAAGAAACAAGAAAGGTCTCAAATACACAACCCAACTCTACACCTAGGGGAGCTGGAGAAAGAAAGCAAATAAAGCATAAACCCAGTAGGAGGAGAGAAATGATAAAGATCAGAGCAGAAATCAATGAAATAGAAATCAAAAGAACAGTAGAACAGATCAACGAAACTAGGAGCTGGTTCTTTGAAAGAATTAATTAGATTGATAAACCCCTGGCCAGATTTATCAAAGGGAAAGGGAAATGACCCAAATAAATAAAATCATGAATTAAAGAAGAGAGATCACAACCAACACCAAATAAATACAAACCATTATAAGAACCTAATATGAGCAACTATGTGCCAGCAAATTAGATAATCTGGAAGAAATGGATGCATTCCTAGAGATGTATACACTACCAAAACTGCACCAGGAAGAAATAGAAAACCCGAACAGACCTATAACCACTAAGGAAATTGAAGCAGTCATCAAAAATCTCCCAAAAAACAAGAGCCCAGGGCCAGATGGCTTCCCAGGGGAATTCTACCAAACATTTCAAGAAGAATTAATACCTACTCTTCTGAAACTCTTCCAAAAAATAGAAATGGAAAAAAACTTCCAAACTCATTTTATGAGGCCACCATTACCTTGATCCCTAAACCAGGCAAAGACCCCATCAAAAAGGAGAATTACAGACCAATATCCTGGATGAACATGGATGCAAAAATTCTCACCAAAATACTAGCCAATAGGATCCAACAGTACATTAAAGGGATTATTCACCACAACCAAGTGGGATTTATCCCTGGGCTGCACATTGGTTCAACATCCACAAATCAATCAATGTGATACAATACATTAATAAGAGAAAGAACAAGAACCATATGCTCCTCTCAATAGATGCAGAAAAAGCATTTGACAAAGTACAGCATCCTTTCTTGATCAAAACTCTTCATAGTATAGGGATAGAGGGTACATACCTCAATATCGTAAAAGCCATCTATGTAAAACCCACAGCAAATATCATTCTCAATGGGGAAAAACTGAGAGGTGATGTCCACTATCACCACTACTATTCAACATTGTACCAGAAGTCCTAGCTACTGCAATCAGTCAACAAAAAGAAATAAAAGACATCCAAATTGACAAAGAAGAAGTCAAACTCTCACTCTTTGCAGATGATATGATACTTAATTGGAAAACCCAAAAGACTCCACCCCAAAACTGCTAGAACCCATACAGGAATTCAGTCAAGTGGCAGGATATAAAATCAATGCACAGAAATCAGTGGCATTTCTATACACCAACAGAAGACAGAAGAAAGAGAAATTAAGGAGTCGATCCCATTTACTCTTGCACCCCAAACCATAAGATACCTAGGATTAAATCTAACCAAAGAGGCAAAGAATCTGTACTCAGAAAACTATAAAATACTCATGAAAGAAATTGAGGAAGACACAAAGAAATGGAAAAACGTTCCATGCTCATGGATGGGAAGAACAAATATTGTGAAGATGCCAATGCCACCTAGAGCAATCTATACATTTAATGCAATCCCTATCAAAATACCATCAGCTTTTTTCAAAAAAATGGAACAAATAATCCTAAAATTTGTATGGAACCAGAAAAGACCCCGTATAGGCAGACGAATGTTGAAAAAGAAAAGCAAAGCTGGTGGCATCACAATTCCAGACTTCAAGCTCTATTACAAAGCTGTCATCATCAAGACAGTATGGTACTGGCACAAAAACAGACACAGATCAATGGACAGAATCGAGAGCCCAGAAATGGACCCTCAACTCTATGGTCAACTTATCTTTGACAAAGCAGGAAAGAACGTCCAATGGCAAAAAGACAGTCTCTTCCACAAATGGTGTTGGGAAAATTGGACAGCCACATGCAGATGAATGAAACTGGACCATTTCCTTACACCACAGACAAAAATAGACTCAAAATGGTTGAAAGACTTAAATGTGAGACAGGAGTCCATCAAAATCCTAGAGGAGAACACAGGCAGCAACTTCTTCTTAGAAACATCACAAAAGGCAAGGGAAGCAAGGGCAAAAATGAACTATTGGGACTTCATCAAGACAAAAAGCTTTTGCACAGCAAACAGTCAATAAAACCAAAAGACAACCGACAGAATGGGAGAAGATATTTGCAAATGACATATCAGATAAAGGGCTAGTATCCAAAATCTATAAAGAACTTACCAAACTCAACATCCAAAGAACAAATAATACAATCAAGAAATGGGCAGAAGACATGAACAGACATTTTTCCAAAGAAGACATCCAAATGGCCAACAGACACATGAAAAAGTGCTCAATACTGCTCGGCATCAGGGAAATCGATATCAAAACCTCGATGAGATACCACCTCACACCAGTCAGAATGGTTAAAATGAACAAGTCAAGAAAAGACAGATGTTGGTGAGGATGCAGAGAAAGGGGAACATGCCTACACTGTTAGTGGGAATGCAAGCTGGTGCAGCCACTCTGGAAAACATATGAATGTCCTATGGACATTCCTCAAAAAGTTGAAAATAAAGCTACTGTATGACCCAGAATTGCACTACTGGGTATTTACCCCAAAGATACAAATGTAGTGATCTGAAGGGGTACTTCACCCCAATGTTTATAGCAGCAATGTTCACAATAGCCAAACTGTGGAAGGCGCCAAGATGTCCATCAACAGATAAAGGATAAAGAAGATGTGGTATATATACACAATGGAATATTATGCAGCCATCAAAAAACAAAAAAAAAAACACCAAAAAACGAAATCTTGCCATTTGCAGTGATGTGTATGGAACTAAAGGGTATTATGCTAAGCGAAATAAGTCAATCAGAGAAAGACGTGTATCATATGATCTCACTGATATGAGGAATTTTTAATTTCAGGAAACAAACTGAGGGTTGCTGGAGTGGTGAGGGGTTGGAGGGATGGGGTGGCTGGGTGATAGACACTGGGTAGGGTATGTGCTACGGTGAGCACTGTGAATTGTGCAAGGCTACTGAATCACAGATCTGTACCTCTGAAACAAATAATGCAATATATGTTAAGAAAAAAAAGAAGAAGACGATAGCAGGAGGGGAAGAATGAAGGGGAGTAGGTCGGAGGGGGAGACGAACCATGAGAGACGACGGACTCTGAGAAACAACCTGAGGGTTCTAGAGGGGAGGGGGGTGGGGGGATGGGTTAGCCTGGTGATGGGTATTAAAGAGGGCACATTCTGCATGGAGCACTGGGTGTTATGAACAGACAATGAATCGTGGAACACTACATCAAAAACTAATGATGCAATGTACGGTGATTACCATAATAAAATGAAATTTTAAAAAAAGTAAAAAAAAAAAACAGAATGTTGGTTGTTGGTGTTCATCCATGTGTATATTAAAGACTATATTTCCATTCATTTTTTAAAAATAAGACCATATTTCTGGATTGTCCTTTTTCTTATAGAACATTTCATAGTTCTTTTAACACAGTTCTTTTTATATATATATAACAACATATATATATGTGTATATATATATATATATACACATATATATGGCATGTACATATATGTTTCTTATACTTTAAATGTTTTATCTGGTTGGCAATCTTTTGAAGGTTTTTTTTTTACCTTTGTTGTTTAGAAGTATTTTCAAAATATGTCCACATATGAATTTATTTTGTATTATTCTGCTTGCTATTCATTGACCTTCCTGGATAGATGGTAGAAACTTTATAATCATTACATCTTTGAATATATTCTCATTCATTCTCTTTCTTCCTGTTAGCTTCCCATTAGATAAATTTTAAAACCCTCATTCTCTCCTCATTGTCTTTCATATTTTCCAATTCCCAGGAGATGCCAGTGCTGCTGGTCCACAGATTATTTTGAGTAATGAAATCGAATATTATCTCCTGTCTTTTACTTTTATACTTCTTTATGGAATTTTTTATTTTTTTAAGATTTTATTTATTTATTTGAGAGAGAGAGAATGAGAGATAGAGAGCACAAGAGGGAAGAGGGTCAGAGGGAGAAGCAGACTCCCTGCTGAGCAGGGAGCCTGATGTGGGACTCGATCCCAGGACTCCAGGATTATGACCTGAGATGAAGGCAGTCACTTAACTGACTGAGCCACCCAGGCGCCCCTTTATGGAATTTTTTAAAGGCAAGTAACATACTAATTATGTTTCCACAAGAGCTGCATCACCTCCTGTAATGGTATTAATGGTGGTATTACATAAGCTAGCCTTTAACTTATTTGGCCCATATAATCAACAAGTTATATTGATAATATCTCCCAAATTGAAAATATTTTCCTATTTTCTTTTATTTAAAGGTTTATTTACTTATTCACCTTAGAGAAAGAGAACACAAGTGGGAGGGGTAGAGGGAGAGGGAGAATCTCAAGCAGACTCCGCACTGAGTGCAGAGCTTCATGTGGGGCTCCATCTCACAACCCTGAGATCATGACCTGAGCTGAAACCAAGAGTCAGACACTTAATCTACTGCACAACCCAGGTACCCCATTTTCCTATTTTCATAATTCCTATTAATGCCACATTGTTCAGTCCTTTATCCTTTCATGCTTCTTTCATTGAAATGGCCTCTTAAATTATCCCTATAATTTTAATCTAATCCGTCTATTTCAGATTTGTCAATACTGTGATCTCCCAGAATTCCAAATATGATTTCAATCAGGCTTAAAACCATTCCATATCTTCTCATTATTTATCATATCAACAACAACATCAACAAAATAATATATATTGCTTTCTACCTTTTCTGTTTGCTTAAGCTTCCCAAATCATCTTTGTAATAACTGCTATCCAAAAAAAAAAAAACAAAAAACAAAAAACTCAAAATAATCAAATTAACAAATTGTCATTTCACTTGAAGTTGTTCTCCCATGCCAAATACAAATAACTTCAGGTGGTTCTAACAGGATATAGTAATTGAGAAATATTGTGGAAATAGAGTATGGAAAAAGCATGTCATTAAAGGTTAAGAATTTACTTTTTGGTTTTCATATATGACTGTGTTATAGAATAAGTTACAGAATATCCTCATTTCTGTCATTTACTTGGTTTATTACAGGCTTGCCACATTAGAAATCCAGTTAACTATAGAATTATCTTAATGAATCATGGTTAAAGAATCTATGTAAGTGTGGATAATTTTAACATCTTATCTATAATGTAATTAATAAATTGATGCCTTAGTGTCAAAAAATCTAGCTGACTATAATCTCAGAATTGAGATCTACTCTGTCCATCTTCATTAAACCAATTCAACTTGGAAAATTTCCCATCCTGAACTAATTTCTTATTAGTATGAAAGGAAATTCATACGTTGATCCAATTTAAGATTGCATAGATTAAAACTCATTATACAATGGCTTTTTTTCTAAAAATAACTTCATACTTGAATTATGTCTTATACGGTTATATTTTTTACTTCTATTGGCTAATTGTACTAGAATGTTTATTCTGCTTTGTTTTCTTTTGATACCTTGAATTTTCCAAAAAATAACCTGAGGTGGTCGCTATTTCAATGCCCACTGTAATTAGCACACTGAAATGGAGTTTGAAAAGAGCCAAGAGACATAGAGATATAATACATGGATAGAATTTAGTCCATAAAAATAAAGGATACTGAGGCACCTGGCTGGCTCATTCAGTACAGCATGTGACGATCTTAGGGCTGTGAGTCCAAGCCCCACCTTGGGTGTAGAGTTTACTTAAAAAAAAAAGGAAGGAAACAATAAGCACATAGAAGATAATGTGCTGTTCATCATGGAAGACAAATGAGAAGACAGAATTATTGCATATTATCCCAGGCAATAGAGAGGTACAAGTGGATAAGGAATGAAAAATAGTGCTTGTCTTGCTATTTTAGAGGAGATTTTATATTGGGTAGATAGTTGAACAAAGTACTTTTTACATTTCTTCTTAAAATATGATTCTAAGAATCCATAAACATATCAGTTATTATGAATAAGCTTGTTTTTAAAGCACCGTTAGAGAATTGTTTTATAGGAGGTCCCTGTCACTCAAACCCCAGTGGATAACTTTTCCCCTTCACTGCTGTCACTCTTTAGATTAATCCATCTTAATTTCTTCACCAGGAATGTTGCTATAAGCCTGTTAACTGTTCTTGCCAACCTGAATCCATCATTTTCATTGTTGTCAACATCATATTTCTCAAAGAGAGAGCTAACTGTACTCCATCTGTATCCACAAACCTCTGACATAATCTCTTATACAGAAGATGATATCTAAACTCCTTCACTTGGTATTTAAGGCTCCTTAGTATTTGGCCTAACCTCTACTTTGATCTTTATATCCTGCCACTTCTCCATTCTGTCCTAATAGTGGTGAACTTCTCACCATTCTCTGATGATGATATGCAGGTCCTTGCCTTTTCTTCAATGCACTTGTTTTCTCTGCTTAAGATATCGTCTCCATTCCTGTATCTTTCATCATTCAAAATCCAGTTCAAATGTCATTTACTCTCCAATGCATTTTATTACTATGCAAGAAAGTAAAAGAGAACATGTCTATCTTGTATGTTTTCATGACATTTTAATGTCTCTCTGTGTCTCTGTCTCT
The DNA here is from genome assembly GCF_009762305.2 of Zalophus californianus. Classification (NCBI taxonomy): domain Eukaryota; kingdom Metazoa; phylum Chordata; class Mammalia; order Carnivora; family Otariidae; genus Zalophus; species Zalophus californianus. The sequence continues at coordinate 166,780,283 of NC_045598.1, read as the reverse complement.
CCCGTCCCTCTCCCTCTTTACATGTTGAACTAAAAATCTAGATTCTAATGCTATCTAAAATATTACTAACTTGTGTAAAATGTAGCTTTACTTTAAAAATATTATGCAAGCTTCCTTGTGTTTTATTTCTACTAAAGCAAATGGGAAAATATGCTCTATGGTCTTCAGTTTCAAACAAAAATATAAATTGATTAAAATTAATTAATCTTGTTAAATATCATGACTTGCATAATTTTACAGCTTTTCTTAGATTCAATTATGTAACATCACATATATTTATTGGATGTAGAAAATTTATAGCATTTACATCCTTCTGACATTAATATGTCATGGAAACCTGAATTTTTCCCTTTTTATGCATGAGTTTCTTAAGATTATATTTATTTCTTAATCATATCTGATCTAGGTTTTTAAGTATTAAAGCTATTAAAGTAACTGGTACATAGTAGGAAATCAGTAAATACATACTGAATTTACTTGAATTGATCTCTCTTAGAGGAAGCAAAAATTTGCAGATTAATATAAATATAGCAGAAAGTTATCATCCCCTTCAAAAAGCATGATTTAAGAAGATTTGCTGCCATTTTAAATATATTTATATTTACATATAAGGAACTTTTGGCTTATCAGAGCATATCATAATTGCATAATCAAAGTCTAAAGTTGATAGAAAATTAGATTCACTTACAGAAAATTGTACCATTTAGAATATATTAAAGAAACCACCTATTTGTTAAGAGATAAGCAATTCACACGTTAGCATTTTCACCTGACTTACACATTCATACTTTTCACCATTCTTGTAGCAAAGTAATAACCATAGATTTGTAGCACAAGATACAGGAAAACATTCTATTCAATCATTTCTTTTACAGCTCCTCCAAACTCTTTAATAATTAAGTGTAATCTTACATCAAATTTTTTTTCCCTGTATTTCCCAACCTTTTATGATGGGGAAAGGGAAATGAGACGTCTGTTTATTGGGTACCTACTACATGAGAGTCTCTATGTTTGGAGCTCAGTGAATTCTTACAGGAAACTTTTGCTGTAAGTGGTATAGTCCCTATTCCATAGATGAGAAAATTGAGGGTTGGAAAAGTCAATTTTAGTTCAACCATTGTGATACACAGTATTTCCCAACTTTGGTTTTTCCCTTCCCCGAAATCCTTTCAGCCATTCAAAACTTCTGAATCAAATGCAGAGAATCATTTTGTTGTGTATTTAAAAAATGTGCATTTACATGAGTTTGGTAGTATGTTCTTCTTCTCTCTTCTCTACCTGGTAAAAAGTTATTTACTTCAAAATTTATCTCAGATGTTACTTCTTTATGAAACCTTCCTTTATTTAACAGGGCAAAAGCAATTTATTCTCTCCTTTTTTGACTTTCCCGTTAAAAAAATTACACTTATTTCTAGTGAACACTTTAAAATGTTCAATACAGTCTTTGTAACTTATCTTCTCTACTAGAATGTAAGTTCCTTGAGGACAATGCCTTTATATTTGTTTTCTTTCCTTTACTCCAATCTGCCAACAAAGACTCCAGGACTAAAGAATCAAAGTAAGAGTCTAAAATGAAGGCACCATCTTCTAGCTCTTAAATGTCTTTTGATAAACCAGCAATATTTTGGTGATTCTTAATTTGAATGTTCATTGAAATCATCTGAGATTTTTTTTGAGAATAGAGAAACTCCCTCCTTCATCACCATCTACTATGCAGTGGCCATATTGTGTGGAACTATTCCAATAGGCTGCATCACATAGTATTGGCCAGATTAAAGATGGGCTGCCCTGAAAAGGCCAATACCAGGTCCAGTCTCTTATGATTGCAATTTTACAGATCCTTCTATCTATGTATAAGAACATATCCTAAGGGGCTCTTGTACAGGGCAGACCCCGTAAGGCATCATAGAAGCTATGTACCAGACTGTTATCTGACATGTCTTATTTATATTATTTGAATTATCAACATAATACTCTACTTCTTCATTCTTTTAAATGTCAGTAATCATATTATCATAAAAATATTTCTAAATGGATCTGGATTGTCTTACTTGGTGAACAAAATCATATTTGGTGACACATGTATTATTTTTAACCTCTTTTTAGGGTAAACATAAATGATTGTGTGTTGCTTTTTTCAGCAGGTTTTCTGTCCTTGTTTTTATTTCATCCTAGAAGTCTTTTTAAGCCTTGAGGGCTCAAGTGCTGACTTTACCTAATCTTTGAAACTTGTTTAATAGAGTTGATAATGGCATTGGGATTTATATGCTTTTTGGACAGTGAATGGGATTCACAAATCACCTTTAGGTTCCTTCAATAACAGGCAAACTTTCATTGCATTTTCTCTCTTGACATCAACAATTGGCTGATGCCAATATTCTATTGCCTCCTTTCAAATTAAACTCTGTATTTTGTGCTGCCACGTGGGAACCACTTTAGCCAAAAAAAGAGAGGCTGAGTGAGATGCTGTGTGAGACTGCCATTTGATGAAAAAGTTGGAGGATGGTTTGAATATAGATGAAAGAAATCGTTTGCTTTGGTGAGGTTTTTACCAAGTAAATATAGAACAACTTAAAAACAGGAAGAAAAACCTTGATAATGCTACTTTTATTTTATTTTTTCTGCAAGCACTAAAAAGCAAGAGAAATATTGGCAACCTAAGCAATATTTTAATGTGGTTTTAAAAGCTGCATAATGACATATTACCTTTCTGGAATCTAAATTTCAAAGGGCTGTAATGACTCAAAATTGTGATCAGGTGTTCAGAGTCAGTTTCCTTGGGATTTTAGCCCAATAAAAACAAAATCATTGGAACACAGTAGAAAAAAATGCTTAAAATTTTTTTAAAGGACTCTGCTTTTTTTTTCTTTTTTCAAAATAATGTTTTTACTACCCATGGACGCAAGAAGAGGATGGTGATGGTTAATCTTCCTAGTTAGAAGAGAAATCTGTAATCGAATGACCATGATAGAATTAAAAATTTTTATGCACAGACAGAAGTGAGGACAGATCATTCTCCTCTCATTCAATTGAGCATTTTGTTTAAAAGTACCATTTTCAAATAAATAATTTTGTAACAGATAGATAGCTTTACGAACAGCTAGAATTAAAACCTTCATTTCACAGGGGGTGTATCACAGTTAATACTGGCTTCATTCACCTAAATGACTGGTTGGACCCAGAACCCCAGCTTCTCTATGTATACAGACCCAAACTAGATGAATCCCAAAGTGATGAGAAGGTGATGGGTGAGTGTTCAAGGCTGATTTGGTGCCCATAGCACTATACAACATGGGGGAAAGAAACAAAATGCCAAAGGAAGAAAGGTAAACCATCAGAACTAGTTGGGCAGAAATCATTAGAGAAGTCCAACAGAGAGAAGAGGGCTCGGACATGCAGACTCTTGATATAAAGGGGGTTTTCCAGAAACTGGCTAGAGCAAACTCAGACCACACTCCAATAATTAACAACAGCAACAGAAAACAAAGGTGATTTTAATAATGCTCCTGTGAGATAGGCATGATTTGTCCAACCACACAGCTTGTAATCAGTGAAGCCGGTCTTCCACTGTATTTCATTAATTCCATGAGAAGTGAGAGGCAGAAAATCCACCAAGAGCATTTTTAAGTGTATTAGATCACAAGTTGTGATTAAACCTTGGGAATGATATCTATGTATCTCTATGTCTATCTAAAATATAATGGGGAATTTGTACTGTTAATTTTAACCCAACTAAGTCAGTGGCTTTCAAGATTATTTTTAGCAGCACAAATCATATTTTTAGTTGAGGTAATAAATATTTAGACTCTCTAGTCTCTGAGCAACCCCACTTTTGTCCCTATGCCTACAGCCCAGGGATCCTGTAAGCTTTTATTTATTTTTTTCCCTGAAATCAGTGAAAAATACCCAACTACCATTTAGAACTCAGTAGGGAAAATGCATTCAGGTTTCACTAAGATTGAGGCACAGGACTATTTGCCTTGTCAATGGATTCTCTGGCCTCTAGTATGCATATCCTGAATTCTCCTTTCTCTCTTTTTTAACCCAAACAGGAGCTGGATTTGCAGCTATGCTTTGACAGGGGCATGGGTATAGTAGATATTCTGAATATATTTTACAGGATTTCAAATACATTATCAGCACTATCTTTTAGTAAAAAAAAATTGTAATATTTATCAATGAATTTATATTACTCAAATATCCTATTTCTTTTTCAAATTTCACATTCCAAACATGATTTTCTTTGCATCCGCATGTAGTTTGGGTCCTTTGGAAAGATGGGCTTAGATGTACATGGAAGAAGAACCAAATTCTGTATTTATTGACAAGGCAGAACTATTTTGTATATTGTAGGGTTGGTTTGTTTGTTTATTTACTTATTTATTTATTGCTGTTTATTAAGAATCCCAGTTTATTCAGAGACATTAGAAAATACGTTAGTTCTTTTTATGGTGATACAACTGATCTTACTGGTAGAACTGATGGTATACACTAAGTGGTATAAAGAATTGTTTAATTTCCAAAAGAAAAAAAAATACATACACACACACACACACACACACACACACACACATAAAGAATTGTTTGATTCATTCTACTTTTATGAAACCAAGTCCTCCCTTATATTTTAGTTCCTGGCATGCTTCTGTTCTACCAATTTGTCCCCTAATCTTCCATCTACTTTGACTTATTCATCTCCATTTTGACATTCTTATTATACTTTAACTTAAAATGTTTAACTTTAACTTAAGATGGACAGTTTTTGAATCTCCAAATTAAAAAAATGGTTAAATATGATTTCTCTATATCACTCTTTTCTATGTTAACTGTTTCTTACAGTTTTATTTGTATATTTTTGAATCTTATACTTGTAATGTTTACTTGTTTTTTGCCACTTACCTCTCCTTATATTTCCATTTTTTACCCCCCATAGCACAAGATCATTTATAAAAGTCATTTATTCTTCTATAATATGAACTATATTAAATATTTATCATGATTTTAATTAATATTTTAATAAATATCGATTCATAATATATTAATAATTAAATATAATTATATTTAAAATATAATAAATAATATTTAACTAATATTTCAATGTAAATATTATATCTTTCCAGTTGGTTAAGCATCCAACTCTTGGTTCAACCTCAGGTCATGATCTCAGGGGGCTCTGCTCAGCACAGAGTCTGCTTAAGACTCTCTCTCCCTCTCCCTCTGTCCCTACCCCAGTGCTCGCTTGCTCTCTCTAAAATAAATAAATAAATCTTTAAAAATTAATAGATTCTATTAGGAATATAGCTCTTTTATTTGTGGATGCTATCTGAATTAGCATTGTCATTTAACATTAAATTTTTTCTATCCACTCCAATTATTCAGTTTTGCATTCAAATTGACTTCCCACTTGTTCTTAGCTAGAGATTTTAGCTATTGTTGCTTTTAAAATTGTGATCTGTGTACAAATGAATATGTACTTATAGTAGTCAAAGGTATGATAGCGCATAGTTCAAGTAGGAAAACAGAGATGGTCTAAATGATTCCCTTTCTATTTCATACAATTTCCACATGTTCTTATGTGTGAGTTTGAAGGTGGGCCATGGTTTTACTTATTGTTGCTATTATTGGATAGAATTAAAACATTTGAATATCATTATCAGAGTTGAAGGAAACCATGAAAAGAATGGGAATAAATTAAGATAACATCAGCCCTCCTCCTCCTTCCAGTTATAAATTTTTTCTTTGGTTCTCATGTGTACGTGTGTGTGTGTGTGTGTGTGTGTGTGTGTGTGTGTTTTCTTTTTCATTTTGACAACTATAAGCTCTTCCTATCATGTAATGGATACTTACTCTGTGATTATAGAATTCTTCCCAGATTTATAGCACATGTGACTTAGCAAAAGTAACTGCAATACTCCAAGTCTGAAAACACTATCATTTCCAACATAGTAATGTTTTATTCCCAAATGACAGCTTACTACCATAAAGAGAATGGTAAAGAAATAGATAATTTTGAAAAAAATATCAGTCAAGTGTGAACATCAAGTTTATCAAATCCTCAAAGAATTATAGGCTCACCTACCAACTTTAAAAGAAAGATTAAACAGCTGTTTATTAAAACATATACTCTGTGGGACCTTTCTCTACACTATTTTTATGTTAGAAAATATCACTAGAGGGTAAATGGTATTCTCTTCCTCATACAGATAAGAAAAAAAATGAGGTTAGTTTGAATAAATTCCAGTTTATATAACATAAAAAATGCAAATGCTCTCCTCGTGACAGGCTTTGAATAGAAGAATTAATAGTTTACATTTTTTTGAAATAAAACAAAAACTATAAAAGTTTAAGACATAATGAATCACTTTAATATGGATGACTGCCCAAAGAAAAATATGTAATCCAAACATTTAAAAATCTTGAAGTTGAATATAACATCGTTTTGAATTTTATTCTGTGAGATCAGAAATGCAAAGAATATTTTGTTCTTCTTTTTTCCCCATGAAGATTCCTAATTTCTCTTATAAATCTTATTCTGCTGAGGTTGCAGAAACTACTCTGTTATTGCATCAAAATTCTGAGAAGTTAAATGTTGAGTCAAGTGGGAGAGGGTTTCATATGGTGCCTGGCATCATTTAGAGACACTGGCATTGACGGAGATGTACTTTGTCTTGTTGGTTTTGTGTGTTTTCTCTTTTGAGTTTTACTATTCCATTCTTTGTTCCTATCTAGAGTAGAGTAGCCTTGGCTACTCTAGAACCAAAGAAAACCCTATGATGCACGCTCATGCTGCTAAGTAAGACCTTTCCCTACCTCTGTGTAAGTGAAAATTGCCCTACTGCTCTTTTATCTCCTGTGATTTTAGAGAATTATTCCTGAAACTTCTAACTGAATATACTAGGCAGTAATTTCTGTCCTATTTCTTATTAAGATTTAAAGAGTGAGTGGGGTGAGGGGCAGAGGGAGAGGGAGAGGGAGAGAGCATCCCAAGCAGACTCCCTGCTGAGCACAGAGTCCATGTGGGGCTCAATCTCAGGACCCTGAGACCATGACCTGAGCTGCAGCCAGGAGACTGGGCCACCCAGGCGTCCCTCACCTGTTTCTTTTTTATTCCCCCATATTCTGATTCTTCATGGAAAGCGGCTGCACATTATTATGCTCTCATATCCAAATTTGTCTGATTTGATCTGAAAAGTCCTATTGATTTTTGTTTTTTCCTTTTCTGCTCAAGACTTATCCTTTCCATCTCCACCTTTTCACATTTGGCAAGTTTTCTAGTCTCAGTAAGATACGTTGCCATTACTCACAGTGATTGTTTTCTATACTGAATCTCCATAATGCCAAACTATTTGAGAGCCATAAAAGTTCTTTGCTTTCTACTTCATCACCTCTTTCCTGAGGCGACAAGCACAGGAAGCTTTGTTCACCAAATAGTGGAAGTACCAACTGTACAAAGAATTATGGGTTTGGAAGAAACATAGGATTAATATTTTAAAGTATTATCTTCCCTGACAGGGAATAGGAAAAAAATAAAACTGGGTGTGAACACGGAAAATTAGGTCTTCTATATATATATCATTAAAATATGCCAACTTGCATAATAACTTGCATAACAACTTGCATAACTTGCATAACAACTCTAAATTTCCACATCTCTGAAATAGACATAATCATTACTTTGCTCCATCCATATGTATTTATTATTCTTTTTCCTCAGGTACTTCTTTCCTGCAGAGCATTTATTAAGATTATAATCATTTTATGTATTTGTCTACCATTTTCTTTATTCTTTTCATTCCAATCTAAGTTTCATGAGGATAGGAAGTTTGTCTTTCTTATTACGATGACCTCAGTGTCTAAAAAAGCGCCAGGAGACTAATCAGTACTTTTTCCATGCAAGAAAAATACTTTTTTTCCCTCATATGTATGATCTTAAGAGTCAGAAAAATTTATATCTTCTATGCATATTTCATCCAGATGCTTGTTCTCATGATTTTTATTTTGCTACTCGAAATCTACTCTACTTCTTCAGAGTGCTCCATCTATCAGGACTTTACCAATATAGACTACATCAACAGATTCCCTGGTTGTCTGCTTAGGGACAGAATCCTAAGTGGATTCAGCCAATGGGAGGAGTCATAATAGTTTCAAAATTGTATAAAGAGTGAAGTCGGAATTTTAATTCTGTGAACTTCCTTTTAGTCATATTGTTGGGATTTGTCTGCATCCTTCAATCAAGGGCCACAATTTCTTCAGGTGGTTAAGTCCACAGAGCTATCTTTTCCAGATTCTGGTAATCTGAGCTTCTCCTTTGATTTCTTTGGTCTAGGATAGAAACCGTTTCTTTCTGTAGTAAGTCTTAAGGGTCCTTACTATTTCTTGTAGTTTCTATCTTTATTTTTGAAAATGAACCCTTTACTAAATTCCCCTCAAATTACCTGATTTGAGCGCATCACATATTCTTTGACAGATCTTACATATGTTACTGAACATCAGTTTTCTCATCTAAGAGAAAGCCTCAGTCAGGTAATCTAGGAAGACATTTTTTGCTCAGAATTCTCCTTGAGTCTACTATGATGAGTACCTTCTAAGTTAAGGGGTACAGAAAGTGTCAACCAACCTAAGGACACATAAGTACAAACCAGAAAAAAAATGAGGTTTCAATATTAGCTTATGAAAAATAAAATCACAAAAGCCACATCCTCATCGTTAACCTGCACCCAAAAAGCAAGATCAGGAGCAAACCTGGTCAAATGATCAGCCATACTGAATCTATAAATCATTCTAGATAAACAAGATCTTGGGGGTTTATCTGAGTCATTCACTGGAGTATTATTTCAATGATCCATTTAATTCTATTATATTTATCTACCAGTAATTTATTTCATGTCAGTATTGATATCAAGAAGAAATTTAGTTTTTTATAACTCTTAAGTAATCTTTCATAATTTTGTGCCTTTGGGGCTTCCTTGGTGCTCTAATAATTGTCTAATTTAATTTTCACATAGCATCTAAAGAAATTAACTGTGGACTCAAATGTGTATATATTTCAAAGACATATAAAAATATATTCTACACATTTAAAAAATAAATTCCTGGGTCTTTAAAAAAAACAGATTTAAGAGGCATTTTATTAGCAACATTAAATCTTATTATGTGTAGAAATTATTTCTTAGTGTCAAAAATACAATGTTGGAAAAATTTTAAAAAATTTTTATAAACAATGATCTTCTTAAATGTTTAGTAAAAGTTTAGAAATTTACACTGGATGGAGGTATTTGACCTTAGGCAGGGTGTTTAAAACCTCCATTCCTCATTTACCATAAGTAAAATAATAATAATAATAATAATAATAATAGTGCACATATCGCAAGTGTATTATGAGGATTGATTACAATAATACATGGACAACACCTGGCATATAGTAAGTACTGTTTAAATATTAGCTGTTATTATTGCTTCTGTTACTGTTTATTTACATTTTCTAAAGTCTCTAGAAGAAGAATATGTTGTTTTAGTAAGAAACAATATATTTAGGAGCTAGTCTCTATCTTAGGATCCTTGAAATTCTTTTTTTTTTAATTGAAGTACAATTAACATACAATATCCTATTAGTTGTAGCTATACATCATAGTGATTTGATATTTTTGTCCATTGTGAAACAACCCCCATGATAAGTCTAGTCAATATTCTTTAATTCAAGGTGACACTGAAAATTTAGAATTTTTGAATTTGCTTTAGACCAAATAGATCTGTCCCTTATTCCTGAAGAAACAAAAATTATGAATTCCCTCTTATTCACATAGTTTTCTCCCTGTGAATTTTTTGAGAAACGTACTCTATAATTCAGAACTGGAGGACTGAGAAGTATATCATGTATGTTACAGTATATCCTCAAGTCTTAAAATACAATAGAATCATAAACATTATACAAGTGGTAATTACAAAACCAAGACGACTCAACCATCACGTGCTCAAAATCTTCTTGAGCCAGTTTAATGCCTTGAATACATGATTCATATTTCAATTAACTGTTTTTTTTTCCTATAGGCATCTTCATTCATCTTCAGAACTGGTAACATCAATTATATATTTTGATCTTCATTGACTTATTCAACAAATACGAGTGCATATTTATATGCCGATCACACATAAAGTCCTACCTTACAGGCAATATTCTGCAAGCATGGAAAACTAGATCACCCTCAGTAAGTGACAATTCATACTATTGGGCCCTATCCATGCACAGCCTTCTGTCACAGGGCCACTTGATTCATGCGCCTGCTATGCCAGCCTTAGCATTGCTGATCACTATAATGAGATATCACCTCACACCTGTCGGGATGGATAAAATCGAAAACACAAGAAGCAAGTGTTGGCAAGGGTGTGGAGAAAAAGAACCCTCATGCACTGTTGGTGGGAATGCACACTGGTGCAGCTACTGTGGAAAACGGTGTGAAGGTTTCTCAAAAACTTAAAAACAGAACTACCGTATGATTCAGTAATCACACTACTGGGTATTTACCCAATGAATACAAAAACACTAATTCAAAGGAACATATGCACTCTTATCTTTATTACAACATTATTTACAATAGCCAATTATGGAAGCAGCCTAAGTGCCTGTCGATAGATGAATGGATAAAGAAGATGTGATATGTATAATGGTATATATAATGGAATGTTATTCAGCCATGAAAAAAGAATGAAAACTTGCCATTTTCAACAACATGGATGGATCTAGAGAGTATAATACTAAGCAAAATAAGCCAGTCAAAGAAAGACAAATACCATAGGATTTTATTCATATGTGGAATTTAAGAAACAAAACAAATGAACAAAGGAAAAAAAGACAAAACCAAAAAATAGACTCTTAAGTATAGAGAACAAACAGAGGGTTACCAGAGGGGGCAGGTGCATGGGTGAACTAGGTGTAAGAGATTAAGAGTATACTTATCTTGATGAGCACTGAGTAATATATGGAATTGTTGAATTGCTATACTGTACACCTGAAACTAATATAACACTGTATGGTAAATATACCAGAAATAAATTAAAAATATATTCATGTGATTCATAACATAACATATAGAAATGTTGAATCACAAGTTGCATACCTGAAATGAATGTAACATCATGTGTCAACTATACTCAAAAAATTTTCTTTGAAGTCTTAAAAGAAATTATGTCTATCAAAGATATTTAAACTCAGTTTCAAAAATCACCACTCATCTCTATAAGAAATGCACATCCAATACAATTTTGTATTTTTCTTTAGTAAATATTTATAAACATTTATGATATAATTATGCTGTCATGATCAAGTGTGTGCTCTTATTTTTAATTACAGATTAAACTTTAACAAAATAACATTTAAACCTATAAATAAAAAAAGCAATTTTGATCTATTTATAATAAGTTAGGACACATGTGGAGATTTTCTTTTTCACAGGAAAGAGAAAAAACAACCAAAGTCCAAGGAATACAGATTAATTTAATTGGACTTTTTAATAAAGAGAAAATAAATGTATCACACCTCTACTTTTAAAATTATAATCCAAGGACATAACAAGCTGCTTATAGAAAAAGAAAAATCCCAAAAAACTTTATCAAGTTTCTACAGTAACCCATACAGTATGGAGGGCGATGAGAACAAAGGAGAATGTAGGACAAACAGATACCATACTTGTTTTCTGAAATCTAAATATAAAGCATAGGACTAATTTTAATTTTTCTTTAAAACAATGACTTTACTTTCACAAACACAAGTTTCTATTAAGTATTGAAAATATAATCATTTACAAAAAAGTTGGGGAATAAGAAAAAATGAATTTAATTCCAGAAAGTAAGAATTATCTATCTTATCTTTAAGAAAAAAAAATAGTTACATGGAGTAATTCTCATTTTATGCTCTTTTGAGTATTGTACCTAAAATCTTGGGAACAGTTTCTATGTTGACAGCTGTGGGCATACATGGAGTCTCTGTTTCAGCGTAGAAGGATACAACATGGATAAGTCTGGCATTTGTGTGTAAGTTCTCTATTCTTGTTCTGAGGAGAGCTGAATATATGCAAAATTACAACAGACATATAATAAAAATGATGCAGATAGTTGCTGAAGGGAGACTGAATGAAGGCATAATGAGAGACTATCGGGAAGCCTAGAACGGAATGGAACGATGCTGTGGTGCAAAAACTGGCCTGTGTGGCACAGAGTTCATGTAATTCACTTGAGCAGAACTAAATATCAACAAAATAATGCAGTATGAACTGCATTATAAGTGCTAAGGGGAAACTCAGTAGTAGAAGTACGATTTTAGTTGGGTTAATTAGGTGAGAATGCTGAACAGACAGGTTTTTAGAATAATTTTAGAGGAGGACAAAGAAAACAATCAGAAGGTTAAAAAATAAAATAGGTTCTTTCTGTTGGTTCCTTGAAGCAAGGGCAAAGAAGCTGAAGGTCGTTAGTACTGATGCATACAACAATATTAACCAATACTGAGACCAAACATACTTTCTTTTCCTTATGCTACATATTTCTAGAAACAGGTCAGATTTTCTCACCCCATGCTGAAATAGTACTGACAGCAGGCAAATATGGCTGAGTAATATTTGCTCCTGTAAGATAAGACAATAGACCAACTTAGTTTATTTATCAAAAATAACAGATTGTTTATCAAGACTTTTTCAAGAATCACACTTTACCGGGTACAGCCATCCAAAATTTTATGCACTAAACTATGCCCAAATTCAATCATCTCTCTCTTTTGCAAATTTCACCAGAAAATCTCAATCTTAGACACAAAATCCTGGGACATTCCCAAGGTGGTGATCTCCTTTACACCCACATTTTAATAAGCTCAGCTTTATTTGTTTCTGGAGCATTTTGGGGCATGGATAGGTGCTAATCTGAGGCTAGGCAAATCATCTTGTTAATAACTTTGTTGACAAACCCACCATATTCTAAGAAGGAAAACAAAACAAGACAAAAACTAATGAAAAAGGAAATGAAATAATTTTCCATATAATCTTTTTGGTTACTTAATCGTTCACCAAGACACAAACATTTGCTTGGGGCTACAAATAATTCAGACAAAAATGGTTCCTTTTCCTATTTGTATCATCTACTCTCAGAAATGAGGAGAAAATTAGTAGAAGAGGAGAAAGAAAGAATATAGAAACAATGAAAGGAAAAACACAAAACTTTACAGAGATGGCTATCTAGAAGGCTGACCAACTGCTAAGACTATTGCCATATTTTATATTCTTAATATGTTAATACACAAAGAGATGCCATATGTTGTTTAAAAGATAGTGTATTTTAAATTTTACACTTATGCCATGATAGACAAGGAAGGACTCCACATGGAAATTACATGTTTGGTGAGATAACAAGAACCAGTCATTGAGTGGCAGTACTTACTATGCACAGTTGTGGCTCACAGTTCCACAAATTTTACTACCCTAGTCATTTAGTGTCTCAACTATGAGGAAATAAACACCTGAATCGAAAGGAACTAATACTAGCATTCTAGTGATAGTTGCCCAAATTGATTCACAACATAAATACTCCCTAAATTTTATATTTCTAATTTTACAAATTGCTGGTATTATATACTTTTCAACATATTACATATATTTAATAAGACCGTTTGCTCTGTATTTAAAAACAAGAATAGCCAGACCAAATTGAACTATAACCTTCATGCTAGTACAAGACAAGAAAACCAGTTGAGGAACTAGAACTTCACTCAGACACCTTTCTATTTTTTTATTATTTATAAATATTATAATATTTATTATTATTTTTCCACACCTTTTATTATCTTCTAAGCAGCAGAAGCTGGTTAATTTCTACTTTACCACTCCATTATTAAAGGGCCCCCGGTAATTCCTTCTGGGTCCACTTCCCTCCATATGACTTTATGATTCTGTTCATGTAATAATAGATTCTGTTCGAGTCAAATCCCTGTGTTCAAGTATCTGATTTAAGTGTCATATTTCTTGGAAAATTCATTAAAACTCATAAACTGTGTGTCATCCTACAGATGCTTGATGCTGAAGAGGAAAACAAAACAAAAAAATCTCCCTTGAGGATTTAGTGTCAAAAGCCTGTTCCACAGACATATACTATCCAGTTTAGAAATATCTCTGCTCTGAAAAGTCTGTTTTTGAGGGATCATAATTTGTTAGTGCTTAAAGATAATATGGAATACATTAATATAAATGCTATTTTGACAAAAAGCTTATACAGATTTCTACAGATAACATTCCAATAACTTAAATAAAAATATGCTTAGAAAGAACTAACAGGAACAATATACAGCCAAGTGAGATCCGTAATTATCCTTATCATGGGATGTAGGGCTCACTAAGGAGAGCAGAACTCTAAGGAAATAAATCCTAAGAATAACAGTAAACATTAAATAGACCAGTACTGTCAGGGACTTAAATACGTGGTTCAGATCAGTTTCTGACTGGATTAAGGTGATCTAGAATTGCCACTGCATAACGCCTAGGTGACCAACATATGCAAATGTGAATTCTTTCTGGAGAAACAATATCAGATGGATGTTACGCTTGCTTCATTTGTTTTGTACACAGTCTGCGTGGCTGAGGAGGCAAAAGAAGCTCTGTACCTGTTTAGCTTTTGGATCTCCTGATGAGATGGATTATGTTCCTGCTGTAAACCCTGCCTTGTAGCCATCTGTAAAGCTACATAAACATAGCATCAGATCAAAACCTAAGTGTGTCTGATGAGTCTGATGGCAACCTTAAACCCCAAATTTAGGTTGTGTTGCTGCAGTTTTTAGAGCAGATTAGACAGAGGTGAAGCTCAAATTAGTGATAGTTGTGGAAAAAAAATAGAAGAGAGCACACAGAGAAAAGAGAAAGAAAATATAGAAGTCACAAGATATAGGAAATACAGAGAGGGTCTAATATTTCTCTAAATGAAATTTCAAGAGAAGATGAAGAGAAAAATAGTATTATGGCTGTATTTCTTCAGCTGTTGGGCATATGGTATTCATCTTGTTCTTTAAAATATGAGTATTACTTATCCATATTAGTTATTCCATATCTAAAACTAATAATTAAAATTTAAGATCCTTTCACTCTGGCAAATCCCACAGTCTAGGACAGAGGTTCTTAATTCAACTTTATGATTGTTTTTATCATATTTTTGAGAATGTATATCATCTCTGAAGAAAAAAATACATACTCTCATGTACCGAACATTTTGAATATAATTTAGGGAGTCATGTTCTAAACACCTCATGGAACAATAGTAGCAGTATACACAAAATGGAGCTGTTGGTTTTAATCAGGTGTGTTGGAGAAAACTGAAAATTGGAGGTAGGAATTCATTGCATGACAGGCTCTTGATGAATCAGACTTTGAAAAGTAGATAGTACTTGCCAGGTACTGAAAAGCTATAAGCTGTATATTTGTATCTATTTATAAATTGCATCAAATAAATTGGCATTTGATATACACCAAAAGTACATATAAGTACTATATTAAATCATTTCCAAATCAAAAGAAAATGTATTAAGAATTCATATAGTTTGAGTTTATTTGCATAGTTTGGCAAAATTGCAATATTCCTAATACATTACATTTAAATTTTTTATCATATGTAATTTCTTATTAGTTACAATCTTAAATGTGCCTTTTTCCAATATACTTGCGTTAGTGCTTTGAAACATAATTACCCTGGAGCTACTAATCAAGTCTGTATTAAGGCACAAAAAGGAAGGTACTTAGGATTTCCACTTCACATGAGAACTCATTAAGTATTTTTGCAACAAATTATCTAATTAACATTCTCTAAAAATTAGTTGAAAGGTAAGAGCAGGTTTATCATTCTGATCAGCAATGATATATATTCTTTATTTTTAGCTATGCCAAGTGCCCTGGGCATTAAAGTAAATGTAACAAAAGTTAGAATTACTTTCTGCAACATAAAAGCAAAATTAATTAGTTTAAAAAGTTGTTTATTTTATTCATCAATATAATTAAGGACTTGTCAACCCATGTAGTTCTTCATCTTCTCAGTGATGAGCATCAGCATTACATATCTTCTGGCAAATTTCTACTTAGGTTCATTATATTTGGAAAAGTAAAATTGAAAACCAGAGGGCAATTATATATACCAAGGTTCATAAAAATAAAAATATATTCTTCAACAAACTTGAATTAGGAGCATGATATCACTGAATTAACTGCAGAATGGAGAATTATTAATCAATTAGATTTTTGGCACAGGCAGATTTCCATTTTGTTCAAATGATAAACTCTAGTAAATATTTGCTATATTAGTTTATGAAAATTATTTGCTTGCTTATCTGTTTATTCTACTAAAATGTTAAACTCTAGATTGGTTCATTTGCAGCTTGTTCCCTACCCCTGGGATATCTCTTTTCACAGAGTATCAGCCACAGATATCAGGAAAGAAAACTTCTATAATTCATCAACTTGGCAATAATATGGCCAGGTGGTGATTGATCTTTGAAGAGAGCAGACACTCTGGTGAAAGAGGATGATTTTTTTGAAAGCCAGAATTTAGACGGACATCATTAATTCACCTTCTAATGAGACAATTCTCCTGGGAAGTCTTTTCAAAACACACCGGAATTTTCTTAATTGTGTTGTAGTAATTGTTATTGTTTATAGACAGTGGACTCATACATTTTGTCTCCTTGTCCCAAGTCCTCACTTTGACAACAGGATTGCTCCTTCCGGAATAGCTTCTCTTCCTGCTCTGTAAAGTTGTGCACAGGAAAGAGGATTCCTATTAAATCCACTGCTCACAGAAGGGAAGCTTAAACCCATACAACTACCTTCTAAAATCAGTAAAATGTGTCAAATGAAGACTTATGCTTTCTGCAATAAAGTAATAGAGATATACTATAGGCTTCCTTGATATTTATTCTACCCACAAGTTTACTTTTAAATGTTTTATTTGGATTACTTATTTGAAACCTATTATTTGGTTTGCTATGCTAAATCTATACTGTATATTCACCGTGACTTCAATACAAAAGAAAGTAGAGCAAGTAAAATTTAATAAAAAGGACCTTATTTGGTTTCCTAATGAATGAACATTCTAATAATAACAAATCCATATTGCTAATTTCCTTGAATTAATTTGATTCTTTGGGACAGTGCTTTAATTTTTAAAGTATTTATAAATCAGAAAATTTTTCTTTTTTTTTCTGTATCCTGATATAAAACAGTGGGATTCTATGTGTTGTTGTAATAAACATGAATGACTTTACTACTCCATTAAATTGAATATTGGACCATTCAGATAGTTAAACTGGCCATATAATATAGAAAGACCAAGGATTTTGCCACTGCTCAAAACTATCTTTCACTCCTATTTTATAGTTTGTTTTTGGCCCAGTTTATAGCCAGACTGGTATGTCATGTATGTGTGTGCATGTGCGTGCGTGTGCGTGTGTGTATGAAAGACAATCTTAGGGCTCCTGGGTGGCTCAGTTGGTTAAGCGACTGCCTTCGGCTCAGGTCATGATCCTGGAGTCCCGGGATCGAGTCCCGCATTGGGCTCCCTGTTCAGCAGGGAGTCTGCTTCTCCCTCTGACCCTCTTCCCTCTCGTGCTCTCTCTCTATCTCATTCTCTCTCTCAAATAAACAAATAAAATCTATAAAAAAAAAAATTAAAAAAAAAAAAGACAATCTTACTCTACTGATGGAATATCTTTGCCACCAAATGAATAGGGATTTTTCTCACAACAACCAATGCTCTACTCTTCTGGGGACCCAACTGGGTGTCTTATAGTTCAATTCTAAATTGAATCATAACTACCTGGAGCTAGCACAGACTCCACAAGTTAAGGGCTCAGTCCCACAGGATTGTCCCCCACCTCAGACAGCAAATGCATGTAGTTAAGGTGTCCAGGCTAACCTCACTTCTGCCTGACTTGGCTGAAAACCACAGGTTACCATGCCCCCCTCCTCCAGTTTGATAACTTGTGGTTAATGGAACTGAGGAACACAATTTTACTTATTACTGGTTTATTATTATTAACAAATAGGTAAACAATCTGAATAAGTATTCTTTGGGAAAGATACACAAATAGCTAATAAATATATGAAAAGCTACTCATTCCCCTCAGTGTTTACTGAAATGCAAATCAAGCATGAGATGCCACTTCACAGCAGCTAGGATAGCAATAATGTTAATGATGGGAGATGATGATACCCTACCACCAGTATTACTACCACCTCTACTAATGAGGATAGCAAGGGTTGATGAGGATTTGAAGAAATTGGAACCTTGATTCACTACTAATGGGATATAAAATGGTGCTGCTGGTGTGGAAATACCTAATATGGAGTTCAAAGGGCTAAACATAGGTTTCCCATATGAAACAGCAATTTCAAACAGGATGGAACAGAGAATTGAAAACATATGCCCACACAAAGACATGTAACATGAATGTTTTGGAAGCATTATTCATAATAGCCTAAAAGTAGACACAACCCAAATTTCCATCACTCACTGAATGGATAGACAAATATAGTATCTCTGCCTACATAATGGAATGTTATTCAGCTATGGAAAGGAATGAAAAACTAATATACTTAACACAGATGAACATTAAAAACAGTAGGCCAAGTAAAAGAAGTGAAATATAATAAGCCACACATTGCATGATCCCATTTATATGAAATGTCCAGGACAGGCAAGTCTACAAAGACAGAAACTAAATCAGTGGCTGCCAGGCGCTGGGAGTAGTGAGTAATAAAGAGGGATTGCTAATGAGTACAGGATTTGTCACTGCTGCTAAAAATATTCTCCAATTAGATAGTGGTAATTGCTGCACAACTTTGGGAACATGTTAAACATCACTGAAGTAGGGGTGTCTGGGTGGCTCAGTCAGTTGTGTGTCTGACACTTCAGGTCATGATCTCAGGTCATGAGATGGAGGCCCACTTCGGGCTCCAGGCTGAGCATGGAGCCTGCTTGGGATTTTCTTTCTCTCTCCCTCCCTCTGTCCCTCTGCCCACCCCAAACTCTCTCTCAATAGATAGATAAATAAATAAATAAATAAATAAATAAATAAATAAATAAATAAATAAATAAAATCTTTTAAAAAAAAATCACTGAAGTACACATTTTAAAATAGTAAATTTTATATGTGATATATATAGGTTTCAAATAAACATGTCAATTGGGTAACTAAATTTATGAGTTTGACTCTCTGAGGAGTTGTAGGGGGTCTCCATCTTGATTGACATGCTTTGCTGTCAGCATCTGCTGTTACCTTAGAGTTCACTTTGGCCGGCTCTTTCTAACACCTTCCTTCAGGCTGGGTTTCTTCTGTCACATATCCCAAGCTACAGAGGGCAGTAGTAAACTGAATTATTTCCTGGAGCCTCAGTGGTCACCTCCAAACCTATCTGACTTCGAAAATTATGTATTATTTTTGCTTCCTATTTTTGATTGCTTCAAATCTGATTCAGTGTTAATGATTTTAAATTAAGCCTGAATTGGACTCACATAGTTTCATTCTATACATTTAACTCACCTATATTTTCCAACTTTAACTCTAGAACTAAATTTCTTTCACTAACTTAAGGCACCTGATTTACCTATCGCTAGCCTTTCACACAATGTCATCATAAAACACCCTTGGGGCCAAGCCTTCCCACATTTTGAAAAATCACACATATTTTTGCCATGCATAGTCTTAAAATGCTGCAGGCTATTTCTAGTCTTTTGTTAAGTTTAGTTAGGTTCCCTAGGATTAAAAATACACAATATTATGGGCGCCTGGGTGGCTCAGATGGTTAAGCGTCTGCCTTCGGCTCAGGTCATGATCCCAGGGTCCTGGGATCGAGTCCCGCATCGGGCTCCCTGCTCCTTGGGAGCCTGCTTCTCCCTCTGCTTCTCTCTCTCTCATGAATAAATAAATAAATCTTTAAAAAAAATACACAATATTATAATTCAGAGAACTATGAATTAAGTTGCCACCATTGCAGGTAACCAATAGGATATAATACACAGTCTGACAGTAGCTTTAGTAGAGGGTTTAAAAATACTCTGAGCATTGGCAGAATCAGATGGGGCCAACAATTAGTTAAAACACTCTATATATTCTAATAGAAATCTGGACAAACCACTATTCTAGTTCTTTAAGTAGCATGACTTATATAGACACTGTTATTTAAAGCAGGTTAATTAAATCAATTAGTATGTTTTAAAGTTTAAACGATTGTTTATCTTTTTCTAGAGAACAGAGATTCTCCACATAATAGTGACCATCCTGTTCCATTAGAGTTTTTTTAAATGTAGAGATTTTCTGAATCTCAATGCATAAGGTCTTATGTGACCTTCAGAGTATTGTGTGAAAATGTTCTGGTCCTATTTCTTTTTTTTTTTAAATGTCTTTTTTTCATTTTTATTGGAATATAATTGACATACAACACTAAGTTTAAGGTGTACAACCTGTTGATTTGATACACATATATACTGTGAAATGTTTACTGGTCCTTTCTCTTTGGATGTTGAAAGACAAAATCAAAAACCAATTAGTAACTATAAATGTATTATTCACCTGAGTAGCTCACAATTACCATGTTGAATTCTTTAATGATTTGTAAATTTATATAGGGCTTGCTAAACCTAAGGATGATTCAGTGCATGTATAGCAGCTGTGAAATCTCTAAAGATAACGTATTACAAGCAGGCCATTCTGTCAACATTGCTATATACAAATTGTGCCATTAAAACTGGTGACAGTGATATAAGAGATTTGATGGTTTCATTCATTTAACAATTATTTCCTGAAGTTTCCGTATGCCAAGAATTTTGCTAGGTGCCAGGAATTTAGGGTGGAATAAGAAATAAGCATTGCTTTAATGGGATCATTATTTAATGGGAGAGACAAATGCAAGCAAATAATTATAGCACAGTGAGGTAAGTGCTAAAATGAAGGATTATAGAAGGTACTATGGAAGCACAGAGGAGGGACAACCCCACACTCTGCTTGCTTTTTGAAGGGAAGAAAATCATAAATTTAGCTTAATAGTGTTCATCAGACCTTTTTGCAACTTAGGGAGGGATTAATCAATTGAAGACAGAAGCATAACTCATGTTTTAAGATAATTACAGCCTAGAAACTTCAACTGTTTAAGCAAAATGTTATGAGACTTAAATGAAGACACATTATTTAAAAAAGCATTGCCTACAGGCCTGTAGGTTACACATAATTTATACATGAACCGTATTCCTTGTTCAATGTAGAAAGTGGTTTGAAGAAAAAGGTAGGAGTGTGATGGCACGAACAATGCTCAATTTGAATGATGGAATGACTGGATGATCTGTGCCTTTTAGGCATTTCTCTTTTTTATTTTTCTTTTAGGCATTTCTATCATCAAAGTGAATTGTTTCCTATATTATCATCTTTTGCTCTCAATACATTTAAACCCAATTTAGTCTATATAAATCTTCAGAAGAAACTGGTTTTATTCTTTGCTCATGAGTTTCTATAATCAAAAAGTAATCATCAGTGTATTTGTTGTATGCTCACACATATACACATACACAGAAATGCAACACACTAGCAGGAAGAGAAAGAATGATACATACCAAAATGTTAATAAAATATTTCTGATTTGGATTACACATAAATTTTTTCTTTGTGTTTTTTTCTTTCTTATTTTTCATAATCAATATAAATTGCTTTTATGATTGAGAAAGAATAAAAGTTTTAATAAGAAAAAATGTGGTCTCCTTAAAATCTAAACCGGGTTGTTTGTCAAAAATGTTATCCTCTTCTGTATGGAGTTACTAAATGGATATGAGAAATAACTAAAATCTAAGGAAATTCTCAGGGAATGATTATATTACTATATATTAAACCATCCTCACTTTTTAGAACTTTTGGTTGCTCAGTCTTAGGAACCCTTCTCACCAACCCCCCAAAACAAGGTTAGGTGATGGGAGAGTCAGTTTCACTCTAAGATTATTGGGGACTGAATATTTGTGTGCCCACAGTTTTCACACCCTGAAGTCCTAACCCCCAATATGATGGTGCAGCGAGGTCAGACCTTAGGGAGGTGATTAGGTCATGAAAGTGGAGCCCTCATCAATGTGGTTAGAGCCCTCATGAGAAAAGGCACAGAAGCTTGCTTCCTTGCTCTGCCCTTCACCTAAGGAGATGGCATCTGTGAACCAGGAAGCAGGCTCTCACCAGACACTGGGTATGCAGTCCCCTTAATCTTGGATTTCCCAGACTCCCAAACTGTGAGAAATAAATGTTTGTTATTTAAGCCATCTATCTATGGCAGTTTGTTATAACAGCCCAAATTAACTAGGACAAACTCCATAGAGGTTTTATTGACCACATAAACCTTTCTGAGACAGTGAGACTATATACCCAGTCAAGCTTCACTTAGGAGAAACATATTTTTAGAAATCGATTGTAAGGCTTACAAAATAATATAAGATTTTCTTTGGGATCAATAGCATTCCTCTCCCATCATTTTGTTATCCCACATTACAAAATCACAGGAAGGAAGTTTTTAATTTATAGTTCCATATTCTAAGACTTATTATTCCATCAAGAAATGCAACATTGGAGGGGTGGGGGTGGACATAAAGGACAAATCCAACACTGCAATTTGAAGAAGAGAATTACCATCATTAAAGGCTAGTTTTAGTTGGTGGATGGCAGTTTCAGAGTCCTCAGTTGAGAAACACAGAAACGAATAAAAAGAGGTTGCTGATAATTCCTGGTCATTAAGACTTACGCTTCTTCAGGTGTCTTTGTAGTGAATGGCAAATAGTGGCGGTTCAAAAGTCCTGTTATTTTTACTTTCAACCTCATTTATTATAATTAATGATAAAAATTTTTTTAAAGAAATAATGTTGGATGTGTGGGTGGCGCATCCGGTTAAAGGCCTGCCTTCAGCTCAGGTCATGATCCTAGGGTCCTGGGATCCAGTCCTGCATTAGGTTCCCTGCTTGGCGGGGAACCCGCTTCTCCCTCTGCCCCTCCACCCCCTCACTTGTGCTAATGCGCTCTCTTTCTCTCTATCACAAAAATAAATAAATAAAATCTTTAAAAAATAATAAAGAATTAATGTTTCCATTTTAGTGCTTTGCATGTATTGTAGCTTTTTACCTTTTCAACATTTTATGACTTCACCTTTTTATATTTCCATTTTAATGTAATTGATTCTTTTTATTTTTTAAGATCAATCTGAAAAAAGTTTTAAATTTTTTTTATATTCAAAACTAACAAAATATTTGATTTCGTTGATTCTATTTTTCCTCTTTGCCATTTCAATAAAATGTATCTTATTTTTAATACTTTTAAAGAGATACTTTTTTTTAATGTATTTGTCTTGTTATTCTTTGAGTAACTCCTTATGTTGAATGTTTAGCTCAGTATTTTCCAGCCACTTTTCTTCTCTAATATTGTGTTTAAGGTGATAAATTTTGCTATAAACATTATTTTACTCTTTCACTAGTATTATGTTGTAGTGTTTTTGTTATGCAGCTTTAAATATTTCTAATTTCTATTTTGATTTCTTCGCGGATCCAGACGTCATTTAAGAAGTAAAACATTAAAGGGGCGCCTGGGTGGCTCAGTTGGTTAAGCGACTGCCTTCGGCTCAGGTCATGATCCTGGAGTCCCGGGATCAAGTCCCACATCGGGCTCCCTGCTCAGCGGGAAGTCTGCTTCTCCCTCTGACCCTCTTCCCTCTTGTGCTGTCTCTCATTCTCTCCCTCTCAAATAAATAAATAAAATCTTTAAAAAAAAAAAGAAGTAAAACATTAAAAAGGTTATGAAGTTTTCCTTAACTTTTGTTATTTCTTTATTTAGTTTAACAATTATAGAAAATATAGCCTTAATTATAAAAATGACTGAAAATCTGTAAAATTTGTTGAATTTAGCTTAATGTCTTATACATGGTCAATTTTATAAACATCCTGTGATGCTGGAAATCAATTCACATTATCCTATTTTCCAAATATTGGTGATACTATGTATACAGAAATTAGATCATATTTATTGACTGTCTAAATTTTTCTATTTGCTTACTGCATCTTTGTCAGCCTGAGTTATCACAGTTATAGGGTTTTTAAAAACTACTATTGTAAATTTTTTCCTGGCTGTACTATCAAAGTTTACTTTACATATGTTAAATCTCTGCATTCCCTAAATATAATTATTAAATTACTATTATTTCCAACTTTGTTGAAACTTTTCTCCATATATAATGAAACTTATGTACCTGAATCAAGCTTTTTTACCTTAAATCCATGTTTTTATGCTCCTACTTGAATACTCCACCTTTTCTCACTCTGTTTTTTTCAAATTTCTTTTTCATTTATTCATTCATATATTCACTATTCATTTATTTATATTCATTCATTTATTCACTTGCTCTTATGAATACCATATATTCAAATTTCTACTTATCTCATTTGAATGCCTCTTTCTGCAAATTCTAGTCTATTTACATTTGTTGGGTTTTCATATATTTATATTTATGGCAAACAAGTTACTATTATTGAATTAAGAAATAAATGGGGGAGAATAAACAAAACTTCATGCAGAAGAATTCCAAATAACTTATGTATTATCCTCAAGAAGGTGAAGCATAACTCCCCATCAACTAAGTGTGGCTGTGCACACTGACCTTTTCCCAAATTAGTTAGAAAACACATGACATTATAGTGGAAGTAGACAGTACCTCAGCCAGGTGGTCTAGCTTAACATCCATCAGTGTTAAGTCATGTTAGCATGCACCTTGACCTGATGAATGGCAAATGATACTTCATTTCTATGATCTTTTCCCAAACACTTGTAACACCAGTCTAAACATGAGAAAAATATCATGAGGACTCAAACACCTGATTAGTAATCCTCAATATCATTCAGGTCATGAAAAACAAGAAAAACCTGAATCATTCCTAAGTCTAGAAGAGCCTAAGAGAAAAATGACTAAATGAAATGTATTCTAGATAGAATGCTGAAAAACAAATTAGGACAATCTCAAAAAATCTAAATATATTGTAAATTTTAGTTAACATTAATAATTAGTTGGTGACAAATGCACCATAGTGGTTTTGGATATGTGATGCATAAAAAATGAATATTTGGTTATTTGGATGACCAAAATATATTTCTTTTTTTTTTTTTTAAGATTTTATTTATTTATTTGGGAGCAAGTGAGAGAGAGAGCGAGAACGCACGCACACAAGCAGGGGGGGGGCAAAGCTAGAGGGAGAAGCAGACTCCCTGCTGAGCAGGGAGCCCAAAGCAGGACTCTATCCCAGGACACTGGGATCATGACCTGAGCAGAAGGCAGACGCTTAACTGGCTGAGCCAGCCAGGCGCCCCAAAATATATTTCTCATATATATTTGATCTTTGTCCAAGGTTCCTGGATCACAACTGCCAACGCCCTTGGAATTTGTTGAGTTATAAGAGAAATGGGAACATCTTTTGTCATAATATTTCATCTTTCGTTCTCAATTCCTGAAATCTCTTCAGAGCCATAAAGGTGAAATGGGTGTCTTGTTATTTATTCATCACAACGAGGAAACTTTTGGGAAGCATCTAAAGATGGGGGCTGGTTTTTAGGGTAATCAACTATAAATAGAGGGTTGGAATGTTTAGTTCTACCTCATTTAACTCCTGGGTACGGAGAGGGGCTGGAGATTGAATCAATTGCCAATGGCCAATGATTTAATTAATCATGCCTATGTAATGAAGCCTCTATTAAAAACCCAAAAGGATCAGATTTGGAGAGCTTCAGGGTTGTTGAGCACATAGAAATTTGGGAAAGAGGGGCACTCCCAGAGAGGGAATAAAAGCTTGATTCCCCTCTCCCCATACCTTGTCTATGAATCTCTTCCATCTGATTGCTCTGAGTTATATCCTTTTATAATCAACAGACCATCCAGTAAGTAAAATGTTTCTCTGAGTTCTGTGACCTAGTCTAGCAATTAATGGAACCCAGGGAAGGAGTGGTGGAACCTCTCATTCGTAGCCAATCTGTCAGAAGTACAGGTAATAATGTGGACTTGAAATTGGCACCTAAAGTGAAGGGGGAGCAGTCTTATGGGACTGACCCCTTCTTCTGTGGGATATGATTCTATCTCCAGGTGGATAGTGTCAGAACTGAGTAAATTGTTGGACACCCAGTTGGTGTTGGAGAATTGCTTATTGGTGTGGGATTGCATCCACCACACACACACACACACACACACACACACACACACACACACACACATATTGAAATTGGTGAGTATAATCTTTAGTAATATAAGATGTTAATAATAGGGAAAACTCGGTGTGAATTATAGGAGTAGTTTCTTGAGACTTTTCTGTAAATATAAAAGTATTATGAAATTTAAAACTTTATTAAAAAGTAAATAAGATTAAAAATAAAAACAGTACAGACACACAGATTCAGCTTGAAGATGAGCCAGTTTGAATTTGGATTGTGATTTCAAGGAATCTGTAGTTCAATTTGGGGAGAAGTGCTATCTTTACAGTATTAAATCTGCCAATCATGGTGTATCTCTTCATTCATTTAGATCCTGTGAAAAGTTTTCTCGGCAATGTTTTGTAACTTCTATTCTACATAGAGATGTTGGACATTTTGTACTAAACTTGTGGCTAAGCAGGGCGCCTGGGTGGCTCAGTCATTGGGCGTCTGCCTTTGGCTCAGGTCATGACCCCAGGGTCCTGGAATCGCGCCCCACATCGGGCTCCCTGCTCTGTGGGAAGTCTGTTTCTCCCTCTCCCACTCCTCCTGCTGGTGTTCCCTCTCTTGCTGTGTCTCTCCAAATAAATAAAATCTTTGAAAAAAAAGAACATAATTCAATTCAATCTTTTATTGCTAAGTGTACAGTAGTTGTAGTATTTTTTTAGATATCTTCAAAATGTTTGAGAACACATACACCTTTTATGAATTGTTGGATTCAATATGTTAATATCTTATTAAGGGTTTTTATGTCTATGTTTATGAAAGGTATTATATATTTTTTTCATTATACTTTGTGCTATATTCCCTTTAAAGATTTTATTTATTTATTTGAGAGAGAGAGAGAATGAGAGATAGAAAGCACGAGAGGGAAGAGGGTCAGAGGGAGAAGCAGACTCCCTGCTGAGCAGGAAGCCCGATGTGGGACTCGATCCCAGGACTCCAGGATCATGACCTGAGCCGAAGGCAGTCGCTTAACCAACTGAGCCACCCAGGCGCCCTGTGCTATATTCCCTTTAGTTACACTGGCCTCATAAAATAAATTTTATCTCCCTCTTTTATCTGAAATATTTGTTTCAACAACTTTCCTTTGTTTTTAGAACGTTTTTCATTTTTATTTTGTTGGGTTTTTCTCCTGTACACCTAATATTTTGTATAAAAAAGAACCATAGAGTCTCCTAGTAGCATTTTCCAAAAGACTATATATTCCAGAAAAGGGAAGTTTTTCTCACTCTGAAATTTTGATTAATCTGGACTTTTTTTCTTTTCCTAGCAGGAGCACCATGTCATTGCATGTTATCCAGAAGCAGAAGTTCTATCTACCTGCACTCTCAACCTTCATTTTTTGCTTTCACATTTTTATTTTATCCTTTTTCTGCACTAAGTTTAAATTAACTATTTCAAAACTATTCTACAGTTTCTGAATCTTCTGTGGTTGTATATAGCCTAATATTTAATTCCTCTAATACATTTGCTATTCACTTAGTTAACTTTTTTTTTTTTTTTTTTTTTGTCCTATGCATCAACTGTGGCTTCCTTTCAGGTTAAACACAATGAAATGTGTTTCTTATATTATGCAATTTTCTATTGTAAAGTATAACACTAATACCACCTCAAAATTTGTCTCCTCTTGTTCACCACATAGAACCCTCAGATTATATTTAAAAAAGAAAAAAAAATTGTCCAGAGTTTATAGTTATCATCTAGGGGTGGGATAGGTCTGTTAGGAGGTATTCAGGCACAACAAAAACAGCACTATATTTATATAAAATACCTTAAAAACTACTTGTTAATAATATTTCATCCCATGAAACATATTTCTAGGACTGTATATCCTAGAATGTTCTTGAAAGGTTAAATTATTCTACTCTCTCTATACTGATTTTCATAGAATCTCATTATTGAGCACATTAACTGTATCATTTAAGATCTCAGAGACCCCATTAGCAAAATGAGTTGATAATCTGGTAGTATTTCAAGGTAGTCCAGAGTTTATGAATGTCATTGTTGTCTAAGTTTTGGCTAAATTTCTACATAAGAACTGTAAATAAGAGTATCCCTGGGGATAAGAAATATCAATATATCTGTGCTAAATAATGAAAATAAATGTGTGTAGAGAAAATCCAGCTATACACATTAAGTTTTGTTAAGAATGAAATGACTTTACATTTTAGGACTTATTTTAAGGAAAATCTAATTTATGGAAATACAGATTCCCAGATATCAAATCATTAACTTTATTAGGAAGACTGTTTCTATACCAAGGATTTAAAAAAAAAAACAATATCACAATATCTCTTAGATTATATGTGGATAATTTCAAAAACAGAAACAAAAACAAAAGAAAGAAAGAAATATGTTGGAACAATTTTTTAATGAAACTTGCATTGGGTTATAAAGATAATAAATAAATTGACCTATGAAAGGGCTGATATAATCAGAAATAATAATCAAAAAATGAGAAAATTCTGAGATATATAATGGGATATAAAGCTTTAATAAAGAGACAGTACCTACCAAAGAGTAGTGTAAACTATAATACTCCTGTGATGTTGCCTCCCTAAGAAAGGAAGTAACTTGATCATAACTTTAATGTCTTATACTTTTTAAAAAAAGATTTATCCATTTATTTGAGAGAGGGAGAGAAGGTGAGAGAGTGTGGGTGTTTGTGCTCCAGTGGGGGAGAGGGGCAGAGGGAGAGAAATCTCAAGCAGACTCCCTGCTCTGCAGGGAGCTCGTGGGGCTTGATCTTTTGACCCATGAGATCATGACCTGAGCCAATATGAAGAGTTGGATGCTCACCCGACTAAGACACTGAGGTCCTTGCCCCAACTTCTTATACTGTTTTAAAAGAAAAAAATATAGTGTTTGAATCTGAAATATTTTGAATTTATATATTGTTAGGGTAAGAATTTTGTATTTTGCATATTATCATATTTTATCATTTGTCTATACAAGAATACATCAGAACGATAATTTTTACATCCAAAGACTTCTTAAGCCAAAATAATACTTTCATTGCTTTTGTACATTCAAACATGCGTCAGCATTGTTCTATATAAAACATATTTAGAAATATCTAAATGAGGGGTGCCTGGGTGGCTCAGTCAGTTAACTATCTGACTCTTGGTTTCAGCTCAGGTTATGATCTCAGGTCCCAGGATCAAGCCCGGCATCAGGCTCTGGCTCATCGGGGAGTCTACTTGAGATTCTCTCTCTTCCTCTCCCTTTGCCCTTCCCCCCATTTGCTCTCTCTCTAAAAGATAAATAAATCTTTAAAAAAATATTTAAATGAGAAAATTATGCTTTGTTAATGGAAAATACTGAATAAAGGAAGATTAATTTTGTGAAAACTTTATGAAAGCTATTTATTTATATCACTGGCAAACCCCAGTATTTTTTTCATCATTCTAACAAAGTATGAGCCAAGTAAAATATTCAAATGTAAGGGAATCATCTTCAAAAAAAATCCCCCCCCAAATAAAAACCTTCCAAGCTACACAAGCAGATTCACTTTCTTATACACTACTTAATGTCACAGTTCTTTCAAGCTGATGGCTTATAAACGAGAGAAATCTATTTCTCCTAGTTCTGGAGTCTGGGAACTCCAAGGTCAAAGTGCCAGTATGGTGAAGGCCCTCTTCCTAGTTCATGACTAATGCTTTCTCACACATTGGAAGGGGGTAGGGATCTCCCTGGGTCCTCTTTTATAAGGCACTAATTCATGAGGGCTCCACCCTCATGGCTTAAGCACTTCCCAAAATCTCCACCTACTAATATCATAACATTAGGCATTAGTATTTCAAAATACGAATTGGGGTGGAGAAGAACACAAACATTCAGACCCTAACACTTATGGATTAACATTTCTTTGTAATTTAAAGTTTATTTAAGACACACTTATACAGTGCTTAGTATGTTTGGTGAATGGTTTCAAGATCTTTTACAGATAATAACCCATTTAAACTTCATAGCATCTCAGTGAAATAAGTATTGTTCCTACTCTGATTTTGGAGACAAGGAAATTGGGGCTCAAAAAAGTTAATTGCTGAGATTTTATAGTTACTAACTGGGAGAATTAAGATTTAACCCAAATGATCTATCAGATCAGTTTTTTTTTTTTAAGATTTTATTTATTTATTTGACAGAGAGATAGAGTGAGAACACAAGTAGGCAGAGTGGCAGGCAGTGAGAGAGGGAGAAGCAGGCTCTCTGTGGACCCTGGGATTGTGACCTGAGCCGAAGGCAAAGGCTTAACCGACTGAGCCACCCAGGTGCCCCTCAGATCAGTTTTTAACCACAGTGCCATACTGCAATTTTTTTTTTTTTTTTTTTTTGGTCTGTGAATAGTGACTATATCATCAGTCTACAGAAATGCTATCAACATTTGTGCTAGTTGTTTGCATTCATTGTCACTACTGCCAAAGAAAAACAAGAGCTGGACAGTAGTTAAAGCAGTATAAACAGATTTCATTTAGAAAAAAAAAAATGGCGATAGGTGAAAGACCTCAGGGTTCAAGTCCAAAAACAGCATGGGCAAGTGGGAATTTATAGCCAACGAGTACGGTGAGGTTAAGTAGATGGATATTTAAAAAGAGGTAAGTTGGGGGATGCCTGGGTGACTCGGGTAGGCGACTGCCTTCAGCTCGGGTCATGGTCTCAGGGTGCTGGGATTGAGCCCTGCCTCGGGCTCCCTGCTTGGCGGGAAGCCTGCCTCTCCCTTTCCCACCCCCCCTGCTTGTTTTCCCCTCTCTCACTGTCTCTCTGTCAAATATATAAATAAAATCTTAAAAAAAAAAAAGAGGTAAGTGGGGATTCTGGCTACACCGACCTAACAATTTTTGGTGAAGGCAGACCAGAGTGATGAGGAACCCAATTAAATATTGAGAGTAATCAAATGGAGGAGGATTAGGGATTCTGACTAAACTCAGTTAGCAAGATTCTTGTTAAAACTGGACAATGCAGAGATAAACAGAGAAGTCCAAAAGTCAAAGCCTAGTTGAAAAAGAGCTCAGAAGAGCCTAAGTAGAGTTCAGTAAAAGAATATTTGCCACTCTACAGCAGAACAAAGTAAAAGAAGGAAATATGTTTGAAAAGTAAATGGGAGTGGGGCACCACTGAGGTGGCTCAGTGAATTAAGCAGTGACTCTTGGTTTCAGCTCAGGTCATGATCTCAGCGTCCTGGCATTGAGCTCACTTCAGGGCTCCGCGCTCAGTGGAGTCTCCTCCAGGATTCTCTCTCCCTCTGCCTCTCCCACTGCCCGCTCAAACTCTCACTCTAAAATTAATGAATGAATAAATAAATAAATCTTAAAAAAAAAAGTAAAGAAAAGTAAATGGGAGTTACTTTGGTGAAATTTTATTACTGATTTGGAAACAGGGTGTTGAGAATTCAAGCTACCAGATATGAATGCTGGGAGGAATGGAGAAAAGAGTACTGACACACCTTAAAATGGAAAATAAATAGGAGTTGAGTGTTCTGGGAAAACCAAACAAAGCTATAGTTTAAGTGGTTTTAAGAAATGATCTTTCATAATAAATATATCACTCAATATCCTAATATGGAATATGAACTTCAGAAAACTAGATTTACATATGAAGGACTTTTTTTCTTTTCTTTTTCTATTTTGATAAAAATAAGCTATAACTTTTTTTTAAGATTTTATTTATTTATTTGAGAAAGAGAGAAAGAGCACGTGATGGGGAGGAGCAGAGGGAGAGTGACAAGCAGATTCTGTGCTGAGCATGGAGCCTGCCGCAGGGCTCAATCACTCATAACTCTGAGATCCTGACCTGAGCCGAAATCACAAGTCAGATGTTTAACTAACTGAGCCACCCAGGAGCCCCCAAAATAAGCTATAACATTTAAAGTTTTTTGTTGCCAGAAGTAGCAGTGCATAAATCAATTTAAAGAAGTGTGTATATATATATATATATATATATATATATATATATGCTCATATCATCAACATAGTCATTAATCACCTTGCAGAGGGTTCCCCTCTCAAGGAATCAGAGTGGGCTAAGCACTGGGGATTCTGAAATAGCTATCAGAAGGGGGCAGAATCAGATGAAAGGTAAACAGAGTTAAAGTGTGCTCAATTCCTGGTATTTTCTGGGAATGACAAAAGTGTAAAATTGTAAGATGTTAGTCTTTGCTAAATCAAGAAGGAAAGTTTCAACTTCTAGAAAATTATCAAGCATACACAAGTAAAAATGGAAAGCTGAAAATAATGAAAAAAATTCAAGACATGAGAAAGTGGGTACATAGAGTAGGTGGAATAAATTAAAAGCAAATCATAAATGAGAAATTATATTAAGTAAATGTACTAAATGCACTAAATATAATTAGATTGCTAAATAGATAACACCCAAATGTATTTTATGTGAAATAATCATATCTAAAGATTTGTTATGAAGAAAGTTTGAAAGTAAAATAATTAAAATGATGTTTATAAATAACCACTATTCAATGTATCTATTTTATAACACATAAGAGATATCAAGGAAATTTAATTCTTAGAGATAAAGAGGATAATTTATAATGTTAAAAGATTCAGTCTATGTATTCTAAACATACTATACTTAATAGCATGGTTTTAAAATCCCTAATGAAAAAAACACAACAGAAATGAAAGAGAGAAAGAAAGAAAGAAAGAAAGAAAGAAAAGAAGGAAGAAAAGGTAGAAGGAAGAAAAAAGAGAGAGAGAAAGAAGAGAAAGAAAAGCAGAGAAAGAAAGGGGAAAAATGTAATAGTGAAAGGAAACCACCATATAAAGAGATTTAAACACACTTATTAGAGGTATTAGAGGTACACAGAACAGGCAGACAAAATATCAGTAAAAATATAAGTGCTTTGGCAACATTATTAATAAAATTCTCCTTATTATATATGCAAAACTTTGTACCCTGAATATGCAGTAAACACTCTTTTCAAGCACATGAGACACAAAATTCAGCATAAACTGGATCAAGAAGTAAAAGAAAATAAAAAATTAAAATCATGAATATATTCTCTGATCACATTGCAATTATACTAAAAGCAACCCCAAAATTACTAGAAAATGTACTTAAGATTGAATTTGAATAGACTTATAGTCTATGGAAGAAGAAGAAATCATAATATAAATAGAATTTTATCTTAATAATTATAAAATTATAGCATATTAAAATTAGGAGAGAGAGAGTGATAGAAAGTAGCCTCAAATATATAGTATAAGGGGAAAGTGAATAGTTCTTATGAGTTAATGATCTATATAAAGAAATAGAAATAGAAAATAGAAATAGAATAATTTAGAAATAGAAATATAGAAATAGAATTAGAATAGAAATAGAAATTAGAAATAGATATATAAAATAGAAAATAGAAAAATAAGATTTCCAGTTCAGATGTAGAAACATTGCAGGAGATCATTACCCTACCCTAAAGGCCAAATGAGCCAGTTAATCTACAAAACCATAAAATACTTCAGCTCATCAGAGAAATGAGGACTCTAAGAAAGGTAACTAAAGTAAATTCCAGAAAGGACCTCAGTTTAGCAATTCTAAAGTTACTTGACATACTAGCATTGTTTATACTACAGATGAACAAATATGTAAATTAATGGTAAATAATGAGTCAGGTTTCTCACAGAGTAGAGTAAGCAAGGGGGAAAAGGTAAACAAACCCTGTAGTGCGAGAATGGAGTCAGGGGCCCCTGGGTGGCTCAGTCGTTAGGCGTCTGCCTTCGGCTCAGTTCATGATCCCAGGGTCCAGGGATCGAGTCCCACATCGGGCTCCCTGCTCAGCGGAAAGCCTGCTTCTCCCTCTCCCACTCCCCTTGCTTGTGTTCTTGCTCTCACTAT
The DNA here is from genome assembly GCF_009762305.2 of Zalophus californianus. Classification (NCBI taxonomy): domain Eukaryota; kingdom Metazoa; phylum Chordata; class Mammalia; order Carnivora; family Otariidae; genus Zalophus; species Zalophus californianus. The sequence goes on along the minus strand of NC_045598.1, from coordinate 166,746,187 downwards.
CTCTCTGTGAAATAAATAAATAAAATCTTAAAAAAAAAAGGAATGGAGTCAAAGATGCCAGTGTAAACTCATGTTTACTTTAATATACATACATGTTCACACACACACCCATACGCATGTATAAATAAATATACATGGGTTAGCATATATACTTATATTTCCTGGCTTCATCTTACAGGTACTATAAGCAGTGACACACCAGTAGCTATCAGCACAACCCAGATCCTGGTTTCTAAATACCCTTTTCCAATTAAGAAAGAAATACAGAGATCCTTGAGAAAACAGCTGATTCTAGGCCAGGATGGGAAAAATAAAATATGATACTACAACCCTGTATACGGTGCCAGAAAGAAAGGGAATGTTAGGTTAATAATGGAAACATATCAAAAGGACAGAGAAGTCAAACTAAAAGAACTCCAAAACTGGAGAAATTTTAGACAAAATTAGTAATGATTGTATTTGATGACAATCTGAAGAAGAAAATAGATATTGATGACTATATAGTGATATAAATGATTGAATGAATAAATAAATAAATGAGGGAGAAGAGAAAAGTCTGATGGAAGAATTTCAAATAATATATTCAAATGATATATATTTAGCTTAATTCCCCCCCCCCTTGAACGTGGGCTGGACTTAGTGGACGTTTAAAAATAGAGTACAGAATGGGAAAAAAAAGCTGACTGCATTGGTACAGTCTGGCAAACACCTATACTTCATGCCTCAGTTTCCCCATCTGTGATATGAGGATAATGATAATATTTACCTCAATAGATAGCTATGGGTGTTATTAGTGAAGGCATAAATGATATAAGAAAGGATATGTGAAAAGTTGCTTAGAGTAGATCTTAAACGTTTCCATTACAAGAAAAAAATATAATTAGGTGACAGATATTATTTAGACTTAGTGTGGTGGTCATTTTGCAATATATACAAATATCAAATCATTATGTTGTACACCTGAAACTAATATAATGTTGTATGCCAGCTATACATCATTTAGAAAAAATAAAAATAAAAAACAAATAGAAAGTTTAAAAAAAGAAAGAAGGAAAAGGAGATGGAGCCATGGGAATTGAAGAGGCAGAACCTAGAAAGCAGACACCTTGGGCTGGAGTGGGAAAGGCCCAGCAATCAATAAATTAAAATAATTTTAAGAAACAAAAGATCTTCCCCACTGCAAAAAAACACCCCCCCTCCCCAAAAACAACGAAGTACATCAGAATAACTTGGCAAACATCATCTAAAGCAGTGATCAAGGTTAACTTCACCAGTTAGGTCAGGTTTTCAGTTGTGAACCGCTGTCAGGATGCAAGGGGAAGGGCAGCTCACCTCTATGACATTTTGGCAAAGACTCATTACCACAGCCTGATTGGGAGAAAACATCAGTCAATGCTAAGCTGAGGGCTATTTTACAAAATATCTTACCAATATTCTTCAAAAATATCAAGACCATGAAAAATTAGGAAAAAACTGAAACAGACTAGAGTGTAATAAGGTAACATGGCAACTAAATTCAATCTGAAATCTTGAAGCCCATCTTGTAAAAGGATGGCTTTCATTTTCTTAACTTCACTTAAATTAAAAATCTCTTTTTTATCATTGGAAAGATAAGGAATAGGGGCGCCTGGGTGGCTCTGTCTGTTAAGCATCTGACTCTTAATTTTGGCTCAGGTCATGATCTCAGGGTTGGGGGAATTGAGCCTCACTCTTTTTCCATGTTCAGCGGGGAGTCTGCTCCATATTCCCACTCTCTCTCTCCCTCTGCCTCTTCCCCTGCTCTCTCTCTCTCTCTCTAAAATAAATAAATAAAATATTAAAAAAAGATAAGGAATAGAGTGGGAAAATTATATATATCTATGTGTATAAACACATCCATCCATTATTACCCAAAAGCATGTATAGAGAATAGAAAAATAACTCTACAATTAAATTAATAAAACTAAACCTATAGAAAAATAGGCAAGAGTCTCAATAAAAGCACTTCACCAAAGAAAGTATCCAAATGGCATATGAACATATGAAAAGGTGCAGAAATATTTAGTCAACAAGAGAATACAGATTCAAACTATAATGAAGTACCACTACACACTCACTTGAATGGCCATAAATAAACATGGTATTTTCTGATGGCCTGCATGTGAATTAATTTGAACTTGCATACACTGCATGAGTTGATAAAGATTCTTTGGAAAACTATTTGATAGTTTCTACTACTGGTGAGTATTTACATGCCTTACGATCTAGCATTTCTATTTATAGGCATATCCTAATAGAAATATATTCAAACTTTACCCCAAAATACATAAAAGAATGTTCATGGCTGCCCTGTCATCAATAGCCAGAAGACAAAAAAAAAACTTAAATATCAATCAAAAGAAGCATGCATAATAATTTTTGATATATTTATACAATGAATTACTATCATCATGCATTTAAAATAAATAAATTATTACTGTACATGAAGACATTGATGGATCTCAGCATAATGGTGTGTAAAATAAGCTAGACAAAAGAAAGTCTTTACTGAATAATTAATTTATACGAAGTTGTAAAAAAATAAACATAATTTAAATATAATCCATGGCAGGGGAACACTCCCGTGTTGAAGATGATACTTTGTTTCTTCATTTGGATGATGGAGATCCCCGTATATTCACTTTTTGTAAATTAATTGTGCTGTAAAGTTATGATTTCTGATTTTTATAAATATATATTATACATCAATAAAACTTTAACAATACAATAAATATTTGAAGCAACATAAGGCAATCATTGTTCTATTTCCTTAGTCCATGAAGAGTTCTTTTAAAATAGTGGGAAAGAAAATAAAATGTTACCTTTAACATAAAAGCAAGAGAAGATGATTTTAAAATGACTATGTGTGTTCATTTTAAGTGACTAGGTTATACAAAGCATCTCAAGAGAATGATGTATTAAAGTGACAATAAGACCAGAAAAATACTTGGAAATGTGTAGTTAAAGGGACAAGAATTAATGCTATCTGAATAATAATGAGTTCGGGAAAAACTTTCTTGTATATACATTCACTTTTCAATTATGTTCTCTAAATTCTCTTTAAGAACTTCAGTCGACTAACCTGGAGCAAGAGAGTGAATAAAATATAATAGCACTATGCATTTTATATTGACTTTGGAATACATATAAGACAATAATATTAGAATATTGGAATGAGTTTTAAAATATCTCACTTCTAAAGTTGTGCATATATTTCATTCTTCTTAAAATAGAAAGTCATTCTATTACCTTTTATTCCCCAGTTGCTGAAATAAAATGTCTTTGTAGAGCTCCATTTAAGTATGTTTGAGTTATCAAGTAAAATACAGGTTCTAAGACATAGTAATCTTGAGCCTCTGCCTGCAATTGGCTGGGTTTTAAGAAACATTATGATAAAATTAAATCTTCATATTTTAATATTTCCAAAACAGTAAAATCGAATGAACTTAATGTGTGCATATTTGAGGACTGAGTTACAGTCATGAACAGAAATGTGTGTTCCAGCAAACCTTATTTTATAATAAAAGCATGGGGGCGCCTGGGTGGCTCAGTCAGTTAAGCAGCTGCCTTAGGCTCATATCATGATCATTCTCCCTCTCTCTCTGCTGCTCCCCCAGCTTGTGCTCTTTCTCTCTCTTTCTCTGCCAAATAAATAAAATCTTAAAAAAAAAGCAGGTTTTTCACTATGGTCTTTAGAATGTGTTCATGTAACAGTGGGGAGGTTAGTGAAAACTAATGTGTTGACAGTCTAGATTAGCTTCCTAGACCTGAGATAGATCTGAGTTTTCTTTATAACTTATTTTCAATATATGTTTAAAACCATGGTAAAAAAAAGAACTATAAACATAACTGTCATAGGTGTCTTGTCAAAGAAAATAAGGCATGTTATTTCTCATGTCAAACAATTCAAATTCATTTTCAGTGAAAATAAAAGAATTTTAGTAAGAGGAGACAGCCTTTGAATGGGTATGCCAAAAGTCTATATTCTAGTTTCTTTGGCATGATATAGGTTTCTTCAAATGACGTATTTGTTTTGTCATTCATTCAGCAAATAATCATGGAGCTTCAATATGCAAGGCTCTGTTTTGGGTGGTCACACAAATGGGGAAAACAGGCCAAGAACCCTGGCTCTCTTGAATTGTACACTCTAGTGGAAAAACGTCGACCAGAAAAGCAGCATATTTACCAAGAATTTATTTATTATATTAGAAGATAATAATTGATAAGTAAAAAATATATAGCAAAACTTCACGAGGAAGGGCTGGATATGGGTAGCTGAAAGGCAACACTCTTCGGAGACAAGAAAATTATAAAGGATGTTGTATAATTCCTAAAATGGCAACCAATGTAAGGTGCTTTTTTTTTTTTTTTTTTCCATAGCCAGGATACAAGGATTCAGGAACCAAGATTCCAGCCAAGGTTGGAAATAGAAGTGGGATACCTGTGAGAAAATGAAAGGAGAGCAGACTGACTGAAGTTTTATGCAAGATGAAGAGTAGAGGTAGATGTGGGTAGAAGCCAAATTGTGTTGGACCATTCAAGGTTTGAGTTTTATTCTATGGAAAACCAGAAGCTATGGAAAGACTTTGAGTAGGTAAGTGAAATAATAATATTTGATTTTTTAAGATTTTATTTATTTATTCAACAGAGAAAGAGAGAGAGAGAGAGACAGCACGAGTGAGGGGAGGGTCAGAAGGGGAGAGGAGGAGGGAAAATCTTAAGTAGACTCCAAGCAGAGCATGAAGCCAGAGGCGGGGCTTGATCTCAAGACCCTGAGATCATGAACTGAGCGGAAACCAAGAGTCAGGCACTTAACTGACTGAGCTACCCAAGCGTCCCAGTAATATTTGAATATTAAGAAGGTCTTTGCAAGTGTAGAATTAGGCTAAACTAGAACAAGTGAGAGAATTAAGAGGCAGTTGTAGTAGTGATGGAAATTGATGTCAGTGGTCTGGGCTAGGCTGTTGGAGGGGGAGTTGGAGAAAAGCAATGAGACAAAAAAAAAAAAATCCTGATGGATGGGATGTTGCAGATGAGGGGAAAGCAGGTGGAAATAAAGCTTGGTTCCAAAATTTCCAGCTGAAAGAGCCAGGCAGATAAACATGGCAATTCTTGAGATCAGATAGAGTGTGGGGTAATAGGTAGAGATAAAGACATTGTGATTTAGTGTGGAAAACCAAGATAAATATTTAAGATATTTAGCTTTAGATGAATTTGAGATTTTGAAATGGAGATGCCAATTACTTAGATAGATTAGAGATCTCATAGAGATTCAAATTTGGCTGTAATGTGGATAAATGCATTTTTACTTTTTAATCTATAAGAGTGAACACAGAGCCAAAAATGAGGCTAAAAAAATTCCTTCATCCAGAATTCCACTACAGGATTTGAGTCTACAAAATGAACCAAAAGCTTTACTGAGATGAAGATGAACACTAAGAGGAGAGAACGGAGAGGAAAGAGGAGGAAGACGAAGGAGAAGTAAGAAACTTGGAAGAACAATGTAAATGGCACTTAAAGGAGGGACATTTCTGAAAAGGAAGGAGTGGTCTTTTGGGTTTAATACTCTTGAAGGTTTGGGGATGCCTGGGTGGCTCAGTTGGTGGTTGGGCGTCTGCCTTTGGCTCAGGTCATGATCCCTAGGTGCTGGGATCAAGCCCCGTTTCAGGCTCCTGGCTCAGCAGAGGAGTCTGTTTCTCCCTCTCCCTCTGCCACTCCCCTGGCTTGTGCTCTCTCTCTGTCTCAAATGAATAAACAAAAATCTTTAAAAAAATACTCTTGAGGGTTTAAATAAGGATCTTTGGAAATCTACATATATATCATTGCTGTTTCATGATACCTGACACAGGTCATCAGTAACCTTAACAAAAGTATTTTCAGTGGACTGAAACAGAGGCAGAAGTCAGACTGAAGTAGACTGAATTATGACAGGGAAGTGAAGAAGTGGCATTATCTCATTAGATACTTTTTAAAGAAGCATGGTAATATATAACAGAGAAATGCAATGACAATTAGAGAAAAATATGGGACAAAAGAATGATAACATTTGGGCTCTTGCTGCAATTCTTTGTTACCAAAGAAATTTTATTCATAGTATGTTTGACAGAGAAGAATAGATAGTTGTTAACTGTAAGGGCTTTGGGGTGAGACAGCTGGGCCAGTTCTCAAATATTTTACTGGCTAGCTCTGTGATCTTGAACAAGGCACTTAACTACCCTAAAACTCGGGCTCTTTATCACATACATGTCATGTCTACCTCAGTTTCTTGTGAGAATTAAATGAAAGAATATATGTGGAGCATTTAACACAGCCCCTGATACATGGTAAATTCTCAATAAATTTCTCTCTTTTATTCCTTTTTACTCATATTCTATTATTATTATTATTATTATTATTATTATTATTATTATTATTTCCCTCTAGTTTAACATGGCAACCAACTAGTCAAACCAACATAAAACCCAGGATAAATTTAGAAGGACGTATCTGTGGTGCATGTCACTTTTTATGATATTTTTAGAGGACATGAAATTATTTTCTATGCAATTCTTTTGTCTACAGAATGTTTTCCACTTTCTTATTCCTGGCATGCAGGATTTGGGACAATTTTTTGAACATAGGATGGTTCAATCTTGAAATAAAGGTGAAGTAATTCTACAGATTGCCACTTGAGGACAGAAGAGAGTCAAGCAACATCTGAGAGGAACTATTCAGGGTCCAGTTTTCCTTGATGCTAGGACAGGTTTCTCTAGTGTGGGAAACTCAGCAGAACCAGAGAATTGTTTTGATTAGGCTCATTGTTTTAGGGTTAAATAATGTAGCAGAAATCTATCCCAGATACACAGTTTATTTGCACTTCAAAGGTATTAAGGGGTCAATTTTTATTTTATCATTCTGTTCTTTTGCCTCTAGTATAGCTTTCACATTAATTCTGCATATTATTAATTTTTTTCCAAATCAGTATAGCTTTTATTGCATCTTTAAAATATCACAAATAAGTCTGAAAAATCATCTGGCATTATATTATTTTTGTTTCCATGCTTGTCACCAACCACCATTATATGTAAAATCTGTGAAGGCTGGGGCCATGTCTCACTTGGACAGTTCTTTAGCTTCGCAGACTCTCCAGGGATTCAATTTCAAAATTCATTATCATCAGTGTAGACAGAGGCAACAGCAAGATAGTCCTAGATTAATGATTAGAGAAGCAGAGATACACATAAGGGTCATTCACATTCCTCTCTATATTTGATAGGCTTAGGTGTGTTATAAGCCAAGATCAGTGCCAGAAAATTCAGTGAGTGTGCCTTAAAGTGTACTCTCTTGATGAAGAAGTTACAAGGAAATATTTATTCAATGTGTAATATGTGTCAGTGTTACATGCTTTGACATATGTTATTTCATTTATTATCTCAAGAATTTGATTAGTTAGTGAGGAAACTGACACACAAAATGCAACCCACCTAATGTAACAGAGCTAGTATATTTTGGAGCTGTTAAAGAAAAATTACACCAGAAAAGATGAGAAAAAAGAAACTGTTTTATTCTGATACTATTGCTAGCAGTAGGGGAGAAAGCACAGATCAAGTTCCATCTCACAAAGGTGAGGCAAGAGTTTATGGATCATGAAATTAAGAAAATTACTTTTTTTTTTAAAGATTTTATTTGTTTATTTGAGAGAGAGAATGAGAGACAGAGAGCATGAGAGGGAAGAGGGTCAGAGGGAGAAGCAGATTCCCTGCTGAGCAGGGAGCCCGATGTGGGACTCGATCCCGGGACTCCAGGATCACGACCTGAGCCGAAGGCAGTCGCTTAACCAACTGAGCCACCCAGGCGCCCCAAGAAAATTACTTTTTAAAGGTCACAGGTTTTTTTTTTAATAAGCTAGACAATATGAGGCTTCATTTTTTAATATAGTTGATTGATAAGAGAATCGCAAAATTACTAGTATGAAAAAATGAGCAAAGAATAAAGCAGAAAACATATTAATAATATTCAAAACAACACCTCCAAACATATGCACACAATTTTATAAACCATATTTCTCCCTTTCTGAAATTAGTCCCAATATCCAACATCTTCATGCACCAAGATACACATTTCAACATTATTTAGAAGATGGAAATTTAGAAACAGCTTAAGTATTCAACAATAAAGATATTCTACAAGACACTTGAGGATACTCTATATTATAGAGCTATTAAATTCATGCTTAAATATGAATATAACCAGGTAAAAGCATACCCAATAATGGAGAACCAGTACGAAATGACAACTGAAGTGCAAGCAGAGATGTCTCCCTACCACCCAGGAAAAATATTTTCTTTTCTTCCTTTTTTTTTTCATTTTTATTTTCCCATCTTCCATGATCATGAAAATCTTTCTGAATAAAAGAAATCCATGATTTTGAAAATAAATTAATACTTTACAGCTGTTGGGGTGGGGCACCTGGGTGGTTCAGTTGGTTAAGCATCAGACTCTTGATTTCTGCTGAGGTCATGATCTCAGGGTCATGAGACAAAGCCCCACGTTGGCTCTGCACTGGGCATGGAGCCTGCTTAAGATTCTCTCTCTTCTCCCTCTGCCTATTCCCCTCCCACCACCTGCTTGTGCACATGTGTGCTTGCGTGCTTGCGTGCTCTCTCTCTCTCTCTCAAAACAACAACAACAACAACAACAAAAACTTCACAGCTATTATATAGATGCCATGCGGTTTAAGGAATGACTGCCCTGTTCCTGTTTCCAATACAAAACTTTTCCATGCCTCATAGTATAGATGTTGGGGTTTTCTACTATGTCCTAATTAAGTTCCTAGGGTGAATTTAAAGTCTTATGTTGAGAAAAATTCTGGATTTGGCTGTAAGCAATCTTATGATTTACCTTCAGGCGTGAATAGCTTGTCACAATGTTAACACGCAGGTAACCCCTCAGATTTTATAATGTAATCATCTACTTTCTGAGGGTACATATCTGACATCTAAAAAATATAAACCATCATTTTTATTATAGAAGACCCTTGCCATGAACTGACTTAAATCAGTACTAATCAAATATGTTTTGATTTGTTTCAAATATTGAAAAACCTGCTAGCACAGAATGCTTTGATAACCATGACAGAGGAGATGATGGTGGAGGGTAGTTTGAAGAGAGAAGAAAGTGTCTAATGTGTTACTCAAAGTCTTATATGAAAATATCATTGGTGACTTATATTTATAGGATATGCAGTCTGAAACCACTTTCATAATATGACTGTATACTTCCATGAGTTTAGTAGTATAGATGAGTAATGGACAGATGGCCCTTGGAATAGAGTGTTAACTCTCTTACAAGACAGTTATGGATGTAATAGTCTGGACCCAAACTACCTTTATACTTTTGCTTCAGAGTTTGTAAAGGTCAGCTATAAAATTAGTTCTTAATTGCATTTCCTTACCTATTTTGCCTAAAAAACTATTTCTGTTCTTATTAGCAATTTTACTAATGTGAATAATTACTATATGTAGTACACTATATAATTATACATAATTGTATGTCTTACATACTGAAATAATCAAGAAAGTGAAAACTAAGGAACAAGAAGATGTTCCCAATCTAATAAGGAATATATAATATATAAAAGAATATTACTGAATTTATTTATTTATTTATTTTTAATATTTTATTTTTTTATTTGACAGAGAGACACTGCGGGAGAGGGAACACAAGCAGAGGGAGTGGGAGAGGGAGAAGCAGGCTTCCCGCCAAGCAGGGAGCCTGATGTGGGGCTCAATCCCAGGACCCTGGGATCATGACCCGAGCCGAAGGCAGCCGCTCAACTGACTGAACCACCCAGGCGCCCCAGAATATTACTGAATTTAGTAAATAAACACTAAGATATGTAGAGCCAATATAAATGTCAAATTCTTTATTTTTTACCTATTATTTCTGCAAAGAACGACTGATAGTCATTTATTTGCATTCTTATTTTATGTCTATCCAGAGAAAGCATATGCAAATATTAATACTTTAAGCTTCTCCAAATCACCTTTTCCTGGTGTAGTAATTTTATCAGAAATAATTTTGATCAGAATAGTAAAACTAGTACTAATTGGCTAAATTTCCTTATCAGCCATCACTCCAGTATGACTCTAGTTCTCCTGCAGAGATTTTTCTTTCCAAACCTCAGGAGGGAGATAAGAATTGTGGGTACCTGCTACCTCTGCTTATTATGGGTTTCTATTCCTGAGTGTTCAACTCCACCTCTAGTCTGTCTGGGATACAGTCAGGCTTGATTACCAAACAATGGATACTCATTAAATGTTCTTAGTTTCCAGGCAACCACAGCTGTCAATCAGTGAAGCCTAACAGAAGCTTTTTCCAAATAATCTTTAATTTTTTTTTTAAATACATCCTCTTCTCTCCACAACCATCATTTTTCAGCAACTCTAGAGTGCAGCACCAGATTTAGTTAGAATTGTCTCGTAAGTGATGTTCTTGCCTTTAATCTTTTCCTTCTCATCCCTCTCTTCTTTAAATACCTTTTTGGTTACTGATTTTAGTATTCTACATGTATGTGTATATACGAAATAGCCCTTATTCATATATTTTAATAATTTGTTCGCTATTTCTACCACCAACTATAATCTTGATCCAATTTGCCTGAAATATCTGGAGTATAAGATGTGCTCAATAATGACTGTCGCATGAGATGAATGAGGATGGGATGGATAAATAATAAACTGAAATGCAAATTCTCTTACAGAGAATTTATGTTTCTTAATACTCTGATTCACACTGGGGGCAATTCTCCAGGCATTTTTCATGTTGCTGTATGGGCTTTCTGAACAAAGGCACTGACTGTATCTTTTCAAGGAAGTTTGCATAGCAAACATTCTTGCAAGTTAGAAATAGTATCTCTCTTTAGGTCAGTGGAAAGACTTATTTCCTGAACATTGTAATAAAGACAGAATTTTTCCCTCTCCAAAGTCATTTTGGGGGAATAAAGATACCTTTCTCTCCTCAAAGATGAGTTGTTTATATTCAGGAGTAGACATAAGGTTCTACTCTTCTTTCAGAGGGAAGAATGGACAGATTAGCATCAGTTCTAATACAGGATCAGAATCAGATTCTAATTTTAGAATTCCTCTTCTATACCTGCATGTGCAGGTCACATTTGGCCCTTCCCAAAACACCTCAAGAGGATTGGGGCTTGGGGATCTGTGGCTAGGAGTTTATTCTGGTTGCTACTTTTGCCATAAGTAATGAATTGTCTACGTCTCTAGTCCAGTAATTTTATGTCTTACAAGAAAGGCAAAAGATCAGACCTTTCAGGTTCTGAATCAAAAGACCCACTTTAGCATTCTAATCCTATCTGCAACTATTATTTTATTTTAATTATTTAAGCATTATAGACACTACTCATGTAGACAAGTTCCCTTTAGAGTAGCATATTTAAAATATATATTACTAAGACATTTTTAGGTTCACAGTAAAATTAGGAGGATGATACAAAGATTTCCCAATTACCACTGGTCCCACATATGCATTGCCTTCCCCATTATTTGCTTCACTCAACAGAATGGTACATTGTTTACCAAGAATGAACCCACGTTGACAAATCATAATCACTGAAAGCCCATAGTTTATCTTAGGATTCATTCTGGTATTTTATCAAGAATGGGTTTGAACAAATGTATATCTGTCATTATGGTGTCTTACAGAGTAGTCTCACTGCCCTAAAAATCCTCTGTGCTCTGCCTGTTCACCACTCCACCTCCCTACATAACTAGCAACTTCTGATACCTTCACTGCATCCACAGTTTTGCCTTTTCCAGAATGATCCAGTTTACCTATATCCTTGCAAGCATTTGACATTTGTCATTGTTCCTATTTTTTATTTTAGTCATTTGGATAGATTTATCATGATATCTCATTTACTTTTAATTTTCAGTTACCTAATGAATAATGAAATCGGTATATTTTTCTGTGAAAAGTCTGTCATATATCCTGCCCATTTTTATTTGAATTGTTTGCTTTTTACTGTTGAGTTTGAGACTTTATGTATTGTAAATAGTAGACACTGGTTTCATATGTGATTTGCCAATATTTTCTTCTAGTCTCTGCTTACCTGGAAAAATCTTGCTCAATCATGCTATACAATTATTTTTACATATTACTGGATCCAATTTGCCAATATTATGTTGAGAAAATTTGCATGTACACTTCTGAAAGATGTAGGTCTATTTTTCCTTTGCTGTATATGTGCTTTCTTTGTTTGCTTTTGGCATCAGCGTAATACTGGTCTCGAAAAATAGGCTGGTAACTATTTCTTCCTCTTCTATTTCCTGTAAGAGGTTGCTTAATATCAATGTTAATTCTTCCTTAAATTTTTGGTGCTATTCTCCAATGAGGCAGTTTAGGTCTGGAGATTCCTTTATCAGGAGCTTTTGAATTAAAAATTTGATTCCTGTTATGCTTATAAGACTATTCAGGTTGTCTATTGCACCTTATTAGGTTTTGATAGTTTGTGGATTTTATGGAAGTAGTCTGTGCTTTCTAAGTTTTTGAATGTGTGAGCATAAAGTTGTTCATAGCATTATCTAATCCTTTTAATGGTTAAACTATATGTAATATCCCTTTTTACTTATTTTTTAAGTGAGTCCATGCCATGTTTTCCTCAATGGGAAACCACATCTGCCACATCTTTGAGATGCACTACCTTCAGTTATCTCCACATTCTTAATCCCCAAAACACTTTAAAGATGCCACTAAAATGTCACTTTTTATGTGACTTCCTTTCCTAGTTGTCAGATTTCTTCCTCCATTTTTCACTCTTTTGATGTATTTTACTGTCAAATTTCAACTCACCAAAGGAATATCAGAAAAATCTATTAGTCAGACAAAGCCAAGTTTATTAGACTTATTGCAGTAAAGGAGAATACCATCTTGACTGAGTGATACCAGTGTCTGTAAAAGGATTAAAAATAGTTCCCAATTTCCCTGGCTGCAAGCTGTGCCTCCTTATAATTTTCTGTCTTCTCTTTTCCCGCTTGCCTTTCTCTGAATTTCAACCCTTCCTCTGGACCTTGAAAAATTTTAAGTCTTGCAAAAACAGTTCTCAAAAGATTGTTCTGACAGTTACCTGATGGTACTGCACCCACAATCCCTAACAGGAGGCAGGGAATCCCACAACAATTTCCATATTTTTCTAACATAGGTTTTATACCAGTTAGAGATGAGGAGAAGTTCTGCCTCAGCTAAAACACAAGGACACTCCTCCCTCTTCTCCTCACCCTATAAAACTCCGGTACTGCTTGGCTCAGGGAGCTATTTGATCTTTAGCTCCTTCCTGATGCACATCAGCTGAGTAAAGTTTTTATTTTATTTTATTTTTTTTAAAAGATTTTATTTATTTATTTGAGAGAGAGAGAATGAGAGATAGAGAGCACGAGAGGGAAGAGGGCCAGAGGGAGAAGCAGACTCCCCGCCGAGCAGGGAGCCCAACGCGGGACTCGATCCCGGGACTCCAGGATCATGACCTGAGCCGAAGGCAGTCGCTTAACCAACTGAGCCACCCAGGCGCCCTGAGTAAAGTTTTTAAATTGAAGGGGAGCAAAACATGCTACCCCCAAAAATGCCTTTAGGCATATTGATTATTGTGAATTAAAATTATTTAAGAAATAGCCAGTGCAGGGGCACCTGGGTAGCTCAGCCTGTTGAGTATCTGATTCTTGGTTTCTGCTCAGGTCATGATCTCAGATCCTGAGATCAAGCCCCATGTCAGACTCCTCCACGCTGGGCATGGAGCCTGCTTAACATTCTTTCTCTCCCTTTGCCCCTCCTGCCCCAGGGAAAGAAGGAAGGAAGGAAAGAAGGAAGGAAGGAAGGGAGGAAAGAAAAGAAAAGGAAAGAAAGAGAGGAAAGAAAAGAAAAGAAAAGAAAAGAAAAAAGAAAAGGAAAGGAAAGGAAAGGAAAGGAAAGAAAAGAAAAGGAAAGGAAAGAAGGAAAGGAAAGAAAAGAAAAGGAAAGGAAAGAAAAGAAAAGAAAAAAGAAAAGAAAAGAAAAGAAAAGAAAAAAAAGAGTCAGTACAAGACGGACACTCTGACCCTCCTTGGTCCCATGAAAGCATGTAATAAATCTCCCATGTGAATCTACCAATATTTTTTCACTGTGTTTTGTTTTTAAACAGACAATATTTTTTCATAAAATATTATTAATCATTACTGATGTATTCATTGACTCCACATATGCATTTTGAATGTGTCAGTTACATTTTGTATTCTGTGTTAAACAAAAGAAATATAATGCACAGCTTGTGAACTCTAGACACATGCAATGAATGTTAGTTTATTTTTGTAAACGCTTTTTGAGTACCTATATTTGTCAAGTCATGTCAGGTCTTGAGACAGGTACTATAGGTGAAATAGGGACCTACTTTTAAGAAGAGAATGATAGCAACATAAATAAGTAATTTCTTTAAAATATGACTCTTGGTGTGAAGCTTGTGCTACAGAAATTCCAAGCAGAGTCAAGGCAGATGGAGAAAATTTTGACTGCTGTAACTAAATAAGCATTTTTATTTATTTTATTTTATTTATTTATTTTTAAGATTTTTATTTATTTCAGAGAGAGAGAGTGTGTGTGCATGTACAAGTGCGGGGGAGCAGCAGAGGGATAGGGAGATGTATTTATTTATTTGAGAGAGCGAGAAAGCATAGGAGCGGGGAGAGGGGCAGAGAGAGAGAATCCTCAAGCAGACTCCCTGCTGAGTGTGGAGCTGGGCTCAATCCCACAACCCTCAGATCGTGACCTGAGCTGAAAGCAAGAGTCTGCTGCTTAACCCACTGAGCCACCCAGGCGCCCCAAAATCAGAATTTTTAGAATGTTTTCTATAAGTGGAAAGAATGTTTCTTAGAATGTTTTCTGTTAAGTGGAAAGTCCCCAGAATAAGTCAAAGCAATATACTATGCTCCTCATCCCATGTTCTCCAATAAGAAAATTTGTGGCTTATTCCAGGGAAAACTTTGGGTGAGAAATTGGAAGAAAGATAGTAATACTGATGGTGAAAATCACCAATTCTTCTCCCCAATATCCTTCATATATTTTTCTACATTTTCCATACTGTGAATATAATCACTGAGTCTGTATTAATCAGAGCTGTTCCTATCCTGATTAAGAGCCAAGCAAGACAGTCCATTAAGCTCTTCATGAGATTCTTGTGCTATTACGTCATACCAATCACTGCTATTTCAAATGTCCTTTTGGGATCACCCTTGAGCAGTTTAAAATTTGTTATTAAAAGTTTCCAAAGTGGGTTCAAATAGTTCAACCAAAAATATAGTCCTGAATCTATTTTTCTTCCAAATTACCTACATCCACTTTGATTATAGCCTACCAGAGGTTCTGAAATGGGATTGGAGGAAACAATGAATACATTCAATGATAAAATTCCAACAAGTTTGAATATAAATATTCCCATTATTAATTTTCCAGGGGTAAATTAAGTCACCAAAATTAAATCCGTGTAAGTTAAAATCCAAAGGATTTAAAGGAAAAAATGAATTTCTCCCATACTAATTCTATTCAGTCTCTATTAGAGGAATTTTCAAAAACCTGTTTACAGGTGGGATTCTTGCAATAGGTGAAGTTTGGATCATTTTCACTCTATTTAAGGGTGAGGTTACTTCAGGACCTTAGGAACTGAATTAGTCAATGGTTCTGTATTTCTTTTTTTTTTTTAAAGATTTTATTTATTTATTCATGAGAGACAGAGGGAGAGAGAGAGAGAAAGAAGCAGAGGGAGAAGCAGGCTCCAAAGGAGCAGGGAGCCCGATGCGGGACTCGATCCCAGGACCCTGGGATCATGACCTGAGCCGAAGGCAGACGCTTAACCATCTGAGCCACCCAGGTGCCCAATGGTTCTGTATTTCTGCCCCACATTTAAAGGGTTCTATGAATTAATAAGCTATATGAAGTTATCATGATACCAGCCCACTACAAAGTTTAGAAATCAAGCCAAACTCTAAGGTGTAGGATAGTTATGTCAAATAAATTTATTTTCTCAGGATGCAATATTGAGTCTAATAGAAAGACATTTGCCAAAGACCATAAAACTAATCATTTATATGAGAAGATGAGATAGGCTGAGACAATTAGCTTGGTTTCAGTCTACCATTAAAAAATTAATCTATGACAGCTATCCAGGGAGTAAGACCTTTTAACTTAAATTAGGGGACATCTCTCAGCATGAACTTAAAATAAATTAGGGGACATCTCTCAGCAAGAGATTAATCGGGGACACCTTGCTTTTACCAAATTGGGGCAAGTCGTCACTTTTTTGTTTTTTTACTATCTTCTCACAGGGAACGGAAAGTAAGACATTCCTGTCTACTTGCCAAATTATGAAATTTAAAACATTTGTAGCCTCAATCTTACAAGAGGAGTCTTTTTTTTTATTTTTCTGATAATTCAAAACCTCTTAATTTCTATTTTACCTTTGAGACCCATGTTTCTTAAAACCCCACGGGAAACTGTATGTGCACAATGTGCCCTTTACTTTGTTATGAGGAAATGTTTTTAATCCAGAACGAATGTAATTGCTACAGTGGATCCTTAACACTTCCAAGGGAAAATTATCCTTTAGTTTCCCCATAGGTTCTTATGAAGAATCACCCTCAGAAGACTACTGACCCACTGGCTATGAAGAACAAAAAGCACTGACATACGATCCTCAGTATACCTCAGTTATTAACACCTCTAGTCTTGAGTGGCAGGTTGTTTTTTGTTTTATTTTTTCCTGCTAAAGCTTACAGCAATGGGTTACATCTCTTGGATACCATGGGCTTCTATATTTCCTTTTGTTTATCAGTATGCCTGAGCTGAGAATCGAATAGTTCAGCCTAATTCTTCAATTAATCCTGCTCTTAAATTGGTCCCTTGTCCTATCTACTTGACAGGAAAATTCAGTTCAAGCAAGAAAAAAATACATCCTAGCATCTAATGTCCTAAAAAGCCAGTATAAGTAGATGAGCAAATTAAATTGTCCATGGAAAAGAGATGAAGCCCAGCATTTCAGCTAGTCCTTCTTTGATTCCCAATGACATTTTTTTAAGGGTTTAATCTCCTAGGGAAAAATGACAGGTGTAACAAATATAACAAACATGAAGGAAGTATTTAGAATGAAAAGATGATAATCCTTGAATATCATAGTTTTGCCTTAGCAAAACTAGTAAGTAAAAAGAGGCAATTGTGTATGCTATTTGACACATGATACATATTAAAAAATATTGAGGAAAGAGAGAATGCTGATTGCTACAAGTAGTTTTGAAAATGCAAAGCCTACACTGTATTTTGCACTATAGAAAAAAGTGAATTTAAAAAATAATATGAGCTTGAGTACTACTAAGATATCAAAATACAGCATTAGTTAAAGGTCGCTTATGTTGTCTTCAATGTATTCTGCAGTTTGTCAACTTAAAAGTGAGTTTCTGGCTTGCTTGTTTTGCCTTTCCTATGATATTCTGCTTTTTAAAGTTTATGGTGATAGCCTAAAATACACAACTCTTTAGCTCAAGATTATACTTACAAGAAAGCTATTTTACATGCTTTTGAGGAAAATGAACTTATTAAAAAATACCACTGGAATCTTATGGGATATTTCATAAAATCTGAAACATAAGGCACTGTATATTATAAGTAGTTTTATTAGATTCATTTATGTATATTTTCATATGCATATATATAAATATATATGTATGCACACAGACTAATCACACACATATAGACAAACATGTATTTTGTAGACTATCCAATCAGTCCAGAAAAAGATTTGCCATTTTCTTTTTTTATTGAATGTCTGGATCACTGGCAATACATGAAATCTTTCACCCATTGGATTATACTACATATATTATTCTACATGTATGTTATATATATATATAATATATATTATAGACTATTTTACTATGTACAATTTATAGAATAGTACAAACTATATATAATTTCTAAGATCTTATTTTTATATAGTTAATATTGAAATTAATATTAATATCATTAATCCTTGAATTAGTTATAATTTTTCTTTCATTACCTTTTTTGAATCCACACTGTTTCTTATCTAGGATCTCTACTAATTAAAAAGCACGCTTCATAGTAGTAATAATCAAATACAACTATTGAGCACATACTGCATCTGGCAGTCTTTTTAGTGGTTTGTATGAATTATCTCATTTGTCCTCCTCACTGTGCCAGGAGGTAGGCACAGTTATTTCCATTTTGCAAGTGAGAACCCTGAGCACTGAGAGATTAAGTAAGTGAATGTATGAAGTCCCTCAGTAAGTGAAATCCAGAATTTGAATTTGGATGATCCACCTGGAGGACGCTCATAGATATACCCATTGTATGAGGTTAGTGTGCAAGGGTCCGGAGAATACACAGGATATTGCATAACCATTTACAATTTGCTTTCACGTTCAGGAAATTGTGTTCTAGGGCCCAGACTGACAGTAATTCTCTATACCTGCTGAGTCCTTTCTAGAGATGGGCAGAGTTCAAGCAAGTTAATTGCATCTCAAGATTCAGTGAGTTCTCTAAAATGGGGGATATTCTCCCAATATAGTTTATTTACGAGATTTGAAAATAAGCTTTGTAAAACACTTGATACAATTTCAAGCTCTATATAATTATGAGTTGTCATTAATAACAATGATATACCTAAAAATAAAAAATAATAGTTTTCTTTGGTATATGACCTCTTTTGTTTCTTCTAATTAGCTTAATAATACACCTGCTATTTTCTTCTTAAATATATTTACTTTTAAGATCTAGGAAAATAAATGTGAAGACAAAAACTTAAAAACTGTATGTATTTATCAAAAATAATAAAATACTTTGGCATAAACTTAACCAAGGAAGTAAAAAACCTGGACTCTGAAAACATTGATGAAAGAAATTGAGGATGGCACAAAAAAAAAAGAAAAAAAGAAAGGAAAGATACTCCATCCTCATGGATTGTTAAAATGTCCTACCCAGAGCAATCTACAAATTTAATGTAATCCCTATAAAAATATCAACAGCATTTTTCACAGTATTATGACAAATAATCCTAAAATTTGTATGAAACCACTAAAGACCCTTAATAGCCTAAGTGATATTGAAAAAGAAGAGCAAAACTGGAGGTATCACAATCCCAGACTTCAAGACATACTACAAACCTGTAATAATCAAAATAGTATGGTACCGGCATAAAATAGACACATAGATCAATAGAACAGAATATATAGCCCAGAAATAAACCCATGATTATATGGTCAATTAATCTTCTACAAAGGAGGCAAGAATATGCAATGGGAAAAAGATAGTTACTTCCACAAATGGTGCTGGGAAAACGAGACAGCTACATGCAAAAGAATGAAACTGGACCACTTTCTTACACTTTACACAAAAGTAAACTCAAAAAGATTAAGGACATAAATGTGAGACCTGAAACCATGAAAATCCTAGAAGAGAGCAGAGGCAGGAATCTGTCATTGGCCATAGTTAACATTTTTCTAGATAATGTCTCTTGAGGCAAGGGAAACAAAAGCAAAAATAAACAAGTAGGACTACATCAAAACAAAAAGCTTCTGCACAGTAAAGAAAACAATTAACAAAACTAAAAAACAACCTATTGAATAGGAAAAGATATCTGCAAGTGAAATATTTGATAACGGGTTAGTATCCAAAATATATAAAGAACATCAAAAACATAAATAATTCAAATAAATATGCGCAGAAGACATGAAAAGACATTTCTCCAAAGAAGACATATAGATGGTCAACAGACATATGAAAAGATGTGTCTCAAATCACTCATCATCAGGGAAATGCAAATGAAAACCAATGAGATATCACCACATACCTATCAGAATGGTTAAAATTAACAAAACAAGAAACAACAGGTGTTGGTGAGGATGTGGAGTAAAAGTAACCCTAGTGCACTGTTGGTGGGAATGAAAACTGATGCAGCCACTGTGGAAGACAGTATGGAGGTTCCTCAAAAAATTAAAAAATAGGATTCCCATATGATCTGGTAATTCCACTACTGGGTATTTACCCAAAGGATATGAAAACACTAATTCAAAAAGATGTCTGCACCTCTATGATTATTACAGCATTATTTACAATAGCAAACTATGGAAACAGCCCAACTGCCTATCAACACATGAATGGATGTAGAAGAGGTGGTATACAATGGACTATTATTCAGCCATAAAAACGAATGAAATCTTGTTTTTTACAACACGGATAGATCTAGAGAATATAATGCTAAGTGAAATAAGTCATTCACAGAAAGACAACTACCATATGATTTCACACATATGTGGAATTTAAGAAACAAGACAAATGAATAACAACAAAAAGACACAAACCAAAAAAAACAGACACTTATCTGTAGAGAACCAGCAGATGCTTACCAGAGGGAAGGTGGGTAGGGGGATGGGTGAAGGAGGAGAGGATTAAGAGTTCACTTATCTTGATGAGCACAGAGTAATGTGTAGAATTGTTGAATCACTATATTTTACACCTGAAATTAATATAACACTGTATGTTAACTATACTGGAATTAAAATAAAAAATATATTCATATAATTCATAACATAGCATATAGAAATGTTGAATCACAAGTTGTATACCTGAAATGAATGTAACATTGTGTGTCAACTATATTCAAAAAAATTTCAACAGTTGGCCAAAAGTCAAAGAGACTTTATTGTTTTTGTTGGGCCCTAATTAAATAATTGATCATATTTATAAGATGATAAGTAAGACATTCAGAACTTTGAAAGCAGACTTTCTTCAAAATAAAGGTTTTCCAACAAAGCTCAAATAGTTTTCTAGTCCTGATGAAACTAAATAGGGCTCACATACTAGCTCCTTTGATTTTTTGTCTCTTTTCTGATGAGCTATCCTTGAATTCATTGAATTAAGAAAAAATTTGCCTTAAATTAGCTCTGCAGATGTGATCTGGCCTGCTTGTGGAAAAATGACCTTCCTTTATTCCCTCTTTTTTTTCTTCTCCCTTCTTTTTTTTTTTTTTTTGAGAGAAGGATGGTGGGGGGAAGGGGCAGAGGGAGAGGGAGATAGAGAATCTTAAGTAGGCTCCACACTAGTGCAGAGGCCTACATGGGGCTCAATCTCACAACCCTGAGATCATTACCTGAGGCAAAATCAAGAGTCAGACCCTTAACCGATTGACGCCCCTTTTCTTACCTCTTTTAAACTCCAAATGATTGCCAGTGTTGGCCTCCAATCATTCATTATATTTATTTATTTATTCATTCATTCATTCATTCATTCACTCAGACTGAGATATGAGTTTCTTTTAGTTCCTAAATGAAATAATACCAGCCAAGAATGAGAAGTTTGTAATGACAGAACTACGTATAAAGTTTTGAAGAATATATTATGCATTCATCTCATTATCTAATTTATAATGACTGATGCAAATTAACTGAGGTAGAAAATAATCTGCTTCATGTTGTCATGCTGTAGGAGTGACACTTTAAGTCCATTTTTTTCCTCCAAATTAAGAAAAAAACAAATATAGGGAAAATGGTGAATAGTTTTAGACTATTGTTTCGCCACAGATATTTCAGGGCACTTTGATACAGATGTGTGCTCTGTGCTAGAAATTGTACACCATATTCACAGATTAATACTTCATTATAGTTCTAGATCTTAACGATTTCATCTCAACTGAAATATCTTGCTTGTCTAAACCAAGTTTAGCAGTATAACCTGAGCTAAATTACTTGAAATCACTTGACTACTTGATAGATTGTCTTCAGAAATGAGAAATCCTTTGTGCTATAAATGTGAGTTAATTTTTAATGTCATTACACTTATATTCCTTTTGCTAAAACAGTTAAGAATGAATATCCTTTAGGTAAGGCATTCCAGTAACTTTAAAGAAGGTTAACGCAAGATGAATTTAAAACTTAGAATAGACTGAGAATATATTGACACTTAGAGGAAAAAAAGAACCATAAAAAATGTGAACATTTAATTTGACTATCACTGCCTGTCAACTAATCATCTTCTCTGATCTGTATAGTCTTTTATCCACAAATAAAATACAAAGTAGTATTTATCAAACTAGGATATGCATTGGATTCACCTGGAGAACTTTCAAAGAAAAACAACAACAACAACAACAATAACTAATGCTTGAGTCCCAACAGTAAACATTCTAATTTAGTTCTTGTGATGTGTCATTTTAATTATCATGAAGTTTATAATCTAAATGATTCTAATTCATAATACTTTAAAGGAACCCTTGACATACATATGCTATTATACACAATATATATATAATTGTACAGCATTTTTATAATATTTTTAATAGGAGAGTAAAATATATCAGGAAAATATACTAAGAGCAAGGATTCAAGATCAAAGCTGCCGAAGACCAAAACTTGTAATTGGTTTTGGTGACTTTATCTATGTTTTTTTTCCCCCAATTCTTTACTCAAATTTATCAATCAACTCTGAAATCCCAAAACTATTATACTTCCCACATCACGTATTACATTCTATCTTACGTTTTAGCTATTTGTGTCCTTGTGTAATCTCCTACTATACTACAGAAGACTTAAGGACAGGTGAGGGTTTTCATTGTTTTGGTGTTGTTATTTTGTTTTATTTTTTCATATTTTCTTATCTTTAGCACCTAGTGCAATTACATGCCATGTAGTAGCTTCTGAATAAAATGTGTTGAATTAATCCTTATTAGATTCTCTGAAGTCCTTGTCATTAATACTAACCCCACACATTGTTGTATGTGTTATGTCTCAGGCACCCTGCAGTTAATTGAGGACATGTTACTCTGCTATTGACTGTGAGCTCCCCAAAAGTGAATACTTTAAAAAAAACTTATAAAAATTATCCACTATGGCCAATATATGTCTGTAGCAAATAGATATGATTTATATTTAGAAGTGACTTATAGTGGGGAAGGGTGAATTCAAGGCATTTATTAGATCATCGCCATCTGTCAATGTAGTCAGTTTTGAAGAAACTGGTAAAGATGCAGAGATCAAGTTAGATGTAATTGCAAGATATTTTTAATTACATTTATAAACTTTATCATTTAATTAATGCATCTGTAAAATTCCATAAATAATATTTAGTTAAATCCCAAATAAATATTGAATTACATTGTGAAACTTCCATCTGCTCTCAAAAAATGTATATTCTTCATTACTGAATGATAAGTAACTATGGAATCACAGCAATTTTTTATCTCCAAATTCTACTAAGGCAAGACAATTTACATCTTGAGTGTATAAAAGCGAATATTCATATATATTGAGATAAAAGAGGAAATGCCCAGTGGACTGAAATAACACAATATGCTCATGAACAAACTTGAGAACAATTTATCAAATAATCATTTCTTATGGTTTGAATTCTTTATTCACATTGAATTTATTTCATTTCATGGTCTAATGACAAAACCTTTGAATTTCTTGCTGTTGTCTGCTGATTTCAACCTCAATAAGTTTTCTGTTTAAACACACTATGAATTGATAAATACTCTCTTTTCTGATCATGCTAAACATATCAAGTCATCAAAATGAATGCTTTTTAATCATGATTGTGCTTACAAAACAAACACCAAAAGTATCTTGAACATCCATTTTTCACACGTTTTGCTGAATTGTCTTAACCTTTTGTTTAACAATATATTCTTAAAAACACAAAAATAATCCTTATTCTTGTCTTTCTACATCTATAGTTCTTCCTTATTGTCTTTACCTATTAGAAGATAAAATAGAAATGTTTGAGTTGATCTTAAATATATAGAAGGGTTGGGCGCCTGGGTGGCTCAGTTGGTTAAGCGACTGCTTTCAGCTCAGGTCATGATCCTGGAGTCCCTGGATCGAGTCCTGCATCGGGCTCCCTGATCAGCAGGGAGTCTGCTTCGCCCTCTGACCCTCCCCCTCTCATGTGCTCTCTCATTCTCTCTCTCAAATAAATAAAATCTTAAAAAAATATATATATATATAAGGGTTATTATGACATACATAATACACTCCTGCTTAAAATAAAGTATGTTTTTTATAATTTCTTTCTTTGACATAATGTCTTCTCTGTTAACGTAATTTATATACAAAATGTCCATTCACTTTACACATGAAGTACTATAAACAGACTTCATTTTTGCAGGGTGTGGTATATATGGATTTCAGCTCTCATAATTTAGTTAATTAATATCAGTCAGCTAACACACAGCTTGAATTCCACCCTTTATCTAGACTTCCTTCTTTTTCCTAGTTTGCTAACATCATCATCATCATCATCAATGGGTATTGAATTGTAGCAAACACACTTTTGCCATCTTTGAGAAGATTATATGCCTTTCATCTTTAGTCTGTTAATGATGGGAATTTTATTTATTGATATTTAAATGTTAAACCCAGCTTGCTTTCTTGGAATAAACTTAATTTCCTGGTGATGTATTATCCTTGTTTCTACATCACTGCATTTGATCACTAATATTTTAAAAATTTTCATCTGTGTTCACAAAATAGCCTTTACTATACCTTTCTTTTAATCTATAAAGGATATGCTATTCCCATAAAATGAGCAGGGAATTCATTCCTTCTCCATTATTTGGTATATATAATAAATAGAAGGTTATAATACTCTAGGGGTTTGTCAATTTTATCTAAGTATAATATTGTTCAAATATCCATTATATCTATTATTATTTATTTGTAATGTATCTAGGATCCATAGTGATGACACTTTATTCCCAGTACTATTAATGGGTGTTTTCTTTCTTCTGTATTTCTCAATCATTCTGGAAGATCAAGCATTTTATTAATCTTTTAAGTACAAATTTTTAATTTTTTTGCTTTGCTCTAGTGTATGTTAATTTTCTAATTAATTAATATTTATCTTTTCACTTTCTATCACTTATATAGCATTAATTTGTAAGATGTTTTTATCTTTTTGAAATAGATAAATAATTGATTTTGGCTTTTCTTTTTATAATAGAAACATTTAGGTTCAAAAAAATGTCTGCAAGTATCGCTTTAGCTGAATCCCAGAAGTTTTAATATGTCATTTTATTGTTAAAATATTTATAAATTTCAATTGTGATTTCCATTTTGACCCAGTGGTGACTTTAAAGTGTATAGCTGAATTTCCAAAGATCTTAGCATTTCCTAATATTTATTATGTTATTTATTTCTGATTTAATTCTACTGAGATTGGACAATATAGTCAATAACTTTTTAAACTTTTAAAAACTGTTGAGCTTATATTATTATGAGTCTGTTTCTCTCTCTTTTTTTGTTGTTTTTTGATTCATTTATTTTGTTTTTTAGATTTCACATGTCAGTAAAATCATATGGTGTTTGTCCTTCTCTGGTGAGTATTTTGTAATGTATATAATTGTTGAATCACTATGCTGTATGCCTGAAACTAATTTAAACCATTTATTTCAATTAAAAAATTTTTTTAAATCTAAAAATGCTGTCGTGATCAAAGAACTAAATAGAACCATCCTATGACCCAACAATTGCACTACTAAGTATTTACCTAAAGGATACAAAAATATTAATTTGAAGAGCTACACACACCACAATGCTTATAGAAACATTATCAACAATAGCCAAATTATGGAAAGAGCCCAGATGTCCACTGACTGATGAATGGATAAAGAAGATGTGATATATATATGTATGTGTAAAAATAGGAATAATATTCAGCCATCAAAAAGAATGAGATCTTCCCATTTGCAACAACATGGATGGAGCTAGAGAGTAAAATGCTAAGCAAAATAAGTCAGTCCGAGAAAGACAAATACCATACGATTTCACTCATAAGCAGAACTTAAGGAACAGTACAGATGAACATAGGGGAAAGAAAAAAAAAAGGAGGCAAACCAGAAAGCCGACTCTTAACCATAGAGAACAAACTGAGGGCTGCTGGAGGGGAGGTGGGCAGGGGGATGGGTTAAATAGGTGATGGGTCCTAAGGAGAGCACTTACTGTGACGAGCACTGGGTGTTGTATTTAAGTGTTGAATCACTAAATTCTACACCTGAAACTAATATTACACTACGTGTTAACTAACTGGAATTTAAATAAAAATTTAAAAAAGAAAAAAACAGTTGAAATGTGCTTTCAGAATTAGTAATAGGAGAATTTTCAGTAACTAGCAGTACCATTTTAATAGCAACACCATGTACTGTGGAATTAAGTTCATTAAGTGTGGAGATGGCATGTGCAAAAATACTGTTTTGAAATGTCTTGGTAAAAGAGAATGAGTGGGAACCTGAAGGATATTAGAAGTCATAGTTCTGGTAAAATTGTGTATTTTGGTGTTTAAATCAGCTAGGATTGGTCAGGTGGGATATCTGCAGTAAGTTAAGAAGATGTCAGAAATCAAGGGGCTAAGAGAGTAGTGCCGCCAGATATCGAACTTAATTGAGAAATGGTTTTACAGGTGAACAAGTAATGATCTGTATGCGCCACAGGACTGGAGCAAAAAGGGCATTGATCTGAACTCCAACCTGTGATGTGCTGGTTGTGAGGAAAATAAACAACCTCCCCTTGTGAAGGAAGCGAGGGAATGAATATTAAAGCGGGCACTTGTGATGAGCACTAGGTGTTACATGTAACTGATGAATCACTAAATTCTACTCCAGAAACTAATATTGCACTATGTGTTAACTAACTGGAACTTAAATAAAAACTTGAAACAAACAAAAAAATCACAGTTAAGAGCAGAGGTATGATGCCCAAATTCCCATAATTATGAACTTTCCCAATTTTGCCCCTTTCACATCCCAAATTCCCTGAGGGATAAATGGAAAAGATAAAAGCAGTCAATTTCTTGGTTGTGGAGTTTCATACCTATATAGTGTTTGAACAGCTCCTGGCCCGTAGGAAGTGTTATATACATGTTAGCTATTATTGAATATGTTTGTTTGGGACATTTAGCAAATTACCATGAAACACATGGTGATTGGAAAGAAGCATCCATTGTCTCTTTACCAGGAAGACACATATTATTTTATGCAACAAATATGAGAAGACATGTATTAGAAAGAAATATTAATTGAGACACTAATTTTTTTTCCAAGTTTCTTTTATTAACAATTAGAAGTTTGGAAACAGATTGAAACAAGTATTAATTGGATATGACTATTCAACTCTAACCAGTAGAAAGAAATTTCCCATTTGATACAGAATTACAACAAAAGTGTTGCCATTAACAGAAAATTAAAATTTAAGATTATGGAAAGTGAGGGTTAGGGTTTCAACATATGAATTTGGGGGGGTATCACAAATATATGGTCCATAATAGAATGGGAATACAAAATGAATAAGAGAGGTTTACGTATTTGTGAAGCACCCATTGTAGGACTTGGCTAATTAGCTATCAAGAAAGATAATACACAGAGGTAATAATAGCAATAATTTAACCAAGTAAAGATCATCAGTACTAATAATGAAATGACAAATAAGTGAATTTTCACAAAATGAATGATTAAAATTCACCTGTACATGTGAGTAACATGGTATTTTAAATATCTGGAGTTTTTTTTTTTTTTTAATATCTGGCATTCTTTAAGAGAATATAGACTTTAAATAATAATAGAAATTATACCTGAAAGTTTCTTAGCATTAAACACTTCTGTATTAATAAATGAACTTAACTGCATAGTTAAAATTTTTCCCTAAATGACTTTCCCAAATAACTAAGTGACCTTGTGTGACTTTGCAATACTTTCCTGTGCCTCAGAGTAAATGGAAGCCTGAGAGAGCAGATGGTGTAAACGTATCAGCTGTTAACCAGGCATATCCTTGTCTCACCTGGACTATTTCCCCTCCCCCACAGTACAATGCTTTCTGGTGTCAAGCCTTGCTGTCACACATCTCCGTTCTGAGTGCTTTGTCCTCTACTTATAACAATAGTATATTTATAAAACACTTTCTTGGTTAGAAGTTTATTTCTGTATATAATATTCAGCAGTCTTCCAAAAAGCTGAGACCTTTGTGCAAATAGTATAACATTAGTAAAATATAAAAAAAATATTTTATGTATAATTGCATGTGTGTAAAATTTCCAAGGATTAACAGAAGGTATTTTCATGGTCAGAAAATAGACACAGATAGTAATGTGACATTTTAGTGCAATCATAGAAAGATGGAAAACTATTTAAATTTAGCCATCTTTATGTTTCTTATGCATATCTACAAGTATTTGTAAGAAGTAATAAAAGTATTGTAGTAATTATGAGAATAAATTAAAAATGATGTTATGCACAAACTAGAAAGAAAAAGTGCTAGCCCACTTCCACTGAAGAAAACAAAATAAAAATACTATCTGTGTTTTTGGAAAGTTAGGACAATGTCTCCACTAAGAAATAAAAATGGATTATTAGTTTGGGCTTATCAATTAAATGATCCACTAGGTCAAAATAACCATGGTCTCTCACCAAACATTAATAAATTTACTCAAAGAATATTCATTGGATATACTGCAAGTGCTAGATATTAAGGTAAATGCTAGAGATACAATAATGAAATAGAACCATAGCACCAGAATAAGCAACAGCAATAGACCATAATTAGAGAACAAACTTAGTAATCATAATTTTTATATTTATTTAAAAAAGAAGTATTGATTGTTATATAATTTTAGCACAAGAGATCTGTTTTGGTTTATATTGGTCAAAGACAGGTTATCTTTGTAAGAAACATATAGTTATAAAATTGAAGGAATGGAAAGAATAATCAGTAAGAAAGTCAATAAATGAATGTTTTCTAGGCAGACATGACAACATATATGAGGGTAATACATTAGGGGCCTGAGTGTACATTCTGAAAAAAAAAATCACAAAAATATCTGATCATGGTGAAGGAAGAGTGAAGGGACTTAAGGCTGGAACAGTTAACCTGAGTCAAATGCTGTTAAGACATTATAAATAAAATGGAGTTTATTCTAAGAATAGTGGAGCATTGAAAAGATTTGAGACAGAAAAGTGATGTGCTTAGATTCTTCTAGTTACTTAATTTTGTTTTCTATGAAAACTTTTTATTATACACAATGGCAAACAAGCAAAATTGCAACTCTCCATCAATAGATAATAGATACATAGTTCTTCAGAAGAAAAATAATATAGGTCAGAAATTGCGATCTACCTCAAAAAGAAAAACACAGGAAAAGGAATACATTAAGGTAAAATAAAATATTTTATTATTCTTATTGACTTAAAAGATAACTGTAAAGTAGTTAACTTGAAGGGTGCTTGGGTGGCTCATTGGGTTAAGTGTCTGACTCTTGGTTTCAGCTTGGGTCATGATCTCATGTTCCTGGGATCAAGCCCTGTAACAGGCTCTGCACTCAGCACCATCTGCTTCAGATTCTCTTTCTCTCTCTCTCCCACTCTCTTTCTTTCAAATAAATAAATAAAACCTTTTTTTAAAAAATTTTATTTATTTGTTAGAGAGAGCACAAGCAAGAGGAGCTGTAGGCAAAGGAAAAAGCAGGCTCCCCACTGAGCAAGGAGCCCAATGCAGGGCTCCATCCCAGGGCCCTGAGATCATGACCTGAGCCGGAGGCAGACGCTTAACCGACTAAGCCACCCAGGCATCCCAATAAATAAAATCTTAAAAAAAAATTAACTTGATAACTAAATTAGTAAAATTTTAAAGTAATAAAAGTACTGGGTGATTAGAGTATACGGATAAGTGAAGTGAATGAGAGTAATGTTATTAGGGATAGAAAGGAAGAATTGGAAATACGTTGTTATAATGGATCTGCCCTACCCATGAAGTGGTACAGTATTATTTGGAGGTGGACTTAGATTAGTTGTAGATGTAAATGGAAAACTATAGGGTAACCAAAAAAACAAAAAAAGAAGCATACTTCTTATGCTAATAGGGGAGATAAAGTTGAATCATATAAAATGCTCAGTCAAAACCAAAGGAGAAAGAAAAAAGAAACCAAGGAGTCCAATCAATAGAAAGCTGTTACAAACATGGTAAATAATATAACAAATCAGTAATCACTTTATTTGTGAATGGTCTAAACACACCGGTTAAGATGGATATTGTCAAACTGAGTAAGCAAATAAGATAAAACTATATTTTATCTAGAACAAACACACTTTAAGTATAAAAACTCTAAAAGTAAATGGACAGAGAAAGATACCCCATGCTAACATTAATAAAAGGAAGCTAGAATATCTATGCTAATTACAGAGCAAGAAGACTTCAGAACAGGGAAAGTTATTGGATATAAAGAACATTACATAATGATAAATGGCAAGTCTCCAAGAATTCCTGACAATCATTAACATGGATGCACCTAACAACTGAGTGTCAAAATAGGCAAAAATTGAAAGACCTGCACGCGAATAATAGACAAATCCATTATGATAGTTGGAGACTTCCAGACTTGTTCTTCATTAATTTGTAAGTGAGGAGGCAAAAATCAAAAAGGATTTAGTTTCCTACATAGTAATATCAACTAATTAGATCAGAAAGACTTTCTTGAATACTTATTAAACAACAACATAACACAGTCTTTTTTAGCTCACATGAGACTTCCTCTAACAATATATTCTGGGAGATAAAACACACCTCATCAAAACTTTATCAAATTTAAAATAATAGAATTCTTACAAAGTGTTCTCTGACCACTATAAAATTAAACTGGAAATCAAATAAATGTAGGCTGAAATATCCCCAAATATTTGGAAATTGAACACCACACTTTTAAATAACGTATGAACCAAAGAAGTCTCAAGAGAAATTAAACACTTTGAACTAAATTAAGATGAAAATATAACATCAAAATTTGTGAAATGAAGAGAAAGTGGTGCTTAGAGGAAAATTTATACCATTACATGCATATATTAGAAAAGATGAAACACCTGAATTCAATAACCTAAACTCCCAACATAGGTGACAAAAGATAGAAGAGAAATTTAAGTCTAAAACAAACAGAAGCAAAGAAATAATAAAAATTAGAGCAGAAATCAATAAAATTGAAAACAGGAAAACCACTGTAAATTCATCAAAAACAGAAGCTTGTGTTTTAAGATACATAATGAATTGATAAACCTCCAGTGAGGGTAACCATGAAAATAATAGAGAAAATGCAAAATAATAATATCAGAAATGGGAGATGCCATCAATACTTATTGCATGGATATTAAAAGTGAAATCAAAGAAAATTATGAACAATTCCTTGAAAGACACAAACAACCAGATATCATACAAGTTGAAAAAATAATCTGAATAGGCCTATATCTGATAAATAAGAGTCAATACATAATATCCTTCCTATAATAAAAAAGGGGATATCTGAACAGGCACTTATCTAAAAAATAGAAAACACAAGAAGCCAATAGTTTTGTATACAAATGTTCATATTATTTTATTTGTAATAGCCAAAAAATGAAATTACCCAAAATGTCCATCAATAGGGAATAAACTGTCAATGCAAATGGTGGGTATTTTGGCATGAATGGAACTGGAGGGAATTATGCTAAGTGAAATAAGTCAAGCAGAGAAAGACAGTTATCATATGGTTTCACTCATATATGGACCATAAGCTATAGCACAGAGGACCCATGAGAGACTCTGGACTCTGGAAAACAAACTGAGGGTTTCAGAAGGGAGGGGGAATGGGGTAGCTGGGTGATGGGTATTGAGGCAGGCATGTGTTGTGATGAGCACTGGGTGTTATATGCAACTAATGAATTGTTGAACACTACATCAAAAACTAATGATGCACTATATGTTGGTTAACTGAACATAATAAAAAAAATAAAATTACATATCCTAAAAAATAGGTGAATAAATTGTAATAGACACATACAATGGAATATCACTCAATAAAACTACCAAAGTACCTATTCATTAAAAACCATATTTATGCTGAATGAAGAACTCAGACAATAGGAACCCCTATGTTCACTGCTGTATTATTTACAATAGCCAAGATATGGAAACAACCTAAATGTCCATCTATGGATAAATGGACAAAAAAGATGTGGTATACACATACACTATGGAATACTACTCAAAAAATGAAATCCTGCATTTTTAGCAACATGGTTGGACCTTGAGAGCACTATGCCAATGTAGTAAACCAGACAGAGAAAGACAAATACTATGATTTCACTTAAATCCTGAATCTAAAAAAACAAAAGAAGTAAACAGACAAAACAAAACATAACTCATAGATACAGAGAACAGATTGGTAATTGCTGGAGGGGAGGGGTTGGGGGTGGGCAAATGGGTGAAGGAGATCAAGAGGTACAAACTTCCAGTTATAAAATAAATCATGGGGATGTGATGTGCATCAAGGGAACTATAATCAATAATCCTGTATTGAGAATTTGCAAGTTTCTAAGAAAATCTTAAAAGTTCTCCTCAAAAGAAAATGAAATGTAACTTTGTATGGTGACAGATGGTAAACAGACTTAATGTGATCTTTCCACAATGTATACCGATGTTGAATCATTACATTGTACACTTGAAATTAATGTACTGTAGTTTCTCAATTGTACTTCAATAAAAAAGTACTCCAACAAAAGCACATATTTCATTATTCTATATATATAAAGCTTATGACAGAAAGATCAGTAATTGCTTTAACATAAGGCAACTGGATGAGATGTGAGAGAAGATTACAAAGGGGCAAAAGGAAACTTCTTGGAGATGGATATATTCATTATTTTGATTGTGGAGATGGTGTCATGAATGCGTATTTATGTCAAAATCCATCGTAGTATTCACTTGAAATATGTGCTATTTATTTTTCAATAATTATACCTCAATAAAGTTGAAAAATACCAAAATAAAAAGCTAACTCCTTCACCATTTACTCATGATATAACATTTTTAAAGGACAGCACACAAAAAATTTTTTAAAAATACAGTAATACTAAGGTTTATGAAACCACAGAATAAATCAAAACCAGCAAATGCAACTTCTCTCTCAATAAAAATTATGCTTGACTTTTTTTTGTTGGGGGGAGCATAATAATGGGTAATGTATCAAGTGTTTGGTGAAAATTGTCCTTCAATGAGTTCCATCTACATGATTCAATAAGTCTTTCAGTCACTCAATAAGGTCAACTACAAAAGGCACTTCACCAATAGAGTAAGTGACATGAATGTGACTAAGGCAACATCCCTGCTTTCAAGGAGGTCCACAATTAACAGACATGGAGATAAACCTTAACACACTGCAGTAGGTGCCATGGCAGAGGTATGACCAAGTAAGAGCCATGATGAAGTACTTTGGAAACACAGAGGAGAGTACCATTAGCTTCTTGATATGTTTGAATGATGGTTGCTGGAAAAGATAGCACTGATGTTGGAACATGGAAAATTGGGATTAGAGTTCCCTGTAGTGGGGTAATTGGTAGTGATTCTAAACACATGCAATACAATATGAAAATAAACACTAAAACGTGAAATATGTTGTTTAATGGAAGCTTTGCTTAGATGCTGCCACAATCAATATCTTCTTTGTTAGGGAAAGTATAATTCCATTTGTGGAATAACAAGCACACCAGACATATATTATGTTTTCAATTAAATGTAAGGATACTTTTAAGTAGGATACACATTAAAAACTTTGGATATGACTTGAACTTATAGCGTACACTATTCTATTTACTAATCATTGAAGTATGATAAGAAAGTAAAGATGCTTAATTAGTTGCAAGGAAAAGTAGAGTGGGGATACACTTTCTAATGAACATAGTTCTATGTACATAAGATTTTATTACTATAACTAAATTCCCTTGTTTACATCTAGCTGCCATTATATGGTAGTCTGAACTACAGTGTAGTAAATACCCTGGTGTACACAGAAATCTAGATATTACTAAGAGAGAAAATTTTTGTCAATTAGTGCTGTTAAAGTACACGCTGCTCTGATCCCTGCTGTTTTATGATTTTTATAGCTTTACTTATGCATAAAATTTCAGAGAATTACTTCATTGTATGAAAATAAGCAATATTAAATTTTTCTTGATAAAACTCCATTTCATTCTAGTCAGTATTTAATATTATCAAGTATAACCCAATAGCATGTACGGTAAAAAATGTTTTGGTATGTGAAAGCAAAAAGGATATTATTTGAACTTCCATTTAAACTGTGTTAAAAATGATCTCTTAATATTTGTCTCTAAAATATTTATTTTTACTACTAATCTTTATCCTTAGCGTGTAACTCTATCAACACTTCTGTGTAATTAAAGAGCAGCATCTTCCATTATATACATAATGGTTTTGACTCAAAACCTCTGTAAGATATCTGGTGATGTTGTTTTTGTTGCTATTTTTATTATTATTGGCATTAGTATTTATGAGAGCAATGCCTTATATATTGGGTATATTAAAGATAACTATATATTTAGGCATAGTAAGTATTAAGCAATTCAATGAGGTTATTTATACAAGGATGTACAATGTACAATGCTTTCAGGTAAGCATATCTTGAATTAAGAATATCTTTGTGGTGATCACAGTTTGATACTTTGTTATGCATGAATATGCAGCACTGTTTCTTCACACATTAAAAAATTAATGGAGAGCCATTGTAAAAGAATTGTAATATTAATGTCTCAGTATAACATCTGGCATCAATATTACGCTTATGTTGCTAAAGAAGTATTAGTGTTAAAAAACACAATAGTGTAGTCTCTCTCATAGGAACTTTTGGTCTTACATTTTGGACACTGCATACAAAATAATTAAGAAAAAAATAAATAACCAAGCAGAGAAATAATGAAAAGGAATCAGGCTTTTTACTGACAAAAAAAAATGTTATTTATATATGATGTGTTAATGTATGTCGAATCTCTGCCTTAATAAAAGGCAGATTGTATGTTTAAGCCACAATATGAGACTAAATTTTGCTTATTAGATTTAAAAATACATTTTACTGTTTACCTAGTTTAGGGAGACTATTTGTAAACAGTCACCCATTTATATTATTGATAGGAATGAATGTTTGTTTAACCAATTAAGAAGACAAATCTTGCATTATCTATCAAATTTTTTTAATCTCAGTTTTATGAGAAATTTCATTTCCAAGAATTTATCTTTCAGATCAATATACACACAAAGACTCATTATTAGGGAAATGGCAAATTAATATATTCAATATTAATATACTGAAATCAATGTGGTAGGTATTCCTATGTATTGTCTCTCCATATTTTTCCACCTATTTCAATGCAAATCATTTAAAAATTTTACAGTTTTTTTAAATATTCACTAGTTGAAACAAATATATATATACCTCTTGTAAAAGGTCAGTATTAGTCAACACAATCTTTAATAAAAGACACAGAATTTTAAAACTCATTCTTCCCATTAAAATAGGCATAGAGAAAGAAAATTAGTAATAAAGAAAGAATGTTAACAGTAGCCAGAGGTAAATGACACATTACTTACAGATAAATTAGTAAAAAGTGATAGTTTTTTGGCAAAAGCTGTGCAAGTCAAGGATCGATGTAGTGCTATCTTTGAGGTAGTCAGGGATATCTTAGTTGGCTAGGATTCAATAAATTTTCAAATGTCATTCAAAAATGAAGATGAAATGGAGACTTCATCAGCAAAAAAAAAAAAAAAGAAAAAGCTGAGAATATTCACTGTCAGCAAAACTCTACAAAAAATGGTACTGACAGTTCCTTTAGACAGGACTAAAATGATAAAGAAGAACATGAATGCAAGTGGAAAATTTAACCTACGCACATGAGTAAAGATTTCTGGTAATGGCAACTATATGAGTAAGCACAAAAGACTTTTTATTATTTTGTTAAATGTCTTTAAATTATAATGGTTTAAAGGTACGCAATTACAATGTGAAGTCTGTAATGTATGTCTAAAGAAAATCTATAACAAAAACAGCACAAGGGACAGGAGGAGAAAAATACTCCACATTTCCTAGATAATGCATAATTTGTATGTTATTTGAAATAGACATCGAAAAGTTAAATATGTATATTGTAAACCCTGGGTGAACAAACAGAGAGAACTATAGCTACTAAACTCATAGTGAAGATAAAAAGGGAATTATTAAAAATAATGAATCCAAAAGAAGGCAGGAAAATTATAAAAAGGAATCAAGAACAAAGGAGACAGGATAAAACTTATCATAAAATGGTACCTTATTCATAATAAAGTAGTTGATATAAACACTCTAAGGGTAAAAAAGCAATGTCCAACTATGTAATTCTATAAAAAAGCCATTTAGACATAAAGACATGTTAAAATAAATTTGGAAAAAGGAATCCCACTCTGAGGTAACTACATATTTTCAGACAAAGTATATTGAAAATCAAGGAATATTATGAGGAATAAAAAGGGATATTTCTCAAAAATTATCCAGAGTTTATAAAAATATAAATATATATGCACATAAAATACTTTAAAGAAAATCCGTAAGAATTAAAGTAAGAGACAACTCCACCATTTTGGTTGAGAATTTAAGCAGTCTGAATAAATGATAGGACAATTTGACACACACAAAATCAGTAAAAATATAGAAGACTTGACCCCATTGACTTGTATAGAACACTCCACCCAAAATTGTAGGATGCAAATAGGACATTCACCAAATTATACTATATGATTTTCAATGAAGTAAGTCTCAGTAAATTCAATAGGATTGATAACTTACAAATTATGTTCTCTGCCCAACCTGAATAAAACTAGAAATTATTTTCAGAATGACATTTGGAAAATCCTCAAATATGTGGAATCAAAAACAATACATCTGAGGACTATATAGACCAAGAAAAAAATCACTAGAGCATTCAACATTATGTTGAATTGAATGAAAATTATAACACAACTTATTGTGGATGCAACAAAAATACTAGGCAAGCAAAAATTCTTTTTGTTTGTTTTAAAGATTTATTTATTTGAGAGAGAGAGAGCAGAGAGAAAATCTCAAACTGACTCCCCACTGACCACAGAGCTGGATATGGGGCTAGATCCCACAACCTGGAGATATTGACCTGAGCTGAAATCAAGAGCCAGACGCTTAACTGAATGAGCCACCCAGGCACTCCACAAGGAAAAAAATCTAACAATAAGTGCTTATAGTAGAAAATAAGATATTGCAAATAAATTTTTTAAATTCTATTTTAAGAAGCTAGAAAAGGGTATAGATTAAACATAAAGCAGACAAGATCATGGCAATACTAAAGAGTAGAAATCAACTTGTTAGTTTTTTATAAAATGAACTATTATTTCTCCCCACAATTCTTCTCCTTTTTTTTCTCCAAAGAAATGAATATATGTATCTTCATAAAGTGTTATGTGAATATCCTTACTTAAGGAAACTAAATCATGCAGTAACAAAGTGATACAATTGGACTCCACATTCTTTCTGTAGGATCTTGAACCGTATATTAAAAAACAAAAATTTCTTAGTTGAAAAATATGGACTATTCTTTCTAAAACTATTCTTTTTTTTAAGGAGCATTCTGGTGTATCTAAATAATTCTCTAGAAGTAGGTGAAACATAGTTCACATTTAACTAAATCGTCTTAACATACTTAGAAGAACGATACCATAAACTTTACATATTTACAAATTATAACATGGGTGGAAATCAAATTTTGCCTTGATAACAAAAATCCATAAAAATTAAACCACAACATTGATTATTATTATTCTTTTTTATCTTGTACTAAGGAATAATAGTTCCATGCCTCCTGAAACTATCAGAATATTGCTTCCTATATGTACTCTTAAGGATCATTAACTTCCAAATGCTTCAGGATAAAATTAGCTTACATTGTAATGAAAACACAAATCATTAATAAACTAAACAATTTTTACTTCTTTTTGAATATGACTTTATAGAAATTGTGTATATAAATAATAAATTCATGCTTGGCAAAACAATCTATTTTTTTTTACTTTTATTGAAATTGTCTTAGTGAAATAGAAACTGCATCAAATGTTGCTATAATCAAAGAAGTAATTAACTTCAGTTGAAAGTCCGGGTACAAGAAACTATTTCATGATAGAAAACCACAAAATAGACAAAAATATGATTTTATTTATTCCATTATAACTTAGATCTAAAATTAAACCAATTGAAAACCTATTCACATTCTCTTTGTCTATTATCTAGAATTGAATTTACTGAGTAGATACACATAAATTAGGTCATATTATTTTATATATGAAAGGAATGAAATACATACTTTTGTTTTCATATTTGTCTGAAATAATAGATATTCAAAAGTGTTAAATCTCTTCTTTTTTTCTAGTCATTTAAGGTTATGGGCATTTGGCTCAAAATAAGATATTTATAAAGCACTTAAAATAACATAGTATTTGGGAAAAGTAAAAAAATAAGTAAGCATCGGGGCGCCTGGGTAGCTCAGTTGGTTAAGCTGCCTTTGGCTCAGGTCATGATCCCAGGGTCCTAGGATTGAAGCCCGCACTGGAGTCGGCTTGTCCCTCTCCCTACCCCCTGCTGGTGCTCTCTCTCAAATAAATAAAATCTTTAAAAAAAAAAAGTAAGCATCAAATGAAATTACATTAACATTAATATAACAATAACATAAATTTATTAGGGACATGTTAAGTTTGTTTTGATTTTGTTTCCTTTTTTTTCTTAAGCCCTAATATTTGTCATTCCATCCTAGATGATGTGTTCAGGCTTTTGTTATACACCATCCAGAAACGGGGCAAATTTATTCACTACTAGTCATTCAATAATTGTTGAGTTTCTAATATGTTTGTCCCTATACTAGTGACTGAAGATATACAAATGAATAACCTATGTGCACAAGGAGTGAGAGGGACAGACTGCACTACCGTTCTGCAGAGAAACAGACCTCATAGAATATATACCATATATAAAGAGGTTTTGATATGGGTTTGGAATATAGGTGAAGTTCAGTGGGGTGGAGTCTGGAGCCGAGGACCAAGAGAGAATTCTTGAGAGGTCTTTGGTGCAAATGGCAGTTTATTAAAGCACCGGGGACGGGACCCGTGGGCAGAAAAGAGCTGTTGTGAGGGGTGGCTGATTATGTATTATGGGGTTGGGAGAGTAAGGAAAAAGGGAGGTTTTGAAAGAACTTTCATATGCTAAAGAGGACCTATAAGTTAAGGTTGTTTACCCCTCGAGTAAGGCATTAACATTAAGATAGTTGGGAGCTTCCAGGAGGAACATTACACTCTGCCCTCTTTAAGTATCTGTCAATGGGCTGCAGGTTATAAGGACGTTTAATTGTATCTACATTTCCTTCTGGGAGCTAGGTTATTGATGACAGGAATGCGCTGTTCTTGTAGATTGCAAAGACATTTGTAAACTGATGGAGACTCAGGTCTGGCAGGATTGTGATGTCTCTAAGTTAACTGTTTTTCCTTTAGGGCAGCAAGGAGTGCCTGAGGAATGTGACATATATCTCATTGTGGGGGAGGGTTGTGGGTTGTCAGCTTCTGCTTTGTCCTCAGCTTGCCTTCTGTGCCCTCATCAGTTTAACTTAACAGTTCATGTGATTATGGAGGCTGAGAAGTTCTACTAACTGCTGCGTGTAAGCTGGGGACCCAGGAAAGCCAGTGCGATCATTCAAAAGGCCTAAAACTATAGAGCTATAGGTGCAGATTCCAGTCCCACAGTAAAGGCATAAGAACCAAGAGCACTGAGGGCAGGGAAGATAGATGTCAAGAATCAAGAGTCAGACAGAAAGCAAATTTAGTCTTCCTCTGCCTTTTTGTTCTTTTCAGGACCTCAGAGGATTGGATAAAGCCCACACACTGGGGAAGGCCATCTGCTTTACTCAATACACCGATTCAAATGCTAATCTCATTCTCAAACACCCTCAAAACACACCTGGAAATAATGTTTAATCAGCTGTCAGAGTATCCTGTGCCCCAATCAATTGACACATTAAAATTAATCATGCCCCCCAAAAGGATCATAGACTAAAAACTAAAAAAATTATATCATATGTTCATTTCAGTGACAGATTTATACAAATCATCATCAAAGAATAATCTTGCAGAAGGAGTATAAGTGAAAAAAGGTTAATTCTTTAAACCTCACTTCAGGTTTAAAAGGTAAATGGAGAGTAAAGGAAGAAGTGAAGATAGTGTACATAAAGTACACTCATGAGCAAAGAACCCTTCCTTATCAAGGATAAAAACTTGGTGTTTTAAAAATGCAATGGTTGGTTTGAAAATAAGATTTAAGGCAGGAAAGTCATGCATGTTTATGGCGATAGAAGGTTTAAGAGGCCAGACTATGGATGGCATCTATTTGACATTAGGGAACATGACTTTTCTTCTGTAGGCATTGATTATATCAGCATAATTAGATTAGATTATATCTGCGTATTAGTATTAGAAAGTTCAGCGGTAATTTGGAGAATGTGTTAACTGAAGACAAGACTGGAACATGGATTATCAATTAAGAAAGTGCTAGAATAATCTTGGATAGAATAATCCTTGCTTGATGAGGATCTGAACAAAGGCACTGGTGGCAAAGATGGAAAGGAAAGGATAGATTTAGTACATATTCAGGAAATAAATCTAGCACAAATTGGTGAGTGTTTGCTTGGATGTAAGAGTAAACAATATGTAAAGAGTAAAACTGACTTCCACTTGGTGATTATTTTCACCCCTAACACATCACAAAACTGCTCTGACCTATGTGCACATGATTTCCATCTTACCACATACAGTGAAAACTTCTTTTTTGTCTCTTCCTAAACCTGCCAGCATCCATTGACATGGTTAGCCTTTCTTTCCTTTTAAAGGATGCCTTCAGATACATCATGGGTTTTTCTGGCTATTCTTCAGAACCTCATTTATCTGTGGTGCAAGATCATGCTCTAACTGCTTCTAAATATTGGTGTTTAATCATCTTTTCTTTGTATACATTCCCTTTCTAGGTGATTCTTCCCATTTACATGGCTTAAATACAGAAGGCGCCTGACTTATGATGGTTCAACTCTACAAGGTGCAAAAGTGATATGCATTTAGTAGAAAATGTACTTCAAATTTTAATTTTGCTTTTTTCCCAGGCTAGTGATAGGTGGGTGGTATGATACGATCTTGTGATGCTGGGCAGTGGCAGCAAGGCTCAGCTCCCAGGCAGCCGTGGAATCATGGGCATAAACAATGCATACACTCACAACCATTCTGTATCTATATAAACATTCTATTTTTCACTTTCAGTACAGTATTCAACACTTTATTATAAAACAAGCTTTGTGTTAGATGATTTGCCCAATTTTAGGCTAATAAAAGTGTTCTGAGCCTGTTTAGGGTAGGTTAGGCTAAACTGTAATTTTCAGTAGGTTAGGTGTATTAAATGCATTTTTGACTTAAAATATTTTCAATGAACGATGGATTTATCAGCATGTCAACCCATCATAAGTCAAGGAAGATCTGTCTATATATACTGGGAAAATTCCAAAATTAGAGACATTTGCTCTGCATTCCAAGCTTTCCTTTAAATTTTCTAATTGATATTCCAATTAGATTAACCTCTTCAAAATGGAATTTATTTGTGCCCCATGTTAAATTTGGGGATTTGATTTAGTCCGCATATGGATGATCAGAAATTAAGGGTTATTCTGACTGTGGAAGGCAGCACAACTCTTACCATAAGTCTAACCTGATATTAATGATCTACTTGAGCTAGAAATACATAAACATTTTTGGTTCTATATGTTATCTCTATACTTCCCTGCATTTCCCTTGGTGATTTTTGTTTTTAATGAGTGAATCCTAAATTTCACAGTTACTTTGAGCATAAAATAAATGTCAACCATTTAATGAAGCAAGGTAATAAAATAAAAAAAACACACACATATATATTTTGTTGTGTCTTTTTACTAATGTTGGCCCAGGTAGATTTAAGTATCTTCTGCCTTCTTTGATATGAATTTGTCAGAATAGAAATTGTTGGGTTGGACAGAGTGGATATTTTACCTTTCTTGCTCTGTCATCTTCATTGCATAATGTATTTTTGATAATGGTTACTCTACCCACTGAACCAGGAGAAAATTTTTGGCTATACACAGTGATGTCTGGTTCTCAAGCAGATGTCAAAGGTATTTTATCACTCTGTTGCCCTGTTAACCATCTAGAGAATATTAATCTACACAATAGAAGGTATTTCATGAATTAGGAAGGTTGAAAAATTTAAAATACAAAGATTTCTATAGCATCAGTACCACTACCCGATTGATAAAAACTTCAGTTTCTTACAAAAGAATCTTAAGAGGAAACAAAGATCTTACTTTTTAAGATTTTCTGATTTTCCCTTTTTAAAAACTTATATTTTGATGGCAGAATGATACAGTTGGAAACAATAGTAATGATTAATTCACTTCAGCAGGAACACTCTGAATTAAATTGTCTTATTTTATAAATCACAAACTAAATTTGAGTCTTTTACAGTTCTAAGTTTTATCTATGATAACTTTCTTTTTAGGCTGACTAAACTTAATTCATTTTTCTAATTAATGAAAACATTTTATTTGTTTGGTCAGCTATCTGCAATATGATGGCTCCTTCTGATACAAAACTGAATATTTTGGTCATGTGAGAGCAACAGAAACATTCAATATTTTGCCCTCCTTTTCCTTGGATGTAATAATGTCTTAGATTTTCATGGATTTAATATTATGATACTTGATTATGAATAATAGATCATAAATACAGCTCTTTATGAAGAAAAATAAATCATAAAGGAAGGAGGGACTCATGAAAGTACAGAAAACCTTATAATTAAGGAAACAGGATTGTTGCAAGAGCCAAAGAAATTTAACAAGAAGTGATGAGGCAAATAAACAATT
The DNA here is from genome assembly GCF_009762305.2 of Zalophus californianus. Taxonomy (NCBI): domain Eukaryota; kingdom Metazoa; phylum Chordata; class Mammalia; order Carnivora; family Otariidae; genus Zalophus; species Zalophus californianus. Next base: position 166,703,322 of record NC_045598.1, on the reverse strand, counting down.
ACAAAAAGAGCTGGTAAGCTGAGAAATAAAAATGTTTACTAGATTTTTCAACATAAGGTCATTGTTATCTGAGTAAAAGCAATGTCACCGGTTTGAGAAAGGCCTTAAATTGCAATCTGTTGAATAGTGAATACAGAGTTAGGTAATTATGACAGTGAGTGTAGAAGGATGTCATGACAGTGGATTCCCCTTCCTCATTCACCCTAAACATCACAGGCCTGGTGAGACCCAGAAAAGAGATGGGTGATGTTTCATGGTTGAAAGGTAGTATGTACACTTTGGATTTCCTTCTATTTTATTTTTTATGATTTGGAAATATAAAAAATATATTGGATACAAAACAAGATTTACTGAATAGATTCTTCTGTGAGTCACACAGAAAGTTCCAAAAGATAATTAAAGTATTAAATTTTCAGTGTCCCTCCATGTAATTACACTTAAAACAGGATAATAAATTATATTTAATGTTCTCAGGTCCACAAAACACATTTACAAGAACATTATACCTATTAAAATGTTATTTTGTTTGCATTTGTGATTTTTTATGAGTAAGGTAGCTTTTCTTTTTTGTGTTTGTGGATCACTTGGACCCATTTCTGAATTTTATCTTTGTATTATTTTCCCACTTTCTTTTGAATTTTAAGTTTTCTTTTCCCCTTAAAAGTGTGTGTGTGTGTGTGTGTGTTTGTTTATATACAAAACTGGTCACATGAAATTAACATAATGTTAAATGCAGATGTTAAATCATATTTGGTTGTACTTATATAAAAGTTTTGTTACTTGGACTGTAGGAATAAATTTTAGATTAAAATAAAATAAAATGTATCAGGCATTAAATTTACACTTTCACATTTTTTTTGCATAGAGGATTATTTCATATTTTGTAACTAGATAAACATATATCAATATTTTCCTCATTATTCTGGTTTTTCTCCCTCCCCGTTAAACAATTTTCTTATATTTTAACCTGTTTGACAACATGAAGTAGAAGTATAATTTCATTTTTCCTAGACAATATATTACAAAATCCTCTCATCCCCCAATGATTTTAAATATCACAGGTATCTTGTTAAAACTTACATACATTTTTGCATATCATACATATGATGCTACATATATGTAAAACACATGCACACACACAAAGTCATGGTTTTAGATTTATCCTTTTTCACTGTGCTGCCACAGTATCCTTGTTCAGTTTAAATTATCAGAGTTTAAAATGTTTTAATATTTTTCTGTGTATGTATTCAATAATTATATGAGTATTTTCCATAGAAATTCTGAACTATTGCTTCTAAATTTATCTTTTTTGAATTTTTATTGGTATTATAATAAATATATAAATACGTTCATCTCTTTTACTTCTTTCTTTACTTTTTCTCCTTAAAAAATCATAAACTTTTGGGGCACCTGGGTGGCTCAGTCGTTAAGCATCTGCCTTCAGCTCAGGTCATGGTCCCAGGGTCCTGGGATTGAGCCCCAGCCCCACATTGGGCTCCCTGCTCCGCGGAGAGCCTGCTTCTCCCTCTCCCACTCCCCCTGCTTGTGTTCCTTCTCTCTCTGTCTCTTTCTCTCAAATAAATAAAATCTTTTAAAAAATCATAAACTTTAAGAAATGTGCGTAAATATTAATATACAACCACTGCTATAGCTTACCTTCTGTTCTACAACATTTCCTTATATATATCTTAGGTAATTTTCTCTCTTCCATTTTTTCAGTTCACTCTCTATAACTGCTACTTATCAGACATTTGACATTCATGATTGGATGGTTAGTATCTCACAGCTTCTCCTCATATCTTTGTCTATTTCTTTGCAAAGATAAAGACTGGGCAAGTCTTCACACTATTTTCCAGACTATATGTTTTGGGTAATATTTATCTATTAATCTAGCTATAATTTGGCTATCCATGGATCATTTGTCATGTACCTATCTCTAATTATATTCAGCAACATATGTTTTCTCTTTGATATTTTTTGCTGCTCTATTCTTTTAATTGAAAAAAACTATCTCTGAATTTTTCTAAGAATTTTATATTTATTTATTTTTATTTTTTAATAAAGATTATTTCTCAGGTAGAGAGAGAGAGAGAGGGAGCACAAGCAGGGGGAGGGGCAGGCCAAGGGAAAAGCAGGCTCCCTGCTGAGCAAGGAGCCTGATGCAGGACTCAGTGCAGGACTCAATGTAGGACTTGATCCCAGGACCCTGGGATCATGACCTGAGCCAAAGGCAGATGCTTAACTGACTGAGCAACCCAGGCGCTGCTGAAGTTTTCTAAGATTTTTAATAGGAGTTTTTAATTTCTGTTTAACAGGTTTTATTCTAGGAATTATCCCCTTTTTTTTTTTTTTGACTACGTTTTGTTGTCTTTTTTTACATGGTCTTATTTTGGTTTAAATTTTGGTTTACCCTTTAATGCTACTGGTTGCCATAGCATTTTTGGTGATGTTTGGTTGCCCATTTTCTTTAATAGTGAAGTAAGCACTTTCTAAATGTTCTAGGTGGCTGTGTGAGATAGTCCTGTGACTAGAATGGTTAAGACTGATTGTGAAATTTTTGTCTTTTGGCAAGTTTTATTATTTTTCTTTTTTATTTTATTTATTTACTTTTAAAGATTTTATTTATTTATTTGACAGAGAGACAGCACAAGCAGGGGGCGCTGCAGTCAGAGGGAGAGGGAGAAGCAGGCTTTCCCCCAGCAGGGAGCCTGACCCTCTGGCTCAATCCCAGGAGCCTGGATCATGACCTGAGCTGAAGGCAGACGCTTAATGGGCTGAACCACCCAGGCACCCCTCTTGTTTATTTTAATACACTTTATTTATCTATTTATTTACCTTTTTGTGGTAAGCAGGATGATAATTCAGCACCCAACTAATCCGGATTGGGATGACAGAATGATTTATAGGGAAGGAATTTCTGTCAACACTCATACTTAATAGGGAATAGTCTATCAAAAACAATTATTCTAGGATTTTTACGTATTAGAGATCCAGAATATTCGTTTGTACTTAAGCAGCATACCTGTTACCATCCCCTTTCCATTTAATAATATTCTGCATTTCCAAAAAAAGCTTTCAATTGTATGTTTTAGGAATTTAGAAAGGCAAGAAAATGTTCGATTTTCATAAAAGGTAGTTATTTTGTAAAAATATTCTGACAAAACATAAGTGTGTAATCAATTCATTCTGTACATTTAAATTGGCAGGTAACAATTCCATTTTCAAATGGGATCTTACCAAAACACGTGGTGATTAGAATAATGTTCTAAAGCTTCTTCCTATAAATGAAAAGCTTAAAATACCCTATTAAATGAATTGTCATTTAATGAAAAATCTTAGAATGCTTTAAGAAATGGGGAAGAAAAACAATTTAGAATGCATAATTAAGAATTAATTTAAATCACTATGAAACACCAGGCAGTAAGATAAAATAGGGAGATATTGGGCTGCAGCTGAAGAAGAATCACCTATACAAGTTTGACACAGAAGAAAAATAAATATTGAAAAAAGATAAAATGATTGTTTAAAAAGTTATTTTCTCCTGAATGTTCTGTGTCAGATTTCCCAGCTTTAATCATTCTTGCACTGGAAATGCAGCTTTCTTTTCTTTTCAAGATTTCATTTATTTATTTGCCAGAGAGAGAAAGAGAGCACACGCACGCACAAGCAGGGGTAGCGGCAGGCAAAGGGAGAAGCAGGCTCCTCATTGAGCAAGGAGCCTGATGCGGGACTCGGTCCCAGGACCATGTAATCATGACCTGAGCTAAGTCAGATGCTTAACTGACCGAGCCACTCAGGCATCCAAAATGCAGCTTTCCTCATACCTTTCTCTTCCCCTCTTTGGTCATATCTTCACCTTAACTGCACTGTAATCTAAAACATTATTTCCTTAACTGACATACTTTTTTTTTTTAATTTTTTTATTGTTATGTTAATCACCATATATTAGATAATTTGTTTTGGTGTACTGTTCCATGATTCATTGTTTGTTCATAACACCCAGTGCTCCATGTAGAATGTGCCCTCCTCAATACCCATGACCAGGCTAACCCATCCCCCCAGCCCCTCCCCTCTAGAACCCTCAGTTTGTTTTTCAGAGTCCATCATCTCTCCTGTGACATACCTTTTTTTTAAATGTAATGGTATGGTGGGGTGCTTGGGTGGCTCAGTCAGTTAAGCATCTGACTTGGGCTCAGGTTATGATGTCAGGGTCCTGGGATGGAGCCCTGCATTGGTCTCCCTTCACAGAAGAGAGTCCGCTTGCCCCTCTCCCTTTGCCTCTCTCCCCACTCACTCTCTCTCCTTCTCTCTCAAATAAATAAATAAAATCTTAAAAAAAATAAATGTAATGATATGGTAAACTTTATCATTAGCATCAGGGGTGTCTGGGTGGCTCAGTTGGTTAAGCACCTGACTCCTGATTTATGCTCAGCTCATGATCTCAGGGTTGTGAAATGAGCTCTGCATGGGGCTCTGTGCTCAACCAGGAGTCTCCCTCTGCACCGCCCCCCCACATGCACATGCTCTCTTTCTCTAAAATAAATAAATAAATCTTTAAAAAAATAAAAAAAGCATCATATCTCATAATAAAGACCAAAAAATGAAAATGAAGTGGTAAAATTTGATTTTTAAAAAAAATTACTACCAAAAATACAAATATTGAGAAATAATATTAAATCTAATCCATTTCCAGAAATTTATAATTGATGACATATAATTCAGTAAAATAATGGAGTATTTTTATTATAGTTAGTAAGATGGAGCTCTTTGGCTTGATATTGATTATGTGAAATGAAACAAAAGGTTGGTGCTATGAAAGTGATTTTATTTCTTAGGTTTGACGTTGGAAAACATCTAGTATTCTTACGTATTTGGGAATGTATCTATAAAATGCAAAACGTATTTAAGAGTTTTATTTGATTATATTGGACAATGAACTTAATTTTCTAATCCAAATGATTTAAAAGACTTTTGATCAAGAAATCTCTAAACTAGAGTCTTCTGAAAGTGTTAGCTTATTTGGTAATATCTCCAATGTGATGGAAAATATAAAAATAATTCTTATTTATAAGCCATTGTTATGTGGCTTGAAAAATGTTTACAAATTCCTTTTGTGATTTATTTCAAACAATTCTAAACAAGCATGTTGGTCTTTTAAGAAAACAATTACATTTGGCCTGGATATACAAGACATGCTAATCTACAAAGCCAGCCCCAATCGTGTTTATGATCAAAGTAACTGAAGTGTCCTAGAAATTGCTTAAGGTCATCTCACAATCCAATTAAAAGAATGAGTCATGTTAATTGAAAACCAAAGACTAGATTAAAAAATATGTTAATTGTAGATAATGCCTTCAGAGTATAGAAAATTGTTCAGAATTCAGTGACCACTCTGTTCTGTGTGACAATTTTAACAAATCTACCATACACTTCTCCTAAATTTTCATGCATTTCTATGGTAGCAATGTGTACTGTAATTACAAGTTTGTAAAATTTACTGTTGATGCAATGGCTTGAGTTTATTGAAGGAGCTCTTACTGAAGCAGTATATCTATGACTCTTACTTCCAGATAACATATTTGGCATCTCAAAAACTTGTTATCTTAAATGAATGACTTAGAAAAATGAGATGAAGTAATGTTTTCTTAAACAGTATCAGAAGATTTGCAAAGTTGACAATATTTGTAAATACATCAATATTTGTAAATAAAACCAGTGATTTTGCCATACTTTAGTCAATAATTTTTGCTTACATATTCAACAAATATTTATGATACTAGGATAACCTATGTTATGTAAGAGAAATCCCTTATTATTCATTTTGTTTCCTTTATCTTTGGTTATTATTTTATTCTTTCTTTGGTAGCAGTCATGGTAAATCTCTTGCCTTCATTTTAACATTTTGGTGTTTGAAGACTAAACTTTATTGGACTTCTGGTTTCCAATGCTGCATGTGAAGAGTTTGGAAGATGCTACTCCATTCTGAAAGAAAGTAAAAAGTTGAACAGACTGAAACATCAAGAACTCTTCTTGGATGCATAAGAGGAAGTGACAGGGGAGCCTGGGTGGTTCAGTTCACTGGGCATCTGACTCTTGATTTGGGCTCACGTCCTGATCTCAGGGTCCTGAGATTGAGCCCTGCATTGGGCTCCATGCTCAGCAGAGTCTGTTTGAAATTCTTTCCTCTCCCTCTCCTTCCCCTCTGCTCCTCCCCCTGAACTCTCTCATAAATAAATAAGTAAGTAAGTAAATAAATAAATAAATAAATAAATAAATAAATAAAATCTTTTAAAAAAGCAGGGGTGGGGCGAAGGACACAGGGCAAGTTGCTGCTCCCAAGACTGTGGAGGCAGACAGGCAAATATAGGGAGTTGTGGCTAATTGAAGCAGAGATTCAGAAGGTGAAATTATCACAGGAACCAGTGCTAGGTAGGAAAAGCTGAACTGTAATTGACAAATTGCTGGAGGCTCAGTGCAGATAATTCTGCAGAGTTAAAAACTCCAGGGGAATTCAGTCATACCAATTCTCTACAATCTTTATCAGAGCATAGAGGCAGAGGGCAGACTTTGAAACTCATTCTATGAGGCCAGTATTACCCTAATATCAAAACCATACAAAAAACGTTACAGGAAAAGAAAACTAGACACCAATACCTGTCATAACATACATTTAAAATCCTCAACAAAATATTAGCAAATCAAATCCAAAAACGTATACAAAGAATTATTATACACTATATCCAAGTAGTATTTATTCCAGGTGTGGAAGGTTGGTTCAACCTTCAAAAATTGGTAAATATAATCTATTACATCAACAGATTAAAAAAGAAAAATTACAGGATCATATCAATAGATGCAGATAAAATATTCAACAAAATCCAACACCCATTTATGATAAAAATTCTCGGTAAGCTAGGAGTAGAAGGAGACTTCCTGAACTTGATAAAGTCTATCTACAAAAAATCTTACTTAAATGGTAAGAAATTAAAAAACTTTCCCAATAAGATCAGGTGCAAGGCAAGGATGTTCTCTCTCATGACTCCTTTTCAACTTAAGACTGAAATTCCTTAGTAATGCTATAAGACAAGGTAAGGAAACAAAAGGTATACTGATTATGAAGGAAGAAATAAAGAGTTTATTTGTTAGTTTGAAGATGACATGATTGTCTCTGATGAAATCAAAAAGAATTGACAAAGAAACTCCAGGAATAAGCAATTATAGCAAGGTTTCAGGATATAAAATTAATGTACAAAAAACAATTGCTTTCCTATATACTAACAATGAACAAGTGGAACTTGAAATTAAAAACATAGTATCTTTACATTAGCACCCCCAAAATGAATACTTAGGTATAAATCTAACAAAACATACATGACTTTTATATAAGGAAAACTATAAAACTCTGATAAACAATACCCAAAAACTAAATAAATGGAGAGATGTTCCAAGTTAATTGATAGAAAGACTCAAAATTGTCCAGATGTTGGTTCTTCCCAACCTTGATCTACAGATTTAATAAAATCCCAATAAAAATCCCAGCAAGTTATTTTATGGATATCAACATATTGATTCTAGTTTGTGTGGAGAGGCAAAAGACCCAGAATAACCAATGCAATAATGAAGAGGAAGAACAGAATGGAAGGACTGATGCTATCCAACTTTTCGAGTTATTATAAAACTGTAGTAATCAAGACAGTGTGGTATTGGTGAAAGAATAGACCAAGATCAATGGAACAGAACTGAGAGCCCAGAAATAACCCCCATATATATAGTCAACTCATCTTTGACAAAGAAGCAGAGGCAATACAATGGAACAAAGTATTTTTAACAAATGGTGCTGGAACAAACTGGACATCCACATGCCAAAAAATGAATCTCAACAGAAACTTTATGCTATTCACTAAAAATAATTCTAATTGGATCATAGATGGAAAGGTAAGATGCAAAACTTAGCTCCTAAGAGATCACAGAAGAAAAACCTAGAGGATCCAAAGACTTGATACATGAAAGGAATAACTGATAAGCTGGAGTTCATTAAAATTAAAAACTTCCGTTTTATGACAGACAATATCAAAAAAAAAATGAGAAGCAATATCAAGAGAATGCAGACTGGGAGAAAATATTTGCAAAAGGATCAATGAAAGACTGTTACCCAAAATATGCAAAGTACTCTCAAAACTCAACAATTAGAAAACAATCTACTAAAAAAAAATGGGCCCAAACCTTTGACACTTCACTAAAGAAAATACACAGATGACATATACACTTATGAAAAGATGCTTCACATATCTCATCAGGGAGATGAAAATTAAAACAACAATGATATACTACTATATATCTATTAAAACGGCCCAAATCTTGAACACTGATAACCCTAAGTGCTGGTGTGGATGGAGCTAGAGGAGTTCTTACATTGCTGGTCAGAATGTGAAATGATATAACCACTTTGGGAGACAGTTTAGTGGTTTCTTACAAAACTCAACATACTATTACCATATCCAGTTAGCTTACTCCTTGATATTTACCTAAAGGAGTTGAAAACTTAAGTCTACAAAAATACCTGCACACAGATATTTATAGCAGCTTTCTTTAAAATTGTCAAAAATTGGAAGCAACGAAAATGCCCTTCAGTTGGTGAATGGATAAATGAATTTTGGTACATCCAGGTAGTGGAATATTATTCAGCACTGAAAAGAAGTGAGTTATCAGACTATAGAAGATATGGAAGAAACTTACATGCATATTACATATGAGGCAATAGGCCCAGGAGCCATAACCTTCCTTTAAGTATTCCACCAAGCCTCTTTGTACTTCTAGTCTAGTAACTGGACATGCCTAGCTTCCTGCCAGGTCTGACATGTCAATAATACCAAGCAGGCTTAGTTATTTTTTCTGATCCTTTTTGGACTTCTTCCTCATCTCCTCCCACAACTGTGTAAGGACCAATTCACATAATACAACTCATGTCTCACAATATTCATGTGGTTTTCCTTTCCAGTTTGAAACCTTACAGATACAGCAGACATATATAATTTAAAACTATTGCCCTGCCTCAGGCTCCCTGCTCTGCGGGAGGACTTCTTCTCCCTCCCGCACCCCTCCTGCTTGTGTTCCCTCTCTCACTGTGTGTCTCTCTGTCAAATAAATAAATAAAATCTTAAAAAAAAAAAACTATGTAGAAAGGGAAGGATATGATTAATAAAATTTGCAGTTGTCCCAGAGAAAGGACTGAAGGGTGCTATTATGAGAGGCACATGGAAGGCTTTGGACATAGTATTAATATTCTATGTCTTGATCTGAAAGGTGGATATTTTGTATCATTTTGTTTTATCATCATTTTATTTTATTTTATTTTTTAAATATATTTTATTTATTTTTTTATTTTTTCTTTTTTTTACAATAAATAGTGGTTTTTATTATCATTATTACCATTTACTATTATTAGAAGACACACAAAAGAATCCCTATTTTTTAAGTTCCTGTTCAGGCCACTAGGTGCATTTAGTAATGAATAAGATAATTACTGGATTTGGAGTTTGGCCAGGCGATTGCCAAACAGATTTCATTTTTTTTATATATATTTTTTCATTTTATTATGTTATGGTAATCACCATACATTACATCATTAGTTTTTGATGTAGTGTCCAATGATTCATTGTTTGCATATAACACCCAGTGCTCCGTTCAGTATGTGCCCTCTTTAAAGCATACATATTTTATGATATTTTTATGATATACTTTACAATTTGCTGTTCAATATACTGACAAATGGACTGTTATTGCTCACTATCTGGAAAAGATGTTTTTAAAATGACTTGGTATAAAAGAATGAAGTGTAACAAAAAGCAATGGAAGCAAACTAAATAATATTGAAGTAAATTGAAATGACTATGCTTTTATGATGAAAAATACTGATTTTAATTGGCTCTTCTCAATATGAAGATTTGAAATATAAATTCATTATATGAACAATCAATAATTAGTAACTGTAAACTAAATATAAAACAAAAAGAAACTTTATGAGAATTATAAATTAAAAATATTTTATTCGTTGATAAAAATCTTTGAGTCACATGTAAGAGTTTTATGGAAGGTTAAAATTTGGGCATATATAAATGCCTTTTTATCATTTGATGAATCATAGCCATTTGGACAAGGAGTGATGAGTTCATCTTACATATAAGTAAACAAAGAATTTTGCTTTTGATGTATTAATTTCTATTTGCTCTGGCCATTTGTTTTGTCTATTTCCAATGATCTGGCTTTGAGAGTTAAGATGAATTGTCCTTTAAAAGGGCTTCTGTATTAAACTATAAATTAAAGCTGATGATTAAACTAATTATTTTGCCAAAAAAGTAAAACTATCCCAATGTACTTTCTCAAGGACTAATTTTGGAGAATTGCAAGGCAAGTAATATTGCTCTCAGCATTCCCTCAAGCACATGGATTTAATGGAAGATACTTTAGAAGTTTCATTCAGCTTATAAAGATAATTAAAATTGTCATTCTACAACTCATTCATAAGGCAAATTTGAGCAAAAAAATTTAGGAAGTGTTTCTGAAAGTTCAGTTTTATTCTTTGCAAAATCAGGTGAAGTGTCAGGCCCTCTGTACAAATCTGCTAGGACTGTTGAATAGCAAATTCATCAATTAGTTGTTTCATTACTGAGGTTTCCAAATGTGTCACAGATCTGTGCCCACTGTTCTCCATTATTTTATACATCACAATCTAATAAGGTATAATATTTGACTGCTTGCAAATATGTCTTATTTCCAAAGTTCTATATAAGCTGGCATTTTGTCTTTGACATTTCACCCTGAACTATAACCTTATTTTTTTTCCAGAAATTTGTCAATACTCACCATGGCCATTTCTCTTTGTCTCTTTTCTCATCAACACATATTTTTATTTTTTTGGATATCAAACATTCTACTGAAACTCAGCTTTCCAGAAACAACAATTTTTTTTTTTTTTTTGCCAAACCCAAATGTCAGTTCTTTTCCCTCACCTTACTCTCAACCATTTGCAGAGAAGACATCTCCAGACTTCATGAACATGTTCATATCGGTCTTCTAGGAATCATTCTCTATTCCGCCTCTATATCAAGTGACCTTGGATTAGAATCACTCAGCCAACCAACCAAACAACTCTTCTGACTTCTTTCATCTTGGCCCCACAATCATAGTTTATACACAATTGCTCAAATCATCCTATAAAAACATAAAGCAGCTTCCTGAAAATCTTTGACTTGAATTGGAACTGAACCATTGGCTCTCCTACATCTGCAGCTTTGAAGAACTCTAAATAATACACCAACTTTTCCATTTGCTTCTTCAGCTTCCTTATGTGTGATTACCCAGAGAAGCTCCCCCAGGAAACTTCCTTCATATGCATTTGTCTCAGCATTGCTTTCTGAGAAACCCAGTCTCTGACAGTGCCTAACACCTGACCATACACTAAACATCATATATAATTTTTTTTTGCTATTATACTGTAATTCATTGAATAATAATTTTCTAGTCTACTTATTTCAAAGCAAATTCCTTGAATTAGACCTTTGAGTCTTCATGGCTATTCTAACCTACTAATCCTTCTGGCTTATAAACACATATCCATTTAATACTTAACTCATTTGAAACATCATTTTATTCTCCTTTTTATCATCTCCTACATGATTTTCTTTTCTTCATATTTATCTCCTTATTTTACTAATTTGTTATTTCCAGTCATCCCCACAATGTATTATACTCCCAAGAATAAGTATAATATCTAAAACAAATTTAACTCTCGCATTAAAATTATGTTTTTAAAACAATGAATGAACATAGGGTGAAGCATGGGTCTCACTATAAAATTGTTCTTACATCAGTCTGTAGAGGGTTCTGGATTATTGGGAGGGGGGAGGGAGTTGGACAGGGGACATAGGAGAAGATATATGAAAGAGAAATATAAAATGTTGCTTGCTTTCCTATTTTAACTAAGTATCCATAACAGCTCTCATGTTGAAAATATGTCTCCAGTATTTATATTAGAGGCATCTGGGGCTAATCAACTGCCTATTTCAGTAGGCTTGGTTTTGTTCATCCTTTACTCTTTCTAGCATCTCTAGTTCCCATCTGATCTCCTAAGTTCTTCAGTTCTTCCCATCTAATTTCCCTGGTTACACTGCAAAAAGCAGAGATGATATGAAATAAAGAAGATAAAACAAATATGAGGCAAAAGGAAAAATAGATCTTGCCCTTGGCTAACCTGGTTTCTTAATATTCATTAGGGATACTCAGAACAAGTCTCTAGGACTTTTAAAACAAACTCCTTTCAAACTTCGGCATTTTCCAGTCTGGTTTTGACACTCATCTTTAGGTCACTATTGCCTTTTATGGAAATCTTAAGATAAGTACAGCATTCTCAAGTTGCTACAATTACCAATACAGTTTCCATTACAAGGATGTTAGAAATGAAAAGTCACATAATAAATCTCAAGAAACAGATTTGAAAGTTGGCATGTATAGAATATTTGTAATTTTGATAAAAACCAAACCAGACAAAAGTTTTGTTTAAAACAAAACTTTTAGTTTTAATTCCAATGGCATTTACCTAATATCTACCTGTTCTTTATTATTCTGGGATTAGGAACTGTGTTTTTTATCTATAGAATTGTAAAGTGTATGTGTGAATGTGTGTGCGTGTATGTGTGTGTGTGTGTGTGTATTTTCCTACAAAAGTATATTTTACAAATAGAAAATAAAATAAATAGAATATATTAGAGTAAAATATATATACATATATTGTCAGCAGAGTTTCCTTGACTAAGTGTAGTTACCTCTGGCCTTATTACAAGGCATAAAATACCAGCAGTAACATCAAATAGAAAGCTGAACGTTTCTTTCAATTGCCTACACTAACCATTTCAAGCACGATGACTGCATTCTACCTAGATTGTTCCAAATTTGAAGCACTCTGAATCAAATGAAATGCAAGAGAAATGAGCAATAAATGTTCAAAGACTTTTAAAAGTTATTGCTATTATAGTATCTGACTTGGATTGTCATATTGATTACGGCTGAACAATGAAACATACCCAAAAGCAATCATATATATTTTAGTTGATGATTCACTTTATAAGATTCTGTTCTCTTTCATAAGGTATTCATTTTAGGACTTTGATTTGACTTTCTATATTTTCCCTCTTTTTTTGATGACAGTCTAGGATATTAAACCTTCATTTCAAACCCCTTGATCAATAAGGCTCTACTTTAAGCAGTGGCTTATAACAAATGTTACACGGCACCTTTGCATTTACTACAAACAATTCAAAATATATTGTAATAAAAAGCACATAAGCATTAAATAATGCCATACAAAGTTTAGCAGAATTGCAAACTTACCCTCTAGATGCTTATACCCATTTTTAAAATTTAGCTTGAACTAAAAATACCACATATCATACAATAACTTGAATATATTTGTTATTCCCCATGTTACAAAATAAATGTATTTAACCCATACTTTTCTCATTTTTACCTGCATATCACTGTGCTTATTTCTCTCGCTAGATATAATATAAAATAAACATGTATTGTATAAACACTACATCAGCAATTAAGAACAAATTAACATTTAAGTAGCTGAATAAAAGTTTATGAAAAAAGTAGAGGTTTTATGGGGGATTTTATAAGCAATATAGGAAATTAGCTTTTCGGAAATACTAGAAACAATCTTGCTATGTTCTGGGGACTATGGAAAACGAACATACAGAGGTAGTCCAGAGTGGAATGAAAAGATGTCTACAGGCTCTCTGACAGTAGAGACTTGATTTTCTATATTTGTATATATTAAATGTGTTTTATAGGCCCTGGCATTGTGACACATTAAGTTTTATACATTCTGGATAATACAGCAGTTAGAAAGGGAGAAGGGATACATACATTAGTGTATATGCAGAAATTTCCTCATTTAGATCAGCATATTTATTAATCAAATTACTCATGGAAGAAAATAGTCACACTAACAGCGTAATATTCATTAAAGAGCTGCCTCCTCATAAAATTAGTCCTACTCCAATACCTCTCTCCCCTCTAGCCAGAATTGATCTACCTCGTTAACATGTCAATTCTTCATAGGCCTCTCTGTTTCTGAAAGTCCAGCATTGCGAGACCTCAGTATATTTTTTTTTATTTTTTTAATTTTTTTATTGTTATGTTAATCACCATATATTACATCATTAGTTTTTGGTGCAGTGTTCCATGATTCATTGTTTGTTCATAACACCCAGTGCTCCATGCAGAACGTGCCCTCTTTAATACCCATCACCAGGCTAACCCATCCCCCCACGCCCCTCCCCTCTAGAACCCTCAGTTTGTTTTTCAGAGTCCATCATCTCTCATGGTTCGTCTCCCCCTCTGACATACTCCCCTTTTCTTCCTCTCCTGTTATCTTCTTTTCTTTTTTCTTAAAATATGTTGCGTTATTTGTTTCAGAAGTACAGAACTGTGATTCAACAGTCTTGCACAATTCACAGCGCTCACCGTAGCACATACCCTCCCCAATGTCTATCACCCAGCCACCCCATCCCTCCCACCCCCAACCATTCCAGTAACACTCAGTTTGTTTCCTGAGATTAAGAATTCCGCGAGACCTCAGTATAAAGAAAATACATTAAAAAAGTTAAAAATAAAAACCTTATAATAATTTTTAATATAATGAAGTTTATGAAACTGACTTGGGAGAACTTTCCCAATCTACAGAAAGCCAGATGAATGAGGTCCTGACAGAGTTAGTACTGTACATATTGAAGTATGAAAAAATGAACAAAAATGATGTAGTCACAAGAACTCCAATAGGATTATTTTGGATATCAAGAAATTAAAGAAGATCCTTGGAAAAAGAAGGAATCCTCAAATATTGTTGCAAAATGAACTTCATATCCATTCTAAGAGAGAATCCTATATAAGCTGAAATAAATTTTATCTCACTATCATATTTTTCAAAAACTCTATTCAAGAGTACATCAATTTAAGATTATTTGTCCTGTCTATAATTTCTAAAACATGATGCTTTGTTAAAGCAAAACTAATAAACTAATTTAAAAATATTTTCTAGTGTTATTTTGTAAGAAAATGTCTACAACAAACTTTCAGGATAACTATTCAGTAAAATATTTTGATATCTGTTATGCTCCAGATGCATTTATTTTACATAGCCTGATTTATTTATTACTAAATATTCTCCAACAGGAATACTTCCTTACATTCTGTTGATGCCAGTCTTGCCTCTGAGGACTTTGAGAGACCTATCACGTGATTTAAACTCTAATTAGAAGAGAGTCCCCAGGCTAAAAACCTATTTCTTTATTTTTGGACTTGTTTGTTCAGTTTAACATACATCTGTAGAGGGGTGCCTCGGTGGCTCAGTCAGTTAAGCGTCTGCCTTCAGCTCATGATCCTGGGGTCCTGGGATCGAGCCCCGCATCAGACTCCCTGCCCAGTGGGGAACCTGCTTCTCCCTCTCCCTCTGTCTGCTGCTCCACTTGCTTGTGCTAGCTCTCTCTCTGTCAAATATATAAATAAAATCTTAAAAAACAAAACAAAACAAAAAAATGAAAAACCGAAACATACATCTGTAGAAAGTCTGCGTGTCAGGCAATATATAAGACTCTTATAAATAAAATGATCAAAATAGTCTGTTGCTCTCAAGAAATCAAGAATTTAGCAGATCAAAATCAGTACATTATGTTAAGTACCTAGGCAGTAATACTTCAATCCCATGTGCTATGGAAACACATTAAAAGGTGAAAATCTACAAGAAATTCCAATATTTCTAGAGGCTAGAAAAAACAATTATGCTAACAGATGATGATATTAATATCTCTATTTGGATATACTGTTGGCCCCTCTATAAAAACATATCTTACAATGTACTGAACATCTTCTATCTTTAAATATTCAAATTAGGTCTACTGACTTCCCTACATCATCACTGATACCAAATTTGATCAGTTTTTGTTGTAAAACAATCACCTTTGTCTCTCTGCTTCTCTCCACACTCCACACTCTACAACATGTATCAAGTCAGTTTATATATATATATATATATATATATATATATATATATATATATATATACACACACACACACACACATACTGACATTTTTCCCCTTAGGTGTGCCGTTGGCTAATCATTCCAATGAGAGGACGTTATTCTAGTTCTACCTAATGGTCTGATTAATCATTCATACAACAAATAACTATTGAGTACCTATTGATTCATTCATGTACAAAGTATCCAGTGATGTTACATGGCAAAGACAAAGAATCACATTTCTTAATGTTTCTTCTACAGCCAAATTGTGATAATTTGGAAAAGAGATGGCTCAGAAAGGAATTCGCTATTCATGAAAACCCAAAAACATAAGTTGGAGAGTAATGTTATAGACAGACTCATAGATGCACACAAAGAAAATAAACAGGTAAGCTGTATGCATTCTGTATGTAATCTGTATACACATATAATATACATACATATATTCTTAAAAATATTTACTACTCAGTTTAATCACTGTCATCCATCTCTCATCTCTTTTTTCATCTTACCTATTTCTTAAAATATGACACACTCCTTTACAGATATTCCTCTGGAGCCTACTCTCTTCCTACTCGTGTTTCAAGTGATTGCTTTATGGGATTGATATGGAAATATTATGAATGACTCATTAATTTACTTTCATGGAAATTCTAAGTTATAACATTTACCTTATAAAATATTTTATATTCATTGTGTCTTCCTTTTTGTCATTTGCTAGAGGTGATTTCCTAAGAAATGATGGATGGGAGAGAAACCTTGTTTGATTTCTCATATATCAGAAAATGTGTCTTATTTTACATAGCTTCTTAAAAGACAGATTTTAAAGGTATACAATTGGTGAATCAAAATTATCTCTCTAATTTACAACTTAGAAACCATTTTTTCAGTGCCCTCTGGTGTACAGTTTTACTGATGAGAAATCAGATGCCAGATAATTTCTATTCCTTTTCTAGAATTTTTGGAATTGTCTCTTTATCTTTAGAAGTTTTGATATATAATTATGATCTGCTTGTGACTTGCTGTACTGCTCTGGCAAACTAATTGATTTTATTATTAGATTTTCATACATACATACATACATGAGATATTGTGGGTGATATGTATCATTACATAGATTTTAATTTCATGAAAAATTTTATCAAAGAACAATTTATAAAAATATTTTTATGAAATAAATATCCCTTAATGTGTCCCACTGTGTATTTCAATGCATTTCTATATGTGTGTGTGTGTGTGTGCGTATATACACACACACACATTTATATGTTATTTGTATATAATATATTTTCTATGGGTTTTTGCTTCATATTTAAATTATAATTAATATATAAATAATTAAAAATAATTATTAATGTATACTATACACTAAATGGATGTATTTGTGTTGATTTGAGTTAAAATGTAGCAGAGGGGAGTACAACTATTTCTTTATAAATCGACCTGTGGGGTGCCTGGGTGGTTCAGTCAGTCAAGTGTGTGCCTTCAGCTCACATCATGATCCTAGGATCCTGGGATCAAGCCTCATATTGGGCTCCCTTCTCAGTGGGGAGTCTGTTTCTCCCTCTGCCCCTTCCCCCTGCTCATGCACACTCTCTCTCTCTCTCAAATAAATAAATATATAAATAAATAAAATCTTTAAAAATATGAACTGGTCTGTAGTTTATACAATTTAATTGGTTGTATAATCAATAGTATTGAAACTATTTTCCATTGTGAGGTCAGGACTCTGTATACACATATTCCATATGTTTTATACCGAAGATATGAAAATCATGTATAATCTAGCATATTTGCAATGCCTTTTAGAAACTCAGAATTCTTCATTCAGAAATAAAGATTCATATATCAAATCATGCTCTTTTTTTGCATTCATTCTATACATGAGGTTAACTCAAGGTATTTTTTGCAAGCTCATTTTGTAAATTTGTTTTCTTGATCTATAAGATCAGTATGCAAGGCTATGTTACTTTTCCACTGCACATTAAGAATCAAATAGTAGTTTTTCCTGCAGGAGGTGTGTCAGGGCAATTTGACAAACAGTGTTTTGAAGGATCATGACCTTGAAGGTCTCTAGCAAGCCAATTTCTGAATTTGAAGAGGCTGTCAGATTGAATTTCAAAGAACAGTATATTAATGTCCATGATTAAGATTGGAGATACTCTATGCAATGGTTTTTATTTTTTAAAATTAGATTGTAATTAGATAATAAGGTCCATACACAACTAATTAGAATCAAAATTATCTAATGAAAGGGGCATGGTGTACAGAAGAGTATACATTTGTGCCTTTACTTACATGTGTGTGTTTATGTGAGTGTTTGAAAAACCACAGATATGGTTCAATTTTTACCCAGCTCAATTCTACAAAATGATTAAAATATGTAATTGATGTGTTATTCAAATCACAAACTTTGCCATTGGAGAAGATGTGTGACAGAAAAGTTAAAGCTGAGAGTGTTAGCTTAATCTGTTAGGATCAGATCCAAGCAATTTTAATTTCCTGCAAGAGAGGCGATAAGACGAGTGGATGGCAAGAACACTGTGTTAGATCTTCTCTACAATTAACATGGAACAATATTATGATTTATCAATTTAAGCTAACTACCAAAAAATTTCCTGGATTCTTCCGAAAATTATTGAATGTGTTTTCAGAAAGATGGGAGAAGTATTTAGGGAAGCATGAGAAGACTTCCAAAACTGGAAGCTTCAGAAAGAGTATGTTCCTAGAGCATTTACATTTATGTTGATGACCAGTAAAATAAATTTTGTCTTAATGGTGAAGGCCATATTCCCACTGAAATATACCTACACACATACTTAAATGCATAAATATATATAGTTTATATTCACCAAACTAATCATTGTTCCTATGTGGCTAATATCATAAAGATTAACATTTTGGGAGATAGCTATCGTTGCACAACCCCATATTTCACAAAATATATTAGGGATAATAACACATGGAAATTATATTTAGGAAAGTATTTTTCCTTATATAGAGAGTCATAAAGTTCATACATAATCGAACTCTTATTCAGGTTTTTCAAACTGTTGTCCAGGTCCATAAAATTATAAAATAGAGGTTACTTTCATCCAATTCTTAGTTCAATATTGATATATAAAACATCAAAGTTACATTAGTAAATTTAGCAATGACATTGAGAATTATAGGTATTCTTCAACTGGTCATACCACAGGAGCAAAAATATTCCCCATTCTACCAAGACAGTAAAAGAATTTACGTGTTATATAACAGTCTTGAAAAGAAAATACTATTCACACATCTTAAAATGCTACCCCTCCTTTTTGCTCAAAGTCTTTACTATAATGGCATTTCTGGTTCAGTCACTAAACTAGGTCTTCATTTGTCTGTTTGATTTTTTTTAAGATTTCTTTATTTTAGGGCGCCTGGGTGACTCAGTTGGTTAAGCGACTGCCTTCGGCTCAGGTCATGATCCTGGAGTCCTGGGATCGAGTCCCGCATCGGGCTCCCTGCTCAGCGGGGAGTCTGCTTCTCCCTCTGAACCTCTTCCCTCTCATGCTGTCTCTCATTCTCTCTTTCTCAAATAAATAAATAAAGTCTTTAAAAAAAAGATTTCTTTATTTTAGAGAAAGTGAGAAAGAGCGGGGCGGGGGAGAGGCAGAGGAAGGGAAAGAATCTCAAGCAGACTCCCTGCTGAACGCAGAGCCTGACTTGGAGTTCATTCTCAGGACCCTGAGATTATGACCCGAGCTGAAACCAAGAGTCAGACGCTTAACCCACTGAGCCACCCAGGCACCCCTTGTTTGATATTCTTATCTGATTGCTCACTATACCGGGATTTCCACTTCAAAAATGTAGCCATAGAATGGAGTTTATTCAAACACTTACTCAGTTATTTCTTAGGTTTATACCATGTGGCAGGATCTTTTGCAATGACATGGGATAGAGCCCTATATAGTTGAATCAGTGTCTTGGCTTCTTGGAGCTCATAATGTACTAGAGGAGACATGTATTACGCAATTTTAATTTCAGTATGATGCATGACACAAAAGGGGGAAAAAAGCAGAATTCTAGGATAGAAATGGAGAGACAGGATATAAATATAGGGAGAATTTCTGTAAGGAATGGTTATTGTTGCTGAGATATGAAGGCATGAATATATGTTAGATAGATGTTTCTAGGCAGAAGGAATGACATATATTCCGTGGAAAAAAGAAATTTGGGAAGTTGGATAAAGTCAAGCATGACACTTTGGTTGGGTTGTTCTGAATGAGAATGAAGAACAGCAGGAAAACCTGGAAAAATAACCAGAATGGCTTATGCAGGGTATGATAGGCCACAGGAAAACTTTTGAATTTTATTTCAAGGGCAATGGGAAGCAACTCAAAGCTTCTAAAGTCGGGAGACAGAACTATATTCTATATCTTAATTCATGGAAAGTGAGTTTGATAATCTGTAGTTACTATCTGGTACCATGACTTTAAAAGTGGGATTGCATAAATACTTAGGTGTCTCAAATTATTGTAGGAAAGTTAAAAGATGCATGGTAGAATAAAAATCCATACATCTTTAGAACATTATACAATGTAAAGACTCAGAATTGAAATATGCTGAAAGCCATGTTCAAAGAATGCATAGAACAATGCATTCTATGAATGCATAGAACAATGTTAGGAAAGATACATTGATGATGGCAATGAGCTGGTTATGTTTTTGGGTGAGAATGGTAAGGGGAGTTGTAGTATTCACTTTGTGGTGTTTGAATCTTTTACAATACTAGCTAATATTTCAAGAAAACTATGAAGCTGTTCCTTTTTAGTTCTCTTGTCCCTTAAATGGGTCTATTCGTGACAAAATGCAAGATTTTGTAGCATAAAACTATTGCTTCCGGGAATTGGGAGAAGTGTGGTAAGACCTTCAACTAAACTAGAAACTTTTTGTTTTATTTATTTTTTTTAATTTTTAATTTTTAAAAAGTATTTTATTTATTTGTCAGAGAGAGAGAGCACAAGCAGGGGCAGCAGCAGGTTGAGGGAGAAGCAGGCTCCCTACTGAGCAAGGAGCCCAATGCAGGACTCGATTCCAGGACCCTGGGATCATAACCTGAACCAAAGGCAGACGCCTAACCAATTGAGTCACTGGGCATCCCTAAACTAGAAACTTTTTAAATATTTTACTGGCCACTTCCTTCTAAAGTTCATGGTATGATAATGTGTTTCTCTCCTGATTTTTTAGCAGTTTGAAAATTTTTCCTCTGGATTTTATTTTTTATTTTTTTTATTTTTTAAAGATTTTATTTATATATTCATGAAAGACAGAGAGAGAGAGAGAGAGAGAGAGAGAGAGAGAGAGAGAGGCAGAGGGAGAAGCAGGCTCCCAAGGAGCAGGGAGCCCGACACGGGACTCGATCCCAGGACCCTGGGATCATGACCTGAGCCGAAGGCAGACGCTTAACCATCTGAGCCACCCAGGCGCCCTGGATTTTATTTTTGATTGAGATTGTGTAGTCACCCCCAGGTCCTCAAATAGTTCAATGAATTTTCTCATGTATGCATTTAATGATGATATTTATCAACATTATACAAGTCTTCCATTATATATATATATATATATACTCATTTCTTTATGATGTACTATAGAATTTCCAATGGTTTTCTATCATAAATGATTTTAAAATGAATGTCTTTAAAAAAACACATTTGAATTTGGTTACACACTTTGATCAGGTTCTAAGAAGTCATCAAATGCACTTTGGAATTATTATATCAATTTATACCTCTAAAAATAACTTATGCAAAGTTCTGTGTCATTACAATATACTGAGGTGAATACATAGTTAAGGAGGGACAGAAAGAGAGAAGGAAAGGGAGAGGAAGAGGGAAATACACATATACTTACAATACTGCAATGAAAATATTTCATTAACTATATTTAGATTTTCATGTAATAACTGTGAGTGAACATTGCTCATACTTATTAGTCTTTAGTACCTTATTGTTTACAAATTGTCAGATCATTCCTATTGTCCAAATGTTTAGTATTTGTACAATAATTTCTTTTTTTGGTCTGTGTGAGTGACTTATACGCATTGTATTTATTGCAAACACCGAACCGAATTTTCATTACTCCCCTGTTTTCTTACATTTATAAAGGCTCAATTTCTGAAATAATTATTGCTCTTTTTCCCCCTCATTCTCAAACTTTGGCCGTTCTTCTTTACTTTTGCACCCTCAGCTGATGACCTTACTTCACACTTCACAAGGATTAAATAGTTAGCCGACAAATGATAGTTTCCTCCAACTTCAAACACCACAGTAATCAGCACAAATAATACCTGTATCTATCCTTACTTCAGGCTTCTCTTCTGTTACACAGAAAATGCATTTTTCCTCCTTTCAAAGACCGATTCTCTTGCATTCTGGATCCCTCTCAGAATCTTTATTTTTTGGTTTTCTGGAATATTATAATTTACCCACTTTACTAAATCATTCTCATCAGTATTCTAGTATGCGCCAACAAATCCACTTTTTACACTTGATCGGTTTTTTTAAAAAAGGAATAGATTGTACAAAGTTAAACACGTATAGTAACTGTTACCATGTATTACAAATATCCAGAGTATACAGTGTATTCGTAATTTAATTTATAATGAAATTTGCTTATCATTAATAAGAATAAAGATGTTTTCTTAAAACCTTAAAAAAATAAACTTGTTCAGTTTGTAATACTTACTACACATCCAAGTAGAAATGAAAGAAAGAGAAAGACACTTTTGGGTAAAAAAGAGTCACTCTGGAGAAAATCTGAGTTAGAAATTTCAAAGTAAATGAGTACTTTGACTTTTAAAGTCATAATCCTGGATGAGTCATTGAAGGAGTAAATATACGTAAGTAAAAAGGAATAATGTATGATTCCTAAGATGTTCAAATACTTATAGTTTAAGAAGAAAAAGTGATGCCAGTAAATGAGACAAATTCAATAAATGATACGATAATGGAAAGCCAAGAGTAAGATATACTGGAGATAAAGTGTTTCCAGAGTGAGAGAGACGCCATAGTAAAGGCTATTGAGAAATCAATTAAGAAGATTAAAATGGACTAATGGATTTGTAAAGTTGATGACAAAGCATCTATAAGAGTAAACCTGTTGGTTATCACAATAAATCTGCAAAACAAATACAATTTAAAATTCTGAAAATAGACTCTCTAAACTTTTTTTGTTATGCAGTAATATTAAAAATAAAGCTCAGCAAAAATATACAAATATTTAATAAAAATTAGGGTAGCAATATCAACTTCAATTAAAATTTAAACATTATTAGTGTTCTGAAAATCATTTTAAATTAATAGATTGTACAAATTAATAAAATAATGTATCAATGTGCATATCATTGGCTCAAAATTGAATTTTGATATTTTTAGAAATATAAAGAAATAAATATAATTGGCAAAGAATAGAATGATAATTAATGGAAGTTCACAGAATCCCGAAAGCATCGTAGTCTATATTGGTGCTTGATACATATGAATTTCAAATATAAATTCAGTTTGGAAGTAATAGGCAAATTAAGTGATTACATTGACACTGCTTGGGGGAAAAAGAAAAGATAATAAAGAAATACATTTGTTTATTCATTAACAGTTATTTTAAAATTTTAAAAGACATACTTGCCATGTTTTATAAAGTGTTTCAGATCATAGGAAAGGAAGGAATGGTTCACAATTCCTTTGCTTAAACCATTATTAACCATTACAAAGGTATCTCCCCAAATTCAGAAATTTCACGTTGGAACGATAGTGGTCTAAAACAAAAGCCGAGACCTGGATTAGGTGAGGTTATCTAAAAAGTAAAAAGATGGGGTAGCACAAAAATTCCAAAAGGATGCTGTTAAAAGAGGTTTCTCTCTGTGGTAGATGCTTTTCTGAGGTATCCATTCAATGTAAGGGACATAAAAATAGGAAATATTATACATCTGTGCTGCTTTGTATGAAACTCTTATCAGAAAAATACCAATTCACATAATGATTCTATTATTTACACAGACCTGGTTTCTTAAATTGCAAAATTTCCCAGGACGCTTGAGAAGATTCAATACGCAAATTGCCAAAGACGTTTGACAGAAAACAGACGGTCAATATATTTCTTTGCTTTATATTATTTTTCCGAGAAAAATGCACAGTGCTTCCAGATATTTAATAGTATACAATAATTGCATACATCTTTAAAGGATTTTCTTTATCAGTTCCTTCCAGTCAAAAACCACCTGCAACACACCTAGAGTAGAATAAAGCTGGGTTTCTTGGCTCACTGCAACAAATCAGACAGACAACAATATGGATCTGTGAGGTGTCTCAGTTAAAGGGCATTAGTAAGGGACTTGCTAGAGGATTTTGGCTAGTGTTATATAATTTTGGAGAGGGCTTAAAGGCGTACAGGGTATGGGATACCATAATCCTCTAGTTGAGTATCTTACCAATTTTTATCTAAAAGGCAGAAGAAAGGAAGGGCAGTTATATCACCATGAATGGGGTGGGGGGAATCTTAGGTCATTTGTGTGATTTGGATGGTGCTTCCGTTTTTGTTTGTGCTCAGTCATTGTTATGGAATGGTCTTGTTTCTGTCCCACTCCATCAAGGTCACAGAATGACCTTGTATGCTTTTGGTATTTTGTAAAATTGTTTATTGTCATTAAGAGTACACTATCACTTAGCTATTCAAGCTGGGACAGCTCAGCTGACTGTGGTCAGAGGCTGCTTGTTGTATTTGTCATATATGATGCTGATGTAAGATTATGTCATATGAGAGCAAAAGTAAATTACCGATATCCTTTATCTAAAGGTTATACATAAAGATTCAATTATTGCCTGGTGTAAGGGGAAAAATAAAACAAGATCAAATTATTTTAAGTATAAGTATAAATATACCAATACATATAATTATATATATTTACATAACTACAACTTATATAATATGCACCTATTTTTAATTCCATTATGTATTAAAACCACAGTTACAAAATATTTTGTTAAAGATAGCCACTGAAACTTAGAAATACACAAATGATGTAAATTCAAATATAACCTTACTTTTCAGTCTTTTGTATTATCTATAAACTGAGTATCTATAAAAGCTCTCTGACTTTTGAGAAAAGTCAATAAACATTTTATATTTTTTTGTGCATTAAAACCTGAATTTTTCCATAGGCAATCAACCTCTGAAGTCTGTCTTATTCAGTTGTTACCTGACTTTCTGGCCCTGTTTCCATAGAAATATAGATCAGATGGATTAATATAAGGGAATGAATCTTTTTTAAAGATGGCAGTATTTCAAATTTTTGCTTTCTGATACTGAACAAGCCAGTAACTACTTTCTTTGAAAAAAAAATAAAAATCAAACTGAAAAATGCCCCCTATGCTTCTGTAATACTTATAAAGAGCTCTATGATTGTCAGCCTTTTGGGGGGCATAAAGATGTCTTTTGAGTATGATATGTTCTGATATTTGGAATTTTAGGATGCTTGTAACATAAAAGCAAAAAGGAGAGTAGTAGGTTCTATACTAGTGGGTATAAAACTTTCAGTCTTTCCATTAAGGGGAGGAAAGAGTATTATTGTGTGAATATCTGTTATCATTGATTTGTTCACTGTAAACGTGATTTTTTTCCCTTCAAACCAGAAGTAACTGGTTAAACCATTACCTATTTCATAATTATCATATTTCATAATCATTTACTTCGATGATTGTGAATGTGAATGCATTATTATTATTATTATTATTATTATTATTGGAGAATTAGCAGTGCAGAAAAATTCATTCTTAATACTAAATGATTTTCAGTGGGACACAGAATAATCAGTGGAGATATTGTAAATAGTAAAGTAAAAGCCACAGGGGAAGAATATAGGATATACATACAAAGTAATCCACTCCTTCCTGAAGATTTCCCCTTAAAGGCTGTAGATAATATTAGTTATAAGAAATTTTTCTGGGGCGCCTGGGTGGCTCAGTTGGTTAAGCGACTGCCTTCGGCTCAGGTCATGATCCTGGAGTCCCGGGATCGAGTCCCACATCGGGCTTCCTGCTCAGCGGGGAGTCTGCTTCTCCCTCTGACCCTCTTCCCTCTCGTGCTATCTCTCATTCTCTCTCTCTCTCTCAAATAAATAAATAAAATCTTAAAAAAAAAGACATGTGTCTTAAAAGAAAAAGAAATTTTTCCTTGTTTTAAAAATACTTTAAAACAATTTTTTCTGCATGTATCTTCTTAGTCTATTATTCTCTTCTTTAGAATTACTTATTTAGACACTTCTTGGAAATGATTTTGATGAACAAGTCCCAAAGATATTATATAACTATTATGTAACTATTGATACTGGGTTCTTACATTATCATTTTCTATAAAGTTGCTTTAAGAAAAAAAAGATTTTTTTTCAAGATGTCCTGAGAAAAGAAAATCCTTACTTCAAAGGAATATATCTTTGATGGTAGAGAAAAAAATATGGGATAAGAAATATTGTTTGATCAAATATGAATAATTTAAGGAATATTGAGCCAGATAGAACTGGCTTTAAATACTCCACCACAAAAATAAGTGATAACAGAAAGTTCTTAATCTCTTTACATCCAAGTCCTCATTTTTAATATTGATATAAAATAGTCAATTGTGTCTTATTGAATTCTCATTTATATATATTAAAAATCAAATATGGACACTTTTATAGGCCACAAACTACTATTTATCTTTTGAGAATGATTGTTGTTAAGGTTAATAAGGAATATTATACAGATTTTGGCTATAATAGGAACATATTAAATGTGCTAGACTATAAAATATCTAAAAATGATTTTAGGTTTTCAATTCATCTGATGTTGGCAACTGTTTTCTGCAATGCAGAAACAATTGCTTGTTCATGGACAAGAAATTTTATAAACATAAATGATATATCATCAAGATACTATGCTACATAGATATCAAATGAAAAACAAATGACTAGGATTTAGACAGAAGGTAAATAAAACTTATTGTAACTAATATTTCAAAGAACCATTAATATATCAGAACAGGAAAGGGCTTAGAATTTCAACTTTTGAAAAGACCCAATAGGTCACTCAGGACAGTCACAATTCAAATACATGCTTTAACCAATCCCCTTTAATTTACCACTGTTTACAGAAATTGTACAAAATATTCTTATTAATAATATAATTATTTCTTAAGATTTTATTTATTCATCTATTTATTTGAGAGAAAGAGAATGCACACAAGAGTTGGGGAAGAGGCTGAAGGAGAGGGAGAGGGACAGGGAGAGAGAATTTTGAACGCACACTTCACTGAACGTGGAGCCCAACCTGGGGCTTGACCTCACGACCCTGAGACCATGACCTGAGCTGAAACAAAGAGCTGACTAAGCTAGCCAGCCTCCTCAATAATAATATAATTATTGTAAAAAAAAAAAAGGTATTTATTAGAAATCTTGTATCTGGCAATATAGCTGGATTATTTGTAATCTATTTTGCAGTATGATACAGAAAGTCTTCTAGGTTTTTTCCTAATTCTCTTATTTTTATGATTAATGAGATCTATGAAGTTTAAATCATTGAAGACAATTAAAGTAACTAGCAAAGAGGTGACTAGAAAAATTAACAGACTGATCCTTTTTTTTTTTGTCTTTGTCTCTCTCTTACAAAGATATAATCAGTCACTTCATAAAGTGCGTTGTACCTATGAGTCATATGTGCAAGAGATGAGGAGCTAGGTATAATTGGAAACCTGAAATCACTCATTTAAGATTTTGCTTAAAATTATACATGTTACATAGAATTTATTAATCCATACAACAGATCTCAAATAAATATTATTTGTAAGCCAGAACACTTTTAGATACTGGAAAGTCAGTGATGAACAATGCAGACAAAGGCCCTGGTTATTATAGACATTCCATTTTAGAATACTGATATGCATGCTCAATTAACTGATATCATTTAATGGTAAATGTTTTTAAGGGAGGAGGTCAGGACTGACAAAAAGTAATAGCAACAATAATAAAAACAAATTCATTGAATATCTGCATTGTAATAGGCATGGAGTTAAATCAAAACTGCATTGCATTGTCTCATCTAAATCCAAAAAACCCCATATTAATTACATAGCACATCTCCCTCAGTTTATAGAGGAGAAAAGAGAAACAAAAAAATTAACTAACTTAGATTATGTCTCTCAGAAAGGAGATTGTCAATAAATGAATATGAGGTAAAATTGCTTTTTGGGATTAGAGATTAAAAAAGGCATTTAGAACATTAATAAAATATATTGCCATTGTATGCACTATAAATTGACAAATAGTTCGTAGACTAAGAATGACTTGTACTTTAAAACAGTTTCAGACACAGCAAATTGTTTAATTGACTTTTTTTCTAATCTATTCTTCTGTGCTGTGTATTCATAGTATCTGGGCAGACTGACAAGAGCAATATGTATTTTATGAATAAACATCTGAAGAAACTAAGATACACAGCTGCTGCAAATGTCAGTTTCCATCATTTATGATACTCACATATTGCCCATTATATGCGGTCCTCAGAAGGCGCAGGATGCAATCATTGCTCTCATAGCAATAATACAGGGACATTGTATAGGCTCCAGAGGAGGCGTTCTGCTGATCATGGTGGTATCCTCTACTTTAATTATGCACTATATTTGCATTATTGAGAGCACAATTGCTGCCAAGGAACTGTTATGATGTCAATGCAATTACACTGATATTATGCTGTTTCAGCATTGTTCAAATGTGAGATCCTTACTATGCAAAATTGGATTAAAAAAAGGCAATAGGATATTTATATTACCCCCATCAAAAGGATATTTGACATAAATCAGATGTCATAAATCAGATGTGCACACTTAAAGGTTGCTAAAGAATTTAAATAGTTTTGTAAGCTTGGTAAAGATTTATTGTACTTGCAGAATTTTTTTGTATACTGAGAGATATTTAGTTTGAAATGTATAAAACTGCTAATAGTCAACCATTTTTATTTTTATTTCTTTTAAAGATTTTATTTATTTATTTGACAGAGAGAGACACAGCGAGAGAGGGAACACAAGCAGGGGGTGTGGGAGAGGGAGAGGCAGGCTTCCTGCTGAGCAGGGAGCCCGATGTGGGGCTTGATCCCAGGACCCTGGGATCATGACCTGACCGAAGGCGGATGCTTAATGACTGAGCCACCCAGGCGCCTCTAGTCAAACATTTTTATCCATGAAAAGGGCAATTTCAATGATTCCACCTTGTAAAAAAAATGGCTGCTTAATTGCTAATGTCCCTATAAATACTGTATTTGAGAGCTGACATATTTGTTTATCGAATGTGATAACACTTGTTGAAAAATAAAAACAAAACATGTTTTTAAAAGACCTCAAATTTACTTGACTTAAGCCTTTCAAGTTTATATATACCATGATATTATGCTGCCCATATAAGACATTTGCCATAAAGCTAAATGATCATTTATCTCATTCACATACTCAGCAATCATTTTAGTAAGCAGTTACTATATTTCAGGAACTATATTAAGCGATATAAAAACAAACAAAATGACAAAAAAGTCTTTCATTGATAAAATTGCAAGCTAGACACAAACACCAATCTGTAAATCAATATGTCATGACGATTTCAAAAGCAGGGATATTAACACATTTTTACGTACACATAAAGAAATTAAAATAGAGTAATGGGAGTAAACTTAATTGATGAGATGACATTTGAACTGGATCTTACAAAACGGTAGAAATTGGTCAGGTAATGAAATGAAGTAATGATTTAGGAAGGAAAAGTATGTCTAAAAGGAAGGAGACATAAGTCAGGCTCGTGAATTAGCAGTTAGATCAATGTAGAAAGATTTTCACCACACTGGGAATCAGAAGAATGGAAGAGAAGGGGTATAAGGGTTACAGGTGACAAAAATAGGATGGACATTGATAATCATGTAATTTGTATGTCCTTTTGAGGAGTTTTGATCTTAAGTTGTCGTCAGCAGGGTTCCATGAGAGCTTTGAATGCCAAGAAGTGCTCTGATCCTTCCATGTAGGAAACATTTCATGTCAGGAATGCAGGGAACAGGAATGCATTCATACAATGCTGCTCCTTCCATTAAATGCTCCCCTCTTGCTTTCTCCAGTTCCTTCCTGCAATGCTAATTTGTATATGAGGGGTCAGGAAGTGGAACAACTGAAGATAACTACTGAGTATCTCAGAGGCCAGCACCACAAAGCCAAGGGACTTTCAGGCAGCAGTCTTGAGGCTCATATGCTGGAGACTGGCAAAATTTCACACCTGATCCACAAAAGTCAGGGTACACCCCTCCTATAAGTGCATAAGTTATATCTCCTTCTCTTCCACCTTCTAATCTCAGTCTTCATTTGTGAAGATGTCAAAATTCACATAGACAATCTTTCTAGCATTCTGAGCTCTCATGTTTAATATCCTCAATTCCAACGATCTCTTTCTTCACCTTGTCTCTCCCAGTGACACCCACAGTAATACGATTGTTGCTGTCATTGTCAATCATGTACCATTCTCCCCAAATCTCTATTTTGGGAGTTCTACTCTTTGCTTACTCTTGTTTGCAGAGTTCACTTGCTCTAAAGTTGCCACTCTGTATGTTATTCAGTCACATTTGTACCCCAACATATTTCCTTTTCCACACTGCCCTCACATCCTTTTTTACCTACTTAAATCAATTTAGAATGGGAAGTTCTATTTGTTTTTACATCTACATACTCAACTCTTACTTTTCTCTCCTCCCACCACACTTTGCCAGCCGACTTTCAACCCAAGTTACAACTAATCCTTGATTAACTCTTTGTCTATAGCAAAACAGTTGAAGATGGCGGTTGAAAACACACAACTATCTGGTTCAACTTTGAGAAATCTGAAGTGGACCCTCAGCGATACTCAGAAAACCTATTATATTTCTCTAGTAATTTATTACTCCACTCTCTCAGATAAATATTTTGCATCTACTTCTCTCTTCAGATCTAATGCTCTTGCCCCTATGTCTCTCATAGAATAAGTCCACCTGTGAAATTAGCAGTCACCAGAGCTCTCATTTTCACACCACCCATTATACTGTTTTACATCTGTTGCCACATAGCCTCCTGCTTCCTGCTGAAATGCATAAACTATCTTTGCTCCACATGGGGTAAAAGACCCCATGTTCTCTGGGCAATACCCCCTCTTGCTTTCTCCAGTTCCTTCCTTCAATACCCCCTTACCTCTTAAATCATCAAACTTTTCCTTTCTTTTGGATCATTAACACTTGTCATATGAGCATGCTGTTATTTAGTCTATTAAAAACATGCTCTGATCCTCGACCCAATCCAATTATTGTCCTGTTCTTTGCTCCTTTTTTTTTAAAGATTTTATTTATTTATTTGAAAGAGAGAGAGAATGAGAGATAGAGAGCATGAGAAGGAAGAGGGTCAGAGGGAGAAGCAGACTCCCCGCTGAGCAGGGAGCCTGATGCGGGACTCGATCCTGGGACTCCAGGATCATGACCTGAGCCGAAGGCACCCAGGCACCCTTCTTTGCTCCTCTTAAAGGTAAATCACTTTTAAAGATGTTGTTCACTGGCCCAGTCTTTGATTTCTCACCTATCATTCTCTCTTCAGTCCATCCATTCCTACAGTTATTGTCCAGATCATCAGTGACATCTTTCTCACCTACGTTAATGCTCTTTTTTAAATTTACAGATTCCTATGTCTCTCAGCAACATTCAACTCAGTCGATCATTTCTCCTTCTAGACTTTTTTCTTCTCTTAGTTTCCAGGATACCACAGTGTTCCTGTGTTTCTTCCACCTTAGTTTTCTCTCAGCAGTTTTCCCTTTTTCCCTATTTCCTCTTCCTCCTTCCAACATTTAGGTGTTGATATTTCCAAGGTTCCTGTGCTAGGTCTTCTTCCCTTCTCCGTCCCTAGTCTCCCTAGGTTACTGTTTTTTGTTGTTGTTGTTGTTTATTGAGGTTTAAAAACAAAGAGCCATGAAATCAGTTTAATGAATCATGACCAGATTTTGCTTGTAGTGAAATAAAATGAGAATTGCTTTGGAAATGTCAGTGAATATCAAACATAGTAAGAGCATGAGAAAAAAGTTGTATTACAGCTGGACTGGGACGACATCTCTATGCTTAATTCTGAGTATGCCTGGAATCTTGTATCAACTCATGGTCAAGATCAGGATGAGTTTTATAACTAATAATGTATACTGGGTGAAAAAATTACCTGAAAGTACTCCAGACAAGCTTATTTTACATTATTTACCAATTTATGTTAATAGTTTACACTTGGCTTAACTCCTTATATAATCTGTTTGGGGAATATATCAGTAAAGTATAAGAAATGCCTGGGAAGGAAACTTTCCTGGACTCCCTTGAAAAAAAGATACCATGTGTATGTCTTGGTGGTTCATAAACTAAAGATGAAGTGCAACTTGTGCAGCTTCTAAAGGATCCTGGGGAGCTGTGCCTAGAAATCTGTCAGGCCACCAATAATTGCCTGTATGTTCGTTCTCCCATTGTACTGCATTTTTTAACTATATTAAAGCTTTAATAAGTATTCAGCCTGTGAAGTCTTGTGAGTCCTTTCAAATACTCAATCCTGTGTAATCAATGCAAGCAATTTTGTGAAAATTTTATTTCAGTATTTATACATGAATATGGGTTAAGAAGTCAAATGCTTTTTATTATAGATTAAGAAAGCTGCAGAGACATTGCCTTAGGTCATTTTATCCAGTCCCATGATTTTTAAATACTATTTGTATGTGGTGACTCGCACATTTTCTTCTCTAGCTGCTTCCCTAAGTTCTAAATTTGCATAATGCATGGCACATTTGATATTGGATTCATAATGGGCATCTCAACTACAACATATCCTACAGCAAACTTTTGATTTACTCTTGTTTTCTGCCATTTTCCCCCATATTACTACATCATATTGCCATTTATTCAATTGTTCAGGAACAAGAAAAGGAAAAAGAAAAAAAATTGCAGTCACCATTATCTCTTTTCTTTCCTTACTACTCTCCAAAATCTATTAGCAAATTATTTAGAATTTGGTTTAAAATATATCTCAAATCTAACAGTTGTCTCCACCAATGCTTAAACTGCCCCTGGCCAGTTAATCATCTACCTGGGCTACTACTAGTCTTCTACCTCCATTCTTTTTATGTATAGAACACGCTCTGGTGAACCATTGGGATTTCCCTTTTAACCATGGCATACGTTTTCCCCAGCTAGTGGGAATATTGACTATTGAAGGCTTACAGATGTGTTCTTTAGCTAAAGGTAGGTGCCTTTCCTATGGCACCATTGCTTCACTTTGGGACAACTCAGGAAGGCCTGTTGCCAAGTTCCATGTGGGATTGTCTAAAGCCTTTGTTGCAACTGTATCATTGTTTAAATTCTCCCTTTGCTCAATCCTGCTTCTCTTATTTTTGTTTCTAGGGAACCAAACCTAAGTCACCAATTTGGAACCATTTACTCACAGAATGTTTAGAATACCTTTCCATTAAAATCAGATAAAATCACTTCTCTGTTCAAATATTCATTGTTTTTCTAACACCCTCACAAAAAAAAAAAAAAAAAAAAAAACTGGTATGACTAGTAGGGTCCTAATTAATAATGACTCAGATTGTCTTTTACTCATTTTTTTAAATTGCCTTTATTTTTTTTTAATTATCCTATTCTAAATGCTCTGGCCACTTTTAATTTTGTTCTGGCAAATCTCCCTTCTGTGTTTGGGCCATTGTACCAGCTGTCCCTTCTGGCTGGAATGTTTATTCCTGATCTTCAGATGTTTAAAATCATCCTGTCATTTTAGATCTCA
Organism: Zalophus californianus; assembly: GCF_009762305.2. Lineage (NCBI taxonomy): Eukaryota > Metazoa > Chordata > Mammalia > Carnivora > Otariidae > Zalophus > Zalophus californianus. The sequence continues at coordinate 166,669,386 of NC_045598.1, read as the reverse complement.
ACTTCAATGTAACCTAACACCTTATTTAAAGAGTCCTTCTGCTTACTAAATTAGAAGCATCCTTCCATCTCCTTTCTATGACATTGTACTTTAATTTTCTGCATAGCTTTCATCACTAGGGTAATTTTCTGTCTCATTTATATATTTATGTATTTATTTACTGAAGCATGTACATATGCATGAATGTATATATGTATTTACTTATTTTTGTCTTTCCCAATTGGAATGGAAAATCTATGAAAGTGGAATCTCCATCTATTGTCTTTACTATTATATTCCACTTCATAGAATATAACCAGGACCCTAGAAGTCTGAGAATAACTATGCTTGATAACAAGTGACATAATGGCAATCATAACTTTTGTTAATATAAAACTCTTACTTGTCTGTTAGCTGTATCACCACAACTGGATTTCTTAAATATGTCTTAAGTTGGGCCACCTGGAAGCCAACCCAGGAAGGATGATTTGTGCAGAAGTAATTTATTAGTTCCCAGGAATACTTAGTGCTGGGGTTAATGTAGAGCATGAAATCAGCCATAATATCTGGCTTGCTAAAATGTAACACAGAAGCTGTGGGGGTGATGAAAGGTTTTGGAATGCTGAGGCCTACCTGACCACTCTGCCTGAGGAATGCTGCGGGGAGTTGCCTTCCCCTAGGCTTTCTTAGTCCAAACAGCCGCCCTGTGATCTAAGAGATGTATGCATTGTCCCTTAGGCTATGTTTAGCAGAGGTCCTAGAACACACAGATTAGCATATTGTATCTTTCCCGTAAACAGATCCTCCTGGTTCTAGTGAGACCCCGTATCACACACCACATGCTTGAGACACAGTGATAAGGATTTGTGATTATCCTGAAGGACTAATAAAAGCAGGAGCAAAGAAGAGCAAAGGGTCTTTGCTTCTGAGTGTTGACCTCCTTACCTTCTCCTCTCTTTCACAGCAAAGTTTGGAGTCCTGTTTTCATCCGCCGGTACAGGGACTGCTAGCCATTCCTGGCAACTTAGCAGAGGAGAAAAGCAAAAATGGGAAAGAGCCAAGCAAGGAAATATCAGCTAAAGTCCCAAGAGAGTATCCATGGTTCACTTGTGGATGAATACTCTGGAAACAGTGCAAGTCACATCTTGGGATTGTTCTAATCAGCAGTAAGGGATCTGGAGTATCAATACTCCCCCAACCTGTCAGGTTTTAGTTACAACCTATCACTTGTGACATAAATTCCTGGTCACTTGCACAGAACATACAAACACAGCAGACATTGGTAAACTGAAGGATGCTCTTCAGTCTAAGAACAGGGACATACCTAAAGAACTGAAAGGATGCCCTTGGCAAAAAAATTTGACAATATGTGGATGGAGCCGTGACAGCACCTGCTATAATTGGGCCTTTGAATAGAAGATTAAAATGACTGAAAACTAAATTATCAAACTGAGTTCAAAGCCTATCAACAAACTATAGTGTGGAACCAATATAGGTAGTTTTAAAATGAAACAGAATACTGATAAACATGGTCCTGCTACCTACAGCAATTTTATTCATGGTGAAGATGATTCATTGAAAGGAAAGGTTTTCTTTAACAAATGTAGTTGGAAACAATAAATAGCCACATAAACAAAGCAGAACTTGATCCCCAATCCACAATATCTATTTCTAAGCTAGAGCAAAGATAAAATATCAAAATATAATGATAACATCGATGTACTAGTAGAACGTGTAGGTGAATGATCATCTGAAATTGTTGTTCCTTTACTAAACATACCACAGAAACTAGAAACAATACATATTGGACACTTGACTACATTAAATCATAAATAATCTATATAAAATTAAAACCAAAACAAAAATAATTACATGACAACAAATTAAAGTAGTTGAAGGTATCACATTGAGACCTTTAAAGTCCCATTAATCCAATACAAATTACTACTATTTTATAGTACTTTATCTCCCCTTCTTTTTTTTTTTAAAGATTTTATTTATTTATTTGACAGAGAGAGAGACAGAGAGAGAGGGAACACAAGCAGGGGAAGAGGGAGAGGGAGAAGCAGGCTTCCCGCTGAGCAGGGAGCCCAATGCAGGGCTCGATCCCAGAACCCTGGGATCATGACCTGAGCCGAAGGCAGACACCTAACGACTGAGCCACCCAGGTGCCCCTTCTTTGTGAAAAATAGGCTATGAGACAAAATTTACTATAATTCATTTCATTCCCTCAGAAGGTTTCAAAAATCCTCAAATTCAGTTTTCATTGGTGTTCATTATTAAAAGGAAGCAAAATCCTATGGCCTATTCTAAAGATGCTACAAATGGCATCTTTTTCCCTTTCTAAAAAATATCTTTTTTCCCTAAAGTTTTCCTATTTTCTAGATCGCACATGAATACATAAGGATGTGCACATTTTAATTTATACACATACATATGCTTCACTGTAAATTAAAAATTAAGGATGCCATAGAGGAATAGTTAAAGGCAATGAGGAAGTGTTGATTAAAAAGGAGGAGCCCCTGGGGAAAAAACAATTATATGCAAATATCTGAAGGTGAGAAATTTTGAAAAGGCAATTGTCTTGCTTTGGCACAAAGAAGAGAATTGTGCTAATTGATAAAAAAAAATAACAAGTGAATTTTTCCTAAATTTTTCCATTAAAAAGTAGAGGTTATTCCATTTCTTTACATTATATCATCTACCTTCTTTTTACAACAGCTATAGGTTATTATTCCACTTCTACTGTCAAAATAATATTAATAAAAGATAAAAATTATATCAATAACTACATAGGAATAGTTCATTTTCCTTATATTCACTGTAACCATGCAACTTGTATTAATAAAAACTTTTAGTCTTCTGAAATATGCACCAAAATACTTTTTCCTTACTTTATGCCAAATTAGATTAGACTGGTTAGTAAATTCTAAGTAATTATTACATTCTGTTCACAATATCATATTCAGAGTCATACCCAGAGAAAATAATCCTCAGCAATTGTGCAGTGAGTAGTCTAAATAAAATCTGAGATCCCACCAGTTTAAAATAATAGTATTCCAATCCGTGACTCCTTATACCTTTGCTGATACCAAATATCTTAATTTGTGAATGAAGGAAGGCAACAAAATTGGGTACAGAACAAGGCAAAGCAAAACTCTGAAGAAAATTAAAAAAAAAAAGTTTTTAACATAAAAGAGGTTATGTACAGATTATAAAGTAATAACCAAAAAAGAATGATTCTAAATGTAATTTTGTTAGTAAGAAATGTTAAAAAAAAGAAAAATTAAAAGGGAGGCTTTATTAACCATAAAGTAAGATACAAGATAAAAACTACAACATTTGAACCACCAGTTCAGTATTAGTCAAAAGACTATCATCATCATCATTATCATCATCACTCATTCATACAGGTACATTTGAGGAACCTTTGTTTTCTAACTAGTGAAAATATTTCAGTGAACAAAACAGATTTAAAACTCCTGTCTCCATGAAGCTTATTTTCAGCAAGGAGAGCTTACATATTCGAGTTATCTTATAATAAACCAGTCAGTCTATACTGAGTGCTTCTTTAAAAGGAACTGTATTATCTCTCTTTGACTTCCAAAAACCTACATTGTTGTACATTACACCTCTAGTACTTATTTATCTTATAACTTAAAGTTTGTACCTTTTGACTCCTTTCCCCCAATGGCACTCTACCCACCCACTGCCTCTGGTAACCACAGTCTGATCTCTTTTTCTAAAAGTTTGTTTTAGTTTTTGTCTGTTTGTTTTTAGATTCCACATATAAGTGAGATCACATAGTATTTTTCTTTCTCTTATTTCATTTAGACAACACCTTCAAGGTCCATTGACATTTTCACAAATGGTAAGGTTTTCTTGTTTTTTATGTCTGAATAATATCCCATTGCATATATATATATATACCACAACTTCTTTATCTATCGATGGACATGTAGGTTGTTTTCATGTCTTGGCTATTGTAAATAATGCTGCTATGAACATGAGGGTGCAGATTTCAAGTTAGCATTCTTGTTACCTTCGGGTATATTCCCAGAAGTGGAATTGCTGGATCATATGGTTGATCTATTTTTATTTTTTAAGGATCCTCTACACTATTTTCCATAGTGGTTGTACCAATTTCCAATTCCACTAACAGTACACAAGGGTTCCCTTTTCTCCACATGCCTGCCAGCATTTGTTATCTCTATAATGATGGCCATTATAACAAGCATGAGGTTATATTTCACTGTGGTTTTGAATTGCATTGCACTAATATCTGGTGATATTGAGCATCTTTTCATGTGTCTGTTGCCTTTCAATGAATCTTCTTTGGAGAAATGTCTATTCAGGTCCTTTGCCCATTTTTAAATTGGGCTATTGGTATTATTATTATTGTCATTGAATTGTGTAAGTTCTTTATATGTTTTGGATATTAGCCCCTTATCAGATATATGGTTTCCAAATATTTTTTCCCATTCCGTAGGTTATCTTTTCACTTTGTTGATAGGTTTCTTTGTGCAGAAGCTTTCGCATTTCATATAGTCCCACTTGTGTTTTATTTTGTGGCTTCTGCTTTAGCTTTCATATCCAAAAAATTATTACCAAGATGCATGCTCAGGGGCTTTGTTTAACCTAGGAGTTTCCAGGCTTCAGATCTTACATTTAAGTCTTTAATCCATTTTGAGTTAATCTTTGTGCATTGTATAAGTTATTGGTCCAGTTTCATTCTTTTACATGTGAATATTCAATTATACCAACACAATTTAGTGAAGAGACTGTCTTTTCTCCGTTGAGTGTTCTTTCTCCCTTGTCAAATATTAGTTGCCCATATATACTTGGATTTATTTCTGGACTCTTGATTCTGTTCCATTGGTCTCTTTGTCTATTTTTATGCCAGTACCATACTGTTCTGATGTATAACTTGAAATGAGGAAATGTGATGACTCCTGCTTTGTTCTTCTTTCTCAGAATTTCTTTTTGCTTAATTTAGTGACATTTAAAATAATAAGAGTGATTCTTCCTAAGCCAGCTGTATTATTTTGGAATCACTAAAAGAGGAGAATATCATTAACATGCTAAAAATCAGATTGGTAATGGATCTATAAAATACATCACTTAGTTTGATTTAGCTGTACTTAGAAGAAAATCCATACCTTCAAATATTAATATTAATAAAGACAATAAGAAAATAATACATTAATACAAAATCCAATATGCTTAAAGATAAAACAAGCGGAATGAATGATAGAAGTAAAAGAATACAAGAAAAGAATAGCATAAGTAATAAAAAGTAAATTCTTTGAAAAATGATTTATATAATAAAACCTAATGTACATAAGGAGGGCAAACTTGCCTGTGCACAAAATAGAGGATTCTAAATGCAAAATCCTTACAGAACAAAGAGAATTTAAAGATCATAAATGACTATGCAAACAAATATATTCATAATTTGAAATAATCTATACAGGTAAATATGAAGATCAGATAAAATGATTGATTTTCACAAAAAATATATTTTTTCAGTAGAAGCAGAAGCTAAGACAACACATTTACATTGTAATAAAATGTCTGATTCCATTTTTTTTATGTTTGACTGATGACAACTTTTAAGCCTCCTAGCCCTTTGCACCCCAGCACCCCACTCTCCCCTTCTATCCCACAACTAGATATGCTGGTAAGAAAGTTTGAGTGCTACTTCTGGCATGGCAGGTGGTTCAAAACACACAAGCCCTTTTTTGTATGCAAGGGAACCCTTATCAGGACTCAACCCTGAATCACATGTAAACATACTACATACATGCATTTGAATGTGTATATGTGTATGGCATATATCATATAGCTCCCAAACCAAAATCTTTCTGAATGCGAAGACATCAAAGAATTATTGTTAATTTCAGTAGCAAAAATGTATGCCTTTTATTGCCACCATTATTAATCATTAGTAGAGGTTTTCAGCAGATCATTTAGTAAGAAAACTATAGGTACTGGATAATTTTTTATTATAATCTGGGAGTGGGGGAATATTAACTATGGCATAAGCAAATGTGTACTTCAAATTCAGTTTATCTACTATTGATGACTTTGTACTCATGCAGCTAAAATTTCATACATTCTTTATATTACGACCAAAGCTAAATGTTAATTGGCTGTCTGGGCATGATTGTGTTGCTGTTGATCTCAGAATCCACTCATTGTCTATTCCAAACAAACTTATAACAGTCCCTATAATACAAGGAGCTAACATGATGGAAGAAGAGATGACATAAGCAAAAGTTCAAATATAGTGAAGTAAAGAGTATCACTGAGTAAAAACAAACAAACAAAAAAACAGAGAAAGAAAATACTTATTTTTAAAGGAAGAATCTGGAAAATATTTATGGAGATAATGGAATTAAGCTTGGTCCTTGAAGTTTGGTTAATATTTCAATAGGTAGAAATAGAGTATTGATCCAGGAATTCTTGGCAAGGGGAACAGAAAAAGCATAAGTGGAGAGAGAGGTCAAGTGAATGTCATCTTTTGCACACAATGAGAAGTCTTGTATTCAAATGTGAAATTCTAGGTGTTTTTAAGAGCAACATTTAAATATTTAAATGATATCTAGAATGAAAAATCCTCTGATTCTTTTCTGATATCTATCTGATTATGTATAGTTATAATTTCTAACACCACTATCTCTAATGACTGCAGTGTGATTGATTTAGTATAACAAATCTTGAGAAAATATAGTAATCATATTGTGAGTCTTTAATGAACTAGTAGAAACAAGACTAATGAAGTGTACACAATTTTTCTAGGAACTTTGACCATCAATGAGAAAGGGTTTATAGCATAGTAATTATACCATAAGGTTAGCAGATTAAATAAAAGATATATTTAGATTTCAAGATACTCATGAATGTATTTCAGAAATAGTGGCTCATTTTGAAAAGAGGAAAATGAAAATGAAGTAATAAATTGTGACAATTATTAATTGTGACAAAAAGAAAGGAATAAAAGAGAACAATTGACATTAATGGAATGAGGTTTGAATAAGAATGAAGTCGTGATCACACAAGTATGGACCACCAGTTTTGAGGGAAAAGAGCACACTTAGTCATATGTAATAAACAATAAGTGATAAAAGTCACAAACTATAAGGGATAAAAGATGCACACATATTGGGAAGCCATTATCGAGACATTTTTCTAGGTTTCCATACCAACACTTACATTGCTCACTTCTTTCCTCCTTTGTTGTAATAAAAGTTTATATTTTATTCAATGCCTATCACATATTTTTTGCTTTGCTTTTTAATTTATTCATGAAGTTTAATATTATCTCAACAGCAATACAGGCATTTCTTTTTTTTTCCCCCTGGTCTTTTTAATTTTACTAGAGTACTATGCATATGATTAGTGCTTAATATAAACTTTGTTATATTGTTCATTATCCAGCAATAGAAGTTAATTTTCTACTGTTCTCAATTTTCCTTAAAGAATAACACATTTTCTCCATTAGAGTATTATTTACATTAAGAATAATTCATAGCTAAAACATCAAACAGAGTCTTAAAAAGATTATGGGTATTCTACCAAAATTAATGAGACTTGAACACCTCTAAGGGATTTGGCATCTATACCAGTTTAATTATTTTAATATTTTTTGAGTTATGCATTAAGAATTACAATGTGAGTATCATTAAAGAAGCTCTTAGAATTTAATAAGATGTATTTCAGTGATTTATATCTACTACCATTTCATGCTGTTGATGAACAGAATTTAGCTTGGTTGAACTGTATATCCTCAAAAATGTATTTCATCCTTCATTACTTTTCCATGTCAGCAGATGACAACTTTTGATACCAGTTAAAGTTTCAAAAGATAAAAAGTGATCTTAAATATTTATGGGGAATTTGGTCTATTCTATAAAATTTTGTACAAGAATTTTGGATTCAACTGTAAAGAATGACTGAGATGATTTAGTTAGAATAATTGCATATGCCAAATAGATATTCTATATGCTGAGGATATCATCATTGAAAGTTATTTCTTACTTGGATAATTGGAACTCAATATAATATAAGGTGAATTACATTAAAAGAAAAAAATCTAATTTATCATGTATAAATATATCGTATAAGTTAAATTAAATTCTAATAAACACAAGATGACACAAAGGAAATTTATGTAAATAAATTATCCATAAAATCTGCATTAGGTTGTTGTAAAGGAAGTATATTTATTCAAAATGACACTATTGCTAAGCTACATGGCTTTAATGAGAGAAATGAAATACAGAAACTGTTCTAAAAATGCTGTGCAAAGCTCTTCAGAGGGCGTGAAAATTACATTTACGTCTCTGTGCTATTTTTTTCTCTTTCTCTTAAATGTGTTCTGAAATCTATCACTGTTTTACCAAGAATTGCATTTTGCTCATTTTTTTGCTCAACAAAGAGGAAACGTTTATGATTTTGAATAATATTGTTTCTAATTTCAGACAGTTCTTTATTTCTAAAATTTTTAAGCCACTTTTTAGTGAAGATTTCATTTGCTTCATGCATACATGAAAAGCTAGGTTTTATAATGTTACTTCAATCCTTTTGATATGATAATGTAAAGTTAATTGTATCTCTTTTCAGCTACTGAAAACATTAATATCATTTCCTGTTAATGTGAACAGGTGGGGAGAAGAATTAGCATATTCACTAATTAGATTTTGTTTGCAATTTTATTGTCAAGCACCATGTCTTTATCTTCTAAGTTTTTAATGAGAGACTCTCACTCTTCTAATAACATTTTTGGCTTACAGAAATGTGTTTGAAATTCCAGATATATTTGAATTTCTTGAAACTTCCCTTTCATGGTAAGCATGAAGAATAATTAACATATTCTTGTGCTTGTATTCATAAGAAAAGCGTGAGATAAGTTAATTCCCTTATGTTTATTTGTTTTTAATAACAGTTCATTCTTTGCTACAAACCTAGGATGATTAATCTCTTGTTTACTAATGGATTCATTTTTCTCCAACAGTTTGAACTACATGTTCTGATAACTGTAACCGAGAGGGGCTTCCTCAGATTATCTCTACATATCAATCAGCAATGATGTCTTTTCATGCTTACAATGGTCACACGCAGGGCCAGTAACATAATTTGCTAAATGAAAAGGTGGGGTCCCTTTTTCACAAATTATTAAGAACTCCAAAATGGTAAGAACAGTGTTAAAGAGCAGTGCTCTTCTAAGCATTAGACCCTGTGTGGCTGTAGAGATCATAGGTCCATGAAACCGGCCCTGGCCACACACTATGACAGAATCAATATATCATAATGGTTGAGCTATGGCCTCATGCCAAGATTTTAATTCTATTTTATCAATTCTTTAGCTATCTGACTTGGACAAGTTACTCTGCCTCAGTGGTTTCTCCCCACATACCCAATGATAATATCTAATTTATGTGTCTGTGTATTTAAGAATGAATAAATTAATACATGTAAAAGATCAAAGAATGGTATCTGATATAAGTAAGCTTTCAACAATATTAGCTAATATTACTTTTATATGATGCAGCTATTTTTGAAAAATATAACCGGTGGGTCAATTCCAGTAGAAAACACCTTCCCACAATAATTCCATAAAATGGCAGCTTATATTTGGCACCAACCCCACTCTGAGAGCCACTGATAAGAGTGAAGATCAAAACAGATAACCTCAGATTCCCAGATTTATCTTATCCTAGTTTTGTATTAGTCTGGCATTTAAATTCAGAGGTAGAATTAAGATCAATCAATTCTTTGTAAATTCTGTGTGTCTAATGGACATACAATCTGAATTTTCTAAGCCAGGTTTGATTATCTATTTTTACTATTTTCAAAACATGATTAAAGAAATATATAATTGTATAATATCTATACTTACATTAAGAGATTTCCAAATTGACCATGTATATAATAAATGTGTGTGCATTTGTTTTAATCGGTAGTCTTGGAGCATTCAGTTAGACTAATCAAGAATTCATTCGTCCAGTATGGGTATGGTCAGCTAGGATTTAATCAGAATGTCTACACTCAGAGGTGTTTTCCCCAAACATTTTTACAATCCATATCTTGACTCAACAACAGAAGCTTTACCAATTATAGTAATGGATGTTAGAAGTGGATTCCCGTTGGTAAAACTATTAGTTTTAAAGTTAAGTGTTTTGTTTAAAATAGTTTCTAGGCTTTCCACAGTCTTGCATGTTTGAGGCATAAGAATCAAGTGAACCTTCACTCTTTATACTGACAAAGACTATCTCCTTGACCAAACATCACTCAGGCCCTTAGAGTCCTTTTATCTACTAAGCCTCAACCTTGGTCCCTATTCTTGCTGGGCTTCCATAGTCCAGTTGTAGCAAGAATTCTGTTAAGTTCATTTAGCAAGAATCCTTACCCTTGATATCTGATCATTCTTGGTATCAGATCAAATGCCTTATCCCCTACTATCCCCCAGGTGATACTTGATCACCTTGGCCCGACTTCAGCAAGAATCCTGTTTACTTAATTTGCAAGAATTCCCCCTTCCCTAGATGTTTCCTGTCAGTAATTTTCCATTCCACCTTCTGTCACCCAATGTGCTCCTTGGCCATAAAATCCTACTTCTTTTTATAATAGAAGTTGAACACAATATAAATCCCCCTATTGCAATAGTCCTGATACCTGTTGAGATGGTGCTGAATAAAATCTTCATTATCATTTTAACAAGGGTCAAAATAATTGTTTTTTGTTTAATAGTACTAAGAGATAGTATCCTGGACTTGATCCCTAAAAGGTTCTGAGTTCAACTACAGTATAGACAGTTCACCTGAGAACGCAGAGTTGGCTAGCCTAATCCTACCTCTAGAGTCTTTTATCATGCACCTCGGCTGAGTTTTTCAAGGAGGGTGCTTTTAGATATCCATAAAAAAAAAATAGGTGAGATTTTATTCTAGATGACAGAAGTGGGTATAAGAAAATTTCTGCCTATCTGTTTATGAATGACTGAAATACGGCAGAATAGAGTCTGAGATTTCTTTCCTTTTAGACTGGTAATGAAGTTAGTTGGGAGTGATTAACCCTCCTGTACCTCTAATAATTAACAGTTATCAATATCTTAAAAAAACTTACTTTGTAGCAATACCTTACAAAGCAACATTTCAACTTTCTTTTAGGATTTTTATATCAATACAATAACAATTCAGAGTAAAAGTTTTCAGAACACATGTTCTAAGTTTTGGTAAAGAAAACATGATTGTCATATATTTATTACTAGAAAGGGTAGAAAATTAATAATTACCAAAAATTCAGTAGGCTTTTAATTATATTAGTTTTGTAAGTATTATTTTTCCTATTATTTTAATGAGGAGAATACAGGTAAGGTATGTTTAATATCCTAGATATTATCATATAATTATTAAATAACTAGATGGGAATTCAAATCAGGTATAAATAACAACAAAATCAATGGGATTGTTTTTCTATTGTTATTGTGTGTGTGTGTGCACGTGTGTGTATTGCTTTGTTTGCTTATTGCTTTTATCTACTATGAGGCTTCCTTAAAGAAATATGGGAATAATTATAGAAAAAATCCTTGAAGAATTATAAACTTTGAGATAATTCCTATGAAAAGTACACGTTACCTATTTTAAATAATTATGCAGAAGCTATGAATGTTTGGTTGATTATCAGGCTCAACACATAAATCAACGTATTTACCAATAGTTATCAAGCCTTTTTGTCTTTTTATTTATTTTTTTTTGGCCATTACATTCAAGGAATTTTATTTTCTAAAAATTTTACCAGTTTTAGAAAAACAATTCTCACCAACAAATTTCTCCTAAGGTGTAGCATTATGAACCTACTTCTTATATTTTTTTCTTACTGTAAAATTTTTCACTTAGAAGATTCATATTTGCTGAATAACATATGACATGTATTATAGTTAAGGTCTCAGGCAAATAGTTGATAATTGATAAAATAGTTATTTGACCAAAATATTCATAGTAAATTGAATACCTGCAGTCTCAAAAGCATCCTAATCCTGTACCCAAACTAATTAAAAAGGAAAATAACTTTTTGATCTAAGAGAATTTGCATATTGGATTATTAGATGGAATTAGAAGTAAATCAATCACCATAAGTGGTAAACTGAATATAAAAGTGGAATCTAGAAATAAGAGTCAAAATCCATATGTGTATTGTAACTGAAGTTCAGTTTATTTATAAACATTACTATTAAGTAATACCATAGTTAATTTATTAATTAGCTCTTTATTCACTGATACTTTCATATTTGATTCACTGATACTTTCTAAGATAAGAGTTCAAGATCATAAAACATCATTTATTTTTTTCACTATCTAAACTAAGTGTTGCTTGGTTGGACCATTAATTGTATAATCTTGAAAACCTTGCATGGGTTATTATTTAGAAAAATGTGTTGAGTATGCTTTCTATTCTAAAGTAGTTTTAGTGGCACCTGGGTGGCTCAGTTGGTTAAGCACCTGCCTTCAGCTCGGCTCAGGTCATGATCTCAGGGTTCTGGGATCCAGTCCTGTGTTGGGCTCCCTGTTCAGCTGGCGGCGGGGGAGGCAGTCTGCTTCTCCTTCTCCCTCTCCTCCCACCCCCTGCTCATGCTCTGTCTCTCTCTGAAATAAATAAATAAAATCTTTAAAAATCTATAAAGTAGTTTTAAACAGTGAGACTATGAGAATGAGGTGATTGGACAATTTAAGTTTATGATTAGGATGGAAATGGATAGAGCTTGTTACATCTGGTATTTCAGACATGTAGAGTAGCAAAGTTTAATGAGGATGAGCAAGATTTGCAAGCAAGGGTTATGTCACAAAGTGCCTTGTACATCATGTTATGTTGTCAAGCTTTACCTTGTAGTACAAAAATGATTTTAAGAGACAGTCACCTTATCAAGAAGCATACTTACAAATACATGTGTATTTGTGAGAATTTAAATTAAATTGCTGACGAACCAAAATAAAGTTCTTTTCTCAAATTCATAAAGTGAGCAGTCACATTGTAGGCTGGTTCTCCCACCCTCAAAACGTGACTTCAAAAGTTGTTTCCATCCAACTAAAAGGTAAGAAAAAGTAGTTCAGGGCAAGTGGCTTCGGACAAATCACCTATCATCACAATCTATTGATCAAACCTAATCATTTGTGAAAACATATAGACAGCTGTTTCTAACAATGTTGCTTCAAAAAGTTAAGTGGTGGTTCTGTTATTAGAAGCACAAAGGAAGAAATAACACTTGGGAACAATTAAAATCTTTTCATAATATCTCATTAATAATCCCAATTTATCAAAGAGTAGACAGAAGAGGTGCCCTGGTTAAATTATTGAGACATCTCCACAGAACTCTAGAGGCTCTAGAAAATACAATTTTAGACCATTTAACAAAGATGAACAACAACAATAAAATTACATTTCACAAGGAACATTCTAGCAAAGTTTCTCAACCTCAGCACTATTGACATTTAGTGCCAGATAATGCTTCAAGCCATTCAAAGTCAGGTGTGAATTTTTTTTTTATTTTTTATTTAAATTCAATTAGCCAACACATAGTACATCATTAATTTTTGATGTAATGTTCAATGATGAATTAGTTGTGTATAACACCTAGTGCTCATCACATCACATATGAATTTTAAATGCATATGACTAAGTGCAAAAAGCCATTCCATAAAGGCTATGTACTGCATGATTCCAATTATAGGACCGTCTGGAAAAGGTAAAACTATAGAGATTATAAGTAGATTGATTTTTGTCAGGGGTTCAACAGGCGGTTGAATACATGAAGCATAGAAAAATTTTAAATTGTTTTGAGGGTACTGAAACTATTTTGTATGATTCAGTATTGGTGCATATGTGGCAGTGTGTATCTGTCAAAACTTATGGCCCTTCATAGCAATAAGGTGCAAAAGTTGATGTATGAAATGAAAAAAATAAATAAGAGGTCAAGAAATTTCAGGCTGGAATTCAGAGTGTGACTAAAGAATCTACCTGTATTTACCAATGTATAGTGCAGCCTACCTGAAGAGAGTGGAGAAACTGGTGCTAATTACTTTGGAAATGAATATTATCTGTAAGACTAAAGGCAAAATAAGCTGTATATAAGCACTGTACAAAAGTTAATAAAGTTGTCCCCAAAGGGTCTGGGCTATCAGTTCTGGAGCCACTATATATTTACACTTGAATTCAACAGTTAAGTACATGGATGGAGGGAGGGAGCCAGAATTCTCACTGTTAGAGTGAGAGGTTACAGACAAGCAACACGAGAACACTAGAATGATCCATGTGGTGATAGCATTGGAAACATAAGTATCAACTAATACCAATAAACAAGTACAAAGACTCCATGGAGAAGTGTGTGAATTAAGGACTGAAGCAATAAATATATAAGAGGATCCCAGAGATATGTGTAGTTCCACATAGTTAAAAAGTGCTGAACAAACAAACAAATGAACCCACAGTTTTGATGGGGTTATGTCCAAGGCACACAGGAGTGAAATGAAAGAGCTTCCAATGACCAAAGCTATAACAATTTAAGAAACAAAATAAATAATGTAGCAATGAATTCTAATCAAATTATAAAATAAATACCCATGGGTCCATACTAATATAAATAATTAAGTAAATATATTTGGAGAAGAGTCAAATCTCTCATGCAGAATTATCTCAATAATTTGTGCAGATGCTTTCATTCATGAGCATAATGAGTTTATAATTCCACTCCTTAAGTTGGGCTGCACATAGTGACTTCCTTTCATAGGGTCAAGAATGATAAGGCGGGAAATTAATAACTTCTCAGTGGAGAAACTTGGAAAGCACTATCTCAGCCAGTTGATCAAAGTTAAGATTATCCGTGATAAGCCATATTAATAGTATATACCTGATACCATGTGATGAAAATTATGTTGCCTCTATGAACTTCCACTGAAAAAAACATAAAATAAGTCTAATCATGAGGAAACATCAGAAAAAGTCTAAAAGATGTATATCTACAAATACATGACTGGTCCTCCATAAAACTGTCAAGGTCATCAAAAATGAGAAATGTCTGAGAAGGTGTCATAGCCAAGAGGACCCTACGGAGATATGACAACTAAATGTAATGCGGTAATCCTCAGTAGGAATCTGGAACATAACAATGAGATTAGGTAAAAACTAAGGAAATATGAATATATTATAAACTTATTTAGTAATCATTTATCAATGTTATTTCATTAATTGTAATGTACCATACTAATTTAAGATGCTAATAATAGGGAAAGTGGGGTGTGGAGAACATGGGGAGCCTATGTCTGTAACTTTTCTGTAAATCTAAAACCATTCTAAAATTTCAAATAGTAAATATTTAAACATTATCAGAGGAAAACCTGTATGGTAGGTAAATAAACAACCTAGATCTCAGAGATATTAACTGATTCCTTTCAACTCAAGAGTAAGCCATAGCACTAGAAGTTTCATTTAATTTTTATGATTCTTAATATTTTATTTTTGGTTAAACAAAACAATATGATAGAGGATTTTTCATGTGAAAAGATACTCTATTTTGAAATATTATTGAGGATCAAGTCCCTACTCCTCCCCAAAAATGTAACATGAAAATAGTAATTGAAATTTGCTTCGATGCTTATGAGGTTACTATCCTCAAAAGGGGAACAGAAAGCTATATCTTGTGTGTTTTTTCCCACGGTGCCCTTTGGCATTCTATAAAAAGATGTCCTTGACGAAAGATCTTAAAACTTTCAGTGACTTTTTCAAAGTGGGATATCTTGAAGTAGCCACTCTGAGTGACAGCTGAACACAAATTTCTGACTACCAGAAGAGGAGTCATGCTCACAGTACATAAATATTCACAGAGATGGTATCTTTAAATAAACTTGCAAATAATCTGACAGTAAAATGTATTTTTATGTTACCCAGTGGAATTAAAGTGAACTTTTTTCTTTTCCATTTTCTTTCAGTGAGTTTTTAAAAAAGTTGTTTCCAACTTCAGCATCTGCTACATTGATGTATATTTTCAAAAAAAACTGTTTGGTAGTTTTAATTGTTTTTATACTGGTCTTGAACAGGTGATTGAATTCTGATATATTTTTGAGTCACAGTTATCTTTATTTGCCCTTTACATCTTACATATCCATATTTCTGTAAAATCCAATGCCATTGGTTAAACAGTAATATATAAAAATAATTAATATGCCACTATATGTGGGATACTAGTACATGATTGATATGGTAAGTATCAGACATTATCAACAGTTTTACTCTATTACATTTCTTGAATATACACAGAATCTGAAACAGCTTGCACCTCTAACTTTAATTCTTGAGCTTACAAATAAAAGAGGATTTCTACTTCAGGTCAGTGTAGAATAAGACGGTTAGGATTAACTCTCCTGCTTGGAACTCCTACTATCCAGGCAAAGTATCAAAAATAAAATACCTTTGGTTTTCATACATTAGGTAGTAAGCAATGCAGGAAACTGAATTTGGGAGAAGAGGAAACAAATGATACTAGTGCTGTAATTGGGCATATGCCTTGGAAATTGCTGCCAGGCTGCAGAATGAAGAAAGAAAATCAAAATGGAGCTCAGAAATCTTACTAGTTCAGGAGATAAATCTGAGTCTGGAAAATCCAAGGCATATAGAATTTGTAGGGAAGTATACTGGAAAAGAAAATGTTACAGAAAGACAAAGCAAGGGAGAGAGAGGCCTCTCTCAAGATTTTTAGCTAAGGATTGATCAGCATCTGAGTGTGAAGAAGCTATACAAGGCCATGAAACTAACCAAGAGGAGCAAAGGAAAAAATCCCAGGTGCTCACATAAAGTGGAGATGGTTTCCTGTTCCTATGGTTTGGAGAAAAAAAAAAGAAAAACAACAACTATAAATCACAGAAGTAATTGACTCAGTAGTGGCAAAAATGAGTAACAGGCTGATAGCTGCTTGGGTCCTATAAAATGAAGCCTAAAAACAAGACTTGAAGGAAAGAAACTGTCTCCAAGAAATTTAGTGTCTCTCAGAACAAAACTCAAACAGACTTTTGGAAATACAGAAACATCTAGCAGCCAGTAGGGTAAAATTCAAAAATTCACAATATCCAATGCCTAATCCAAATTAACCAGGCATTCAAAAAGCAGAGAAACAAACTGAAGAGAAAAATCAAGGGAATCATACCCAGAATTAGCAGTATAGATTTCCTAGACAGAGACATTCAAAGATTTATTGTAATTAAAATTCATATCTTCAATAAGGTAAATGGCAAATTGAGCATTTGTGAGTATTGAAAAAATAAAAAGTCAATAAAATTAATTTTTAGATATGGGAAGTACAAGATCTATGTAATATATACTGTATGAAATAAACAAGATTAAAAACTGCAGGAAACAAAAAACATGGCAAGATTAGTGAACTTGAAGTTAACCAACAAAAACTATTGAAAATGAAATAGAAAAGAAGCTAAGAATGAGTAAACAGACTATCAAAGAGCTGTGGGACCACTTTAAACTATCAAATATATGTAATTTGGATTTCCAAAAGAAAATAAAAATATTTGAAGAATGGTTGTCATCTTTTCATATTTTATTAAAACCATAATTCAATTACATTCAGTAAAGCCCAAGTATAAGAAACACAAACTGCACCATGTTATATAAAATTAAATTATTTAGGGGCGCCTGGGTGGCTCAGTTGGTTAAGCGACTGCCTTCTGCTCAGGTCATGATCCTGGAGTCCCGGGATCGAGTCCCACATCGGGCTTCCTGCTCAGCAGGGAGTCTGCTTCTCCCTCTGACCCTCTTCCCTCTCGTGCTTTCTATCTCTTGTTCTCTCTCTCTCTCTCAAATAAATAAATAAAATCTTTAAAAAAAATAAAAAAAATAAAATTAAATTATTTAAAACCAGCGATAAACAGAGAATGTTAAAAGCAAATAGAAGGAAAAGAAATCTTGCAGAGAGAGACAAAGAAAATAATTATTGCAGATTTCTTTTAAAATCAAATCAAGATAGAGAATTGTGGAATGATGTTTTGATTGCTAAAGAATAAAACTTAAACTACATCACTAGTAATCTGTAACCAGCAAACATATCTTTTTCTCTTTTAAAAGTAGCAGACTGAGGGTAACAGAAAGGAGGAGGGTGAGGGGATGGGGTAACTGGTGATGTGATGAGCACTGGGTGTTGTAAGCAACTAATGAATCACTGAACACTACATCAAGAACTAATGATGTACTATATGTTGCCTAACTGAACATAAAAAAAAAATACGCTTTGACATGTACTAAAAATAAAAAATAAAAGTAGCAGAAGTAAAATTTTTGATAGCAATTGCCCAAAGGTTAAAAAGGCAGTTTAGGAGAATTAAATTGGGAGATTCTTACACTCCAAAAGAAAAGGCATAATGTTATTTTAATTTGATTTATTTCACATTTAATGTGATGAATTAAAATGCACTTACTGACCCTTAAAGCAAACATTTAAAAAAGAAATTAAAGCCATAGCTAAAATGACAACATAGTTATTAAAAATGATCAAAGAAATCCAAAAGAAGATAGAAAAGGAAAAGAATGGAACAGAGAGTAGAATGTTGGTTGCCAAGGGCTGGAGATGAAAGAGAGAGGGAGATGCTGGTCACAGGGTGCAAACTTCTAGTTACGAGTAAGTTCTACTTACTACTACTGTACAGCATGGTGACTATAGTTAATTATACTGTATTATATAGTTGAAAATTGCTGAGAAAGTATGTCTTCAGTGTTCTCAACACACACACAGAAAGATAATTATGTGAAGATATGAAGGTGTTAACTAATCTCATTGTGGTGATCATTTTGCAATATACACATGTATCAAATCTACACATTTTATGCCTGAAACTTGTATGATGTTATATATTAATTATATCTCAAAAAACTAGGAAAAGGTAAAATAAATGCCTATAAAACAAGAAAAATGAAAAATTACAGGTTGAACAAATAGAAAACAACACAGCACAAGACAGTACATTACTTTTAAACACAACCAAATTGATAATACATGACTTGAACCACATCAACCAACACTACCTAACTGACATTTGTAGAATACTTCTCTCAACAACAGCAGAATACACCTATTTTTCCCAAATGCATAGAGATTATATAGCAAGAAAAATCGTATTCTGGGCGTAAAGTCAGTCTCAGTAAATTTAATGATATTTAAATATTTCAAAACAGATGATGATTAAAATAGAATTGAATTATATTAGCATTAATTTGATTGAATTAAATTGGAAATAAGGAATAGATATTTCCAAAAGATTCCCACATAAATATTAGGAAATTAAATAATACACTTCTAAATAAACCATCAGTCTAAAAGAATACATAGCTAAATATAAAAAATTGAACTGAAAGAAAATGGAAACACAGCATATCAAAATTTATGAGATTCATCTAAGTCAGTAAGCAGACAGAAATTTTTAGAACTAAACAAAAAATCTCTAGTAGGAAAGAAGAAAGGTCTCAAATAGTGTCCTCACTTCACATGTTTAAAAAGCTAGAGAAGAAGAGGAGAGAATATTCAAAGAAAAGAGAAAAAAAATAAAGATAAGAAACAGGAATACTAAAACAGAATAATAAAAACAGAAAAACAATAAAATGAATGAATGTAAAAGCTGGCCCTTTGAGAAAATCAGGCATTAATATACCATAATAAAGTGGGTTTATTCCAGGAAAAGAAGGTTCTTGTAACCTTTTATTTTTTATTTACTTATGTTTTTAAACAAAGCTCTATGCCCAACGTGGGGCTTAAATTCATGATCTTCAGATCAAGAGCGACATGCTCTAAGAGCTGGCCAGCCACCCCACCTTTTAAGGTCAATGTAAGTCAATTTATTTAATAGACTCAAAGGGAAAACACACACACACACACACACACACACACACGTGCAAATCACTGGCAAATCTAATAACCACCCTTGATTAAAAAATCTCAGCAAGCTAGAAATAGTGGGAATTTTCTCAATCTGAGAAATGGGATTTTAGAGCAACATCTGACTTATGTCAGAGTTAATATTAAACTTAAATATTTCTCCTTTAACAGCAGTAAGTCAAGGTTGTCTGCTCCACCACTTCTATTCAACATTATAATCATTATAATAGAGGCTGTAGTTAGTGAAATATGCCAAACAAAGTTACTGAGATTAGAAAGGAAGAAGTAAAACTTTATCACAGATGGCATTACCATGTACGTGCAAAATCCTATGATTCTACAGAAAAGGGACCAGAACTAATAATTTATTTAACTTGGTTTTAGGACACAAAAAATCAAGCAACAAATCAATCATATTTTTTATATTCAAAGTAAATGCTAAGAATTGAAGTAAAACTACCATTTACAATAGTGATAGAAGTATGATTTTCTCAGGAATAAAAATGTCAAAAAATATACAAGACCAGAAACTACAAAATATAGCTGACAAAAATTAAAGAGGCAAAATAATTGGAATAAAATAATAAGATGTAAGCTACCCAGGAGGTACAATGACAGATTTCTCAGGTCACTTGTCCGATGACTTTGCATCACTGGTTATTCTACCACTCTAGCTTCTCCTTTGCTTTCTATGATGAACGCTTTCTTATTTTCAGTCATTATGGACTCTGTGCTATTTGTTCAAAATCCGGGCCATGGGGGTGCCTGGGTGGCTCAGTTGGTTAAGCCACTGCCTTTGGCTCAGGTCATGATCCTGGAGTCCCAGGATCGAGTCCCGCATCGGGGTCCCTGCTTGGCGAGGGGCCTGCTTCTCCCTCTAGCCCTCCCCGCTCTCATGTACTCTCTCTCTCTCTCTCTCTCTCACTCTCTCAAAATAAATAAATAAATCTTAAAAAAAAAAAAAAAATCCGGGCCATGAACAAGCCTTCCTCTTGGCTTTTGCTCCCTTTGTCTTCATTTATTACATTCTTTCTTCATATACCTTCATTTATTACATTCTTTCTTCATATACCTTTCTTCATATACCTACATGGATCATTTGCTCACTCCTTTTAGTTCTCTGCTCAAATGTCACCATATGGAGGGATCACTCCCAGATCTCATTAAAATAGCAGCTCCCTAACCTGACATTCAGTATCTACTTCACCCTCGTTTACTTTGGTAAAACCATTATTTTAACAGTAGGGACCGTTTTTGACCACCATTTATTATGTGTTTCATTGTTTAGCTAGAATGTAAGTCCATGAAGGCAAGACAAGAAATTTATCTGTCTTAATTCTTGCTGTATTTCCAACATCTAGATAATGCCAAGCATATCCCCAGTGCTTAATAAATATCTGTTGAAATTATTTGGAAAAAGGAAAATAATAATGTTTATATATTCATATATCTTATCTTCCTAAAACTGAATGTCTCTAATAAGCAATATTCATTTTCATATTCCTTTAAAATACTCCCATGAGAAATATTTTTTTCAGATAAAAAATAATGAATTAATGACTTGCCTGTATGTACACCAAACAAGCAGAAATTTGATTCAAGGACTCTGTTTCTGAGCTGATTTAAGTACAACACTGCTCCAAAAGGCAGAGGAAGCTGCCTTAGATCTGCTAACCTTTGCGCAAAAAGGGTCTTCAACTTACAGGTGACTCAAATATGTTAAGTTCAACAGCCAAGTATGAAGGAAGATTAGGTATAACCTGAGTTTCTCTTAGAGATGCAAATTGTACCATGAGTTTATATGTCTCGTGGAGGAGATTTGATATTTATGATACAAAGTCTAAAGGAACAACTAATTTTCCACTGTGATTCAGCCTGGTTCATCTGCATTCCTGTTTTGTTTTCTTTCATTAAGTTCCATGAGGACAGAAATGTTGTCTTAGAAATATTGCCAATTACGTAAAAGGACTTGGCAAAACATAGTGGCCAAGAGTCTGAAAGCTAGAAGTAAAAAGGTATATTCTATATTATAGTAATCACTTACCTTTTTATAAGCACTTTATAGTTTATGTGTATATAACATATACATATTCTGTTGTGTGTAAAAATTCTACAAAATATATATACCCATTTCTTTTTATCCTTATAAAATCCTATGATGCCAAAAGAGACTGTGTTCATACACTCATTTCCAGACTGAGAGAGAAAACTGCCTCAGTGAGAATGAGCAGTTTACCATGGGGTAGAACTGGAAAATGGGAAAGCAGGAGAAAATCTTTAAACTCCTAATGAAATTCTCTTTTCCTCAGCCCATTTGCCAGTGGAATATCTATTTTTAATTTTGAGTGGACTTTCATTCTTCATCAAGATCATAAATGGGTGTTGGTTGAATCACTCAGTCTGTGATATTTTGTTAAATAACAGTACAAAACTAATATAAGCAGGATTTTAAGTGCCAAATCCCCAAGCTCCATGATACAGGTAGGACACATTGTATTTATTTGTAACTCAGAGTGTTGTGAAATATCTAGAACAGCGCTGTCCAAAAGAAATAAAATATAAACTACAAATTCAAGACAAATATGTAATTTTTACTTTTATAATAATAACATTAGAAATAGTGAAAAGAAACAGGTATTATTAATTATAACAATGTATTTTATTTAATCTAATATATCCAAAATATTATCACCCAAATGCAATAAACATAAAACATTAATGAGTTTAAACATTCTATCTGTTTTTGTATTGTCCTCAAAAATACAATGTGTGCACTGCACTTATGGCACACTGTAGTTTGACTAGCTGCATCTCCAGTGTTCTCTAATAGTCTCAAGTGGCCAGTAGCTGCCATATTGCACACTGCCAATCTAGAACCTAGGGGATTCTCTGTGAAGTTCCTTCTCTTCTCTCCACTCCCTTCCTTTCCATCAACTATAGTACATAAGAAGAAAGGACAACCTTACCCGTGTCAAACAGGTGTTTTGATTTTTATGAACATAAACTGAAATAAAAGAACTCATTACCATACAGGTACATTTTGGAGCTGTGAGAAAGTTTCAATAGCTCACATTAGTAAGCAGTCACACTAGAGAAGAAAGGAGGTTTGTGTGTGTTTTAAATTACATTTTAAAAAATCTAGTAGGATATATGGAAAAGGCTAGAGAAATGCCTTAATTTTAATGGCAAGACAGCTTTTTGGGACATTTGGGAATGTTCAATGTTACTTTTTTCAGAGACTAATTATATGATTCATTTGGTAACAAAACTTATGGAATTATGGAGTGGAGCTGATTGCATATGCCAACTTTCTTTTTCCTTGTAATTTTGAAAAGAATGATATGGGAAGTTGAGAAATAATATTTTGTTGCCAGTATTATATTATGACCAATGATAAGGGTTTTTTTAAGTCAGATAGAGATAGATGATAGAGAGATAGATGATAGATGATGACAGATAGATAGATAGATAGACAGATAATAGATAGATAGATGATAGATAGATTGGATGCTGTGCTAACACAAAGGGTTGAATTGTCAAGTCAAAACACATATCACAAAGGCATTAAATTTCCCTAAAGACTCAAAGGTTACAAGTAAGCACAAGGCATAGAGGACATACTGTTTTCTAGAAGGGCTTAAATCCATCAGGTGAAATTTCCAGCTGAACATCTCTTTTTGTTCCCTTCATTAGGACAGTTTGGCTTACATTTAATAGAACTTACTGAAATACTCAGTTTTCTTTTTTGAGAATCTACTATATAACGGATATTTCACTGTAGTTTTGAATACTCAAGGCAAACTTCAAGGTCTAAGAGAAATTTATTAATATGCTCAAGGCCACTGAGAAAACAGTGATAGAGGATCTGGATCCAGGTCATCTTCCAACAAAAATTTATTAAATGGAGCAATTTTGGTTTGAGTACTATTCCATTTTATACACCATTAATTACCCAAAAGAACATTTTTATGTGTGTGTATGTGTGGCCACCTTCCACTCTTCAACCATCATGCCCCTCAAATAAATAAATTGTAGTTTATTTGTCAATAATCTATTTAATCTGAGCAGGAAGATCCTGTGAAAATATTTTATAGATAGAAACCCCATTTTTCCACTAGCAGATGGCATTAACATGTTTATAAATAAGTTCATTTAAAGACAACCACATGGAGGTCTGATTGAGGTCATTTACTCAGGTAGCCATTCCCCACATAGAGCTAGAGTGAGTTACTTGTTAACATTTCCCTCTCTCCACTCCCCCTTTCTTAGATTTTATAGTCCAATTTTTGGCAATAGGTAATATATTTTTGTGGAGATTTAAATACATGTTTATGAGTTACAGATCTACTGAACAAAAATATGTTTGCACTATTGAAATAAATACCATCCAAAAAGGTTAATAATCTGGAAGCTCTGATCACATACAGTAGTTTTTACATAATTTATACAACTTTACCTAATATGATATGAACCTAAATACTGTGTACTTCTTTATATCTCTCCATTAGATACTTACAGCGACTCATAAGTTGAGTATTTTT
Source organism: Zalophus californianus (assembly GCF_009762305.2). Taxonomy (NCBI): domain Eukaryota; kingdom Metazoa; phylum Chordata; class Mammalia; order Carnivora; family Otariidae; genus Zalophus; species Zalophus californianus. The sequence goes on along the minus strand of NC_045598.1, from coordinate 166,644,945 downwards.
ATCCCAATTCACAGATGAGGAAAATGAATCTGAGTTCTTAAATAACGTAGCCACAGTCTCAAAGACAATCAGTGGAAGAACTGATATCTAAATGGACTTTTATCTCACTCTAGCATTATTTACACTGCATGTGTGCATGTGAGAGAGGAAGAGCAGAGTTACAGGGAAAGAAAATTTATAAATAATAAGCAAAATTTATAAATAATAAGCAAAATTTATAAATAATAAGCAAAAATTAATAAGTTTACCAGGTATAAATAACTGCTGGAAATACCAGCTATATCACTGTGTAGGGAAACTGCATGCCACTATTAGCTTCTGTAAAACATATTGTAATTAGTTCACCTCACAGACAAGCAATTCAAAATGAAGCCATCCATTCTCATACTAAAGGAATGTTAATATATGTGTATTACAGAATTGCATAAGAAGAGGCAGGTGGCAGAAACGAGTAGAAGACTTTAATGGCAAGAGAGAAAACCAAAATGGCTCAGGGCCATCTTTTGCTTTACTTATTTATATGATCAAAATAAGATTTCTTAAAAAGATTTTATTTATTTATTTGTCAGAGAGATTGAGGGAGCAGCAGGCAGAGGGAGAAGCAGGCTCCCCACTGAGCAGGGAGCCCGACACGGGACTCGATCCCAGAATCCTGGGATCATGACCTGAGCTGAAGGCAGATGCTTAACCGACTGAGCCACCCAGCCATCCCCAAATTAAGATTAAAAAACAAACAAACAAACAAACAAACAAACAAAAAATAACCAAAACCGGAAACAGCCAGAGCCTGTGTTCTATTCTTATGACATGCTTAAGATGTGGGCAGTATAATGTTTTGGCTCAAAAAATTCCTCACTGATTAAGTTTGATAACCTCAAAATAGATTTTTATAAGATTTTACAGTGGTAGATACTGTAAAAAATGAGCCTAAATGCTGAATAAGGATTTAACTATTAGTTTAGTGACTCTGTGTACCTAAACATCTGAAGTCTACATGTTGTCCTAAAGGTTTGCTAAATTCGATCTATAAAGAGACAGAAAGGAAGGAGTATCAAATTATCTAGCATCAGACCAAGAAAAAATGTGCATATTATCGACTAAAAATTACTTATTACTTACACTCTGAAGATTGCTTGAGCACATAGCTGAATATTCTCCAGGTGCCCATCTGATTTATTTTAAAGAAAGTAAATGTGCAGGTATATTACTGATGGGGAGATTTTTATATGAAAAGTAGAAAACAATCACACTGTAATAATTTTAAATTTGTAATAAGTAAGTCACATCAGAAATATTCAGTTGTTCAATATAAAAATACTTTACATTTATAGGACAACCAAAGAGAGAAATTCTTGTCTCAAGAATATTCAACCAACACAAAATGAATTTATGACAGTATATGGATTGCTTTGGTTATACACTGATGTGATGAACATGGGGACTTTAAGGATATGAAAAATCCAGCCAAAATACACCCCCCAGATATATTAATGTTTATATTTGTAAGAAATTCAAGCATATCTACTTTGACTCACTATATTAAAAAATATATAGCTTAGAAAGGTCACAGGTAAAATAGTATGCCTAAGATTTTTATAGGTATTTCATTTTCTTTTTAAAAATATATTAATTCACATAAGCATTAAGCACAAAAAGTCAGCATAAATCCCAGCACTGCATGCTTAAAATTAACCTCAACATATAATACCTGGTAAGAGTTTTAAAAAAAACAAACACAGTGTTAGAATTATATTTCTATGCTGACTGAGCACCTGGTGTTTAAAAGCTTATGATGGGACCGTGTAAGATCAGAATCCATGTCTGCATTTAATAGCTACATAGTCATAGACAACGTGTTTCACCTCGCTCTAGCTCAATGGGTTTGTTTTTAGGATTGAATGAACACATGTAAGACACTTAGAAAACTACTTGGCATATCACCAAGATTTAATACTTATCAGTTGTTACTACTTTTTATGGTCTTTCTACATAGTGACACAACATTTCTTACAATTCACACCACTTCCAGACAGCCATGCTAAATTGAATTGGTCAAATTCAAATACAGTGAGAGAAGAAAAGTAATGGAAAATAAATGCCAGACATTGTGATGGAAACTGTATAAATACTGAACTGCATTTAGTTTTTTTAGGAAACTTCTGAGACAGAATTTTTTATTCTAATTTCCACATTTAATTCTATGATTTAGTCAGTTCAAATGAATTAGCCAAGGTCACACAGTTAATGCATGTTGGGGACAAAATTTCACCTTCAGGCATAGGGGGAGGTAATGAGGTGATGATAAAAGGATGAGGATTAATAAGTTTATGAACGTTTATTTATCTTAATATATAAAGTATGTAACAGCACATGGTATATATTCAGTGCCCAGTAAATGTTAGTGCATTTTTCACTGGTCCTATGCCAGTTTCTTTAGCAATTTCTTCCATCACCCTCCACCCATTCATTTACTTCATATTTTCAGCTTTACACAAGAAATTCCACACATTCATTTAAGGAGCTACCATGTCAGATGTCATGGATACTACAATGGAGTAATAAATAGAATGAAATAATGTAGATAGTGGCCCATATTGTCACTTTGGTATTTTAGAAGTTACCATCTTGTGAATACATAGATGTCTCATTGTTATATGGATGACACTCAAATAAAGTGGTGGAGGATGTAGATGATGATGACGACGATGATGATGATGATGAAAACCTCTGCCACTGGGGAGTGGAGGATGTAAAATTGATATCTATATGTTTTAGTTCTAACCCTAGATAGAACTTAGAATTATCTAACTTAATTCTGACTATTGTTTACTTACAGACTGATTGAAATGCTTTGTCTTCAAGGAAAAACAGAATACTTTTATTTTAAGACATAGAAGATTATGGTTCAAATAAAATAGGCATAAAGTGGAAAATCAATAATACTCTAGGGGCCAAGGGAATGTTTAATCCTCTTACAGAATAAGTATAATGGAATTAAACAATAGAGGAATCTATTTGCCTACTGGACTCTAATAGCAACTACAATAATATTAACAGTTAACTTTGATTAAGCACTCTTCATGCTACGTAGTACAATGATTTACATGTATTATCTCACTAATATTTTTTCCTATTTTACATGAGTAAAATGAGCCTTAGGAAAGTTAAGATATTTGCATAATATCAAATAGCTGTTAAATGATTGCATAGAAGTAACAATGGCATGAGATTGCCTCCATTGGTGAAAAACATTACAGTGACATAGAATTAACAACATAAGAAACAACAGATGTTGGGGAGGATGTGGAGAAAGGGGAAAGCTCCTTACATTGTTGGTGGGTATGCAAACTGGTGCAGCCACTCTGGAAAACAGCATGGAGGTCCCTCAGAAGTTAAAAATAGAACTACCCTATGGTCCAGCAATTGCACTACTAAGTATCCACTCAAAGAATACAAAAATATGAGTTCAAAGGGTTACATGAACCCTGATATTTATAGCAGCATTATCTACAATGTCCAACTTATGGAAAGAGCCCAAATGTCCATTGACTGATGAATGGATAAAGATGAGCATTTATTTGTATATATATATGTGTGCGTGTGTACACACATATATTTGTGATGGAATATTACTCAGCCATAAAAAAATAATGAAATCTTGCCATTTGCACTGATGTGGATGGAACTAGAGAGTATCATGCTAAGTGAAATAAATCAGTCAGAGAAAGACAAATACCATCTGATTTTGTTTATATGTGGAATTTAAGAAACAAAATGAATGATCGGGGAAAAAAAGAGAGGCAAACCAAGAAAGAGACTCTTACCTAGAGAGAACAAACTGATGGTTACCAGAGGGGAGGTTGATGGGAGGATGGGTGAAATAGGTGATGGGGATTAAGGAGTGCACTTGTGGTGATGAGCACCAGGTGATGTATGGATGTGCTGAATCACAATATCGTACACTTGAAACTAATATTACACTGTAGGTTAACTGGAATTTAAATAAAAACTTAAAAGAATATAGGGGCGCCTGCGTGGCTCAGTCATTAAACATGTGCCTTCAGTCAGGTCATGATCACAAGGTCCTGGGATAGAGCCCCACATCGGGCTCCCTGCTCGGCGGGAAGCCTGCTTCTCTTTCTCTCCCACTCCCCGTGCTTGTGTTCCCTCTCTCACTGTGTCTGTCAGGTGAATGAATAAAATCTTAAAAAAAAAAAAAAACTCAAAAGAATGTGGCACACAGACAGAACTCAGATTAACTAGAATATGCAGGTAGAGTGAGAGTCTTAAGAAGTGGTAATCCAGGTCCTTGATTCACAAGGTAAATCAGTAGTCAGCAGTTTTTCCAATTATTAGATGAAAAACTCTTGTGGTATGCAGAATAGTGATGCCACAAAGATGTTCACATTCTAATCCCTGGAATCTATGAATATATCACTTGCGGTGGCACAACGGAATTTACAAATGTGATCAAGAATTTTGAGATGGGGTAATTATCCCGGATTATGCAGGTGGGCCTAATGTAATCACAAGGGTCCTTATAACTGAAAGAGGGTATTAAAAGGGTCAGAGTCAGAGAGAAATGTGAAGATGATGCACTACTGCTTTGAAGATAGAGGACTAGAGCCACAAGTCAAGGAATATGTGGTCTCCAGAAGTTAGAAAAGGCAAGGAAATGGATTCCTCCTGAGAACCTCTTGTAGTCACATTGATATTAGCCCGATAAAGACAGTTTTGGACGTCTGACCTCCAGAGTGGTAAGATAATAAATTTCTTTGTCTTAAGCCACTAAATTTGTGGCAGTTTGTTATAAGAGCAACAGAGAACTAACAAAACCAGTATCTGTAAAGATTAAAATATAAAAGCATATTGAGCATTTGTTCGAGTAAAGCTTAAGGAAAAATGCTGATTAGCAATAATAATTATTAGAATTCATTGAGTACATACTATGTGCAAGTTAGTTATGCTCATATCAACTCATTAATGAGGGCACCAGAAATAACTCCATTTTACAGAGGATGGAAGTTTCAAGAACTTAAATATATGTCCAAGTGACAGAAGGTGGGTGAAGTATCAGTGAGAAAGATATGGGATGACCAGAGGAGAAACTCAGAACTGTGGTAAGTCACTGAGTTAAAGAATATCTATCATCAATAAAAATGACCTTTAGTTATTGCTATAATAATAAACTTGGGCTATCTGCACAGTCATAATTCCATGGCTCACAGTTGGCAAGAAATATGTACAGAATGTTCTCATATGAGCTTGTCTATGTGTAATACATAATAAATTATCTTAGAATATAAATACAAAGTCAAAAATTTAAATTAATCAAGAATGCTTAATTAAATTTATTGAAGTTTCAGGGAAAGTGCTCTCCTTTGTAGCATTTCAAAATTTATGTTGCCTTTGAACTTAAAAGAAATAATACTTACTATTCTTAACTTACTTTTCTTATATCACAGCAGAATTTTTATCTAGGTTAGCATGAAGCCAAAAATCTGATATCAGGGAGGGTTTCATTTTTTCAGGGCTGGGGATGGAAATAGTTCCATAGCTATGTTAGTGTAGAGATCGATCACTTTCAAAAACTAATGAGTAGAACTCCAGGTATTCTGAGTGTTGAATCACTAAACTGTACACTTGAAACTAATATTACATTGTATGTTAACCAATTGGAATTTAAATAAAAACTTAATAAAAAAACTGAGTACAGTTATTTCCCAACAAAATTCAAAGAAATTAGAACTAGAATTATAATCAAGAAATTATTTTTTTCACATATATTTAAGATTAAGTCTAGAAACATGACTAAAAGTCACAGAAGGATGTGGTATAAAAGGCTTAATTATTTCTTAGTGGAATACTCATAAGAGAAATTAAGGGTTTGGATCCCCACAGTTAAATAACTGATACCGTGTTTAGCAGATAGAATTGCTGCAGTATACATTGGAGGGAAGGAAGTGAATTACCAAGGTTCATCATAGGGAAAGCAAGCTATAATGACAAATGTAACAGGAAGAAAAGAAGATGCATGAAAGAAAAGAACACCCTGAAATGTATGAGATGTGTGAAAGAAAGCTATCCTCTACATAATTTTGAACTTGAGGGAGGGAGTAATGAATGTGGGATTTGAGGGAGAACTAGAAAATGAAGGCTATGATAAGAACGTGTGATTATGTGACTGGGAGAATTGTGTTACCAATAAAAAATAGAAAAGACAGGACACCTGGGTGACTCAGTCAGTTAAGCATCAGCCTTCGGCTCAGGTCATGATCCCAGGGTCCTGGGATCAAGTCCCACATCGGGCTCCCTGCTCAGCGGGAAGCCTGCTTCTCCATCTGCCTGCAGCTCCCCCTGCTTGTGCTCTCTCTCTCTCTCTCTCTCTGACAAATAAATAAATAAATAAAATCTTTAAAAAAAAATACAAATGTCAGCAATCATTTCAAAATTGTCAAATTCACTGAATTCCAGCCTGACCCTTTACCTTGATTCTGACACAGTCTTGCTCATATTCTTGAAACCTCTTCCTCCCTCAGCTTACATTTTGTTATGTTTATTTCTCTGTAAAGTGGTGGATTTTTAATTTTTATATTAATTTATTACATTTACTATATTACATTTAATATATGCTACATAAATACATTATATTGAATACATATATTAGGCAAACATCAGGGCTCCATCTCAGGACCTTGACTGAGATCATGACCTGAGCCAAAACCAAGAGTCAGACACTTAAGTGACTGCACCACCCAGGTGCCCCAACTCTCATCATCTTGAAAATCTGGTATATTCTTTAACACTCAGTTCATGTGCTCCTCTTTAGGAAAGGCAAGGCACAGGCTAAATTTGGTGTTCCTTCCTGATGTTTTTATTTATATTTATATCAAAGACAACCTAAAGCCAAACTTCCTAGAAGAGTAAATCTATTCTGTCTTCATATCTCCCCATTCATTTACTTCATAGCTTCACAAATTCTAATTCCATACTTCCAGGCCTCTTTTAGAAGCCTTCCTCAGGATCACATATAATTCTCTATTTGTTAAAGCTACTGGAAACCTTTCTTGATTGTAAAATTATGGTTAGATGATAGATTAAATAGATAAAAGACAGGTAGATAGATTTGCTCTTGCTGGTAACCTTCTTCTCCCTTACTTTTTCTGACATGACATCTCAGGTTTGCCATATTACTCTACATTAGTTTATTTTTAGCTCCTTTAAAGTTATCATTTTCCCTATATGGAAATGTTGATAATCCCCAGAATTGTGCCTTCAGCCCTTTTCTATTCATGTTCTACATATTCTCCATCATTGTGTCTGATATTTTTTTACCATTTGATTTTGACACAATAGCATTTCATGGAGGTAAAAATGTCTTCTGACAATTTTGAAACTCAGGACTGAAGCTTTAAAATGAGATCAGACATTTATATTAAAAACTCATACCTCAAAATTGGCAGTTGGAATAGTAGATATAGATGGGAAGAAACAAAAGAGATGGATTCTTTTAAAGTACAGAACAAGAGACAGACATATTTACACAAAACAGTAAACACAGCCCGAATATGTCCAGAGATGTCCCCATTTGAAAAATCTTGATCAGAAGAAATGCCAAAGATAAAGACATAGAAGAAATAATTAGAAAAACAGGAGAAAACACTAACATCATGATATTCAGGGCAGACAAATCTCAGAAGGAAATAGTCTCTAAAATTAAGTGTTGTGATGACTCCATTTAATTCTAGAGGTCTTTAGAGTTATATTAAACACTTATTGTTTAAAAGTTCCCAAACTGTGTGTAGAAGATCCTTGGCAAGACAAGACAAAGAAATAATAGAAGAGATTCCTAAGCATTATTTATAGATTATATAAATAATATGTGCTATGCACATACATTATTTTTACATATATCCACATGCTTAGGCCCGTACACATAGAACATACACACATACAGATGCAGTGATTGAGAAATTACTGAATGTATAGTAGTTTTCTCAGCCTAAAATTCCTTTCTCTATATTTCAATAATGTCTTCACAGCTAATCCCTACTCATACTTCAAGTCTCAGTTTGTGATTTCCTATTGGTCCAATTATTCTCATTGTCTACAACCATTCTTTATAACACTCAATATTTTTATAATTACTTAACAGATGTATTAATTTAATAAATACTTTTATCTGTGGTCTGTATTTTGACACTGGCTTACTCTAGGATAAAGCAGTGATCCAGATGGGTGATGTCCTTATTTTTATTAAGTTTAGTGTCTGATGGAGAAACTCTCATTAAGCTTTCTGTGAAAAGTACTAGGAGGTCAAGAGTTTTATGTAGGGTCATATATTGAGAACTTATCTGGTCTGTAAAGAGGGCAAAAATACAATAGAAAGTAATTTTATAATGTAAAATTTCTTCAATAATTCAAATACTTATAAGCAAGAAGAGAAAAATATCTAAGGACTTGACATTCAGATATGTAACTTAGGACCCAAGATAAGATGTTAACTTGTAATTTTAAGCCTTTTGAAAATCCCCTTTATAAGTCCCTTCATATGCTATCTACATTTTCTATAAAATTTGCTTCTGTACAATAGATGCACTAAATGAAAGTGGGGGGATTACATGAAGGTTCTCTCTCTCAATCTCATCCTTATTTAGTTTTTACATTTTGCTCCGAGTAATCACACTTCACCAACTTCGTAATATGGTTTAAAATGGCCCTCAGATCAATTGTTTGGAGATTGATAAAAAACAGAAGAAAACAGAAAACCAATAGAGTACACTCATTCAAATCAATGTGCTAGCCAATTTTGAACTAAGGTTTGCTATGGTTCAAGCCTGCTTTATGATGTTCAGATGCAGATGTCCTCAGCATGAGGTCTGGGCTTGTTATGATTTTCACCAAAAAACTAATGATTTGAAAAAATGAGAATGGTTATATTTTAGAGATTTCTGATGCCTATCCCAGCTGGGAAAGCAGAAACATTTAAAAATACAGTACCAGAAAGACTTTTTGGAGAGCTGTCAGATTTTAACATTATAGAGTTACATAATCATTCCATTCCCTAGTGCACGCCAGAAAAGAATGGTTGGGAATTAATGAGTGAATCCAATTGCATTGTTTCTCTGCCAAGTCTAGGCTGCGCCCTCCCCATTCATTCATCAGAAAAAGAAGACTTCTATACATTTTTTCTATAGTATGATTATTTGAACATCTTTTTTGTGTGTCTATTATAGTGTTATAAACAGAAGTACTTCTGCCATTTTATCTTTTAGTTGTCTTAAATTCATCCAAATCTATGTAATCACTGTTTCCCAGGCATGCCACACACACACCTGCTTCCTTTATTTGTCACACTGTTTTATTCTTTGGAATGCTTTTATACTTATTCTCTGAATGTTTTATTTCAGTGGCACCCAATCTCTGTGGCCAAGTGCAAGCTCCTCTACCAAACAGTTATGACTCTTTCCGATGTTTTTCTATCACTGTCATCACCACTGAGCATTTGTATAGCAAACGTTATACAGAGTATATCAATGCCAAGTATTTGGGAGGAGGTGCTAAAATAGAATTTAATACACACATGCACGTTTTGAACATAAGGCTTAGATACAAAACATATATAAACAGGGTGAAAAAAAAGGGCTACAGTCATTCCAAGACAGCAGAATTTACTTTAGTCTAAGTCATATAGCATAATAGCAAAGACTAGCCTACATAAGTAATCAATTTAAATTTATACATATCTTTTGCCTTGTTAATTAAATTGTCTTCTTGACAGAGGAGAACAAGTGCTATCTATATTTTATCCCTAATTTCTAGGCAACGTTTGCTACAGATTCAATCAAAGTTTGTTATATACCTACTATGGACAAAGCATTATTCCAGACAATTTCACAGACATCGTTTTATTTTTTTTCTTTACAAATCACTCAATAATTATTGATTACAATAAAGATCAGCAAAATCACATCTTTTAACACTGCTTTTCAGATTCCAATGCAGATTCCCCGTTTGATGTTGCAGTTTCATATGCTATTTCATTTGGATTAATAATATTTTATAAGGAGATATATAACAATAAACATATCCTCAGTATGATAAAGTTCAAGATTATTATTATATTAAAACTTTTATTTTCAAATAAATAGTATTTTGTTTACTTATCCAGGTATATATTGATTGAACCGAGAATGATGCATAGTTCACAACAGTAATAAAATTCTGAGGTAAAGACAAATTCACAGAATGTATATAAAAGACTTCTGGGAAGGGAATATTGTGAAAACAGATCAGCATGACAATAGATCCAAAATAGACTCCAGACATTTGTTTCTTATACAGTATAATTTGCTTTCAATTGGAATAAAAACATATAGTCAACTTTTAAAATAGAATAAGGAATTTTAAAAGAAAATAGTATAAAGAGTTTCATGCTATGCCAGCATTTTGTGATTGACTGTGCATTTTCAGTTATTTTGCAAAATCATATATAATCTGACTAAAATATTGTGCTCTTAATATTTTCATAAATAACTCCCAATACTTTCATTTTCTTCAGCCTTGGCATAGAAATTGATAAACTAATTTTCTATACAACAGGTAGTTTTTACACCTTGAAAAATACACTCATAGTCATTATCTACCATAAAAAAGAATGAAATCTTGCCATTTGCAAGTACGTGAATGGAGGTAGAGTATATTATGCTAAATGAAATAAGTCAGTGAGAGAAAGACAAATACCATATGATTTCACTCTATGCGGAATTTATGAAACGAAACAGGTGAACATAGGGGAAACAAAAAAAGAGAGATGCAAACCATAAAACAGATTCTTAAGAGAACAAACTGAGTTGCTGGAGGGGAGGTGGGCAGAGGGATGGGTTAAATGGGAAGTGAGCATTAAGGAGAGCACTTGCTGTGATGAGCACTGGGTTTTGTATGCAAGTGATGAATCACTAAATCTTACACCTGAACCTAATATTACACTCTGTTAACTAACTGGAATTTAAATAAAGTCTTGGAAGAAAATAAAACTTAAAAAAAGGAATTAATAGTATTACTAAAAAATGGGTGTGAAACGAGAGATTAAAAATAAGAAGATTGACTGAATATTGATTTAAAGAGTATTTAGAACCCCATATCTCCTCTTGCCTCAGATTCGTGGATGGTGGCCATGTCTTAGCACCCAAGCGAAAGTCTGGGCTTTATTCTCTGGTGAGATCTCTCAAAAGTAGGATACCAGGCACAAACCCTAAACCTAATGCTAATCATAACCTTAACACTAAACCTAACCCTAAACTTGAACACTAACCCTACCTTAATGATACACCTAACCCTTCCCCAAATTATAACCCCTAATCCTAAACCTAACCATCTTGAGAGATTTCTGAACTGTAGAATACCAGGTACATAGACTCATACTAATGTTAAACAAATTCAAACCTTAATCTTAACCCTAAACCTACAGTTAACCTAACCCTAACCCAACACCTAACTCCTAAAGCTAACTACTAACCCTAATTCTGACCCTAAACCTAACACTCTAGAGAGGTCTCTGAATACTTCAGAATAATAGGAACAAACACTAGCCCTAATAGTAATGATAACCTTAACCCTAAACCTGACCATAACACTTAACACTAAACCTAACTCTAAACATAACCATACCCTACTCCAAATTGTAACTGTTAACCCTAACCCTAACCCTAAAACTGACCCTCTAGAGAGGATAGCAGACACATACCCTCACCCTAACTCTAACCCTAAACCTAATGCTCGGGAGAGGCTCTGAGCTGCAGGATACCAGCACATATTCTTTTTCCTTTCTTTTCTTTTCTCTTTTTGAAGATTTTATTTATTTATTTATTTGACAGAGAAAGAGAGAAAGGGAGAGTGCACAAGTAGGGAGAGCGGCAGGCAGAGGGAGAGGGAGAAGCTGGCTCCCTGCTGAGCAGAGTGCCTGACATAGCGGCTCTATCCCAAGACCCTGGAATCATGACCTGAGCCAAAGGCAAATGCTTAATTGACTGAGCCACCCAGGTGCCCCCCAGACACATATTCTCACTCTAACCCTCACCAAACCCTAACCTAGATGTGAGAAAATGGGTTTCTGAACACATAATAAGGAAGCTTAGAAGCAGCCTATTATTCTGGAGAAGATCCTAAATATTTAAGAAATGGCATTATTTCTGAAAATGGTTTTGAACATAGCGATAAATACAGAAAGAACAACTGAATATCAATTTAAAAAGTATTTAAGAGCCATAAATCCACTCTTTGCCTCAGCTGGGTAAATGGCTGCCATTTCTTTTCTCACCCCAGCAGAAGACTTGGGTTTTATTCTCTGGAGAGGTCTTTGAACGGCAGGATGCCGGGCATATAACCTAACCTGAACTCTAACCCTAGCCATATCCCTAACCTTTACCCTAACTCCTAACCATTATCCCATAACCCTAACCCTAAACTTAACACTCTAGAGTGACCTCTGAACTGACCTCTGAACTATATAAGCAGGCACATACCCTCACCCTGTCCCAAACCTTAACTTGAGCCCTAACCCTGGCCCAAAACCTACCCCTGACTCTAGATCTGAGGAAAAAAAAAAGAGGTGGTATGTATATATACATATACACATAGACCCTAGTGTGCATGCATATATATATGCATATATATCACACTTAATGCTCAATATAACTAATGATTATTGCAGAACCGTGTTATAGATGGCATATATATATATATATATATATATATATATATATATATATAATGGAATATTATTCAGCCATAAAAAGAATGAAATCTTGCCATTTGCAACAACGAGGATGAAACTGGAGGGTATTATGCTAAGCGAAATAAGTCTGTCAAAGAAAAATACTATACGACTTCACTCCTATGTGGAATTTAAGAAAAAAATAAACTAGCAAAAGGAAAGAAAAAAGAGAGAGAGAGGCAAACCAAGGAACAGACTTTTTTTTTTTTCAAGATTTTATTTATTTATCTGAGAGAGAGTGAGGGAGAGAGAAGGAGCAGGGAGAGGAGCAGAGGGAGAAGCAGGACCCTGGGATCATGGCCTGAGCCAAAGGCAGATGCTTAACCGACTGAGCCACCCTGCCCCAGGAACAGACTCTTAACTATAGGGAACAAACTGATGGTTACCAGAAGGGATGAGGGCAGAGGGATGGGTGAAATAGTTGATGGGGATTAAGGAGTGCACTTGTGATGAGCACCAGGTGTTGTATGGAAGTGTTGAATCACTACATTGTATACCTGAAACTAATTATACACTGTATATTAACTAGAATTTAAATAACAACTCTAAAAAGATCAAATTTTTTTTCTGAGCCACCCAATAACTAAAGATAAATGTATTTGTGTATTCTTATTTATTTATTTAATTTTTTATGTCAGAAAAGCAATGGTAGTGAACATTTAACACTCCTGTATATCAGAGCCTCTAGTAATATGGCCATTTAGCCAAGATGATTGATATTTGTTAAATCTGAAGACCCTAGTGCATCAACTAGCTATCATCCTCTTATATTTCTACAGAGAATATTAGCTCATTGATTATTAACATTCTCATTGGGTTAGTTGAGAATTCTTACATCTCCAAAAATGTAATCAAAACCCTGAGAATTATCTAAAGTTGATATACATTTATATAAGCTTAAGAACCATATTTGGGTATATTTATGTTTTCTTTAATCCTTGGGAATTTTCCAAATACTTAATGTTCACTATAACTAATGGTTATTGCAGAACCTTGTTATATATGGCATTAATTTTAACTTTCATTCAATTCATCCATGGAAAGCTGTGTATTATACAGCTTGCAGAAAAATCTGATACTAGTAAGACACTTCTTACACGAGTAAGACAGTTCTTCCAACATTTAAAAAATACTGGCATTTACAGGATGTGGTAATATTTATATGGTAGAGTGGGGAAAACAGATTATGTTTAAGTAGAGACACCTTGACTAGGGATTCTGGCCTGCTAGGGATGACATAACAAATATCTCTGTGGACTGTAACACAATTGTGATACAGCAGTAAACTGCCAAATACCAATTGGGAAGCTGTAGGTTAAGATACTGAATATTCTCGACATTTAATATAAACTTGTGGCATATTTATCTATTGATCATGTTGGAAAGCTTTTATTTTGTTTTGTTTCTTTTTGATTTTGTATATACAAGCACTATTTAATGGAGCTCTATTTATTTGTTTAGGGTCCAACAAAAGCAGATCATTGAAACAGGGATAAAGTGAAAATTTGGGAGTAATTTCAGAAAATACTCATGGAGAGTGGGAAGGTAAAACTAGAAAGAAAAGGAAGCCAATGAAGGATGATTTCAAACAAGTTTCCACTCTGAGCAAGTGGGGCCTTATCCCAACAAAGCAGCATAGACAATGGTATAGAACACACACCTGAGTCAAGGGAGCTGTTATCTCCTCTGTCATTGGGTGAGCACAGCTCTGGGGGATGGGAATGCTCATTTGCAGTCCTGCAATTTAGGGGCAATATTGGCCCCAGCAGCCAGGTAAAAAGTCTCAGGTAAAGAGAGGTGCAGTAAGAAATCCAGTAGCATACATTAAAAGACTAAGCATTTAGGGGATATGGACAGAGCACTTCCAGGATGTACTAATATTTGTCTTCGTCAGAGTGAAAACTACCATTGCTTACAAGTTTAATAATAAGTTAATCAATTTTATGTTCTTAAATCAAGAGTGAGAAAACTAGTGTCCACAGGCCAGATTCAAATTTGAAAAAATAAAGCTATAAAAATATAGGAAAGTAATATCCACAAAAAGGAATATTCTAATTAGTTAACCTTTAAAAAAAAATCACTAATTTTATTACCTGGGCTTTCATGTAATCTGTGCAAGTTTTCTATGTCATCTTTCCTTAAAAAGTTATTTTCCCTAAAAAAATTATTTTCATAGGAGGATTTTTCATTTTTTTTTTTTTTGGTAGGAGTATCTATCGAAATAATGGTCTTCTGGCAAAAGTGCATTATTCATCTTCTATATTCCCATTAGAATAATCAAGTAAATAAAAACAAAAGAATATATCTAAGCTTTTAAAACTAAGTGAAATAAGTCAGTCAGAGAAAGACAAATCATATGATTTCACTCATATGTGGAATTTAAGAAAAAAACAAATGAACATAGAGGGAAAAGCAGAGAGGAAAACCAAGAAATAGACTCTTAACTATAGAGAACAAACTGATGGTTACCAGAGGGGAGGAGGTGGGGGATGAGTGAAATAGGTGATTGGGTTAAGGAGTGCACTGGTCCTGATGAGCACTGGGTGTTGTATGGAAGTGTTGAATCACTATATTGTACACCTGAAACTAATATTACACTGTATGTTAACTAATTGGAATTTAAATAAAGACTTGAAACTCCAAAAAAATGGAGAATGCCATACATATGCCAGAAAACTTGAGCAACTTAATTTTTGTTCACTACAAGGAGAACCAGATGGAGGAATATATTAAAGATCGAGTTGTCACAATCTCTTCGGGTACAACAACATTCTGTTTCATTTCCAGAAGTGGAGTAGATCTGAAAGATCCCCACACATTCCCCTGACTTAGAAGGTGACAGACTAGAAGCTAGGAAGGCGGGGAGACTGGTAGAGAGCAATCCAAATTTTATGGCTAAAAGTTAAATATTAAAATCCGCTATGGGTGATGATAAATTCCAGTGGCTATATCAAATTGAAAACTAGTGATGAGGTGAAATTTTTTCATGATGTGCAAAGTTTGCCCCTGTTGTAAAAGAAAGCCACATCTGAAACAGAGACTGACATAATCTGATTCACAAGTTTCAAAGAAAAAAAAAAAAAAAGACTACACAGAAATTAAGTTCTACAAGTGAAATGGCTCATAGTTCTAGATTTCTCCCCATTCCCCTCAGGAACACTTAGCAGTGATATTCATTGGGATTTCAATCCCATTCAAATGATTATATAAGAGGGCAACAAGAAATCAGTCAAAAACAGATTAAGTAATTTAGTAAAATCTATTTTATAGCCTCAATAAAATTTAAGAGGACACAAACTTGAAAAATAATCAGAAGGTAAAATAAAATTTTAAAAATGATAGGGGAGCTTCTTGGAGAATTAGTAGATAGAGAAATGATGGAAGTAGACAAGTACTCAGTAGAATATAATCTCTCACAGAAGCAAGGTAAAGCAGAAGTAATGACGCAGAAAACAGAATTGGCGATATGGAGTGTGAAGTTCATTTTATACCTTTTTATTAGACTGGAACCTGTCATTTGGTGTTGGCTTTGCCCTTGACCTTTGCAAGGTCATATAGAAGGATGTTCATTTCACCATTGAAATAATGGCTGCCCTCAATTAATAAATCATTAGTGACCATATGAATCTTTAAATTGCTATTATCTAATTAGCAGTATCAGTAATGTTAGTAAAAAATAAGACATGCTATTTATATTGTATGCGTGTATGCACATATGTATTCACTTTCAATTACAAGAAGGATTCTAGATATAACTTGAGATAAAAATGACCTTATTGATTATTATATAGAAATTCTGTCAATCAGTTGATGTATAAATGTGCATCTATTACTGCAAGAAAAAATATGTAATCATTAATGATGTTTCTGAAAGCAGTTACCTTTGTGTTTGGTCATGCTTAAGATCTTTCAAATAATTGGGGCACCTGGGTGGCTCAGTCGTTAAGTGTCTGCCTTCGGCTCGGGACATGATCCCAGTGTTGGGATTGAACCCCGCATCCGGCTCCCTGCTCAGTGGGAAGCCTGCTTCTCCCTCTCTCACTCCCACTGCTTGTGTTCCCTCTCTTGCTGTGTTTCTCTCTATCAAATAAATAAATAAAATCTTAAAAAAAAAAGATCTTTCAAATAATTGCTTTGAAAAGGGAAATGGATTTACACTCATGGCAATGTAAGGGAAAGTGAGTGTAACAACTTTAGTTAATCTGTCATTTTCATAAATGTTTACAAAAATACAGCATGGATGAAGCTATAGACTATTATGCTAAACAAAATAAGTCAGTCAGAGAAAGACAAATACCATATGATTTCACTCATACATGGACTTTAAGAAACAAAACAAATGAACATAGAGTGGGGAGAAAGAGAGAAGGGAAACCATAAAATAGACTCTCAGTTATAGAGAACAAACTGATGGTTCCTGGAGGGGAGGTGAGCAGGGGGATGGGTTAAATGGGTGATGGGTATTAAGGAGGGCACCTGCTGTGATGAGCACTGGGTATTGTATGCAAGTGATGAATCACCAAATACTACTTCTGAACCTAATATTACACTCTATGTTAACTAACTGGAATTTAAATAAAAAGTTGGAAGAAAATAAAACTTAAAAAAAAGAATTGGTAGTATTTCTAAAAATGGGTATGAAAGATCTTAAGGTAACTTTTCACAAATGTCATTAATGATAACATATTTCTTCTTGCAGTAATAGACCTACATTTGTACATCAACTGATTGATGGAATTTCCATATAATAATCAACATGATCATTTTTATCCCAAGTTAAATAGGTGATAGCTATTAAGGAGGGCACCTGCTGTGATGAGCACTGGGTGCAGTATGTAAGTGACAGATCACTAAATTCTACACCTGAACTAATATTGCATGTATGTTAACTAACTGGAATTTAAATAAAAACTTGAAATAAATAAATAAACAAACAAATAAATAAATAGCAAAAACTAAATGCTAGTAAGAATATGGCGCTATAGGAACTCTCATATATTGCTGATGGAAATGCAAAATGGTACAGCTGCTTTGGAAGAGTTTGGTAGTTTCTTAAAAAGTTAAAAACACACACTTAACATATGATCCAGCATGTGCTTCTTGCTAGCATTTGTGGTGTCAGTGTTCCATATTTTGGCCATTCTAATAGATGCGTAGTGGCATCACATTTTTTTTAAATTTGCATTTCTTTTCCTAGAATGTCTTTGTCTGGCTTTAATATTAGGGTAATGCTGGCTTCATAGAATGAGTTAGGATGTATTTCTTTTGCTTCTATCCTCTGAAAGAGATAGTAGAGAATTGGAATAATTTCTTCCTTAAATGGCAATATAGTTCCTTTCACTTTTTTTTTTTAAGATTTTGTTTATTTATTTGACAGAGAGGGAGAGAACACAAGCAGGGGGAGCTGCAGAGGGAGAGGGAGAAACAGACTCCCCACTGAGGAGGGAGCCTGATGAGGGGCTTGATCCCAGGACCCTGGGATCATGACCTGAGCCGAAGGCAAACGCTCAACTGACTGAGCCACACAGGTGCCCTCCTTTTATTTTTCAAAAATATTTTAAAACTATTTTTCATGACTTCTTCATTTTCTTTATTTTCATGGGTAACTTTAAGAAACTAAATTTAATAATAAAGTTAACATGATAAAACTGGAATCTATAGGCATATTTACAAATATAAAAAATATATATTTTGGGTGGTTGAGAGAGAGAGAACATGAGTGGGGGGTAGGGGAGGGAGAGAGAGAGAGGGAGAGAGAGAATCTCAAGCAGGATCCATGCCCAGTGCAGAGCCCAACACAGGGCTCCACCTCTCGACCCTGAGATCATGACTTGAGCTGAAATCAAGAGTCAGACACTTAACCAACTGAGCCACCCAGGTGTCCCTCTATAGGCAATATTTTTATTTTCATAATGCACCATAAAAATGCTACCTACTATGGTCTTACATGTTAAATATGGCAGTTACAGCAACAAAATGGAACTTACAAGTTAATGAAAATGACTTTCTGTGCTCCACCTAGGGGTTTGTCTAATAGAAAGTGCCATTTAAAGGATATAAGTCCATCAGAGGTCTGGGCCATTATTTTTGTTGTTGTTGTTTCAAATTTTTATTTAAATTCTAGTTAGTTAACGTATACTGTAACATTGTTTCAGGAGTAGAATTTAGTTATTCATCACTTACGTGTAACACCCAGTGCTCATCACAACAAGTAGGTTTGGGCCATTATTAAATGCAGCATTATCATGGAAGATCAGCAAACAATGCCTCTTGTCTTCACACACCTACATGCATACACATGAGTTTGTTCTTAAGGATTCAAGCATAAACCACAAATGCCACCTGGTTACTGTAGTTCTGTAGCATGAGGGTTCACTCTTATCCAGATTTCCATTCTACCTCAGTGAGTTACAACTTCCGCTTGTAAAATAAAAAAAACCCAAAACAAAACAAAAAAACAAAAAAAACGAACTCTGGAAAGAGATCATCCAGGAATTAATTCCAATTTTAAAATTGTTCTTGCTAAGAAGCATCATACTAGCCGAATAGCCAGGCACCCTCCAGGGATTTCCTTATTTAAAGTAGGAATATGAATTTTTCTTTGTATCTTGTATTTCATATTTGTTTTTTTAATATACTTGAAGTAAAAATAAAAATAAGCTAAATTTGCAAAATAAAAATGAATGTGTCAATGAAAAGGATAAATTCATTAAACAAATGAACACTTTTCTATGTATTTGGCACTTCTTTTATAGTTTCAACCAGATTCGATTTAAGCTTAATTGAGAGAGCTATATTGGGTAATCTAAGCCCCTTGTTTAATATTATTTAAAATCATATATATATAGTGGGATAAGACTATATAACATGTAGGTTCATTATATCAAATTTTATGAATAAAATGAAAAATATTGTATAGACTGTGCCATCTATCTTACTTTAATTTTATTCATTTTTATAATAGCACCTCTTTTTCACATAGTACTGTTTGGAAATTATTGTGTGTCAGTTGCATTTCCTACAAATTATCTACTGGTAGGCACATGTAGAGTTAATTCAAATTTTAGTTTTATTTCAGTTAAAAAAGAGTATTTTGTTAGAATGTAATGAGAAACACATGGTTAAGATAAGTTTGATAGCTTGATGAAATAATTCTCTTTCTTAGTGACCTTGAGGGTTTCCTAAATTACTCTTCTTGATGGTCCATGTCAATAGGAATAAGAGTAATAATTGTGCCTGATGGCCCATTTCTAGTGTAGCTTCAACAAGAATATCCCACAAGGTTTGAAGGTCTTTTTATTACTTTAAATGAAATCAATAAACAAATTAATCCTTTTTCTTTGTATCTTCACTCACTTTCAGAAGCAGTTTGCGCTTGCTGAATAAAGATTTCACCATGCAAAATGTATGCTAATAAAATAGCATTTGAAAAGTGTTGAGCATAGTGCCTAATATATTTAGGTCCCCCTGCCTCCCATCCAAAAGTAGAGCATTCCTATGAAAACTTTTGTAAGCCAGAATAGCATAAAACAGAGAAGCAATTTGCCATTAATTTATATAGAAAAAACTTTGAGCATTCCCAGACACCAAAAATAAGCTTTCTTAGGCTTTTCTGATACTTTAGGACATATCTTGCTAACACATGCACAACATAAAGTGAGGTAAAGCACAGGTGCTTGCTCACAGACACAGTTCAGAGGTTTGGTGGCTTGATGCTGAGATGCTGAGTGTTGTTCCCCACGAAGGGGCTTGGAGGCACCACTCTTGCTGCTCGGGGTGTGGTGCTGCTTCTATATTGGCTCACTGCAAAACAAGTGAGTATTTTCACTTTTGCCTTCTTTTGTAAAAGTGAATATCCTCTTCAGATTTCTTTTGGTTTGCAAAAATAGCTACTAATGTAGGTCTTTTTAAAAAGTGAAGTGGTATAAGAAGAACTTTCAAAAAGTGAGGGATATTTACAATACTTCATAAACATCTATTCCTTCTAATTTCTCCTTTTTTACCCTCCAATAAGCAGCAAAGAGATTACAGTGAATAATATTTATAGCATTTCTGTGAGAAAGAAGTACATGGTTATCCACAGAATGAGTAATATAAAATGCGTGTAGACAGTCACTACCAAAATTAGATTTTCATATACTCTATTTGGAACCTGTTAGCAAACGTTGCTGGAATTGGAATAAAGGTTAGAAATAAAGAAGATAGTAGATTTTCAGTAAGAGCCTCTGTTTTTCTTCTTTTATAATCATGTATGGCTGTTAAAAAAAGAAAAGTTATGCACCATTCAATTGTGAATAAATATGTTATTGAGGATCCTGGCCGGAAACAGAAGTCACAGTCAAAAGTGGTGATTGAGGAAAATTTAATTAAGTATAATCTTGCAAGTGTGCGGGCAGGGGTAATGAAAATACTAACTTGAGATCATGGAGGACCCCCAAGGCTGGTCATAGTTGGGAGCTATTACCACCACTGTGCTAATATTTGCCAGAAGACAGAAAGAGCTGATTGGAAAAGGTAACCTGATAAGAGCCTCTGGTAGGAAAGACAGCCACTCTACAGGAGCACAACAGGAAGGACCTCAGCAGAAAATAATCTAACTTTATTCTCTTCGAACTATTTGTTTCCTAAAAGTGCTTCCCACTGGCTGGACCAAACTGGAAGTTAGAAGACAACAGAACCCACTGATATAGTTCTTCCTAGTCAGGCTGCTGGGTTGAATAGCAGGTTGAAGAGGAATAGATCTGTAGCTGCAAATAGAACCTATTCAGCACCATGCTTTTTTGGTGATAATGAATTTGATTTTTATTATAAAATCTTTCCATACTCAGAAGAATTTATAGAAGAGCATTATGAAGATATCAGATGCTCTAATTAAATTTAAATGTTTAAACAGAATTAAATACATAACTGGATATCCACTGTACATGTATTTTGGGATAAACAAAACATACATACACAAACATATGGTGTTTGTCTTTCTTATCTCATACATAGAGAAAACAACTGGGAGGATGTGAAAAAAGAAATATAACCTAAAGAATGGGAGAAAATATTTGCAAATCATGTATCTGATAGTGGTTAATATTCAAAATATATAAAGAACGCTATAACTCAATAACCACAAAAAAACAATCTAATTAAAAAAGGGGCAGAGGAACTAAATAGACATTTTTCCAAAGAAGACATCCAAAGGGCCAACAGGTATGTGAAAAGATGCACAACTTCTCTAATCATCAGGGAGATACAAATCAAAACACAATGAAATATCATGTTATGCCTGTTCAAACAGCTGTCATTATGAAGATAAGACATAAGTGTTGTTGGGGATGCAGAGAAAAGGGAACATTTGTACACCATTGGTGGGAATGCAAATTGCTTCAGCCACTATGGAAAACAATATGGAGGTTCCTCAAAAAATTAATACAGATATACCATATGATCTAGAAATTCCACTTCTGGGTATATACCCAAAGGAACTGAAAACAGGATATTAAAGAGATATATGCTTTCTATGTTTATTGAAGCATTATTCACAATAGCCAAAATAGAGAAACAACTTAAGATGCTATCAACTGATGAGTGAACAAGGAAGATATGGTAGTCTCCCCTTATCCACAATTTTGCTTTCCATGATTTCTGTGACTCACAGTCAGCCATGGTCTGGAAGTAGATGGTCCTCCTTATGACACATTATCAGAAGGTTAGTAGTAGCCTAACCCTGTGTCACGATGCCTACCTACATCATTTACCTCACTTCATCTCATCATGTAAGCATTTTATTATCTCTCATCATCACAAGAAGAAGAAGGGTGAGTACAGTACACTAAGATATTTTGAGAGAGAAAGAAACACAGAGAGAAACTCTACATTCACATGACTTTAATTAGAGTAATTGTTATAATTGTTCTATTTTATTATAGTTATTGCTGTGAATCTCTTCTAGTGTCTAATTTATAAATTAAACTTTATCATAGGTAGGTATGTATAAAGAAAATCATAGTGTATATGGGGTTTGGTACTATCCATAAGTTCAGACATCCACTGTGGGTTTCAGAATGTATCCTACATGGATAAGAGGGGACTACTGTATATGAATACAATGGAATATAATTTAGACATGACAAAAAAGGGAATTTTGGCATTTGTGACAACATGGTTGGACCTTGAGGATGGTATGCTAAGTGAGATAAGTCAGATAAGAAAGACAAACACCATATGAATTCACTCATATGTGGAATATAAGAAACAAAACAAATGAATATAGGGGAGCAAAAGAGAGGCAAATCATATAAAGACTCTTATCTATAGAGAACACACCGAGGGTTGCTAAGGAGAGGTGGGCAGGGAGATGGGTTAAATGGGTGATGGGTATTAAGGAGGGCACCTGTGATACGCACTGGGTATTATATGTAAGTGACGAATCACTAAATTCTACACCTGAAAGTAATTTTACACTGCAAGTTACTAGGTGGACTTTAAATAAAAACTTGAAACTAAAAGAAAAATCATATTGAACATTCACACAGCTATCAGTATATGGCAAGCACCGTTCACAGAACTTCACACACATTACCTCATTTCATCCTTACTATAATGGTATTAGGTAGGTTCTCTCGCTTTTCCTATATTACAAGTCAGGAACCTGAGCTATTAGTAGGCTAAATACTTGTCTAAAGTCATACAGACAGTAAATGGAAAAGTTGAGGTTTGAACACTGGCAGTCTGGTTTCAGAACTGGTGCTTTCATTTGCTAATCAGACACCACAGAAGAAAATACTGTAAGGATTAAGACTTTTCTCATGTTGAATGCCTAACTTTAATAAAGGCATGCTGAATTTAATAAACAAACAAACAAACAAACAAATAAATAAATAAAAGGAGGCAAACTTGTAAAAACAGAGTAATGTGGTAGCTCCTGGGGCTGAGGGTGGGGGAATAGGAGAGATGTTTAAGGGTACAAACTTGCAACTAGGAGGCAAGTGAGTTCTGGAGATATAATGCAGAGAATAGTGAATATAGACAAATTTATTACATTATAATCATCAACCATGCCAGAGAACTAGATCTTTATTCCCCACTGCAAAAAAGAAATTATAGTTATGTGACATGATAGAGGTGCTAACTATTGTTTCAATGGCAATCATATGACAATATATAAGTCAACCTGCTGTACACCTTAAATTTACACATTGTTATATGTTAAATATAATTCAAAAAACAACAAACCAATTGCCAAGTTAAATATCAAAATGATAATGAAACATTTCTAAAGTTATAACTGTCATTTATTATATATTATTTTATTTATATTTTTAAAAGTTTTTTCATATGCATCTTTGGTATTGAGAATAACTTTGTAATTTGAGATTCTTAAAAATGTAATAATTTTCAATATTTTATATTTTCAACTTTAATAACTAAGAAGACACTATGGTTTATTTTAAAAAATCTTTTGGCTTAGTATATTAATGAAATGCTAGGGTTAATTAATGTGTATATTTAAGACACAAAGGACAATTATTCATTTTTTTAATTTGATACAATTTTTAGTCATGGATTTTATTGTTTTTACATATTGACTGTGCATTCCCATAAGAGTACTTTTCTTCTATGCCCCACTGAGATCAGCCTTCACCATGTCATAGTTATGACCAATAAAACATGAGCTGAAATGATATTCATCACTTCTGAGCAAAAGCTTAAGAGCACCCACATGTTTATGCAGTTTTGCTTTTCCTCTTGTGTGAAAACCTTTGCCTCCTTTTCAGATTTGAGAAGACACATAAAAAATCAGATCTGCAGCCAACATGTAAAGTCAATGAGAAGTAAGCTCTGTAAATATAATTCACCAAGTTTTTAGGTTGGCTTGTTACTATAGCATAAGGTAGTGAAAGCTGAGTAATACAACTTATTTAACTTTAGTAATTTTCATACTGTGACTTGGAAGCCATTCAGATGGTAAAGAACAATAAGACTGGATAACTCCTTCTGTATTTTTAGCAAGTTCTCCAAACTTAATGACAAGGAAGAGTGACATTGATTTTTTGACATTGTAGCTGGATGGTTAGAAGCTTGTTAATGGAAGGCACTTCGTTTTCTATCTGTGGAATTAGATGGCAATTTCCAAGTGGCCATGTTTTTTGATTTACTAAGACTATCTCCTGAACTATTATAATTTGTGGCCGTAGTGTCAGAGATGGGTGATGCAAGTTGAAATATTGTTAGAATTATTATCATAAAACTTTTTGTTCCAAGATTTTCATGTTGTATTATGTGAATTATTATTACATGATCTTTATAGCAAAGGTGGTTTAAATGTGACTAAAGGGCTTTATGTTAATAAATCACCATAAACAGTGTATTTGTTTTAAGGGAAAAAATCTAGAGGTTTATAGAAATAATTAATGAGAAATAACTGATTAGATATTATTTAGTTTTATATCAGATATGAAAGAAATTATAATAACATATAAATTGGGGTGCCTGGGTGTCACAGTCAGTTAAGGGTCTGACTCTTAGTTTTGGCTCAGGTCGTGATTTCAAGGTTGTGAGATCAAGCATGTGTGAGGCTCCAAGCTCAGCGTGGAGTCTGCCTAAGACTCTCCCTCTCCCTCTGACCCTGCTCCTGGTACTCTCTCTCTCTAATAATAAATAAATAAATCTTTAAAAAATAATTATAACATATAAACTAATATTAGTATATTAATTAAGAGTAGATATGTAGTATGCACACATATATATATGAACATAGTATTTACATATGTATTACAATCATGACTTTTAATTATTTGAACCCATTCTTAGTATTAAAATCAAATAAAAGGAACTTAAATGAAGCCTAGAGTAAGGAGAAAAATGACAGCAATCCAAAATTGCTGGTAAGCTTAAATGGGGGAGCCAAAATAGTATAAAAAGTAATGTTCTAAGGACCCATGGAAATTGAAAATTATGTAGTTTACTTTAGCTGTGGTCAAATTATTTATGCACACAATAGTAATGTGCTCAAATCCAGTATAAAAAATATTTAAGTGTTCAGAGAAGCATATCTTGAATTCAGTACATAAAACTAAAAAAAAAATCTGAAGTAAGAACAGGTTATTATGGTATAAATTGCATCACCAAACTGACAAAAATGTGGATATTGCTGTTCATATTTAGGCTGACACATGAAATTTATAGTTCACAATGTATTTTGCATAGTAGAGTGGTTAGGTAGGTTGTCTAACGGGTGACATTGGAGCAGAGATCTGTATGACATGATGAATCCATGCCTATATCGGGGGGAAAGAGCATTCCAGAAAGATGAAACATTAACTGCAAAGATCCTAAGTCAAAAAAGTCTTATAATTTGCTTTATATAAATAAGTCAGAGAGTGTCTGATTAAGGTAAAATATCTAGTAAGGGAACAATTTTATGTTGGTATTCTTTTCTGCATGACAGTCTCTATGTTAGTTATGTTGTTTAAAATAGTATCTAGTGTAATGTCATTTCTTTTTTTTTTAAAGATTTTATTTATTTATTTCAGAGAAAGAGAGAATGAGAGATAGAGAGCACGAGAGGGAAGAGGGTCAGAGAGAGAAGCAGACTCCCCGCTGAGCAGGGAGCCCGATGTGGGACTTGATCCCGGGACTCCAGGATCATGACCTGAGCCGAAGGCAGTCGCTTAACCAACTGAGCCACCCAGGCACCCTAGTGTAATGTCATTTCATGTTAATCATTAATATATCATTCCTACCATAATTCTCCTTTTCTGATGTAGATGCCTTTGATCTTGACCATACCTCCAACCTAGCCTTTAATGAACATACCTCTAACACAGCCCTTATCTGCACTTTACCATAATCACTGGTGAAAACATTTGGTGATAAAGACAATTAAAATTTCAAATATTTTGAATCATGTATTGCTTGTCAAAATCATGTTTCACTTTGACAGCTTGCAAAATGAAAATGCTTACTGATCTACAGTATTATTTTCAGAAAAAAAAATCAATGAAAATGTTAGTTTGCTTTTGATATCCACTTCTATTCTTTTGCCAGGAGTGAATTTCACAAGAGAGCTGCTGGGGAACCAGGTAATTGATTTAATTAACATAACAAGAAATCTATACTTAATCAAGCAGTTCATTTCTGTGTGGACAGCTACTCCTTAGTGAGCCATGTGGCAGGTGTCTCAATTGGAGTGGTTGGAAGAAGAGAGTTCCAGAACTAATAGTCCTTTCCCTTGACAGTCACTTTAAACAGAAGCTGCTTTGGCTATTAAAAACAAAACAAAACAAACAAAATAAAACAAAACAAACTTATTTTCTTCCCCTGGGTTTCTGAATTCTTTCCCTGTTGCCTCTTTTCCCAATTTCGTATTCCTAAATGATCCTTTGTTCAGAGATTATTTTTAGATCTAATGACATACAAACACTTGAACATAAAAAAGAAAAAAAAATGTGTCACACTCCTTCCTTTCTCATAGAATTTGATCTTTCAAGATAATACCAAAGAAAGATTAAAAAAAAAAACCCAAATCCCCCCTTAGCATTGCATCCTCCCTTCTCTTTCTATAAAGTCAGCTAGTGGCTCTTTCATTCCCATATTTTCAATCTAAAAGAAAACATAAAGTTGGTTGTCTTCCTTCCACCGAGAAAAATAAACTGTAGGCCAAAGACCAGATTTAGTTGATCATTTCATCATACCTTAGTATTTTACAAATATAAGATGCTATATTATCTTTAGTATTTTTACGCAAGATATTTGAGTTTACTCTTCTAGACATTCATGTTATCTATTAATTTATTCATACAGCAAATACATATTCAGTGCCTGCCCCATGTCCAATACAGGCCAAATTCTGTGGTTACCAATAATAAGATGCTGTGTATGTCATAATAAAGATGGAAAGAGTGTAAGGTGACATATCAGTGGAAAGTTAAAATGCCAAGTAGGAAAAATAATGATACAGATAAGCAAATATTATTATGAGAGCTCAAAGTAAAAGAAACATTTCTGAGAAATTTTCCATAAACTGTATTTTAAAAAACTAATAGAACTTAGAAAATGATGGTAGCAGAGAATCACGACAGGCACTGACAGAATGAAATTTAGTAACGTGATTTTTGTTGCTAAAATGTAAGATACGAGGCTAAAGCTGACATATATAAATAATGAATAAATAATTAAACAAACAAAGTAAGCAAGTTTTAGACTTCCAGATTAAGAAAAGTATGAGACGTGGAGTACTGCTTGTATATTTATAAAAGAAACAACAACTTAGGATTCAATGTGTAAAGAATTAGTAGACATCCAAAGGTTTTGAAATGGGAGTTATATGGATTTCTTTTTTTAAGGAGATCGCTTTGACAGTTGTTTGGAAGATGGAATTCAAGTGATGCCAGACCCATATTAAGAGCTCAATTCTGACATTTAAACTGTATACTTCAACTTCATCTTTCCTGAAATCAAGACATTGGACAAATTATTATCTTCCAACTCAGTCACCTAGTGTTTTTGTTCTGTCTTTAAAGAACTCAACTTTCATTTCTTCATTTGTAGCCAAACACAGTCACATGGGGTTACTAAAATTCTAGTAATTATAAACTAGTGACTGACTAAGATTACAGTTATTGTAGAGATAGTTATAGTTTCATATTACTAGTTTGCCACTTAACAATACTTTTGCATATATGAGTAACTTAACTAGTGTCATGATGGTAAATTTTTTAACAACTGGATCTTCAGAGTAGGGTGAGATAGGGGTTGAATCATTCACAAATTTCCCATATGTAAATACTTTCTCTATTGCTGATTTCAGTCCACCAGTGGTTTACAATTGGTTCTTGCCCTCCGTGGGTGAACAGTATCACTGATTTGACACTTAAGTCAGTTTCTTTATTTCTATAATTATGACAAAGTGTCCACACTTACAGAGTTGTGAAAGGTAAGAAAATATATTACTTATTTGCTTATGGTGATTTTATGGTAAATTTTTAGGAGGAGGTAATTAGAGGTTTCTTTAGATTGTATATATTGATATAATTTGTTAAATACGTAAATATTTAACCTCTTAAAATAGCTATTTAATTTTTTTCTCCATTTTGTCTCCTTAAGATAGAAGCGAAATGGTCAAACATTGGGAATATTCAATGTCCCATTGAAGAATTTGTTCTCTCAGGTGCATGCCATATCCTACATAGGCACATATAGGCACTCAACTTTATCTTAGTATAGATTTTTGAATGATTTTCTGGCCTGTCTTTGGAAGAATAAATCTTTAGCATGAGGACACAGGATCCTAGAATTTCAGAGTAACCAGGTTAACTTTAAAACAAACTATCTCAGGTGAGGAACTAAGTAAGGCAAGGACTAACAGACCAAAAATGACTTTATTATCATAGCAGGATTTGATACACTGTTTAAGCGTTACTGGTCATTGTTACATACTTTGTAAAGCAAATCAATTGGTTTTTATTCAAGTTGTTGGTAGAATTTCTAATTGCTAATTTGATACTTCACCAAATAATGAAGGACTTGGCAGAATTCATGAAGTCTATCATAAAATTCATTTAATAAGGCAAAAGACCATCATAGTTTATCATGTCTTAGTATTTTACAAGCATAAAATACTTCATGTTATTTTTACGGTATTTCTTCAGAATATTCCTTGGGTTTATTCTTTCAATTGATTCATGTTATTCATAAATTTATGTATCTGGCAAATAAATATTCAGCACCTCCCATGTGCCCAGTACTGGCCTAATGCTGGAGCTACAAATATTAAGATACTGTCATACCATGAATAAGAGTGAGAGGAACATGGAGATATAGCTAAATATATAATTAGAATTCAAGACAGTAATAGTGCTCATGATATGAAAATATTATCTGGGCACACAGTAAAAACACATCTTTTAGAGTGATTCCCAGGTACATTTATACCTGACAAGTCTATCTTCCAAGGTATGTGTGTGTGTGTTTACAGATTTTAGTTTGCCAGAAAATTTGTATTCAACATATTTTAGTTCTTTTCTAAAATATATAAGAAAAAAGCTTGATTAAGTAATAGTTATTTTCTGTAATGCCATAAAGCACATTCACTTTCATAATAGAAAACATGGAGACAGATATGTAGGTAGGTAGATGGATAATATTGGAAGTTATGAAAAAGTCTTTTTCTATAATATTTTAAGTATGGGGATCTCCTATGTGATACATATTATCTATACATTTTGTCTATATGGCTACTTAGCTAGCTATTTAACTATCTACCTATCTTCCCATCTATCATCTATCTGATGATATCTTATACAAAGACTGACTTAGTAGAAGAAATATAAGAAATGTTATATTTCATTTATTTATTTATTTATTATTTATTTATTTATTTTAAATTTTAAGTTTTTTTTTTAATTCCAGGTGGGCTCCACACCAGTGTGGAGCCCAACATGGAGCTTGAACTCATGACCCTGAGATCAAGACCTGAACTGAGATCAAGAGTCAAATGCTTAACCAACTGAGCCCCCCAGTTGCCCCAAGAATGTTATGTTTTGAGGGGAGCCTGGGTGGCTCAGTTGGTTAAGCGGCTGCCTTCAGCTCAGGTCATGATCCTGGGGTCTTGGGATCGAGCCCCACGTCTGGCTCCCTGCTCAGCGGAGAGCCTGCTTCTCTCTCTCCCTCTGCGTGCCACTCTGCCTACTTGTGCTCTCTCTCTATCTCTCTGTCAGATAAATAAATAAAATCTTAAAAAACAACAAAAAAATGTTATGTTTTGAAAAAGAATTGGTATTTTAAACTAGATCTAATTGCAATTGATTCTACATTCCTGGGCAGTGGCTTAGATCATTTGATTGGGAAAATTAAACTATAAATAAAACTCAATGCCATGAAAATTTCCCTACTTCTATGATTCCAATTACCACAAACCTTTGAGTTTAATGGTATTTAAAATACACTTATATCACCATTGATCACTCTCTTCACTGTCCCCAAACCCTTCCATGTTTTCACTTCTCATCTTCCAAACTTAAATTTTGTAATAAGCTATTATAATTACCTACTAGCATTTACCCACAAAAATTTGAATCCTCTCTTATTTTATTGTGCTCCTTTATTTTATTTTTTTTATTATTGTGCTCCTTTAAACAAACAAACCAACAAACCCCAAACTCCTGCCAAACCCAGATTTCTATTTAGTCCATGGCTGCACTAGGATAACAGGATGTAGCTGAAATAAACCCCTCAACAATAATAACCATTCTCACTCTTCTTCCTTTAGCTAGCCCAGCTTCCAATTTATATTGCATCTTATTCAAGAAATTGTTCTAATTCTGCCCTTTATCATATTAGTTTTCCCTCTCTCCTAGATGGTTATCATCAGTATTGGACCATGCTATGTATCTTCTGTGCTATAATAAAAGATAGAAAAAAAAAAAGAAACATCTTAAATCCATGTATCTTTCCAGCTACTGATCTGTAACTCTTTCTTTACACAAAATTTTCTTGAAATAATCATGTGTGCTATTTTCGATTCCTCTTCTCCTTTTCTCTGTTGAACTTACTCTAATTATCTGTCAACTCTATTATTCCACCAACACTTCTCTTAGTAAAGGCACCAATAATCTCCACATTGCTAAATAAAATTATCAAACCTATGTTCTCACCTGTTTTGGCACAAAAATGGCAGTTGATAAAGTTTATCATTTTCTTATCCATTAAACACTTTATTCACAAAAGTTGGTCTGATTACGCTTTTGGATGGGACAACCAAATGTATAAGTTGTTATTTCACAGCTAAATTATAAGATGTTAATTGTCCTCAAATTAATGTATTAACCTATGAATTCAACATAATCCCAAATAAAAGCCCAGCATTTTATTTTATATTGTTTAAAAATTTGAAGCTAATTTTAGACTTACAGAAAAGTTGCAACAATAGTACAAAGAGTTTCCTTATATTCCTTACCTCAATTTCCCAATGTTAGCATTCTAAGTAATTATGAAACAATTATCAAGAACAGGAAATTATCATCATTAGGCAAATTTCACAGTAAAAATGTTATTATAAGATTCACTGCCAGATGCTAAAATTAGTGGCTGGAATTTTGAGGAAAAACAGGAATTGCATCATCTCAAATTATGTCCCACAAGGTAGTTACCAGTTATAAAGAGAAAGATAATGAACTTATAGTGGAGAAATTTGGCATACAGTAACTTAACCAAATGATCAAGGTAAATATCACCAGTAATAACAAGACTCAATATCTTAGCCTGTTAGTAAAACACACTGAATGTACATCACCCATGTGAAATTTTTGCCAAAAATGCAAAACCTAACCCCAATAATGAGAAAACAAGACAAAGCTAATTAAAGTACATTTTTCAAAATAAATAATCAGTGCTCTTTGAAGAGTGTCAAGGTTATGAAAGATAAGCAAACAGAGAGTAACTCATTTTATAATTTTTGAGAAATTCTATAAATTCACTGTAAAATACATATGAAGAATTTAATGTTCCCAAATAGCCAAGTCAACCTTATGAAATTGAATGAATACAATAAGTATGCTCTACTAGACAATAAGATATAGAACAAATTATTGTATTACAAATATGGAACTAGTGCAAGAAAAACAATTGAACTGTGAAAAAGTATAATGCGCTAAAACAATCCATAAAAATTCAGCAACCAGATTGATATATAATAAAATACAAAACAACTGAAGAATGGTTGCTTTTGTAATGGTTAGGATGAGTGACATACTATATGGAGGATAATATGGATTTTCCCCTAAAATATCACATGTATTTATATTCTAGGGACATTAAAGAAACAGACATTTAAGGGAATATCAAAAAGCTAATGAAAGTGTAAAATAATATTTCTGTGATATAGGCATGGAGAAAGATTTTATATAAAAACCTGAAAAGAACACATCAAGACAAATATATTATCAGTGTTTCATTACAGCAAAGTTAAGAATGTCTGTGCACTACAGACACCTGGGACAAAATTAGTGAATAAGAAACAGAAGGGGAAAACATACTTTCTATTTCTAAAATTGCCAGTGTCTAGAAGAGGAACTGCAAATTTGTAACAATGAATAAAATAACTCCAATAGAAAAGGAAATGGGCAAACATTGTAACAGATAATTTACAGAAAACATAAGAAACTAACACACATAACAAAAGATGTTAATAATCATTAGCATTTAGACAAATGCAAAAAATAAGGTATCACTTTTTACATATTAGAAAAGTAAAATAGCAAATCTAGTAATGGAAAGTGTTAGGAATGTGAAGTTGAAGGACGTCTCATGCACTGCTGGTGGGTGTGCATAGGAATAAAGTATTTTTTCACACCATTATTTGTGGTAGTAGAAAGATGGGAATAACCTTCTTGTTTATCTCTGAAAAATGGAGAGCTAAAATGTGATGGATGCTGATCAATATAACCTTAGTTTTCTTCTTAGTTTGGCTAAACTTTAGGGAGATTTCCTCATGACTATAGGCCCCTTACCTCCCTTTTCCTAGGTTATTTACTTTAGAAAACTTGTGATTGTAAATTCTCTGCTCCCTTGAGATGTAAATCTTCTCCCCTGCTCTGGCCAGTTTTACAATCTAGAAGTGTCTTTCTCAGGAATCTGGGATGCCATCTTTCTGAAATGTAATCAGTCAAAGAAGATAGTGCCCCTATCTCCCAGTCTCTATGGGAGGATAGGTGCCTAATTTGGAATAAGAGACAATTAACAAACACAGATGACCTAATCACTTTGATCAATCTCCCCTCTAATGGCCTCCAGTACTTTTCCACTAGCTCACTTGAGGGGGCTTAAAAACTCTCCTGCCCTTATTTCCAGGGGAGTTCCGCTTGATCCCTCTATTGCATTAGTCTTGAATAAAATCTTCCTTGCCTTTTAAATTCTGTCAAGTGCAATTTTTTAAATTCTGTCAAGTGCAATTTTTCTTTGACAATGCACACCATGGAGTGTGATGCAGCAGTTAGGAACAATGAGTAAGATTTCCATTTAAGGTAGTAAGGTCTTCAAAGCATAAAGCTTATTGAAAAAAAAATTAAGAGACTGAATGAGCTATAGAACAGCTCATTTACATAATGTTCATGTTAAAAATGCAATGAACACAGATAATTAATACACACTTTATAATACCTAGTAACAGCAACATTGAAAGTATACACACACTGTTGGAGCAGGGTAATGAGAGTAAGATAATGAAATAAAAGTAATAAACAAATGAATTAATTAAACAATAGGACTTTGCAGAAACTAATCATGATAATGTGCTATAATGCACTGATGAATGTTATTAACTCAAACCTCTGTACCTAAGGTGAGAAGAAGCATATCAGATAAATCAACTTATTTTTCAATTGGCTTTAGTGACATCAACATCTTGATTTTCTTCCTACCTTTCTTGCCATTTGCTCCTCATCTTCCCTACCTTTAAACACTGGAGAGGTCCAGAGATTAGTCCACAGGCCTCTTGTCTAAAGGACATATACTTCTTGGTAATTTTTCCAGCCCCATGGCATTAAACACAATCTGTGGGCTAATGGATCACAAATGTACATTCCCTGTCCAGACCTTCCAAATCCAGACTCAATATCCATCTGCTTACCAGAAATCTTCCTTTGAGTCTCTAAGGGATATCAAAAATTTAACACGTTCACAAAGAATTGCTGACTTTCTATGCTCACACAGAGTATAAAAACAACAACAACAAAACTACCATATCAGTATTCTACCTCTCAGTAATTTGCACCTGATTGCTTCCAGTTTGTAGGCCAATATCCTTGAAGTTTTATTGATTTCTTCTTTGACAACTTCATTCATTTAGA
This sequence comes from Zalophus californianus, assembly GCF_009762305.2. Classification (NCBI taxonomy): domain Eukaryota; kingdom Metazoa; phylum Chordata; class Mammalia; order Carnivora; family Otariidae; genus Zalophus; species Zalophus californianus. Next base: position 166,610,331 of record NC_045598.1, on the reverse strand, counting down.
TAGCCTATAATGTTTGCTATGTACAACCTCTGACTACCTCTACCCATATCATCCAATTCCAGCCACCATCACCCCTTGCCTGAATTACTGCGAGAGACTCCTGCTTGGTCTTCCTGCTTCCATTCTTGCCCCTAGGAAAAGTACTCCGAGCTGCCAGAGGATTTTTTTTAAAACATAAAATAGATTGCCATTTTTTTTTCTCAAAGCTCTAATGTTTACTACTTATCTCAGAATGAAAGTAAAATTTAATGCATTTACTGAAAAGTTTCCATATGGCTTGAAAATCCTAACTTTTAAGCAGGGTCATCTACTCAATTTGAGAAGGCCCAGTACAAATGAAAATATGGACCCCTTTGTTCAAAATCAGGAAAAAGTGATTTCTGAAAAGATACCTAAATATAAAACTTTTATCTTTCTTCCTCTGCCAGTCTCTCAACTTGTTACAGTTTGTTAATTAATGTCATTTTAGGGAAACAATAATTAAAAATTTTATTGAATATGTTTTACTATCCATTTTTATATTGTGAATGTCAGTTTTAATGCAAATATCAGAGCATTTAAATCATGTGCAGAAACACTGAAATTATATGATTCATATTTTATAGCTTGTTACAGGAATATATATTTCATTCTTACCAGATAATGGAAGTACTGGAGAAAACTAACTCAGTAAGGAAAGACTAAAAGTTTAAGGACCTATCTATTGCTCTATTTTTCTCTTTCCTTTCTATGTCATCCTTGTCAGGTAAATGGTTGGCTAATACAGGGAAATAAAATGAGTAAGATATACAGTTGTATGGTTGCTTATGTTTTGTTTTGTTTTTTTTTTAGAACACCACTATCTTCTTTCTATATTCAAAGCAAGTTCTAGTTTAAGAAGAAAGTTTGGCTTCTCAAGATTGTCAGTGCCTCACTTACTGAGTTATAGATATTTCACTTGTACCTTATATTTGCTTCGAGTCTTGCTGAATTCTCAAGGTTCATAAGTCCACTAGAAACCTGTGTTCACGGGACATGGTGAATGCTGAATTGAATGTTGCTGCAAACAACTGTGAACATGCATATTACATCTATCTCCTCTGCCCACATGCTGTTCTATCTCCCCATCAGACATCACTTACAAAACACAAGTTCAACAACAAAATTGGTAAGAATTCCAAGATGGCAACAGCAGGATATTAAAATAAGTATGACTTCCTTCTGAGTATGGGATCCTGTGTGACTGTACAGATTGCATGTTCCAAGAAGCAGACTTCTCAGACTTTGTCCTCTAGTGCTGCTTCCCTCATACACTGTTGTAATAGCTTGGCTTTCTCACTATTCCCTGAATATGGCAAGCTTATCTTTGCCTGAGGCTCTTTGCATTTGCTCTCCTACAGGCATCTGCATGGCTTCCTCAGTCTTTACTGTAGTATCACCTCAGCAAGGTCCTTCCTGACTGTCCTTCTTAAAACTGGATTTAAGAACTTTTCATCCGGGGCGCCTGGGTGGTTCAGTCGTTAAGCATCTGCTTTCGGCTCAGGTCATGATCCCAGGGTCCTGGGATCGAGCCCCACATCGGGCTCCCTGCTCAGTGGGAGGCTTGCTTCTCTCCCACTCCCCCTGCTTGTGTTCCCTCTCTCACTGTGTCTCTCTCTGTCAAATAAATAAATAAAATCTTAAAAAAAAAAACTTCTCATCCCATGGTTATCTTTATTTTTGTCTTATAAAGAGGCCTTATTCACGTCTAGTGTACTACACATTTCATCCTTTTATGTTGTTACATATCCCTCCCACTAGGATGTAAAGTGAGGGAGTATTATTTCTTTGGGTATTTGCTATTTCTCCGGGGTCTAGAATTGTTAATGACAAATATAAGGTTACCAATAAATATTTTATCAATGAAGTAATTAATGTCTTATATTTGGGTCAATGGTAAAATGGAATTAAATCAAATAAATAACAATGAAAACAATAGCCAGAAACAAAATAGGAGTGAGGATCAAATATTCAGTAACATCAGAAAATTTTTTTAAGATTTTATTTATTTATTTGAAAGAGAGACAGAGCATGATCGTAGGGGAGGAGGCAGAGGGAGAAGCAGACTCCCCGCTGAGCAGGGAGCCCAATATGTGGCTGGATCCCAGGACACTGAGATCATGACCTGAGACAAAGGCAGACCCTTAACCAACTGAGCCACCCAGGTGCCCTGCAACAGCAGAAATTTTAAGCAGAGAGTGAGGAAGGTAGGACGAATATAAGTTCCTGGGTAGCATTGTCTTCAGACACTAGCGAGTGGAATTCTCACCTTGGACTCCACGTCTCAGGGGATCCCTGCAGCATTTACCACATCTTTGTCAAAACTTTTAAGTCCTGTAGTTTTCTTAGTCCTAACTCTCCCTTTCAAGAGTGTGAACCCCAGTTCTGGGGAATAGTCTATGAAGTGGAGATTCCCTGCTGGTTGTGTGATATGTTTTTCATGAGACTGTGTGAGAAAGGGCCACCAGGATGGTGCTTATGCACTCTTTTGGGTGTCTCTCACTCATGCCAAACATAAGAAAAATTCAGGGCTGTGGGCTACCAATGGTCCAATGCTGATCTTTGGATTTGAGTTCCATGCACAAGTTCCCACCAGACAGTATTTTGATTGTAGTGAGAACTCCAGCCTACTGAACTCCAAAGTGGTTGGGGTGGTGGCATACACACTTTACCCTGAAGCATCTCAGCCAGAACTTAGGATGGCCACCTCACCCTTTTATATAATCCATACCATATCTCAGGCAGGAGTCTAGAGGTGACCACATCTGCAATGTCGATGGACTATTCCAGTCAATGTTCTGTCTTTTCTATAACTGATTTTATTATTCTGTTCTCCCAGGTTGATTGTATGCCATACCTGGTGTGAAACAAATAGGATACAACTGCTTCTCTTGCCTTTCCTTTGGCTTGTCACCTAACTTTTCTTTCTTTTTTTAATTTTTTGTCACCTAACATTTTGCTGGTAGAGTATGCGGAAGGCTGGCATATCATCAACATTAAAAGGTATTAAATTCTAGAAACAATTATAGCCTAAAGATTTCAAGATAAATCATGGTTGGATGATGTGTCATTCTGTGTTTATGTTATGAAAGTTAAAATAAGATTTCAACATGATTTGAGTTGATGTAAATCAACATTTATAAGAGCATGATAGATGATGCAGCATTATAAGTAATTACATAACTGCCATTAAATAAACGGTATTAAGGAACTACAGAAGCAGAAATATCTACTTTGTTTTAATACAAACAGGTTCTAAAGAGCCATGGCATTGTGAGTGGAAAGATCATTGTTCCTTTTAATAGTGGAATAAATTAAGTTAACTAGAAAGGACACATTTAACAATAAACATGTTTCCTGGACTCATATGAATAGGCAAAGATGGTGCCTGAACAGTATGAAGAATCTTCACATGCACTGATTGGACAATAAACAACCAAGTAAGCACCTCTTCTCTACTCACTATTCCAAGCTTCAATAAATCACTATACCTCAGATAGTCTCCTGGTTTTTGTAATAGATTTTTAATCAAATTGCTTGTATAAATACATGAAAAAATATTTCCTTCGAGATGCACACACTCTGGGAGTAGCTTTACCTTTGGGAATTTGCAGACTTTATGGAGAAAGCAATGAATTTCCCATATAAAATAGGTTCAGGGCACTAAGTTTCAAGGCACAGGGCATCCCACTGATATCTAGGATACACAATTTTAAGTTTTGAGCAAGAAGGTAAGGCAGAAACCTAACCCTAGCAATCTACTCACTCCCTGTGTAACCTCTGTCAAGTGATTTTAATTCTCCTCACTTACGTGTTTTCACTTACAAAACTGGTTAACTGGATCAGATTAATAGTAAGACCCTGTTTAAGATTAAATTTTATTGTTTTAACTCTTCCTTGAGGTGAACTTTTGCCTTCATTTCTCAACTGTATACTGGGAACGTATGTCAACTGTGCTTCCTTAGGACATTGAAGAAACCAATTAACTAATAATTTTGACATAGGAGGTACCTTTAGGCACAGAGATAATTAGAACAATTTTTTCTTTTTATTACAAACAAGTATTTTTTTTTCAATATATGGTTATTTCAAGTTGTTACTAAAGAGGAGTTAATTCAGCTTGGCTTTAAATATCCATATGAGTGTGCAAAGTCAATATCTAAAAAAGGAACCTATTAAAAACACATATAAAGGAAAATTGCAGTCAAGCAGCTACACCATCTGGGTCATATGAAAATGAGAAGTAGTGATGAGTGTCTGCATGCTGATGGTGCTGTGGACCTAATCAACTCACTGTCTCTCCAAGCAGTCATGTGTACAGATTAATGAAGAGAGGTGACAGAATAAAACTTCCTGCTGACTACTGTGGATAAGCTATTTTGCTCCATCATTGCCTCAGCTTTGCTTACAGGATAGTAGATGCACTCTAGCATGTGGTTTTCTACTAATCGTTTTGACTAAATGAACCAAATCTCATGGTAAAAGGTGCCAACAACATCTGGTAGCTCTAAATCAGAATCAGTGTGGATAAACACATCCATGTTGTCTTTTACTCAGTGATGATCATAAATCAGCATGCTGCTACTGACACCACCTAATATGACTGGGAGTTACTACTTTATCAGGCAAAAGACAGATTTCTCATCACTCTCAGTGCTGATTTCTCTTGTCCTGTTTTCAGAATAGGTTTCTAAAGTCATTGGAACCATTTTTATTGCATTCCTTTCCAATAGGATGTTCTGTAGTCTTAGCCACCGAGGTATCTCAAACTTGGCCTGAGAATTTTTTCTTACTTTCTGACAGTCATCTCTTACATATAAGGTACATTAAAATAACACCCATTCAATACATTTTGGAGCACTGGAACATGTTTTGCTTACAAATTTCTGCATTTATTTGAAAATCAGTGAAACTTATCACCCTTAAATTTCAAAATCAAGTAAATATTTAAAAGGCTCAGGCACGGGGTATTGAGACCCTAGCCTCTTTGTGGAATCAGGTTTTTAAAGCTTAACAATTAGATATTTTTATACAGAGTGGTTTCTATATAAAGTATGAACTTAGAAAAGGCAGTAACTTACTGGGAATGGATCGATAATATTTTAATAAATGGTCTGCTACTCTAAGCTAGGTCTGGAATGTAATAGAACTTTGGTGTCTTGATATTCAATATAGCCTAGGTGATTCATACCTCTGTATGTAAGCTACCATACTGTAGTTTACACAATTCACTCAGATGCAAGTCACCATTACTGTCAGATTTGGCTGGTTATCGATTCCTGAATATACCAAGGCACTTTTGTGTCAATTGCAAACACAATAATTATAAACCTCACATTTTCCTCCGGGCTAAATTGTATCAAGGACAGGGCATAGTATTTAGCAAATTAAACCCAGACAAGAAATCAGTTGCCTCCCACCTCCCCTCCCTGCCCCACCACCACCCTGCCCCCCTCCTCCCACACCCAGAGCCCTCTGAACCTTTGTATAGTGCATATACTGAAAAAGTGTAGGTAAGAGGTTCCCTGGTGCAAACTGATAAAATTCATGGGGATCTGGAGAAATACAGAAATTAGAGGCTTATAGACAATATCTAAAACTTTAAAGTATTGATTGATAGATAGAGATACGATAGAGATATATAGTATTTAAATCCACAAAGAAAAAAATCTTTAAATATTTTTCTCTACCTTCACCACTGGAGGAGCATCATAAAGTCATGAAGATTTTCTGATGGAATGGTGCTGTAGAATGAAAGAGAAAATTGATCTTTATAAGAAATTAGTAAGCAAACACAAAAAATATTGAGATTCAAACTACAACATATATTTCAATATTTATATCCTTGTAAAATAGCTACAATTATTATTTTCCCCTTAGTAAACTTTTTGCAATACAAATTTTACTATACTGAAAATGTCATTTTAAAAATATAGTACCTATAACATACTTATTTCAATCACATCTATACTTTAATTTTTCCAGAACAGAATTTCTCATATTACTGGACCTTGCAAATCATTCAGAGTAGTGGGGAGGGAATATAGTAAATTGATCTATGATTGAATTTTGAAGAACTTACTGATACAAATGTTTCATAGTAAGCAAAACCATTTTTCTAATTCTATAAAGCAAAATACTTTGGTTGTCCTTCTTGAGCTTCAGTTTGTTAAATCTATCTTATTAAGTTTTTCCCTATTGTTATCAAGTCAGGGAAAACAAAGAAGAAAAGGAAAAGAGAGAGAGAGAGAGATTGAAATCAAAAACCAAGAAACAGACTCTTCACTACAGAGAACAAACTGATGGCTACCAGAGGGGAGGTGGGTAGGGGTTGGGTGAAATAGGTGACAGGGATTAAGGAGTGCACTTGTGATGAGCACTGGGTATTGTATGGATGTGTTGAATCACTATATTGTACACCTGAAACTAATATAACACTGTATGTTAACTAACTGGAATTAAAAACTTTAAAAAAAGAAAGAAGAAAACAAACAAGGGAAGTTTATCAGTACATCCTTGACCCTCCCAGTTCCCAATGCTTACTAATTTAGATGCAACAATGCCCATTTTTGAAAATGAATGACCCCTGATCCTAGTCAGAATGCCTCTGCTCACAACAAAACTTTTTGTTGTTGTTTTTGACCACCTTGAAAGTTTTATCAAAAGAAATGGAAGATACCATTTCAAATTTCCTAAACCAACTTTTAGAAATAGAATTAATCCAAATGTTTTCTCTAACACTTTTTTTTATTATTATTATGTTCAATTAGCCAACATATAGTACATCATTAGTTTTTGATGTAGCGTTCAACGATGCATTAGTTGCTTATAACACCCAGGGCTCATTAAAACACATGCCCTCCTTAATACCCGCCACCTGGTTAGCCCATCCTCCCACCCCCTCCCTTCTGTAACCCTCAGTTTGTTTCCCAGATTCCAGAGTCTCTCATGGTTTGTCTCCCTCTCTGATTCCTTCCCATTCAGTTTTCCCTCCCTTCCCCTATGGTCCTCTGTGCTATTCCTTATATTCAATATATGAGTGAAACCGCATGATAATTGTCTTTCTCTACTTGACTTATTTCACTTAGCATAATACCATTTTATGTGCTAATATGAAAGGTGGTAATTAACTCTTTTTCTGAGATGCTCTTGAAATTGTCTATATCACTTAATGCCCACCCTCATTTCATTTTCTTTATTTCATCCCAATAGGTGACCAACAATTATGTTGAAGTTCATATGCATTGCCCAAAGATTTTTTTATTTATTAAAATGTAAACATCCAAAACCAATAAATATTATTACCTTAGTGTTTTATGCTTTTATTTTATTTTAATTTTATTTTATTTTATTTTATTGTGTTGTTAATCACCATACATTACATCATTAGTTTTTGATGTAGAGTTCCATGATCCATTGTTTGCATTTAACACCCAGTGTTCCATTCAGCACGTGTCCTCTTTAACAGCCATCACCAGGATAACCCATCTCCCCACCCCCCATCCCCTCCAGAACCCTCAGTTTGTTGCTCAGAGTCCATAATCTCTCATGGTTCGTCTCCCCCTCCGATTTCCCCCCCTTCAATTTTCCCTTCCTACTATCTTCTTCTTTTATTTTTTGTAATATATAATGTATTTTTTGTTTCAGAGGCACGGGTCTGGTATTCAACAGTGTTACACAATTCACAGCACTCATCACAACACATACCCTCCGCAATGTCTATCACCCAGCCACCCCATCCCTCCCACCCCCCACCACTCCAGCAAACCTCAGTTGGTTTCCTGAGATTAATAATTCCTCATATGAGTGAGAGCATATGATACATGTCTTTCTCTGATTGACTTATTTTGCTCACCATAATACCCTCCAGTTCCATCCACATCATTGCAAATGGCAAGATTTCGGGTTTGTTTGTTTGTTTGTTTGTTTTGATGTCTGCATAACATTCCATTGTATATATATATACCACTTCTTTATCCATTCATCTGTCGATGGACATCTTGGCTCTGTCGATGGACAACTTGGCTCTTTCCATAGTTTGGCTATTGTGAACATTGCTGCTATAAACATCGGGGTGCACGTACACCTTTGGATCACTACATTTGTATCTTTGGGATAAATACCCAGTAGTGCAATTGCTGGGTCGTAGGGTAGCTCACTTTCGACTTTTTGAGGAACCGCCATACTGTTCTCCAGAGGGGCTGCACCAGCTTGCATTCCCACCAACAGTGTAGGAGGGTTCCCCTTTCTCCACATCCCCGCCAACATCTGTCCTTTCATGACTTGTTAATTTGAGCCATTCTGACTGCTGTGAGGTGGTATCTCACTGAGGTTTGATTTGGATTTCCCTGATGCCGAGCGATGATGAGCACTTTATCCTGTGTCTGTTGGCCATTTGGATGTCTTCTTTGGAAAAATGTCTGTTCATGTCTTCTGCCCATTTCTTGATTGTATTATTTGTTCTTTGGGTGTTGAGTTTGATAAGTTCTTTATAGATTTTGGACACTAGCCCTTAATCTGATAGTCATTTGCAAATATCTTCTCCCATTCTGTCGGTTGTCTTTTGGTTTTGTTGACTGTTTCCTTTGCTGAGCAAAAGTTTTTATCTTGATGAAGTCCCAATAGTTCGTTTTTGCCCTTGCTTCCCTTGCCTTTGGCGATGTTTCTAGGAAGAAGTTGTGGCTGAGGTCGAAGAGGTTGCTGCCTGTGTTCTCCTCTAGGATTTTGATGGACTCCTGTCTCACATTTAGGTCTTTCAACCATTTTGTGTCTATATTTGTATGTGGTGTAAGGAAATGGTCCAGTTTCATTCATCTGCATGTGGCTGTCCAATTTTCCCAACACCATTTGTGGAAGAGACGGTCTTTTTTCCATTGGACATTCTTTCCTGCTTTGTCAAAGATTAGTTGACCATAGCGTTGAGGGTCAATTTCTGGGCTCTCTATTCTGTTCCATTGATCTATGTGTCCGTTTTTGTGCCAGTACCATACTGTCTTGATGATGACAGCTTTGTAATAGAGCTTGAAGTCCGGAATTGTGATGGCACCAGCTTTGCTTTTCTTTTTCAACATTCCTCTGGCTATTCGGGGTCCTTTCTGGTTCCATGCAAATTTTAGGATTATTTTTTCCATTTCTTTGAAAAAAGTGGATGGTATTTTGATAGGGATTGCATTAAATGTGTAGATTGCTCTAGGTGGCATTGGCATCTTCACAATATTTGCTCTTCCAATCCATGAGCATGGAACGTTTTTCCATTTCTTTGTGTCTTCCTCAATTTCTTTCATCAGTATTTTATAGTTTTCTGAGTAGAGATTCTTTGCCTCTTTGGTTACATTTATTCCTAGGTATCTTATGGTTTGGGGTGCAATTGTAAATGGGATTGACTCCTTAATTTCTCTTTCTTCTGTCTTGTTGTTGGTGTATAGAAATGCCACTGATTTCTGTGCATTGATTTTATATCCTGCCACTTTACTGAATTCCTGTATGAGTTCTAGCAGTTTTGGGGTGGAGTCTTTTGGGTTTTCCACATAAAGTATCATATCGTCTGCAAAGAGTGAGAGTTTGACTTCTTCTTTGCCGATTAGAATGCTTTTTATATCATTTTGTTGTCTGATTGCTGTGGCTAGGACTTCTAGTACTATGTTGAATAGCAGTGGTGAGAGTGGACATCCCTGCCATTTCCTGACCTTAGGGGGAAAGCTCTCAGTTTTTCCCCACTGAGAATGATATTCGCTGTGGGTTTTTCATAGATAGCTTTTATGATGTTGAGGTATGTACCCTCTATCCTTGTACTCCGAAGAGTTTTGATCAAGAAAGGATGCTGTACTTTGTCAAATGCTTTTTCTGCATCTTTTGAAAGGATCATATGGTTCTTTTTCTTTCTTTTATTGATGTATTGTATCACATTGATTGATTTGCAGATGTTGAACCAACCTTGCAGCTCAGGGATAAATCCCACTTGGTCGTGGTGAAGAATCGTTTTAATGTACTGTTGGATCCTATTGGCTAGTATTTTGGTGAGAATTTTTGCATCCGTGTTCATCAGGGATATTGGTCTGTAATTCTCCTTTTTGATGGGATCTTTGTCTGGTTTTGGGATCAAGGTAATGCTGGCCTCATAAAATGAATTTGGAATTTTTCCTTCCATTTCTATTTTTTGGAACAGTTTCAGAAGACTAGGTATTCTTCTTTAAATGTTTGGTAGAATTCCCCTGGGAAGCCATCTGGCCCTGGGCTCTTGTTTGTTGGGAGATTTTTGATGACTGCTTCAATTTCCTTAGTGGTTATAGGTCTGTTCAGGTTTTCTATTTCTTCCTGGTTCAGTTTTGGTAGTTTATACATCTCTAGGAATGCATCCATTTCTTCCAGATTATCTAATTTGCTGGCATATAGTTGCTCGTAATATGTTCTTATAATTGTTTGTATTTCTTTGGTGTTGGTTGTGATCTCTCCTCTTCATTCATGATTTTATTTATTTGGGTCATTTCTCTTTTCTTTTTGATAAGTCTGGCCAGGGGTTTATCAATCTTGTTAATTCTTTCAAAGAACCAGCTCTTAGTTTCGTTGATCTGTTCTACTGTTCTTTTGGTTTCTATTTCATTGATTTCTGCTCTGATCGTCATTATTTCTCTTCTCCTGCTGGGTTTAGGCTTTATTTGCTGTTCTTTCTCCAGCTCCTTTAGGTGGAGGGTTAGGTTGTGTATTTGAGACCTTTCTTGTTTCTTGAGAAAGGCTTGTATTGCTATACACCTTCCTCTTAGGACTGCCTTTGCTGCATCCCAAAGATTTTGAACAGTTGTGTTTTCATTTTCATTTGTTAACATGAAAATTTTAATTCTTTAATTTCCTGGTTGACCCATTCATTCTTTAGTAGAATGCTCTTTAGCCTCCATGTATTTGAGTTCTTTCCCACTTTCCTCTTGTGTTGAGTTCTAGTTTCAAAGCATTGTGGTGTGAAAATATTCAGGGAATGATCCCAGTCTTTTGGTACTGGTTGAGACCTGATTTGTGACCTAGGATGTGATCTATTCTGGAGAATGTTCCATGGGCACTAGAGAAGAATGTGTATTCTTTTCTTTGGAATGGGATGTTCTGAATATATCTGTGAAGCCCCCTTGGTCCTGTGTGTCATTTAAAGTCTTTATTTCCTTGCTGATTCTTTGCTCCAATGATCTGTCCATTTCAGTGAGGGGGGTGTTAAAGTCCCCTACTGTGATTGTATTGTTGTCGATGTGTTTCTTTGCTTTTGTTATTAATTGCCTTATATATGCTCCTATGTTAGGGGCATAGATATTTACAATTGATAGATCTTGTTGGATAGACACTTTAAGTAAGATAGGGTGTCCTTCCTCATCTCTTATTATAGTCTTTGGTTTAAAATCTAATTTGTCTGATAGAAGGATTGCCACTCCAGCTTTCTTTTGTTGTCCATTAGCATGGTAAATGGGTTTCCACCTCCTCACTTTCAATCTGGAGGTGTCTTTGGGTCTAAAATGAGTCTCTTGCAGACAGCATATTGATGTGTCTTGTTTTTTTTTTTTTTTTTTATCCAGTCCGATACCCTGTGTCTTTTGATTGGAGCATTTAGCCCATTTACACTCAGGGTAACCATTGAAATATACGAATTTAGTGCCACTGTATTGCCTGTAAGGTGACTGTTACTGTATAATGTTTGTGTTCCTTTCTGGTCTATGTTACTTTTAGGCTCTCTCTTTGCTTAGAGGACCCTTTTCAATATTTCTTGTAGGGCTGGTTTTGTGTTTTCAAATTCCTTTAGTTTTTGTGTGTCCTGGAAACTTTTTATCTCTCCTTCTATTTTCAGTGACAGCCTATCTGGATATAGTATTTTTGGCTGCATATTTTTCTCATTTACTGCTCTGAATATATCATGCCAGTCCTTTCTGGCCTGCTAGGTCTCTGTGGATAGGTCTGTTGCCAGTCTAATGTTTCTAACATTTAGGTTACAGACCTCTTGTCCTGAGCTGCTTTTAGGATTTTCTCTTTGGCTCTGAGACTCATAAGTTTACAATTAGATGTCAGGGTGTTGACCTATTTTTATTGAATTTGAGGGGGGTTCTCTGTGCCTCCTGGATTTTGATGCCTGTTTCCTTCCCCAACTTAGGGATGTTTTCTGCTATCATTTGCTCCAATATACCTTCTGCCCCTCTCCCTCTTTCTCTTCTTCCGGGATCCCAGTTATTCTAATATTGTTTCGTCTATGGTATCACTTAAATCTCGAATTCTGCCCTAGTGATCCAGTAGTTGTTGATTTCTCTTTTTCTCAGCTTCTTCATTTTCCATCATTTGATCTTCTATATCACTAATTCTCTCTTCTGCCTCATTTATCCTAGCAGTTAGAGCCTCCATTTTTGATTGCACATCATTAATAGCCTTTTTGATTTCAACTTGGTTAAATTTTAGTTCTTTTATTTCTCCAGAGAGGGTTTCTCTAGTATCTTCCATGCTTTTTTCAGGCCCAGCTAATATCTTTATAATCGCCATTCCGAACTTAGTCCCGAAATCTTACTAATGTCCGTATTGATTAGGTCCCTGGCAGTCAGTACTGCATCTTGTTCTTTTTTTTTGAGGTGATTTTTTCCATCTTGTCATTTTGTCCAGAGAAGAATAGATGAATGGGAGAACAAAATGCTAACAGAATAACAACAACTCCAGAAAAATATACATTAAGCAAATCAGAAGAGACCTGAAACCAGGCAAAAAGAAAGGGAAAGAAAGAAAAAAGAATATGATCAGGCTGGTGAATAGATAAGTGCCACACACTAGATTTTGCGCATATTTTGGTCTGTTAGTAGAAACTGCCTTCAAAATTTTAAAGAAAGAAAAGCTTATATATGTACAAAAATAAGCGTAAATACAATGCAGGGATGGAATGACTAAAGATGAAAATTATAAAAGATTTTATAAAAGGAATTTATAAGAAGTTGGTTGAAAAAAGAAAGAAGAGTAATTTAAAATAAAAAGGGAGAGAATGTGATCAGGCAGGAGACTGGAACAAAGCCATACACTAGAGATTTAGGTATATTTTGGTCTGTTAGAATCAACTGTATCCCAAAATTTAAAGAGAGAACAACTTATATACATACCAGAAATAAGGTTAACTACAATGAAAGGATAGAATATGACTCTAAAAATGAAAAATAAAAAAGGTTTTTAAAAAGAGATTGATAAGATGATGGTTGAAAAAGGGAAAAAGAAATATTCAAAAGAAATAGAAAAAAGAAAAAAAAGAAAATTAAAAAAATAATTTCAAATGACTAAAGAATCAGGGGGGAAAAGCATGAATTCTATGTGCTGTATTCCCCTAGTACTGGAGTTCTGCCATTCTCACTGATGGGTAAACTTGGTCTTGGCTTGCTGTTCTTGCTGATCCTGTGGGGGAGGGGCCTGTTGCAGTAGTTCTCAAATGTCTTTGCTGGAGATGGAATTCCCTGACAGGTCCCAGCAAAGTAATCTGCTCGGGTTTGCCCTCAGGAGCTTTTGTTCCCTGCAAGCTTTCCGTACAGCTTTGGAGGATGAGAGTGAAAATGATGGCCTCCCAATCTCTGCTCCTAAGGAGACGAGAACTCGGGGCCCCACTCCTCAGTGTGCCCCCCAGAAAAAAGCAGTCAATCACTCCCATCTCCCCGATCTCTGGCTGCACTCCGTGCTCACCTGGCCTGTGCCCAAGCACTTCTATCTCTGTCACATGACACCGTTTGGAGTCTCCAAACCCAGCAGATCCCTGTGGTGCATTCCCGTGCTGCTCTTCCCAGGGGAGGAAGGGGAGTTTCCCTGGATCTGCTGCTCGTTGGGTCCCTGCTGGAAGAGCAGAGGCCAGACTCTGCCGTGGATCACGGTTTATGGCAACCCTGAGCTGAGAGCCCACTCCTTGGCTCCGTCTCTGCAGCCAACTTCCCCACTCCAATTCCTGGGAGCTCTGCTCACTCAGGCACCCCCGGTCTTTCTGTGACCCTGAGAGTCCTGAGACCACACTGTCCCAGCGAGGGTTCCACCCCCCATTTAGCCACTGGAGTGACGTCCCTCAGTGGAGAAGACTTCTTTCCAATTTTAGTATATGTGCTGTCGAAGCGAGCACAGTGGAGAAGACTTCTAATAGTTCTGATTTTGTGCTCTGCTGCTCTATTACTTGCCAGAAGCAGCCGACGGAGGTCCCCTCCCCCACTGTCTATCTTCCCGAATATCGCCTTGGATTCACTTCTCCGCACGTCCTACCTTCCAGAAAGTGGACGCTTTTCTGTTCAGAGAGTTGCTGCTATTCTTTTCTTAGATCTCCTCTTGAGTTCATAGGTGTTCAGAATGGTTTGATCCCTATCTAGCTGAATTTCTGGGACCAGACGAAATTTAGGTCTCCTACTCCTTCACCATCTTTCTCCTCCCCCATACCTTAATGTTTTAAATTCATGTTATTCTTAACATGTCAGTTCAATGCAGGACATAGCATCAGTGAAGAAATTCAGAAACAGTTGTAATTATTACAGTTTAATAGTGTGGTATTAATCAATTCATCTATTCACCTATCTATTTAGTCAAACAGTTACCATTTAATATTATTTGTGTCCCAGATACTGGTCTGATTCTTGAGAATAAATAGTTTGCCTTCAAAAGAGTTCACAAACTTGTGAATGTGAGCAACATATGACTACAAAGTTATGAAGTAAGAACAAATATAATGGTATGTTATAGTGAAATGTTCAGGGTTATGAACACAGGAAAAGTTTCTACCTGACCTAATACATGTAGAGATAGGTTTTTTAAAATTTCTAGAGTAAAAGAAATTTTTAGCCATGAATTTTTACATATTACTTTCTTCCTTCTTTTGTTTCTTTTTTTAATAAACTAAGTTGTTCCTAACTCTATAGGTATATGTGAAATTCTTATATAATAAGATAGTTTGTTTACAGACTACTACATTAAAATTATTTATCTGAGTGTGCCTTACCTTTGGAATTGTAAAGCCTCAAAGTAGCTCAAGTTTACAGGAAATTCAAAATGCAGCTGATACTTTGTGAGCCACCTAAGCTACCATCTCTATCAGCATTTCTCTGCAAATGTGTACAAGCTGAGCCAGTCTACATGGAATTTTATTATTTGAATCTACTTCAATCAAAGAAAGAAATACATCTTAATTGTAATAATTCAGAGAAAATTTAGAGTTAACATAATTCAGAGCACTGTTAATATGTGGCAATGCAAGATTAAGTGATTTCATTAAAATTGATTGATTTGTCCAAAGCGAAATAACCATTTAATATTATAGCTGGAACTAAAACTCAGTCTCTTATCCACTAGTACTGTGCTTTGGAAAATAGTTCCTAAAAAAAAGAACTGCTTTTCCACGGCAAATGTGTTGCTTGAATAATGTGTGTTTTAAGAAAACCTGGAACTATTCTTTTCATTCTTGGTGCCCTTATTGGAGATAATTGACCTAGATACATGGATTTATTTCTGGGTTCTCTATTCTGTTCCCTTGGTCTTTATGTTTATATTTGTGCCAGTACCAGGCTGCTTTAATTACTGTAACTTTGTAATATAATTTGATATCAGGAAGTGTGACGCATTAAGCTTTGTTCTTTTTCAAGATTGCATTACCTCTTTGGATCTTTTGTGATTCCATTTGGGTTTTAGGATTGCTTTTTCTATTTCTGTGAAAAATGCCATTGGGATTTTGATAAAACTTATATTGAATTTAGAACATTTTGGGTATTATGGACATTTTATCAATATCAATTCTTCCAATCCATGAACACAGAATATCTTTTTATTTTTGTGACAAAATAAATGGACCTCGTGGGCATCCAAAGAGCACTCTAAGTGAAGTAAAACAGACACAAAAAGACAAATACTATGTACCCTAATTTATATGTGGAATTGAAAAAAGTAAGTTTCCTTCATAGAAGCAAAGTAGAAGACTGGTTACCAGGAAGGCTTGAAGGGGAGGGGGAAATGAGGAGGTGCTGGTTAAAGGGGTTAAAGTGTGCAAAGTTTCAGTTTTATAGGATAAATTCTGAAGATCTGCCATGCAGCATAGAACCTGTAGGTAACAATAGTATATTGTACACTTAAAACTTGTTAAGAGTATAAATCTTATGTTACATGTTTTCACCACAAAAAATAATAATACCAATAAAGGGATGGAAGAAACTTTGGCAGGTGACAGGTATGCGTATAGCCTTGTTGGCAGTAGTGATGGTTTTATGGGTGTGTGGATATTTCCAACACATTGAGTTGTATATATTCAATACATGCAGCTTAAAAGAAAAAAAAAAGAAAACTTGTCTTTGAGATATGTTTATTGCTTTATTCAAAATGTAAAAATAAAGTAATTTAAGAAAAAGAAAATTTTAAAAATTACCTTCCTAGAAGAATAACCTCGAGTTGTGAATAAAACAGATATTTTAAATAAAAATATGAAATGTCTTCTTGGAAGATTAAAAATTATACTATAATAATATTTTATTAAATTAAAAAATACTACACTTGATTTCCATGTATAAATATTGTACTAACTTTTGTTGCTATTGATATCCTTAAGTAAATTGACAGCAAATACTATTGAATAAATAAATTCTGAGTAATTAATTGAATTAATAAAATCTAAGTATGGAATTAAAAACCTTAAAAAGAAAGGACCAAAATGAATAAAATTATAAATAATAAAGGATATTACAACTGATGTCTCAGAAATTCAAAAGATCATAAGAGGATATTATGAACAACTAAATGCCAAGCAACTGGACAACCTAGAAGAAATGGAAAAATTCTTAGAAACATACAACTTACCTAGGGCTGAATCAGGAAGAAATAGAAAATATGAATAGACCAATTATTACTAAAGAGATTGAATTAGTAGCCAAAAATCTCTCAATGACCATATGGCTTCACTGGTGAATTTTACCAAACATTTAAAGAAGAATTAACACGAGTGCTTCTCAAACTCTTCCCAAAAATCAAAAAGGAGGGAACAATCACAAACTCATTTAATGAGGCCATTAAATGATTACTCTGATACCAAACTAGAAAAACATACCATTAGAAAAGGAAACTATGGGCTTATATTCCTGATGAATAGAAGATGAATATTTATTTTCAACAAAATACTGGCAAACTGAACTCAGCAGCACATTGACAGGATCATTCACCACGATCAAGTGGGATTTATCTCTGGGCTGCAAGATAGTTCAACATGTGCAAATAAATTAACATGAGACATCACATTAATAGAATGAAAGAAAAGAATCATATGATCATCTTAATAGGCACAGAAAAAACATTTGACATTTCTCAAAAATTATTCATGATAACAAATGTTAACAAATTAGGCATAGAAGGAACATAACTCAACATAATAAACCATATATGACAAGTCCACAGCTAACAACATATTTAATGCTGGATGGTTGAAAGCTTTCCCTCTAAGACTGAAATAAGACAAGGCTGCCCACTCTCACCACTGCTACTCATCATAGTACTGGAAATCATAGTCAGAGCAATCAATGAGAAAAAGAAATAAAAAACATCGGAGTTGGAAAGGAGGAATTAAATTGTTTTTATTTGCAGATGACATAATTTTATGGAGAGACAATCTTAAAGACTCAAACAAAAAACCATTAGATCTAATCAATGAATTCAGTAAGGTTGCAAAATACAAAATTAACATACAAAAATCTACGCTTCTATACACTAAAAATAAATTTTATGAAAAGAAATAAAGAAATTGATACCATTTACAACATCCAAACAATAAAATATTTAGGAATAAATGTAACTATGGAGATGAGATATATACTCTGAAAATCAGAAGATTCTCTTTAAAGAAATCAAAGAAGATGCAAGTAAATGGAAAGGTATCCGTGTTCATAGTTGAAAGAATTAATACTGTTAAAATGTCAGTAGTACCAAAAGCATAGATTAAATACGATGCCTATCAAGATTTCAATGACATTTTTCACAGATGTAGAATAAACATTTTAACATTTATATGGAACCAAAAAAGACCCTGAATAGCCACAGAAATCCTGAGAAAGAAAAACAAAGCAGGAGGCATCACACTTCCTCATTTCAGGCTATACTAGAAAGGCATAGTCATCAAAACAGGATGTTACTGACAAGAAGAGAAATAGAGCAATGGCACAGAATCAGGAGCCCTATAATAAATACGAGCACATATAGTCAAGTAATATTTGACAAGGAAGCCAAGAATATTCAATGAAGAAATGATAGTCTTTTCAGTAAATGATGCTGAGATAATTGACCATTCACATGTAAGAGAATATAACTGGACCCACAACTTACATCACTCACAAAAATGAACTCAAAATGGATTAAAGACTGAAATGTAAGACCTGAAAAATGAACTCAAAATGGATTAAAGACTGAAATGTAAGACCTAAAAACCATGAAACTCCTAGAAGAAATCATAGGAATAAAGCCTGTGGACATAGGTCTTGATAATGATCTTTTAGATGGGACACCTAAGGCACAACCAACAAAATTAAAATTAAACAAGTGGAACTACATCAAACTAAAACGCTTCTATGTAGCAAAAGAAACCATTAACAAAGTGAAATGACGAGTGATGGAATGGGAAAAATATTTGGAAACCATATATGTGAAAAGGGCTTAATATATAAAACACATAAAGAACTATAACCCAATAGCAAAACCACAAATAACCTAACAGAAAAATGGGCAAAGCATCTACATAGATATTTCTCCGAAGAAGAGATATCAAAGGCCAATGGGTACATGAAAAAATAGTGAACATTACTAGTCATTAGGTAAACAAAAATTAAAACCCCAGCAAAATACTACCTCATGCTATTAGAATGTCCATCATCAAAAGGATGAAATATCACAAATAGTGGCATGAATGTGAAGAAAGGGGAACTATTGTGTACTTTGGGTAGAACTGTAAATTGGTATGCCACTATGGAAAACACTATTGAGAATCCTCAAAAAATTGAAAATAAAACTACCATAGTATCCAGGAATTCCAATTCTGAGAATATATCCAAAGGAAATGAAAACACTATTATCTTCATAATATTGCTATGATTTATGGCATAACAACAATTCAGAAATATATGAAACAATTAGGTTAAATAACCTGAGTTTAAATAAGTTGCCAAAGTCCCAAAGTTGGACAGTGACAATGTTGAAATATACAAAAATGTGCCTAAATCCAGAGTCCATGCCCTTTATCTTTTTAAAATGTATGATCTCTTCCATACATACTCCATATTTTGTCTGATGAAGGTTATCTTCTATTTATTTCCTCAAATATGTTGCAGTATGTTTTTATCTTTTAAATGTAATTTTAACAGGGGTGCCTGGGTGGTGCAGTTGGTTAAGAGCCTAACTCTGCATTTTGGCTCTCGTCATGATGACCCCAGGGTTGTGAGACTGAGTCCCCAAATCCAGCTCTGTACTCAATGAGGAGTCTCCTTGGGATTCGCTCTCCCTCTTCCTCTACCCCTCCACTTCTGCTGGCTCTCTCTCTCTCTAGAAATAAATAAATCTTAACAAAAAATAATTTTCATACTCTTGGCTGTATTTTTTCTCATTTAGTACTCCAGCTAGGCTGTCATTGAAAATAGAAGGGGAGATAAAAAGTTTCCATGACAAACACAAACTAAAGGAATTTGCAAACATGAAAATAGCCCTACAAGAAATATTGAAAGGGGCCCTCTAAGCAAAGAGAGAGGCTAAAACTAACATAGACCAGAAAAGAACACAGACAATATACAGGAACAGTCACCTTACAGGCAATACAATGGCACTAAATTCATATCTTTCAATAGTTACCCTGAATGTAAATGGGCTAAATGCCCCAGTCAAAAGACACAGGGAATAGGATTGGATAAAGAAAAAAAAAAAAAAAAAGACCCAATGATGTGCTGTCTGCAAGAAACTCATTTTAGACCCAAAGACACCTCCAGATTGAAAGTGAGGGGGTGGAAAACCATTTACCATGCTAATGGACAACAAAAGAAAGCTGGAGTGGCAATCCTTCTATCAGACAAATTAGATTTTAAACCAAAGACTATAATAAGAGATGAGGAAGGACACCCTATCTTACTTAAAGTGTCTATCCAACAAGATCTATCAATTGTAAATATCTATGCCCCTAACATAGGAGCATATATAAGGCAATTAATAACAAAAGCAAAGAAACACATCGACAACAATACAATCACAGTAGGGGACTTTAACACCCCCCTCACTGAAATGGACAGATCATTGGAGCAAAGAATCAGCAAGGAAATAAAGACTTTAAATGACACACAGGACCAAGGGGGCTTCACAGATATATTCAGAACATCCCATTCCAAAGAAAAGAATACACATTCTTCTCTAGTGCCCATGGAACATTCTCCAGAATAGATCACATCCTAGGTCACAAATCAGGTCTCAACCAGTACCAAAAGACTGGGATCATTCCCTGAATATTTTCACACCACAATGCTTTGAAACTAGAACTCAACACAAGAGGAAAGTGGGAAAGAACTCAAATACATGGAGGCTAAAGAGCATTCTACTAAAGAATGAATGGGTCAACCAGGAAATTAAAGAATTAAAATTTTCATGTTAACAAATGAAAATGAAAACACAACTGTTCAAAATCTTTGGGATGCAGCAAAGGCAGTCCTAAGAGGAAGGTGTATAGCAATACAAGCCTTTCTCAAGAAACAAGAAAGGTCTCAAATACACAACCTAACCCTCCACCTAAAGGAGCTGGAGAAAGAACAGCAAATAAAGCCTAAACCCAGCAGGAGAAGAGAAATAATGACGATCAGAGCAGAAATCAATGAAATAGAAACCAAAAGAACAGTAGAACAGATCAACGAAACTAAGAGCTGGTTCTTTGAAAGAATTAACAAGATTGATAAACCCCTGGCCAGACTTATCAAAAAGAAAAGAGAAATGACCCAAATAAATAAAATCATGAATGAAGAGGAGAGATCACAACCAACACCAAAGAAATACAAACAATTATAAGAACATATTACGAGCAACTATATGCCAGCAAATTAGATAATCTGGAAGAAATGGATGCATTCCTAGAGATGTATAAACTACCAAAACTGAACCAGGAAGAAATAGAAAACCTGAACAGACCTATAACCACTAAGGAAATTGAAGCAGTCATCAAAAATCTCCCAACAAACAAGAGCCCAGGGCCAGATGGCTTCCCAGGGGAATTCTACCAAACATTTAAAGAAGAATACCTAGTCTTCTGAAACTGTTCCAAAAAATAGAAATGGAAGGAAAAATTCCAAATTCATTTTATGAGGCCAGCATTACCTTGATCCCAAAACCAGACAAAGATCCCATCAAAAAGGAGAATTACAGACCAATATCCCTGATGAACACGGATGCAAAAATTCTCACCAAAATACTAGCCAATAGGATCCAACAGTACATTAAAACGATTCTTCACCACGACCAAGTGGGATTTATCCCTGAGCTGCAAGGTTGGTTCAACATCTGCAAATCAATCAATGTGATACAATACATCAATAAAAGAAAGAACAAGAACCATATGATCCTCTCAATAGATGCAGAAAAAGCATTTGACAAAGTACAGCATCCTTTCTTGATCAAAACTCTTCGGAGTATAGGGATAGAGGGTACATACCTCAATATCATAAAAGCCATCTATGAAAAACCCACAGAGAATGTCATTCTCAATGGGGAAAAACTGAGAGCTTTCCCCCTAAGGTCAGGAACAAGGCAGGGATGTCCACTATCACCACTGCTATTCAACATAGTACTAGAAGTCCTAGCCACAGCAATCAGACAACAAAATGATATAAAAAGCATTCTAATCGGCAAAGAAGAAGTCAAACTCTCACTCTTTGCAGACGATATGATACTTTATGTGGAAAACCCAAAAGACTCCACCCCAAAACTGCTAGAACTCATACAGGAATTCAGTAAAGTGGCAGGATATAAAATCAATGCACAGAAATCAGTGGCATTTCTATACACCAACAACAAGACAGAAGAAAGAGAAATTAAGGAGTCAATCCCATTTACAATTGCACCCCAAACCATAAGATACCTAGGAATAAATGTAACCAAAGAGGCAAAGAATCTCTACTCAGAAAACTATAAAATACTGATGAAAGAAATTGAGGAAGACACAAAGAAATGGAAAAACGTTCCATGCTCATGGATTGGAAGAGCAAATATTGTGAAGATGCCAATGCCACCTAGAGCAATCTACACATTTAATGCAATCCCTATCAAAATACCATCCACTTTTTTCAAAGAAATGGAAAAAATAATCCTAAAATTTGCATGGAACCAGAAAGGACCCCGAATAGCCAGAGGAATGTTGAAAAAGAAAAGCAAAGCTGGTGCCATCACAATTCCGGACTTCAAGCTCTATTACAAAGCTGTCATCATCAAGACAGTATGGTACTGGCACAAAAACGGACACATAGATCAATGGAACAGAATAGAGAGCCCAGAAATTGACCCTCAACGCTATGGTCAACTAATCTTTGACAAAGCAGGAAAGAATGTCCAATGGAAAAAAGACCGTCTCTTCCACAAATGGTGTTGGGAAAATTGGACAGCCACATGCAGATGAATGAAACTGGACCATTTCCTTACACCACATACAAATATAGACACAAAATGGTTGAAAGACCTAAATGTGAGACAGGAGTCCATCAAAATCCTAGAGGAGAACACAGGCAGCAACCTCTTCGACCTCAGCCACAACTTCTTCCTAGAAACATCGCCAAAGGCAAGGGAAGCAAGGGCAAAAACGAACTATTGGGACTTCATCAAGATAAAAACTTTTGCTCAGCAAAGGAAACAGTCAACAAAACCAAAAGACAACCGACAGAATGGGAGAAGATATTTGCAAATGACTATCAGATTAAGGGCTAGTGTCCAAAATCTATAAAGAACTTATCAAACTCAACACCCAAAGAACAAATAATACAATCAAGAAATGGGCAGAAGACATGAACAGACATTTTTCCAAAGAAGACATCCAAATGGCCAACAGACACAGGATAAAGTGCTCATCATCGCTCGGCATCAGGGAAATCCAAATCAAACCTCAGTGAGATACCACCTCACAGCAGTCAGAATGGCTCAAATTAACAAGTCATGAAAGGACAGATGTTGGCGGGGATGTGGAGAAAGGGGAACCCTCCTACACTGTTGGTGGGAATGCAAGCTGGTGCAGCCCCTCTGGAGAACAGTATGGCGGTTCCTCAAAAAGTCGAAAGTGAGCTACCCTACGACCCAGCAATTGCACTACTGGGTATTTATCCCAAAGATACAAATGTAGTGATCCAAAGGTGTACGTGCACCCCGATGTTTATAGCAGCAATGTTCACAATAACCAAACTATTGAAAGAGCCAAGATGTCCAGTGACAGATGAATGGATAAAGAAGAAGTGGTACATATATACAATGAAATATTATTTAGCCATCAAACTCCCCCCCCCCCAAAAATCTTGCCATTTGCAATGATGTGAATGGACCTGGAGAGTATTATGCTGAGTGAAATAAGTCAGTCATGGAAAGACATGTATCATATGATCTCACTCATATGAGGGATTCTTTTTTTTTCTTTTAAAGATTTTATTTATTTATTCATGAGAGACAGAGAGAGAGAGAGAGGCAGAGGGAGAAGCAGGCTCCCAAGGAACAGGGAACCCAATGCGGGACTCGATCCCAGGACCCTGGGACTATGACCTGAGCCGAAGGCCGATGCTTAACCATCTGATCCACCCCAGCGCCCATGAGGAATTCTTAATCTCAGGAAACAAACTGAGGGTTGCTGGAGTGTTGGGCAGTGGGAGGGATGGGGTGGCTGGGTGATAGACTTTGGGAGGGTATGTGCTATGGTGAGCACTGTGTATTGTGTAAGACTGTTGAATCACAGACCTGTACCTCTGAAACAAATAATACATGCTAAAAAGAAAAAGAAGATAGTAGGAAGGGAAAAATGAAGGGTGGGAATTGGAGGGGGAGACAAACAAGGAGAGACTACGGACTCTGAGAAACAAACAGTGTTCTAGAGGGGAGAGGGTGGGGGTATGGTTTAGCCTGGTGATGGGTATTAAAGAGGGCACGTACTGAATTGAGCACTGGGTTTTATACACAAACAATGAATCATGGAACACTACATCAAAAACTAATGATGTAATGTATGGTGATTAACATAACATAATAAAATTAAAAAAATAATTTTAAAAAATTTTTAATGTTTTACCCCCTTTGTGAATAGAATGGTTATGCGATTCTGAATATGATGCCTGTTGGGTCCACTTTAAACAATCTTCACTTTTCAGATTTAAAATATGTATATTAAATGTTATCTTTGTGCTTATGGTGACTGAGCTTGTTATTTCTGATAGCCTGTCCAGTTTTGCTGGGATCACGTGTCTGTAATTCATGATGGTTGGCCACTAGGTGGTGATCTCGTCATTACTGCCAAAGGATAATTTCCAGACACTTTAAAATAAAGGTTAAAATTCCTCATTAAAATCTTTGTTGCAAAACATAGCAACATACTTTATATAAAAAAATAAAAAATCTGTCATTATTTTATATACTTATCTCAAAGTACTGAAAGTAAGAAACAGAATATTCTTTTATGGAATGCTTATTTTATTACAATTATTACCATTCCACTTTGCTAAATTCATTGAATGTGTTTTCTCATTAATCCTCACAAATAAATATTAGATGAGTGATTCTATCATCAAGTAACATATGTAGGGTCAACTGTAAGTTATAGAGCCAGTATAATAATATAAAAATTGTAATCAAAGTCCAGATGTAAATCTTCTCCCTCTTCTCCTTTGTTTTAACATTTTTTATAGAGGATATAAAGATATTATTCGGCAATACATTTAAATTTCTTCTGTAAATGTCCTCCACACATCATAATTTTTCATGAACAATAAATTATATTTTAATCATTCCTTTGACAATAAATTCCTGAAACCCAGTTGGAGTTTCATGATAATTTTAATATATTCCTCTAGGACACAGAACTTGAAAACATTCAAATATTTGGAATATTCATATTTATACATTCTCTATACTTAATAGTAATGCACTGTATACTTGAAATTTTCTAAGAGAGTAAATTTCAAGTGTTTTCATAACATGGACAAAAAAAGTGGTATGTGAGGTGATGGGTATGGTAATTAATTTGATTGGGGTAATCAATTCACATGGTATACTTATACCAAAACATTGTGTTGTACACCTTATTTATATACAATTTTTATTTTTCAATTCCTTAATAAAGCTGGGTAAAAAATGTGGGTAGAAATTACTTGGGTATTTGAACCTTGTCTTTACTCAGTGTATTGGGTCTCAAATTTACTTGATATCTATTATAGTCCTATATTCAATGGCTGTTTCCAACCTTTATGCGGGAAATTGTATAGTTGGGAAAAACTCATATTAAAGATTTCAGGTAAGTGCATTTATATTTCATTTCAATATCTAATAATGGGAAAATGTGAAAAATATTTATTTAGCCAATTCTAAGGAACCTCTTTCAAAATATATAAATAAAATATCTAAGCAATATCATTGCATTGTAATATAAATTATCAACAATCTTTTCTTTCTCAATGTTTTATCAAATAACAGTGTTTCTTACTATTATTGACATCATGGGTCAGTGAAATACGTCATACTGTGACGAAAATAAACCCAGGTGGCAAGTTAAATAGTGACTATTTCTTTGACTGGAGGGAGCAGGAAAAATCTCTATGAGTAGATAATTGTTTTCAAAAGATCTATATAAAAAGAAACAGTTGGCTATGCAAAAGCTGAGTGGGAGAGCACTTGCAGATATGTATAATAAATGCAAAGTCCCTATACTGGAAGAAATATTGTCATAGTGGAGGAATAGAAAACAGTTTAAAATATGGACTATAATGGAGCTTTTTATGGTAGGGGGAGGGATGTATGAATTGAGATCTAAGAAACAGGCAGAGGCCAGATCAAATTGAGTGCTAAAAGCTATGCTGAGAACTTTGGATTTTTTTCTATGTGATATGAAAAATACCTGAAAATTTAAAAAAAATGTGAACATCATAGAACTAAGGATACCATTTTTCAGAGTTTACTTCCATTAGGAAGCTTAAGTTTTCCATGTTCAAGAAACTTTGCATCAAAGGAGATGAAAATGAATAATGAAAAAGACAATCTTTATAATCATCCTTTCTGAGCAAAATTGTTACCATATTTTGCTTTCATTTATATCCAGTAATAATCCATCTTGTTCTCTTCAGTTTTAAAGCATTTTTTGCAAAATTATGATAACATAATTTTAAAAAACATTATGGCAAAACAAGTAGAACTGTATTTAACATCAAGATTTTCATTGTTTTAAAGATAAATTACAGGCAGTTAATGTACAAATTTGTTAAAAGATGTTTTAAACATTTTCCTTTTTGGTTAAAGTGTCACCAATGGTTTTATTTATTTCATTTTTAGGTTTCCACAACATTAGATCCACTCTATCTATCTGATGTACATTCATTTTGGGTGGGTGAAAAATACTGGCCTCTTCACCCCCAACATAAAAATCAAACAAAATTCTTGTTTACTTTGTACTGAGTTGCAAAGACTGCTTCAGAGTTTTACACAGATTTGTAACCTTGAGAAAAAAATAGTTTGCCTTGAAGTAAAGCTCATGGAAGTATCTGCTTTGGAGGCTATGAAACAGAAGGAAATGAGGTACATCTTTTTCTATATTTTTGTCATTGTTGTTCTCTACATGTGGAACAGTGAACTTTCTGCAAAGACTTTAGGGGAAAACTTTTAAGATATCATCAGATTGAAACAAAACATTTAAATGTCTGGTAGTATGAAACATAGAAACTGCAATATTATGATGGGATTCAAAATTTTACATACAAAAACACTTTGGAGAGTAATTTGGAAATTTCTAGTAAACTTGAAGACATGCATATATAAGCATAATATATACCTCTTTTTTTAAAAAAGATTTTATTTATTTGACAGACAGAGAGAAGGAGCACAAGTAGGCAGAGCGACAGGCAGGCAGAGGGAGAAGCAGGCTCCCTGCTGAGCAGAGAGCCTGATGCAGGGCTAGATACCAGGACACTGGGATCATGACCTGAGCCACAAGCAGCTGCTTAACCAACTGAGCCACCCAGGTGCCCCAATATATACCTCTTTTACTTGGATAACAAGAGAAATATTTAAGAGAGTTTATCACAAATAGTTTATAATAGCCATAGAAATACTTTAAATATTCATCAGGAGGGGGCTGGGTAAGAAAGTTGCAATATAGTGAAAAGGAATACTGTATTTCTTTTAAAAGTTAGCCAGATCCATGAATCAACATCTATAATTTTTTTTAAAGGAGAAGAAATGCTGAACAATAAAGGCAAGTTATAGACCAAGCATATATAAACGGAGCATATATATATATAGAGAGAGAGAGAGAGAGCCAGCATATCATCTATATATTGAATATAGTTCTGAAATAATGATTGATAGATGATAGATATTTAGCAAAGTATAAGCGTCTAGTAATACACACAGTAGTATAAATATTCCTATTTTATTTATTTCATAAGGTGATTGGTTTGTAAGTGTTTAACAGATTAACCTTGTTACATTTTATCTCAAAAAGTTATAATAATGCAAAACAAACCATTTGTAGTAAAAAGAATACATGATAAAATATTGCCATCTATTCATGATTTACATCCAATGACTTAAAAACTGCCATTTGGCTGTGACTGAATTTTCAAAAAATTTAAAAACAATTTTTGTATATCCAATTTGATATAAAAATGAATACCAAAATAGGATTTCCCTTTTTAACCTTAGTCCAACAAAATTACTTTCAACATAGGCATTTGTTAGTACTCA
The DNA here is from genome assembly GCF_009762305.2 of Zalophus californianus. Classification (NCBI taxonomy): domain Eukaryota; kingdom Metazoa; phylum Chordata; class Mammalia; order Carnivora; family Otariidae; genus Zalophus; species Zalophus californianus. Next base: position 166,582,392 of record NC_045598.1, on the reverse strand, counting down.
TTATAATTATATATTTTATAAGTGACTAATTAAATTTAATAAACATACCAATAGTTAATATTATTGAGTATCATAAGTCTTTCTTATGGGTCAAAAATTTTATTTCACACTATATCTCAAACGCACAGAGTATATTGATTTTTTTTTCTATAGCTATCTTGCTTTCCCTCTAGTCCTCTGCTTTTTGTAAAAAGATTAACAACTCAATGTTGACTGGAATTTTTAATATAGCTTAATTTGATAACATAAATAGCTCATTTAGGTAGTTACTTTGGTGTCCTATGAACCAAAGACTCAGTTTTTCAGGAGAAAATGTGTGTGTGTGTGTGTGTGTGTGTGTGTGTGTGCATATGTGTGGGTGTGTGATATGGATAATGCAATTCCATTGTGGGAGGGAAAAATTATGTCCTTGAACAAGGTATCCATGACCTCAGTTAGTTTCCAGAATCTTGCCTTTTACCAACATGGGAATGCCGGTCCTGCTGACATCAATGGGAGGACTCTGAATCTGGCTAATGAGATCTGTGGTCTGGTCTCAGGTTTACTCAGAGCCTGTTAGCAATCCCTGGACGACTCTGTCTCACCTTCTCTCCCACTGAGGACTGCTGTGACTCACAGGGGGTCTGTTTCTCAGTGCTCAGTGAAGATACTCCTTTTCTGTAAAGGTCATTCTAGTCTAGTAAACTTTTTAGCAAGGTATCAGTGACATCAAAGGGTATAACAAGGTGAGAAATGCCAGGACCCTGATCTGAATGTGCCAGCTCTCCTAGTAAGATTGTAAATTTAGGAAGGACACATCTGATTTGTCTCACCTCTGGCCTGTTGTCTTTCTCTTTCCCACAATCCTCTGAATCAGAAAGGAGTGGGTTATTCTTCTTGTTGTTGTTATTTTTTTTCTTTTAAGAGAGAGAAATATGAGTGACTGCTGCTTCTTTTTCAATGATAGTTTAATTTTTTTCCTCCTTCTAGATAAGATCCATTTAGATACCCAATCATAAAATTACCCCTGCTTCCTGACAGCATCCAATCCCAGGTAAAGCCCTGATCCCTTAAACTTTTCTAATACCACTTAATAAAAGCCCAAATCCTATCATAAATCCTTTCTATCACTCTGTCACCGAAACACTCAAATACACAACACATACATTATCCCTCATTGTGATGAATAATGAGTCCAACTTGTTCAAATACAGGGGCATGTCAGGTAATCTTTGGCTAAAGGGCATTGACACCTTGCATACATTCATCCAAAGTATAATATTCAGTTAAAAACATGACTCTTGTACAAATATAAATGCATATCAAATATTTTACTCAACCCATTAACTAACAAGAGAATTAGTAGGTGATATAGCTGGTTTAGAAAGAAAACATAAAGCTAGTTACAAAGAAAACATTTTGAAGAACTGGCTCTTCATTTTGAAAAAGAAAGTAATTGTTAGAACAATAGTTAGATACAAAACTGGTATTACAGAGAATAAAAAAATAAAAGAAAATACACCCTTGCTGGTATTCTTTCTTCTAAATGTAAATTTATAAGTTATCATGTAAATTCACAGTTTATTCCAATGTTAAATCACAAAATCAATTGCATTTAAAATTTCTGAGAACATGAAATAATTCTTGAATGAGCTTGCTAAACAGTGTCTCTAAGTGACTTTGAGATGACATGCTATATTATTTATTGATTTCCACGTTTTAGATTTTTTTTATTTATTGATTTCCACGTTTTAGACTTTTTTTCTTGACATATACATCTTCCTAAAACCTAGAGTATATATAGCTATCTTAGGCAAAAGGGGAAGTATTCTTTATGAGGGATAAACTATAGATAGTAGATCATCCAGACATGGATGAGGGAAAATATTAAAATTTTGGGTAATTATCTCTCAAGACACACAGTATGGCTCACAGACAACTGGCGAGCCATATACTTATTTTGTGTGGTCATAATCTGAATATTCTTTTATGTTCCTCTCTGCATTCCATGTGTAACATATGCTAGTCTAACTCCAGGTAGCATCAGAAGAGCCAAAATAATTCCCTCATTCCAAACTTGCCTCCTATGTCTAAGGTTTTGGTTAAAGGACTTTTTACATTAAAACAAGGAGGAATTTACTGAGGTAAATAAATTAGTAGCATATAGAGGTGTCATTATTTTCTTAGATGTAAGTACTTCAGTGTTCAGTTTCCTGGTCAGATTGCTTGAGACAAATCCAGATTCTAACTTTTATTAGAATCATGATATTTGACAAGCAGCACAATCTTTTTCTTATAATTTCTTGGTCTCTGTTACTTACTGTGTAGAGATTTTGGAAAGAATAATGTTTTATTCAATGAAAATTTAAGTGCCAATCTTGGAGGGGAGTATAGTGAGGAATGGAAATACAGTCCTGGCCTTCATGTTGCTTGCTGTGTGGTAGATGAGACATAATTAGTCCACTTGAGGGATTAAATAAAGCAATCACATAAAAAGCATTAAGCATATTTAAAATCAATGTAAAATTTATCATTATAAAAATATAAGGTGTTATTTCTAATTTGTATATAAAATATCTAGAAAATGAAGGTGTTTAAAAACCCTGAAGTGCTTAAAAAGAGTATATAAAATATCTAGAAAATGAAGGTGTTTAAAAACCCTGAAGTGCTCCAATATTATTTTACAAGTTAATTCTCTTGGAAAAATGTTTGTTCCCGAAGATTATGTAAAGTTAGGAGATGTAGACATATACTTATTCTTTCAATACTGGAACTAAAATTTTTTTTAACTCATTACCTATTTAAATTATAAGTTCCAAATTAATGGCCCTCAAGTGAAAGAGCTATGACTGCATTTAGTTGCCTGGTATGTGCCAGAAAAATCTGTTGATATAAAAGCTTAAGGAAGCTAAGTTTTCCATTTTCCATGAGGAGAAAATTAATCTTCTATGTCCTGTAATATTCACTTTATCTTTCAAGAGAAGTCTGGGTGAATGAAAATGATTTTAAAAATAAATAGAAATTATTAAAATAAACAGTGCTGGTAAGTATGAAGGTGACATTTTAAAATTAAAAAAATAATAAATAAATAAAAATTAAATATTATTTTGGCTATGTTTATGAGAAAAATAAAATGATCACCAAAATATTATATATTCAGGGACCACATTAAGAATCAAATCTGCTTCATAACAACTCCCCAATCAATAGTAGAGTAAAAGGTTCTTTGTTGTTCTTTGGCAGCATAAATCACTGTGAACCTAACTCCCACTTAAAACACTAATCTTCCTGAGTAATATAGATAGTAGCACCAAATAATTACACTTCATCCCCTTCTCACCACTGGGTTTGCAGTCCCCAGAAGCAGCATGGACAGCAATCCTAAGGCAAGATAATCTTCCCTAATAAGTTCAATTTTCTCTAAGCGATGCAGTGCTGATCTATACATACTTATTAATGAAATATGCCTATACCTGCAGTTTACTGATTTGAAGGAGGCATACAATCAATAAACTTAAAAAAAAAGCAGTGAAGAACTAAATACTAGTAGATATTTGATCAATTTGGGATTTTAGAATTTGCAATCATAAGCTCTTTCAAGGCAAGGGATTCAAAGCAAAGGAGTTTAGAAAATTCTTGAAATTCAACATTAATAACAAGTGGCCATTAAATAAATACCAACACCAGATACATATTCAAATATAATTTGGTAGAAGAGTTAGCATTTCTTTTCTCTCTTCCTCTCTGCAAGTTTTCAAGTTTGTGGACAATAACAAGCATGTATTATGTGCTTGCCTCTGTGTTCTATACTTTAACAGGTATCTAATTTAATCCATTCACTCTCCTTATAAGCTATGTACTATTAGGATAACAGTTTAAAGAACATGAAGCTCAAAATGGAGAGATTAAGATAAATTGGTCAAGGTCACAGAGTTTATAGGAAGGGGTATCCAAACTGAAGTTAGAGCTTCTGCTTTTAACTATTCCTGAGCTGCCATGGTAAGCTTTATCATCTGCTCCTGCAAATCATTATTTTCTTATACACATCTAATGTTAAACACATTTATTTCTTATTTCCATATTAGATACAAAGGCAGATTTCAAGTATCAACTGGAAGTGATAATATTGCTATGGCATTAATATTGTAAAATTGAATATATCATTATTATTTTCATGCATTTAGCACAAAAGCTGTAAATTGCTATATAAGGCTTCCTTGTATACAATCTTTGGTTCATTCATTCCTTTGTTCATTCCTTTGTTTATTTATTTTTATTTATTCTTGGCTCCACTGTGTTCCACTGGGTAGGGTCATAAACTCTTGTAAATCAACATCTATAAGATGATTAAGGAATTTACTGTAAATTATGGATGGGATAATTTCTGACAGTTTCTGCATCAGAAACAGGGGTTGCTGAGATGAAATCAAGACATATTTCCTGTCTTAAGGGACCCACTCCCCTTAAGAAAGGATTAAATGAATCATAACATTTCAAGCATAAAAAGCACTAGGACTGTGTTGGCAACTAGAAAAAAATTTGGCAATGCTTTAATGGGGGGAGGAAAAGGAGTCCTCAAAGAGTGATTTCTGAATTCCACTGGAAGGAATCTGTCACCAAATATGTCGGTCCACATTTCCAAATACGTTAGGGACATTATATTGAGATATTATTTAGGCATCCCATATTGCATATATCTAAATTTGAATTCATCTTTCCCCACAGATTAGTTGTTTTGTTTTTTTTTTTTTTTGGTTCTTTTTTTTCTCTAAGAGATTGTTAATTGCCAAAAGATTCATGAGTAGGAACTGGCTACGGCTAGAACATAAACAGAGTGACAAATTCTATACTATCAGTTTGGCTCCAGATCATGCATGCTTAACACAATGCTATAACTCAGAGGACTTCAAGTATTTTTCCCTGTATGCCATTAATAATTTAGAAAAAATATTCCCTCTTTACATATGTTTAAGGTGACATCTAAAATATTCCATAATTTTGAATAACTAAAAATTATATGCTTAGGGGAAATATTGAATTATTAAAAAAGTAACAGTCTCAAAATTAAATTTATTCAAAGGAATATAAAAACCACATCAGTTTGATACTCTGTTAGTTTAGCACAGAGGTTAAGAGCAAAGATTATGGGGCCAGACTGTCTGGGTTCACCCTTAGTTTTTCCCTAATTATTTGTATGACTATAGGCAAGTGATCTAATTCCTTTCTGTTTCAGTTTCCCTTCTTTAAGCAAGGATAAAAATAAGACATATTTTGTAGAGTTATTATGTTGAGGGTAAAATGATTAATATAAGAAAAGCACTTAGAAAACTTTCTAGAACAAAGTGAGCACTTTAAGTGGGAGGTATTATGATAATACTTTTAAAAATAAATTTTAAAAAATCTCTTGTTTAATAGGCAGGAATTTCAGTAACTTTATTTCCATCTTGAACTCAGCTTTCCATTATGGTAACCCCATATCCTTTTCTCTTAATATAATAGATTTAGACATACTAAATCAATTTTTTCAATATCATAAATATGCTCATTTTTCATACTTCTCTGCATCAAAAATTATATGTAAAAAGAACTTAATTTTTAGAAAATATTCTGCAACTATAACAGTCTAAGTATTAAAATAATCTTTTAGATTAGGTAGTTATGACAAATATTAGTATTACATCATTGATCAAAACAACATAAATATGTAACAACTTTATTGATAATATAAGAAATAAACACTTAACTGAAAATATGTAGTCTAATGGATTAGATGGGCCTGTTTTTTATTTTTAAATAGTTGATATATCATATGATATTAGTTTTGAGTGTACAGCATAGTGACTCAATAAATACTTAACAAAATGTTCACCATGTTAAGTGTCCTTACCATCTGTCACCATACAGAGTGATTATAGCATTACTGACTACAATCTCTATGCTATAGTTTCATTCCCATGATTTATCTATTTAATATTGGAAGTTTGTACCTCTTAATTCTTTTTATCTGTTTCACCCATCCTCCACCCCCCTCCTCTCTGGCAATCACCAGTTTGTTCTCTGTATTCATGAGTCTCTGTTTATGTTGTTTTGTTTTTTAGATTCCACATATAAATGAAATCATATGGCATTTGTTCTGCTCTGTCTGACTTATTTCACTTAGCATAATACCCTCTAGTTCCATCCTATTGTCACAAATGGAAAAATTTCATTCTTTCTTATGGTCAAATAATATTCCATTGTATATATATACCACATCTTCCTTATCCATTCCTCTATTGATGGACACTTAGGTTGCTTCCATAATTACCTACTGTAAATAATTCTGCAGTAAACAGTGGTACAAATATCTTTTCAAATTAGCATTTTTGTTTTCTTCATATAAATACCCAGAAGTGTAATTACTGGATCATATGGTAGTTCTATTTTTTTCATTTTTTGAGGAAGTTTAATAGGGTCTCCACAATGGTTGCACTAGTTTACATTTCCACTAACAGTGCACAATGGTTCTCTTTTCTCCACTTCCTTACCAGCATTTGTTATTTCTTGTCTTTTAGATCCTCACTATTATGACTGGTGTGAAGTTCTATCTCATTTTGTGTATGTTTTTTTTTTTTAATTTTTTAAAGCTTTTAATTTTTTACTTGAGAGAGAGAGAGAGAGCATGAGTGGGGAGAGGGGCAGAGGAGGAGAGGGAGAGATCCAGACTTGTGGCTTGATCCTAGGACTGTGGGATCATGACCTGAGCTGAAGGCAGCTGCTTAACTGACTGTGCCCCTCACTGTGGTTTTGATTTGCATTTTCCTGATGACTAGTGATTTTGAGCAACTTTTCATGTGTCTGTTGGCATCTGTACAACTTATTTGGAAAAATATCTATTCAGGTCCACTGCCCGTTTTTAAATTGTATTATTTGGGTTTTGTTGTTGAGTTTGTAGGAGTTCAAGGGTCTTATCTTTAATGCTATACTCTTATATCTCATGGATAGTTTTACTTACTGCTAGAAATAAATGGTTTTTCTAAATCCTACCTTTTTTTATAGGTTAAGATATTGAGAAACATTCACATAAATATATATGTAAGAATAGAATGAGAATTCTTACAGAAACGTCACTTGATAATTTGAGTTTATCTCGAGTTGTACTTTAAAACTTGTGTTTGTCATCAAAAATATTTCAAATTATTTACCACTCTATTATTCCTCTTTAAATATTACTGAACACAAATAAAAAAATTTAAAGTAAATATTACTGAACACAAAGTATTGGAAATCATTCTACCTGCACATTCATATTTTTTATTGTCATTAATAAGTGTCAAATCTGGCAACAATCCTTGTAATTGGGCCTTTCTATTTGCACAAAGGACAGTTTTTCAAGCTGGACAATATACCAGAGTAATATCCTAATGGGTGAGATATGGTTATGTGTACTCTCCCTTAAAACTGGAGAAGAAAAACGAGCCACAGATACATTCTCCTGAAGATCCATTTAAGAATATAATAAAATTGATTTTGTACAACGAGAAAGTGATTGACTTAAAATTATTTATGACAAGATTCTGAGTACCTCTGGAGCATGAATAACCCAGTTTGAAGGTCACCACCATAGAGCACAATCAACCTAGAAACAGCAGTCATCTCTAGCCCTCACGTCACGTCCCACATTTTCCCTGCATCCAACCAATGCAAGATGGAATTTATTTTATCAATTGTACGTTAGAAATGTCTTTTACATTGGGGATTTCTTCTCCAGAGCCACTGCCTTTGTGAGGTCATAAAATCATCATCTTTTTCCTGGAGTTTTATGAGTCTTTTCTCTTATACTGCATTGACATCAGTTTTCCCCACGTTCTAACTGACCTGCTCCACAGTTGGCGGAGTTATCATTGTTAAAAATCAACAAAAAATGACAATGCCAATTTTTTCATACCAAACTTAATTGGCTTACTATTGCTTAAAGTAATAGGCAAGGTATCTTGCAGCGTGTCCTCAACCCAAACATCCAGCTCAATCTTCCACCACTTCTTCCTATGAGTGCTAAAATTCTAATTTGAAAGAAATATGCTATTCTCTAAATATACCCAGTCATGTCAGGGTGTGGGGCTTATTGCATCTCATTTCTACTTCCTTGGACTCAGCTTTTTACTCTCTTCTACTCTTGCTCTTCCTTACCCATACATGCATCTTAGCATTCCTTAAAGATCCAGCCCCCTGTTTTTTTTTCCTCATTCCCACTGCACTAGCTCAAGATAAACAACAAAACAAGACAAAACTGCCTCACCTTGCAGCAGAATTTCTTAACTCGCTTTCCAGATTTTCATAATACTTTGATCTTAAATGCAAGTATAGCTAGGCTGATTATACAAATTTTTGCCCAACGGTATTTTTTTTTTAATTTAAGAGGAAGGTAATAATTGAATAATGACAATTAATCTAAATTAGAGCAAACTGCAACGTATGGTCCCTCTGATTGTAACAGATAATAGGCAATTGCTCGGTTGACTTGCTTTTCCTATTATTCTGATTATCTTTGTGGCATGTTATTGGGTTTGACCAATATGTGTATCTTAGTGTTTTGTATTTGTGTCATAGCATTTGTATCTTAATAGATATTTTTGAATGAATGTATAGAAACCTGTAGGTTCAAATTTAAGAATACAATGTGCAATGAGTTATTTTGTGTGCATACACATTGATTAATATTGTAGAAAAGCTAGCAAGTATTTTGGCATATGTAATAGCTAAAAACCTAAGGCTGTCTAAGGAATCATTCCTGCTTTACTTGGAATAACTTTCCACATTTTGTTATCAATGTAAAATTTTATTGAATTATTATATACATATATAAAAGTGCAAAAAATCATAAATGCACTTATATTTGCACAAATTGATACATTTTAAAAAGTGAATACATCCACAAATCAGAATGCGATTAAGAGATGGATTGTTAGCAGAATTCCATGGCACCCCTTTCTGCCTATTTCAGTCACTACCCTCCCTAACCTAGGATAAATAATACTCTGGCTTCTAACACTGAATAGCTTTAATATTTTGATACTACATAAAAATTAAATCATAATTATATGTTCTTTTGCAAATAATATTTTCTTAATATTATTTTTTGAAACTTTTTGACAGTATCTATTAAAACTGAACAGCATGAATACTCTATGATTCAGTAATTAATACCTATCTGTGTATATACAAGGACACACACACACATTGACCAAAGACATGAAGAAAAAAATTGAGAAGCATTATAATTGTCTCAAACTTGAAATAAGTTAAAATTCTAACAATAGTAGAATTCAGTATACTCATGTATACTCATGTAATAAAATTTCATACGGAAATGAAAAATCACATACAATATATCTCACGATAAAAGATTGAGTGAAATATTTCATACTTCCCCTTAACCCCTGTCATTTGTGACTTAAAATTATTAGAAATTCTAAGTTTTAAAAATTTGCTATTACACTAAACTATTCAGAGGGCCACTGACAAATGTCATTTTGAATTTCAAACACATACACAATTTCCTGGTAGTCACCAAAAGTAAAAAAGCCTTTGCAATAGCCCTTTCAGTCTGTTTGTACTTTAAGATAGATAGACAGATAGACAGAGAAAGAGGGAGAGAAAGATTATAAATCTAAAGGCACATAAATGCCATTTTGGCAGGTAAACATAATTTAGGAAAAATCCAATAGCTTTCTATTTACATGTTTGTTTCATCAAGAATGCTAATATATCATTGTCTAGAGTCTCAAATACTTTTTAAAATTTTGAATTCAATACCTTATCTACTAATTTCATAGGTAGAAATGCGTCACTCCATTATAAAGTTATAATTTTTATATTACTTTGAACTTCTAGTGAATGAAAATTGAAGATAATCATTAGTACAAACTTCACAATTTATGGAATAGTGAGATTGCAATTTTTACCATAAACATATAATAATAAAATAAATTTTAAAAAATATTTTTAATTTAGTTATTTGAGAGAAAGAGAGCATGGGGGGGAGAGTCAGAGGGAGAAGCAGACTCCCTGCTGAGCAGGGAGCCCTATGCAGGACTCGATCCTGGGACTCCAGGATCATGACCTAAGCCGAAGGCAGTCGCCTAACCAACTGAGTCACCCAGGTGCCCCAATAATAAAATAATTTTAAGACACCTATTTACTTATAGGGATGTGCAAAATGATCTGCAGCTTCACACAAATTATAGGAAAATGAATGGTTATAATGAGAGGTTTCATTGAAAATGGCACCTTTGAACATTTGGATTCATACTTGTTTTATAAATTTTCTTAAAAACAACTGATATATAGATTTTTGCTTTTATAACCGATTATTACAAAATGAATATTCACTTGTATCTGCTTTTATTGAAGAAATAAAAGATACCCAACCATGTAGCAATAGGTTTTCAAAACAATTAAAATATCATTGAAACCAAATGATCAATTAATACTATACATAGAACCAGGGCAATGTATTGTGAGTATATTATGAAAGAGTTATCTTTAATAAGACTTCAGGTAAACTTCAAAACTGCAGAGAAGATCATTTGGCTATAAACACAAATGTAGTTTTCACAAGCAAAGTATGTTGTCCCAAGAGTCTTACAATGTTATTGAGAAGAGGTATATACAATCTAAGAAATGTAAAGTACATGGGCTGAAGAATCAATGGCAATGACATTTCTTATATTATTTTTTAAATGAATTATTCTGATACAAGGAAACTTAAACAAATATTTCTCTCAGGTTAATAATCAGTGATATACATACTATTAAAAAAACAAGAAAAATGCTGACACAACCATGTACGGTCCAGAAATGTCTTGAAAGTGAAAGTCACAAATACCCTCAAACATAAATGCTAATGAAAAATGCTCTGGGCACAAACCTTACACTTGACTTATTCCATTGTAAATGGCATTTTGGCAAAAGCAATTTTTATATGTGGAATTCTTCTTAAAGTGGAGCAGTAGATAGAAAATAATACAAAAATTCAAGTGGAAAGCAATTAAAGTTGTTTGAGGATTTTAGGTTGCTGTCTCCCAGAAGGGTAGAATTTGAATTTGATTTTTCTTTGTATTAAATTTTCCCTCCCTCCATCCATTCGTTCCCCTTCCCTCTCTCTTTCCTTCCCCTCCTTACTTCCTCCTTTGTTTCCTTCCCTCCTTCCTTTTTATTTTCTCCTCCTCCACCTGTTTCTCCCCACCTTATGCTTCATCATCATCTTCACCTAGTAATGAATATTACACAGCTTTCTTCATGAGTATATCACAATGCAGTTAAATCACATTTTTGAAAACCTAGAAGATTTGAACATCTGAACATTAGAACATTTATTGTGTACAATTATGGAAGAGAATTTGGGCAATGAAATAAATGTCTTTGGTGTCCAGGAAATTTAAAGACTAGAATGTTGTGGTGAACAAATAATTTATTAAAAAGTTGTTAAAGGCACAGGTAAACATAGTTTTAGGGCATGTCCTAGCACAAGAGCACAAAGAAATAACTGGTTAATTTCCTCTGAGATTGTTGAGAATATATGATAGGAAAGGTCACAAATGGGTATTCACAAGATGGGCAGGTTATTCCAAGATGAATATAAACAAAAAAGAGTGGTTTGGAACATCATGGTATAATCACACCAAAGTATAATTGGTCATCACAGGTTACTAGAGGGAATAAATCCATAAATGAAATTTGCTAGTCAAGCAAGTGCTGGATTAAAAAAGGTTTTGTATACAATTCTAAAGTACTTGTAGAAAATGCAGAACCAATGGTTAGTTAAAACATGAGGTTTAGAAGGGATATATCTTTCCTATAGAACTCTAAATAATATCTGTAGATACTCTCTGCTCAAGGATATAGATCTTAATTTCTCTCTTCTTCAGAGTGGGTTGGACTTAGTGACTGGCTTCCAAAGAATAGAGTATAGAAAAGAAAAAAAAAAGAATAGTAACTTTACATTAGAAAGAATTGATTGATATAAGCTTAAAGGAGTGATCAAGGGTAACATTACCATGATAATTCTTCATGTTGGTATCATGTGGTTTCTGATACATTACAATGATAAGGCCATTTTACCTCTTTTAGTGTTTTCAAAAAATAACCAAGTTTGCTCATGAGAAAACATACAAAAAAAAATATTGATAGTCACCCTACAAAACACCTCACCAGAATTCCCCTAAACTGTCAATATCACCATAAACAAGGAAAGTCTGATACTGTCTCAAACCAGTGGAGACCAAGAAACTTGATGGTTAAATGCAATGTGCTACCCTGAATTGGATCCTAGAACAGAAAGATGACATTAATGGAAAAAATTATGAAATCTTAATAAAATCTGCAGTTAATAACAATGTGTCAATGTTAATTTCTTAATTTTAGCTAAGAAATTATGTGCCATGATTATGTAGGACATTAACATTAGGGAAGATTGAGTGAAGATTGTACTTCTGAACTGTCTTTATAAATTTAAAATTATTTCATAATTAATTTAAAAATAAAAATTAAAAAAAAACATGGAAACCAAATCAACAGTAACTGGACTGGTAGCGTAGTAGTTACAAAATTTATGAAGTCGTACTAAAGCTGTGGAAAGGGGATGGAGACATGAGAAAATTTGAGAGATATCCATGATGTTGCCTTTATAGCCCTTGGAGCCTGATTATATGTGAAGTGGCAACTGAAAAACAATCTTTGTCAGTGAATCAACCTATGGTTGTCTTAGCAAAATATGGAATAGAGGAGGACAGCCAACTGGAAAGAGAGAGTGATAATTGCTTCAATTTCAGATACAGGTTATCCTTTTGTATAATATCCACTCCAAGTCTCCAGAAGGTATTGGACTTTAATATCATTCTAAAACTTAGAAAACATAGGATATCAACCAGTCTATGAGTGAAAGTTGAAACCTTTGACAAAAAGATGATGACCACCTCACACAGGAATGTGAGTAAAGTGAGAAGATAAGGTTAAGAACATGGTGAGTGCTGTGAATTGTGTAAGACTGTTGAATCACAGACCTGTACCTCTGAAACAAATAATACATTATATGTTAAAAAAAAGAAGAAGAAGAAGATAGCAGGAAGGGAAAAATGAAGGGGGGGAAATTGGAGGGAGAGACAATTGGACTATGACACTATGGACTCTGAGAGAGAAACTGAGGGTTCTAGAGGGGAGGGGGTGGGAGGATGGGTTGGCCTGGTGATGGGTATTAAAGAGGGCACATACTGAATGGAGCACTGGGTGTTATACACAAACAATGAATCATGGAACACTACATCAAAAACTAATGATGTAATGTATGGTGATTAACATAACATAAAAAAGAAAAGGTCAAGAACAAACACCCTAGGGGATACCACTAATAAGAGAAAGAATGTGAATGACTCAGGGGCGCCTGGGTGGCTCAGTTGGTTAAGCGACTGCCTTCGGCTCAGGTCATGATCCTGGAGTCCCGGGATCGAGTCCCACATCGGGCTCCCTGCTCAGCGGGGAGTCTGCTTCTCCCTCTGACCCTCCCCACTCTCATGCTCTCTCTCTCTCTCTCATTCTCTCTCTCAAATAAATAAAATCTTTCTCAGTTGGTTAAGAATGTGAGTGACTCAAAACCTATTACCTAGAAGGCAGTATTCAACATAGGAGCAAATGTAAATTATATAAAAATAATAAATTAGGCATGAGAGGTTAGTTTTATGGTAGAAAAATTTGGGGATAGGGTTGGGAAAACAGTCAAGGGACTAAATATGCTTTTTGATATACTTATTTTTATTAAATAATAAATGAAACCAAGACCTGGCTTCCAGGAATCAATAATCTAAAATGTATGGACATGACCATGATTTCAGGTAGAATGAAATATATCTTACAAAAGTAAAAATGTGTTAATAAATAGAAAGTGATCCTTAGGAAAGGGGGAATTCACATCTAATTTGAGTGGTTAAGAAATATTTTATGACATATGCTACACTTTGAAAAGGTAAAGAAACACCCTCATATGCTCAGAAAAGGAGATAAAATAAGCAAATACAGAGACTGAAAAAATAAATCTAATTAGAATGAAAATTCAGGGTATTTGAAGTGGATCAGTAGGATAGTATACTGGAACAAAGATGTTCAGTTAAAACCATTGGAAAATTGAAAGTTATATTAGAGAGGTTGTAATTTGCTGAATCTATAAACACAAGCTAAATACTAAGTTAAAACTAATTTTGGTGACTATATGTCTATGAAGATATCTATGTCTAAGACCTATTTTAGTTTCAGACAAATTTGAGATGTGGAGGACATATTACCTGATAATTCATTTGGATGTGACTATGAAAAAATTTAGTAAGACAATCACTACATGACTTAAAATCAGAAAACAATGAGTACATAAAAAGTAAACTTATGTCTTAAGTTTTAGTGAAAATTATCTAGCACACCATCATTCAAGAAATTCTCATTAATTTTCATAATATTATAATAATATTTTTAATATTTTTGTAGATGAGTTATAAAGCAGGCCAATTTTCTGAGCAATTACATGTGATTATCATATAGCAGAAAACAAAAGAGTAATGAAAAAATAAAATCAATTAAACCAACTGGATACTAATGGATTAGTTATCAACAACTGCAATTATCAAATATGGGAGGCAAAAATTGTGTTTACTATTTTGTTTGTTATGCTTCATTTTGTATTGATAAATATTGAATCATTTGAAGCAAAATCTTATGAGTGCTTACTAAATACATGCTGTTATACTAACTTGATTAAATTGTGCAGAAATAAACTCAAAAATACAGTGTGCATATTGAGTCCTTATCCAGTATCAAATTGGTCTTTACACTGGACTTAGACATTTTCAATTAATTTTTCCATCCTAGTAGAATTTTGTCCAAATACAAATACATATTTTTCTAAAACAATTCATTTGTAATAATTTCAGATTTTCCTTTTATTTTAGTTTTTAAAATATAGGCAAGTGAAATTTTTTAAAAAATCAGATTTTTCCTGCAAGATTTCAGAGTCTCAGTGTTCTACAAAGATGTAAATTAAGGAAAGTGCAAAAACTGATATAATGGAATTATCCAAACATATAAATCTATATTACTACTGCTAAAAATCTTCATGGAGAACTATTTTTGTCACATCTAAAAACTATGCTGAAGTATTGTAACATTTTAAACTTGCAATTAGGAAACATTAGAATGAGTAGCATATTATTTCATAATATATTTTAAATGTAATCATGTTTTCCAATGATCTCCTTCATATATGGTGGTATAGTGCAATTTAAATGTGAAATTAGAATTTCAAATAATATAGTTTGGTATGTAGCTGACCACAAAGCTCAGTATCAAAATATAATATATTAAAACAACTGCTGTTCTGATCTTAGTTGCCCCACAGCCAACTTTATCATTAAATTCAAGCATAATTAATAGACCTTTGGAGATATCATCTAACAAACACTGCTGAGCAACTTTTAATCATTTACAACTTGCATTTATTAATGAATATGAATATCTGTGATTATGTTACTTATTTCATAATTATGCTATGTAATCCCAAGAGTTAAGTTTAATTCACATGTAGTGATAATGAAAAAGGTGAATTGCTGAAGAAAGCAGCAGTTCAATAAAGCTATAATTTTAATATAATAGCCATATTTGACTCACATATTGGTTCTGCAAATGTAAAAGTGGGGGGGATTGTAACGATAGAAACAAGCAATATGTACTATTTTAAGTCATACAGCAGCACCAATGGTATTTTAAGTGGAAGTTATTTTGTGTCACTGAAAACCACTCATGCAGCTTAAATCTGAGGAATCATTGAGTCCTTAGATAATGTAATAAATAGATAAAATAATTAGTAAGAGCCTAGAAGAGTCAATGTGGCTGATTTTACATGTTTTCAAGATTGCCTAAAAAGGATAAAAGCAGCGTACAATCGTGAAGCTACTGATTCTTCAGTAAGGTTCATTCAGAATGCCCCACATTGACATTCTGACTCTATGTAAATCTCTGACCTTAAACTTTCTCTCCCAATTGTTTTATGCCATAGTTTCCAGCATAGCCATAACATGAATTTTCCCTGAATTTATAAGCTGATATTTATCATTAATTAATTTATTTATACATTCATTTCACATTTATAGAGTGCTACTATATGCCAGGTATCATTCTGTGTTCTTCAGATATAATAAAAGAACAACAAAATAAATATAATATATTCCTCCCCATACACCATGTGTGAACTCCTTGAGAACTAAACACTTATTTTTAAATATGTATTGTCTTTTAAAATGTATTTATGCAAGTACGGGTTTTGCAGGTGCTCACCTCACCATATTTAACTACAAGATTCTTGTTTTATTATTCTTTTTTTTGCACTTCAAGATCCAGATACAATGCCTAGCACAAATGTGGCTTAATAAATATTTAGTTGATTAAATTTTTAGATTCAATTTAATAAGGTCATAAAAATTATGATGAGGGCAGGCATTAAGAAGTTTAGTCAGAATCATTTGCAGTTTTTCTGTCTATTGAATGGTTCTCAAGTTATTCTGTAGTTTTAAAACAAAAAAGAAAACAACTTTAGTAATGAACATTTCACAAACTTTAAATATATGACAAATTATGACGTTTAATGAAATGCCAAAATTCCCTTACTAAACACAAAGGTAAAACTTATTCATGCACAATTTGCACAAAGACAGTTAGTTTGTCTCTATTAACATTTAGTTAGTATGATTAAAAAAATATTTAAATCATATGTATTTCTATTTTTGTTATTTTAAGTTGTTATATTTTCAATTTTCTTACCCCTGAGATACAATAAAATTAGGCCAACATTTCATCAATTCTTATGAAAGGTAAATAATAAAGAAAATAAATAAATATAACTTAAGATATTATTAAATTAAAGAAGAAAACCAAATTTTAACATAAAACTTTTTGAGTGGTAAAAAAATAAAACTTTTTGAGTGGTGCACCAAGTTTAATTTTTAAATGTGGTGGTTTAAAACAAGTAACTAAGGCAAAACGAAAGAAGTGAGAATTGGAAGTGTGATGATGAATATATTAGAAATGAAATTTATTAACTTATATTAAAATATTACCCAGTAAGTCATCTTTTATGAATCTCCAAGTAGTATCATGAAGCATCAAAAATATTATTATTTTTCTCTTTTTCAAAGAAAGCAAAGAGAATACTCCAAAAGACAAATATTGCATTTTCCAGACCAAAGCCAAAACAATATTCATGCATGCAAAATGATTAATTTTGTTGCTAAAAGCAAGAATACGCCCCAGGACAGAAATATCATTCAAAGTTGTCCCACATGTAGCCCAAACATGCCCAAATCAACTACTTTTGAGTAGTAAAAGCAGATATAACATTAATGAAAATATTATTCTCACAGTGAAAGCAGAATAAGCTATCAGCAAAATTCCTGTCAAATGACAGACTTCATATAATATTAATGCATCTAATGTAGAAAAGCAATTATGTTATATATGTTTGCTAGAAGACTGTTTAACTTGCATTTAGACAAAAACACTAGATTTAAGAGAGTATAAATTAGTCTTTGCCATATGAGTAGTTCATAAAGCAAATGTGCTTAGACTTTTTTCCACTAAATTCAATGCTAGTCATAAAAGAGATTTTTTTTTAATTTGCTTAATGATTATTTTGTGGACCATGATTTAGACTATAAAATAATTAGTCCTTACAGAGTACAATTTCTATGCATAGCAAGGGTCCTAAAATGCAAATATATATTTGCTTTAGTAACAGAAAAATAATCTGCTGACAACAATGTTCTTGTTATTTATTCAATTTGAAAAAATAATAATGAAAATCAATAATGTGGGCACTTCACAATCATTGAGCTTTTAGCATGTTTTCCTAAGAAAGTAGAATTGAGTAAAATAACCTGCTTTAACATAATGAAGTATAGTAATTGTTAAGTAGAATGGTTTTCACATGAGTTGCTGAAATGAGAAATTAAAAATACACATTTAAGAAGCAGATAATGATAGAATAGACATTTTAATGATTAGTGTTGTTGTTGTTGTTGTTTTCCACACAATGTGTCTATATGGTATTATTAGAATCCTGAATGAACTGAACCTCTGCCTTCATGGTCAAAATATCATGATTGTTTAAGATAATCTATGAAGATGGCAGCAAACAGCTTCACTGATGAAAGTTATCATATTACCTAAACCTGATGTTTACTTGTTTTTGTCAGATAAAGAATATAATGACATGTTATTAGGCATATTTTGAGACCATGTTAAAATATTAAAAAATGCAGAAAAGTATTTGATGGCTGAATGCATCCAGAGAATAATGAGGAATATATACACTTCAATCTCCAGCAAAGAAATTCTCAATTTTGCAGTAATTGTTCACTGGGGCCTAGCATCTGTTGGAACACAGAAAACATTCTTTATTGGGAAGCCTCACCATGTTTGAGAGCCAAAACTGTAATAGATAACTTGCTGCTTTGCCCGACAACCTCGAATTGTGTTGACATTTTATATTTCTGTTAAAGAGTATATAAGATACGTAGTAGGTTAGATGGTGATAGGTATTATGGAAGAAAAATGAAGAGGTGTGAGGTGGGGAGTAGAAATATGGGAGCAGTGATACTGCATATAGTGGAAAGGTTTGCCTCATTGGGAAGGAAAATTTAAATCAATATTTAAAGTAGATGTGGGAGAAAGTCATATGGATATCACAGGGTAAGTTAGTGCTACGGTCAACACATACTGTTTCGTGATGGACTAAATATTGGATAGTGTCCACTTCCACAATAAAAAAGCCTAACTCCTGCATTAAGTGATGTTCTTCCCTACAGTAGAGATTATAGGTACAGAGTCAGCAGAGTACTTGGGTTCGAATCCTGTGTTCACGTCGTGCAAAATAGAAATAGCATCTCACTACCTGAATTTGAGTTTCCTCAAAAATAATTTTAGATAAAAGTAGCATTTAACTTAGAGTTTACTGTGTGAGCAAATGAGAATACATAAAATTTATAGAGTTTCACATGCCATAAAATTTAACTATAATTATTATGTCTATTTAATGTTGCTGATTTTAAACATCAGTTTTGTGTTGAAATCAAATTTCTACAATATTGCAACCTTCCATTTAGTTACTTTCTCCCTCCCAATTTCTTTCTGTCTCTCAGTGAATTGCCTTAATGATATGAACAAATGTTTTATTTGACCCACAAAGATCTATGACTAGCTGAGGTGCTTGCTGAAAGAAAATGGAATATTGAATGGGTAAGTGGAAGAACGTGGTTATAAATACTGGCTATGACCAGGTGACCAGTTGCAGAATGAACTCTAATTGCTATGAGGATTTCTTTCTTTTTTGTTATGAATATGTGTTCATATTTTTATGGATAAACTTATAAAATGTATCTTTGTTTACTTCCCTTTCTTGGATCGTCTTATCATCTAACATAAGTCGTACTACTAATCATTAACATCACAGCACATTATTTAAGTTAGAGGATATGAAGGATTGTCTACAACCACCAAAAACATGGAATAGTTTCCCCCTTAGAGCCTCTGGAAGGAACCAACCTTGTTGACACCTTGATTCTAGTAGGAACCTTGTGCATATACATTTCTGCTGTTTGAAGCCACCCAGTGTGTGGCACTTTTTTATGGAAGCTCTTGGAAACTAATACAAATATGAATAAATAGTTTGCCTGAGGATACTGCCCTTTTTATAAGCAAATTGAAAGTGAACCTGCAAAATATCAAAGTTGCCACAATTTCACTTACTGATGGCAATCAAGTCCTTAGCTTTTCTTCATTACAAGATATTTTTTCTTTAAATTTCTTATTATGTTAATCACCATACATTACATCATTAGTTTTTGATGTACTGTACCATGATTCATTGTTTGCGTATAACACCCAGTGCTCCATTCAGTACGTGCCCTCTAATACCCATCACCAGGCTAACCCATCCCCCCAACTCCCTCCCCTCTAGAACCCTCAGTTTGTTTTTCAGAGTCCATCATCTCTCATGGTTCGTCTCCCCCTCCGATTTACTCCCCTTCATTCTTCCCCTCCTGCTATCTTCTTCTTCTTCTTTTTTCTTAACATATATTGCATTATTTATTTCAGAGGTACAGATCTGTGATTCAACAGTCTTCCACAATTCACAGCGCTCACCATAGCACATACCCTCCCCAATGTCTATCACCCAGCCACCCCATCCCTCCCATCCCCCCACCAGTCCAGCAACCCTCAGTTTGTTTCCTGAGATTAAGAATTCCTCGTATCAGTGAGGTCATATGATACATGTCTTTCTCTGATTGACTTATTTCACTCAGCATAACACCCTCCAGTTCCATCCATGTCATTGCAAATGGCAAGATCTCATTCCTTTTGATGGCTGCATAATATTCCATTGTGTATATATACCACATCTTCTTTATCCATTCATCTGTCGATGGACATCTTGGCTCTTTCCACAGTTTGGCTATTGTGGACATTGCTGCTATAAACACTGGGGTGCACATACCCCTTCGGATCCCTACATTATTACAAGATATTTTAGTTAATTCACACAGAATAGTATTATCAGGTCCTTGTACCCATGATTATTTATCAAGATTATTTGTGTGAACTATTTGCATACCTTATTATTTTGAAAATCCCTCACTTTGCAAATGGAGATTTAGATACACTGTTTTGAAATGTATATAAAGAAGCAAATGAATGACTATTTTAAAAGCAAAGCCAAATCAAATGAACAAACAAAACATGAAATGCAGACTTTACTGTAGCAGTGATTTCAAATATTAGAATGTATTCAAATCACCACCAGGGTGTTTTAAAACCAGATTGCTTGTCCTCAATCTCAGTTTGTGATTCAGTAGAACTTGGGTTGGGACCCAAGAATTTATTTCTATCAAGTTCTCAGGTGATCCTGATACTGTTAAAGGTCTACAGTTTAAAGAAATAAATAAAAATGAAATTAAATAAATATAACAAATAAATAAATAAATAGGTGAAGTACCCCATAAAAAAAAGAAAGAAAAGGTAACCACTAGCCTAAAAAACCCCTTTGTTATTAACATCACATGCACAGTGCAGTATCTTAGAACAAATAATTACAATAGCTCACATTTTATATACCTTATATTTAGTATTCTAATATTTCTGACTAATAAAAATAATAAAATACCTGAGTTTTATATATTTTAAACCTGTTCCTCCTCTCAGAGTCTTGGCAAGATTTGTGGTTTATTATTCTGTGATAATGATTGTTGTCTCAATTTCAGTATCTCTAGCTCTACATCACCATCATCTTCCAAGATACCTGAAGCAACTTTCTAAAATTCTCTGTGCTTCCAGTTGTCTCCACTCCCAGTGATCCTTTTAAAACCTTACATGAAATTTTGTTCATATAAGCCTTTGCATAAACGTGTCAATGACTTTGCCATTGAACTTGAACTCAAAATCCAGACAACATAGCAGACAAAACCCTATTTCAGCTGTCCCTTTACTTTTTCTTGTGGCCTTATGTTTTCCCTTTCTGGTCCATCACTAGAAATATATTCTGTAGGTGTTCTGAACTATCATTTTTTATCAGACAAAACAGACTATTTATTTATATATTATTTATTTATTGGTGGGACTCCTATTTTATTACTAGTGGTTTTAAGAGTCAATAAACTATCATTTTTTACTCCTACCGTGCTATCTCTTGCTTTTCAGGTCTTGGCATATACAGTTCTCTCTAGTTCTCCATAATACAGGAATTTGGTTTAACTTCAACACTTCTAAGAAATTATCCCTGACAAAAACTTTTTTTTCATATGCCATTCAGATAAGCAAATATATGCTTGTATCTCACAGAATGTCACTTTAGCACATTTTATGATATGTTTTATTAAATGTTCATGTTTTTTGGTCCTACTAGGTAGAGTAAAAGGATGATGGCCAATTTTAAATCCATATTTTTCACCACGTTGTCATTAATGCCTCACACAATGAACTGCACAGACCAGTGTGCTAAAATATATTTGTTAAATCAGTGTAGTAATTAATTTATTTATAAATGAACTTGGAACTCATCTGGTTGGTACTCATATTAAAAGTTTTAGAAACAAGATATTTCGTAACTATTAATGAAATTTGAAATACATGAATGCTTTAAGGACCACATGCTTTCAAGTAATGTTTAAAAAATAGCACTGAAACAAAAATGAAGAGAAATGTAAACCATAATCACCTTTTAAAGGCAATTTTCAGAAAACTGAAATCTAAATACACACATCAGCAGTGTGCTCTTATTATGTTCATTTACAAAGCATTCTCTTTAATTTGATGAGGAAATGAACAATGTCAACATAAAGAATATGGATCTTGATATTGTCTATAATCATATTGTAGCATCTGCTGCATCCTACATATAAATGCCCATATATGTATTAAAACAGATTTTAGAACATCTAGAATAACATAGAAGAATTTCTCAAGGTTATGTGTGGTGTGTATCTGCCAATGTATGGTCTGTGTATATGGCGTGCAGATGAAGGTTGAGTGACATATGAGATGTGAATGGGCCTTAATGAATATTTTACAATGTAAATGTATACCAAATCATCAAGTTGTACAAATAGATAGACATTTTAGTTGTAAAATATACCCCAGTAAAGTTAAAAGAAAATGGTTAAGTCGTATGTTATGGCCAAAACCAGATCTCAACAACCTGGCTAGTCATGCTCCTAACTAGATAGACAATTGAGTTGACATTTTGACAATTCTACTTCTATACCACAAAGTGCCTGCTATCACAACTGATTCCAGCCGTTTGGTCCCAATAAAGCAATGGACTCTTTGTTGTTTATCTCATATTTATCTTTTTAATAGTTTGAACTGATCTTAACAGTGCTTTATCAGAATAAATTTGCACTGAAAATGATTAAGCTATACTGATTAGTGATGCCTGTAAATTAATGGTACTTTATTTAAAAATGAAAATGTGGGCGCCTGGGTGGCTCAGTTGGTTAGGCGACTGCCTTCTGCTTGGGTCATGATCCTCGAGTCCCGGGTTCGAATCCCGCATCGGGCTCCCTGCTCAGCAGGGAGTCTGCTTCTCCCTCTGACCCTCCCCCATCTCATTCTCTCTCTCAAATAAAATCTTTAAAAAAAAAGTGAAAATGCTAGGTTAGTAGTAGACTTGTTCTTTATTATCGATCCTATGCCCGCTCCTCTTTCTCTTTCTCTCCTCCTTCTTCCTCTCCTTCTACCTGTTTTCTCTCTCTTCCTCCTTGCCCTCTTCCTTTCATATTTCCTTTCATCATTTCTTTATCAAAATTTAGTCATCTAAGAAATATATCACATATTATAAATATTAACATGCTTAATTAAAATTCATTCTATTTTCTCATATTGATAAGTCCATTTTAGAAATACCTACACACATAACATATAAACTATTAGAAAAGCATATAATATTACATAAGGTCTATAGTCTTATGATTATAGTTAAAACAGAATTCTATATGGAGATGACTATTTCATAGTTTTCAAAATATCAGCTTCTATCAATGATCCAATAAAATTAGACACAATCCATACCTAAGTTCTACAGATATTAAAATGTCTACCTAGCAGTTTATTATAAGAATTAAAATAATTATATAATCACTTATTGCTTAGTGCCTGCTATTAGTCAATCAATTAATGAATTTGACAGTTATTTAGAGAGTGCTCACTATATGTTTGGCAACATTATGACCTCTGTATATGGTAATGCTACGTTCTAGTAGTCAGAACTAAACAATAGAAATCAATCAAACAAAAATGAATTCACATAGATGTAACTGCCATGCAGGGTCTATGCTAGGTCAAATAGTCAGGGATGGCTTCTCTGAAAAGTAATGGATTTTAGATCCGAATTATGAGGAGAAGCAGTTATGTGAAGTCCTTTGGGAAAAGTGTTTCAGGCATGGGTCAAAAGTAATGGCAATTGATGAAACAAGCTTCAAGGGACAGAAAAAAAAAGGCCAAGGAGGCTAAAACCTGATGAAAGAGAGAGACAGATGAAGTTGGATACATAGGTATGCCTCTGAGTATAAAGTGGATTTTTCACCATCAAGAAAAAAATCTGGATTTCATTCTAATTGCATGGGTAAACTACTGGAGTGTTTTAAGTAGAGAAGTGACATGAAATGATTTATTATTTTTCTTTTAAGTTCTCTCCAGTTGCTATAAATTGAGACTAGAGTATAAAAGAGACATAGAATCAAAGTTTGGATACTCTGTGGAATTCTGTTGTAAGCATCCAGAAGAGATATAATATTGAATTGAAGCTAAACATAGAAGGCTGTTTCCTTTCTGTCATTATGTAAATATTAGGGTAATACTTATGATAAAGTACAGTAAATTATATTTATAATCTGATATGACTATATGCAGAGTTATATACTATATACAAAAGTATATAGTTCTAAACCATATAGTTCTAAAATAAAGGATATTAACTTATTAATTTGGCTTTTTTTTTCTATACAGACTCAAGAATCTGTCACAATATAGTTTCTGGTCTTACTAGGGAATTAGGTAATACCATACACTATGTGGAATCTTCTTTTTTCTTTTTTTCTTTTTTTGGGAGATGGGAGAAGCAGGCTGCCCATCAAGCAGGGAGCCCGATGTGGACTCAATCCCAGGAGCCTGGGATCATGACCTGAGCTGAAGGTAGCCGCTTAACTGACTGAGCCACCCAGATGCTCCAGAATCTTCTTTTCTCAATCCAGATAAATAACTAGCCCTAGTAAGTGTGTTAATAGTATTAATATCCAACACATATTTTTGAAAAAAAAATGACTTATGATCCTGTTTCTTTTTGGAAAATGAATCTCTAGGCCTGTATATATGTGAAAAGATGATTTTGGGGTGATGGAGTAGTAGGTAACTTACATATACTCAAACAATTTAAGATCTCATTTTAACTTTTCTACCATAAGTAAGAAATACACACACACACTCATGTATGCCATCAGTAGGCAAACAGAATAGTTTTCCATATTTTAAAGAGGAAGAATAGAGATGTACTATCATTATAACATAGTGTCATATCCCTCTTGTAATCAATCTCTCCTTTATATCAGTTCTTCCATAAGCATCTTTGGTATTTATCCATTTCCAGTCTCCATGTCACTATTCTATTTCAGGCCCTTATTACCTAATTCCTGGTTTCTAGAAATGACTTCACCTTTAGATTTTCTGACCTCAATGTTGTACTACTTGACATCATCTTGTATGCCCTTGCTGATTAATTTTCTTAAAACACTATTTGCCAGACTTATGGCCAAAAGCACTAAAATAAATCTTGATATGAAATAAAATTTTCATTATTTACTTTCTAAAACCCTCTCGTGGAATTGAATTGCCAAAGGGGATATTTCTAAACCTTTTGGCTAATGCTCCACATTCAATGAGCTGGCCTCAGCTTGCTTAAATATCATTGTCTTGCGGACAATGGAAAGAACACAATTGGGAATAAGAACACACAAATCCTGATTCTAGGCTTGATTATGTTCCTCTCTAGACTTGTGACCTTAGCCAAATTATATCAGCTTTCTAGGAATGAATATTCATGCATGCAACATTGTAAAATGGAATATTTACTTTGTTTACCACAGCTTTTATGATATAAGAGGAAAAAGCACAGGATTTAATGTCACTGGATCTGAGTTGGGATTCTAATACATCATTTATATTATTTAAAATCTATGACTTTCTTAGTTACCCAATCTCTGTAATTCTAATTTCTGTATCTTTAAAATAGGCTAGGGGCACCTGGGTGACTCAGTCGGTTAAGCATCCAACTCTTGATTTCAGCTCGGATCATGATCTCAGGGTTGTGAGATCGAGCCCCTTGTGGGCTTGAGATTCTCTCCCTCCCTCTCTGTCCCTCCTCTCCTCCCCACTGCCTCTCTCCCTTTCTAAAATAAAACGAGATAAAATAAAATAAAATAAAAATAAAATAAAATAAATTAAAATAGGCTATGGAGAAATTCCCACCTCACAGAGTTGTTATGAGTATTAACTAAAGCAATAGTGTGAATACATCTTTCTAAGATATTAAAGTTTGTTTCTATTGGTAGTTACTGTTTCTATGCTAAAACCATTCTGAACAATAAAACAGTGAGTAAAAGTAAGAAATTATTGTTTTATCCAACTCATTTTAAGAATTCTAGAGGCACATCCTGGGGCAATGACTTAAGTGCAAGTAGTTTTTAAAATTTATTTTGGATTTGATCCCAGGAAACATCAGTAGGGAATAGGGAAGTGAGAGAAAAAAGAAGACAATAGGGAGAGCACTTTTTTAAATAAATGACTATGGTTGACAACAGGACCTTAATCTTGGGAATTCTGGGAAATGATGTAGAACATGTATTACTAGTATCCCATCTGAGGTTTGAGGGAGCATTTTCTTCTTTTTAATTCACCAACTTCTTTAGTCATTCGTTGAGGCTGCAGCTCTGGAGTCTCAATTCCCTGGCACTTCTTACCCATACAGATGAACAGATTCTGGAGAGCAGAAAATGTCCTCAAGCAAATAGCTGAAGTTATTGATGGTCTTATCAGCACATTCTCATATGATAATAAAAGTCCCCCAAAGATGTCCACATCTTAATTCCCACACCCTGTGAATAGGTTAGTTTAGGTTATATGGCAGAAGGGACTCCGCAAGTATAATTAATTTTATGGAGATTAAAATAGATTATCTCGGATTATCTAGTTGGATCCAATATAATCATATGATCCTTTGAAAAGCAGAGAACATTCTCAGGCTGGGACCGGGATAGGTGGGCAGAGACATTCAAATGTGAGAACTCAAGTCACCATTACTGGTGTAGAAGATGAATGGGGCCATGAACCAAGGAGTGCAGGAGACATTAAGGAGCTGAGAGAGGCTCCTGAACAACAGCCAGCAGGGAACAGGGACCTCAGCCCTATCACCACAGGATTTGGGTTTTGTCATTAATCTAAAAGATCTAGGAAGGAGGATATTCTCTTCTAGAGCTTTCAGAAGAGATGCCAGGGTAGCCAATGTTTTTAATTCAGCCATGGAATACATGAAGCAGAGAAATCATTTGAGCTCACCTGAATTGATAGGTGAGCAGTGAGATAACTGGGGTCATTTTAAGCAGCTAAATTCATGGTAATATGTTATAGAAACAATAGAAAACTAATACAAAGGGGGCCTGCTAAGCCACTAAATAGAGAAAACAAAGACATTCACCTCCAATTATTCATTCCATCTATGAGGTCCTTCTCCTCCCTTTCCAATAGCAAAATTGTAGGAACTCTTTAGTCTCTCTTAAATTCCAATGTTGAAATTGTCCTCTAAACTTAAACTACATTTACAATAACAGCTACACAATTTAGAATTTGACCATGTTCTCTGTTGAATATTTATGTGTTTCTGAACTGAAATGTTGTCTTCTCAGTAAAATTATGTATTCCTCCTGAGCAGACACTCTCCCAAATAGGACTCTGTTTATGTACCTCAGGAAGATACAAAAGGGCATCTTTAAATTATGGGAAAGAATAAATGAAATACTTATAAAGGCAGTGGTGGGATACTGGTACCAAAGTGTATCCACAATTCATTTGGTGTCATTTTTTCATATGTGATCATTAAAAGTAACCTGTACATGAAGAAATCTAAAATCACTCTCCTGAATTTCCCTCCCTTGTATTGTTGCTTTATTTTTCATTTTGCTTTGTGATTTCCTATTGCTACAGGGCAACCCAGTACCATTTGTTCAATCCTGACCCAACCTATTATCTCTTCTCATACTGTGAATTCACCAAACTTTCTCTCCCTCCTGTTCACATATATTTTTCAGAGCAGGCATGATTTTTTTCTAACACCACCCCAAGAATGATCGTCTCTGATTCCTCTTTAAAAGCAATGGATACTCAAAAAATAGGGATAGATTTTATTTGGTGTGAGCATTTAAATTCCAATTTTGGCATAACAAAAGGTTATTTCGAGACTATTCCAGAGAGAATTATGATTATAGTTACTTAACTTGTGGCTTATATTTGTTTGTGGTTGTATGTTGTTACTGTAATAAGGGAAGTAGCAAAAGGAAGAACGCGTGAAAGGATGAAAGGACGAAACTAATAACGACAATGTAGAAAATTTCGCGTGAAAGGATGAAAGGATGAAACTAATAACAACAATGTAGAAAATTGAATATTTGAGCTTAATGATCACTGAAAAGTGTGTATTAAAGGTATTATTATAAAATACTTATGATTCACATAAAGTGGCAACAAGAATTTTTATTTCATAAATGACATTAGCTTCCCTATTATCTAAGAGTCTTTGCATACTAATAAAAACAAAGTTAGTTAATTCACCAAAGAGCCTCTAAATTAAAAATTAATATGGCATAAAACTTTTCCTTTCAACATAAGACTTCTTTTTATTCCCTTATCTGCCATAATCTACTGTTATAACAGATAATCTGCTAATCTCAAATGATATTTATTTATTTATTTTTAAAGATTTTATTTTTATTTATTTGACAGAGAGAGAGACAGCCAGAGAGGGAACACAAGCAGGGGGAGTGGGAGAGGGAGAAGCAGGCTTCCCGCCAAGCAGGGAGACCAATGTGGGACTCGAGCCCAAGACCCTGGGATCATGACCTGAGCCAAAGGCAGACGTTTAACGACTGAGCCACACAGGTGCCCCTCAAATGAAATTTTAATACGAATACTTTTTTGAAACTTATGTATAAAAAAGTAACACTGTTAAAAAACAATTCTTATTTATAAAAACATTAAAAGTAAACCAATTCTAAAATAAATGCAATGATTAACATATTTCTGTCTTTAGCTAAATTCATCTCATGTGCAATGCTTATGATGGATGTTCTCTAGGTTATTTTGTTGATGGCATACTTAGAAAAACAACAGGGTAGATATAAACAAATTATATGCACGTGTAAATTAAGCCATGTGACAACTCTTAACACTCACATATTTTTATATGAGCTACATGTCATTTGATAAAATGTATATGATATAAAATATGTAAGATAATAACAATAATGATAGTTGGGAAAATAATCTTTACAGAGTGGTAAACTGTTCAGTGAACTGGAAGATCATCTGAATATGATCCTGTCCCCAGAAATTATTACAGAATAAATGAAGAGAGAGAGAGAGAGAGAGAAACAGAGAAAAAGACAGAGAGAGAGATGGGAGAGGAGTAGGAGGGGAAGAGGGAAGAAGGGAAAGAGAAATTGTGAGTGCAATAATTGTTAGGGAAATATTTTTATCCACCATACATGTTTGTTGAAGGAACTATTATCAGCTATGTGTTCAGATTCATGGCTGGTTTTCATTGGATATGAGATTTCTCTGTTGATTTTATAAAGAAATATAATCATTGTTCCACAATACAAGAAAGAGAAAAGTACTTTGGACTTAAAATATTTATTTATTTTTTCTATAAAAAGACCTTAAAGACCATCACTACCAATGTCATTAATTTATAATAATGATGATAAAGGGAAATTGGTAGTTAAAACTTCAACTGGAGAACACCTTCCATAATTTTTTTTAAAAACTATAGTGCTGGCCTCTGGCCTTACTAGAGGAAATGTTATAGTTATTACTGACAGATACATTTCAGCTGAGAATTTTAAAAAATCCCACCAATTATGGAAATATAAAATTCATGAGTTTGTTCAAATCCTCTATTTCTTGACTTTCTAAGTGAATTCTAAGAAAGCACTGTTAAGTCAAGACAAAAAATAAAGATCAAGATCAGGAGCATATTAATCTAGAGTTCAATAATGACATAATTTCTAATGATAACTAATTACTCTAATTTTTAATTTCAAGTGAAATGGGTCTAACAGTTTAATAAAGAGTAAACTTCATTTTTACCCAACTGTTTTTGGATAAGATAAAACAACATAGACTTTACAAGAACTTACTGAAACCTGCAAATTTCTCAACGGATACATACATTCATTTTAAAAAATAGATTCTATTATGTGTCATGTATTTGGGTAGGTTTAGGCATTGAAAATTATATAAAATGGTCCTATCATTTGAAGAACTTAAAATTTAGACGGCTGTATAGTCAAGTAATCAGGATAATATCATATGCAAAGCTGATGGGAGTAAAGTGGGAAAGAATAGCTCATTACCAAAGAACATTGAGACATCTTTAGAAAAGAAGATGGTCTTTTAATTTGGCATTAAATCTGAAAATGTGTTAGGGAAGCAGAAAGAATATATCAAACTGAGAGATACCTATGTAGTAATTCATAAAAGGGACATGGCATGTTGAGACTATGGTACAAAGTAACATAACCTAAAGTGTATGTTTGAGGAGAGTGTGTTGAGCTGAGAAAGAAGATATTTAGCAGCTAGATTTCAATATATTTTCATCCTGTACTGGAGAGCCATTTCTTGGAAATTGTTAGATTCTCATGTTAGTGAAAATACTTGTAAAATTCAATTCTGAGTTAGTCTGGTTTAACAAGTCAATCCTCTGTATTAGTTCAGGATCATTTACAGAGTTAAACTGTATGCAGTAATAAATACTTGTATTTTATTGTATTCTGTCTACCAATAAGCTGATAACTAAGAATTAAATTTTAAGCAGAATATTTGGGGAGCAGTTGAAGGATGGATTATAGAGGCATAAGAAGACTGGGTAGGAGAGATTTGTAATTGCTTAGGTAAAAGGAAATGCATAATGTATTTAGAAAAGGATTGTAAATAAAAGGAATTTTATTATTTTTTTATTTTTTTTAAGATTTTATTTATTTATTTGAGAGAGAGAGAGAATGAGAGATAGAAAGCACGAGAGGGAAGAGGGTCAGAGGGAGAAGCAGACTCCCTGCTGAGCAGGGAGCCTGATGCGGGACTCGATCCCGGAACTCCAGGATCATGACCTGAGCCGAAGGCAGTCGCTTAACCAACTGAGCCACCCAGGCACCCTGAGGTGGTGGTATTTTTGCAAACTAACAAAAAACACTAGTTTTCAGCCAATCTGTACTGTCTCGTAGAGCACAAAAGTAAAGATAAAGGGACTTGAGCACATCTGACTGAAACTTGGGCTGAGGTTTTGAATGATCATCACAAGGCAGTTTCTTCAAAGCAGACCCCCCCGCTGAGCAGGGAGCCCGATGTGGGACTCGATCCGGGGACTCCAGGATCATGACCTGAGTAAATAAAAGGAATTTTAGAGGCAGGACCCTTTGACTATTGGGCGCCTCTTTATAAGTAGTGATAAGATTCAACAAAAACACTAGGGATTTTGACTTGGGCAGTCAGTTGGTTGATGATGCCATTCACAGAGAGGGAAGCATTAAGGACATACATGCTTAAAGGGGAAATTAATTAGCTCAGTGTTAAATATTTTGCATTGAGACACAGGGGAAATATTCAGTTGGAGATGCAACCATAGACGTATTGACTTAAAGATGAATGTTAAGTAGATTTCTCTACCTGTTCTTATTACATTTGTGGTTATACACATTTGAGATTGTGTCCAGAATAGTTCTCTGCTATATTTCTTCCTTCAAATAATAGCTCTTAACAGGTGCGGCAGTTTTATCAGCTACAGTAAACTTTTACAATTTGCTAAAGGAGTTTTCTGTAGCTAGACTGCTTGAGATTAAAGTTAAACTAAATCACTTGCTAGTAATGGGAAGCTGAATAGTTTGGCTAACCTCTCCATGCCTCAATTGTCTCATCTATAAGAGTAGTACTTATAACCTTCTTATGAAATGAATTAGTGCAGTTTTTTATATGCATATAAATATAGTATACACACATATATTCCCCTAGCACAGTATATAACATATTTTAAGCATTGAATATTTACTATTATTATATCTTAGTTTTCTACTGGTCAATTGTTAGTAGCAGAAATATGGTGTCTTATTAGAAAGTACCTCACAGGCTTGGAAAATTGTTATCGCTAGATTAGTCAGAGTGAGTTGAAAATGTTTTTGTGTGATGTTATTATGCATCCAACTGGCCCTTTGAAAAAGTGAGATGACATATAGGAAGCTGGATTCATTTAAGTTGGAAAAAACCTACAGTTTAGCCTATAATGTCAATGAATCTATGAATCATTTCTTATTTCTTTTCACCACAACTTTTCCTATATTCAAGAGCACTGTTAGGTTGACCTTTCCACACTCTGATGCAAATGAAATCAGTTTCTGAGAGGAGGGATTGGCTTTCTCTGTTCCACAGTCCACTATCCCCCAGAGAAAAAAAATCTCTGAGACAGCTCTGGTACAGTAGTAGGGGCAATGATGGGCTTCTATTTGAGTGACAAGCCTGCTTTAGGAGCTGAGTGCACCGTGGTTGGTGGTGTAAGAACCCGAGGTCTCTCCTGTTTACCTCTCAAGGTGTGAAATCCATCAACCCACAAGCCAAGAGTTGTGTAAATGGGCCCCCAGTATTGCTGGTGACACTGCACTTAAGGTAGAGCCTCTGTCCCATGGCTGGGGGCTGTGAGGAAGAACAGAGCCCCTACTCCCCTGCCGCACTCCTCTGGACCTTGAATTCAACAACAGGCAGCTGTGGGCAAGATGAAAATTTTTTTGTCCTGCTTCTTCAGGGAGATAGCCTTCAGTTGGGAACAGGGAGCAGAGGCAGGGAGGCTTAGGCTCTTGGCTGTACCCCTCTGGAGCAGAATTTCTGTCTCACCGGGGCAGGATATAGGATAGAGGTATTGATTCAAATTTCACAGACTCTCATAGTTCTTACCAAGTTGTCATAGATTTTATTGAATACATTTTTTTCTTTATTGGTTATATGCTATTAGGGCCATTTCCAGAGACTTTCAATGGCTGTTTTTGTTTTATTTTGTTTTACTTTTTAAAGATTTTCACTAGTTTCAATGAGAAGCTGGGGTGCTGATCTCCTCCCTCTTGCCATCCCACTTTAGTCTTGAACTTAAATCTCATTTTCCATATCTATTTTATCAGATAATCCATATCTTAGGGACTGTCAGATGTTTCCCCAGTCTTGAAATACTATAATTACCTATTTGGATATTGTTTCATGATATGTGATCTTTTGAAGACCTGAAAGGGGAAAAAGTGGTGAACAGTAGGGTTTTACTACCAAAAATCCATCAAAATCCTCAATATTTGAATGATGTCATGATTAGAAGCCATGATAACAATTGTTATTTCTAGGCATGAAGGGTGTATACCTCATAGAAGTTTAAAGAAAGTTTATGAGTTAAGTGTATTGGAAACTCAAACTCTGACTTTCCCTTGATAGGCACCAATGAAGGATGTATGGAGGTCTCTGATTGCATTTATTCCAGTCAAAAGACTAGCCACAATGTATTTTCACAATTTCCCCATATTGGTTGAGGTATATTCTCTTCATGCAAGGAGAAAAGGAAGCATCATGGGAATACTACACTTTTAGAATATGGATCAATTTTCCTGCTATGTCAAGGTCATTGTGAATGTCATCTTCTGAGAGAACACTACTGTATGAAATATATTTGAGGATATTTTCAAAAGCTCTACCTTCTTATTTCTTATTGATCTGAGTGGTTAGGCAAGCTAATTGTATACTTGTAACAGTATACTGCTAATATCATTCTTAGTAAGTTATTAACGCTAAATAATTGCTTTAATTGCAGTATACTTTATAAGTGGTACTATTTAACATTTCTTAACTGGCTTAATCAACTTACTGCCTTTTCCAAGGACAAAATTAAAACCTGTAGAAATGTGGCTCTTATAAAAATCCCAAATCAATTTTGATGTAAAAGATTGTGGCAGGGACACATCAGAATTTAAGTATACCGTATATTATAAGCTCAAAATATCAGTGGTATTTCTGATAACATGAGACAAAACTTGCATGAGGCTCAGAAAAACCCTGAAAATGTTATTACCATTTAAATTAGATTCGAAAACTTTTTTACACCAACATCCAAATCATATTTTCATTGTCATTAGTAACACCTTGTATTTTAACTCAAACCTTAGTAATTACCTGAAGAAAAACATATATATAACAAATTGATTTTGAGAGAAATAGATTTTCCAAACAGAATTCTATGTGAAGCAATGGTATATGGAATCTAATTATCCATATTTTACTTGGCAAGAAGAATGAAACTATAATTTAATGGCTGCAATGTGTTTTTTTTGTTGTTGTTTTTCTACCATAATGTCAAATATATATGAATCCCATTTTATTTCTTCAAAACTATAGCCCAATGGGGAAAAAACAATCATATATCTCTAATACTGAATTGTAAGTAATAGGAATAAGTTTTTTCCTCTTATCTGTGGAAACCAGGATTTAATATTTGACAGTATTTATAGTTTTTTAATTTTAAGAATTTGTTTCTGAGCTAAAATTATAATTTTTGGTGTGTCTCCAATTTTATATTTCTTTAACAACAATTACTTTAAGTGATATGTCACAGTAATCTATAAAAATCATTTCTAGTGACATAGTTCCTCTATGGTTTACAAATAAATATTTAAAATAACACTTTTATGAGGGAAAATCATCATTCTAATACAACTGCAGTGGTTTATTTAGGATAGGCTAATTTAATTAGTAAGCTGTTAAAGTCCTACTCACTCATTAAATATTGTGATTTATGCAAGCAGAACTATAATTTTTTTCTCAAAATGTT
This sequence comes from Zalophus californianus, assembly GCF_009762305.2. Taxonomy (NCBI): domain Eukaryota; kingdom Metazoa; phylum Chordata; class Mammalia; order Carnivora; family Otariidae; genus Zalophus; species Zalophus californianus. The sequence goes on along the minus strand of NC_045598.1, from coordinate 166,547,678 downwards.
ATGTCAGCCTCATCATTTGAAGCTCCTATTTTTAATAGTGTGCAAGATGGAAGGATTTAAAAGGCTAATATAAAATAGGAACAAATAAAAAATATGTGTAGGACAAATAAATAAATACATATATGTAACATAAGAGAAAACTTTATTATAACGACATTTTATATTTTATGGCTTTTTTTGAATTTTTAAATATATTTTACTTATGAAAACCCAAGGATTGCTGTGTTTATTTTAAAAGTAAGAGTATTAAAGCAAAATGTTAAAAGTATTTTGTCTAACATCAGAAGTTCATTTATAGGGGCCAAATGAGAAATCTAGAAGTTCAGATTTTTCATTTTCTTTTCACAGTTCCATGTTGCTTCCCAAGCAATAACTGGTAAAAAGTGCAAGTGCAGTTTTTATGTGTCAACCATCTTATTGCAACAACTCTAAGACGCAGTAAATGTATTTGACAGTCTTCATGACAATTTACTGAAATGTCTTCTTTAAAAGACCTAAGCATTTTGATCATATAAACTGAATCATTTATTTTCCTGTATAACTGAAATATTAAAATCATATTATTCTTTAAACTGCCTACATTAACATTTGATGAAAGATGGAATAATAATGTACTATTTTACATTATTTTGTCTGTATTATGACAAAGTACATTTTGGTCACTTCTTATTCTTACCCAAGTACTCTATTGTGATTGATGAACTATAAAGTTCAGTAGTTTTTTAATCACTGAAATAAGTCTAAAATTGTTATTTATATTAGGTTGAAGGGAATTAAATTAAGGATGAATTAACCTTGAGTCTTCCCTTTTGAAATAATAAATTAAGCATAGGAAAATGGGAGAAATAACGTATATGGACTACATTAAGCAAGTGAACTTGAAATGTTAGTATGCTGTTTACCCATCTGGTAATGAGTGTGTGTGTGTGTGTGTGTGTGTGTGTGTGTGTGTGTGTGTGTGCACGCGCTTCCCTCAGAGGTGATTACCTCTGTTAGCCCTTGGAACAAGAAAAACCAATGGCCATTTAAGTTTACTGATCCACTTTTGGAAAAATGAAAGTAAAAGAAAACACAACTAATTTGCTCTAATATTTGGAAGTACTCATAATGTGCTTTTTATGGATTCTTATGTATCAAGCATAGAAACTGATCAACTGGGATTAATTTTCATAATAAAGAATATGGATACAGTAGGGTAGCTTAGTGAAACAATTTCATATTCCTGAGATTCTGGGAGTTTGAAATATTTTATCAGTCAATACGAAACTTACAATGAGTTTGAAATATTTTATCAGTCAATATGAAACTTAAAATGATGAACAACTTAAGCATCTTTTCAAGGAAATGAACATGTTATTGCAAGAATTAGCTCCTAAATCCTTATTAATTTTGTACTTTTTGTAACTCTTTTTAAAAGAAAAAGATGTATTTCAATTAAGTAAAATAACTTAGTAATAATAAAATATTTATATAGTCATATGGAATATAGCTATTGACCATAAAAGTGTTTCAATGAATGGTGGTACATTTAATAGAGCAGTATTTTATTTTATTTTATATTTTAATTTTTTTAAAAGGTTTTATTTATTAATTTCAGAGAAAGAGAGAGCATAAGCAGGGGGAAGGCCTAGAGGGGGAGGGAGAAGCAGGCTCCCTGATGAGCAGGGAGCCTGATGCTGGGCTCAATCCCAGGACCCTGAGATCATGACCAGAGCCAAAGTCAGACGCTTAACAAACTGAGCCACCTAGGCACCCCAGCAGTATTTTATTTTTACTCCAATTTTTATATTTGTTCAACCTCCTTAAAACTATATTTACACAGTACAAAATTTATAGTTGATAAGTTCCCTTGCTTTTACTGAAGTCTGGGCTGGGAGAGGGTTGCAGTGAGCCTGTGCAGGCAAGAGAATTTCAGTTAGTAAAGAAGAGATTTTCTTACTTACATAGGATCACCCAATTCTTGGGCTCTCTGTCAAGGTTCTGAGAGAGATCTAATGATGGGCTGCCTGTCAATGACAATAATTTTTAGCTTCTGTAATATAAATATCTTACTCCTTATCCATTGCTCTCTTACATTCCTCATTTTCATTCCAAAAATTGTGGTCATAATGGTGATTGTTAATAATATGCTAATACCCTTCTACTTTCCCACGCTTCCTAATTCTTTTAAGTGTTCTTGCATTTCTAATTTCAAAGCAGAATAATCAGTTATTTCTGAATCTCCAGGTTAGATATTTCTATTGAGTACTCTAAAAATGCCTATTTCTACTGAGTATTTTAAAATACTTCTATGGCCTCTTTCCATTTTTTGTATACAAACTAGGAAGGGTCCTTTCTCCTGTCAAAGAGCATGTTCTGTACACATTTAGATCTTTCTCAAAAAAAAAAAAAATAGGCTTCCTTTAAAATTCTGTCTTCCCCCCAAAAAATATAAAATAAAATAAAATTTTGTCTTTCTCTTGCATTATTAAGTTTATTCTTTTCTGAATACTTCCAGTTAACATATAAAGAGTGTAATATCTTATATCTTACATCATAAAAAATCTTATTGTTCTATAAATTTTTATCCATTTTGTAGATACACGAAGTACATATTTATATAGTAAAATTATCATTCACCTCTTTTGAAATGTTTTATAATTGTGATGTTTACACATCTTTACATTCCATTCATTCTTTAAATTTGTTCTGATTTCTAAACCTACATTTAGTAAAGTTTCTATTACCATTATAATGACATCCAAGTAGATAAATCCAAGCAGCACATTTTTTCTCTTTATTGTACTCATCTTGGCTTCTCTGACACAGTCTCCTGATATTGCTCCTTATTCCCTGAAGATTCTTTTCTTTTTATTTCCTTTACCAATTTTATCTTTTTCATAAGTACTCATTCTATGTCTCTTCCTCGATGCCTATCCTTTATCTGTCTATCTATCTAATCATCTATGCCTCCTAAATGGTGGCTCCATATTTCTTCAGCATAGCCACCCAGTGTTTCCAGCTGAGAAGCAAGTATGACATCAAAGTGTCAGAATGTGCCTTACAAATATGTTATCATATTGATATATCTGCTTTTTCTTTCAACCTAAAGCAAACAGGTCCATTCCATTTGTGCCCCCAGGTTAGTGGTCCACTCATTCATGTCTCTATTAATGAGTTAGAAGCTCAGGCTAATGTCTTGGCCTGATTCAAAAAGCCACTTCCCGGAAGGGGTGGAGCAAGATGGCGGAGGAGTAGGAGACCTAGATTTCGTCTGGTCTCAGGAATTCAGCTGAATAGGGATCAAACCATTCTGAACAACTACGAACTCAACAGGAGATCGAAGAGGAGAGTAGCAACAACTCACTGAACAGACAAGCGACCACTTATTGGAAGAGTCATATTTTATCCCTTCATAGGAGTTACCCTTATTTTTGGCATATATATATATATAACTTGCCTCTCTTTTAAAATTTTGAGATACAGTTTCTTCTAACAGATCAAAATATACCCTAAATCACTAGTGTATGGCTTTGTTCTAGCCTCCTGCCTGATCACATTCTCTCCCTTTTTTCTTTTTTTTTTAATCTTCTTCTTTCTTTTTTCAAACAACTTATCTTAACAATTCCTTTTATAAAATCTTTTATAATTTTCATCTTTACAGTCATCTTCCGTCCCTTCATTGTATCAACCCTTATTTTGTACATATATGTCTTTCTTCCTTTAAAATTTTAGGAGGCATTTTTTTATAACAGACCAAAATACGCCCAAAATCTAGTGTGTGGCACTGATCTATGCACTACCCTGATCATATTTGATCATATTCTGCTTTTTTTGTATTGTTCTGTTTTTGTTTTTATCTTTTGCTTTTCTTTTTTTTCTCTTTCTTTTTTCTTTCTTTCCCTTTCTTTTCCCCTGGTTTCAGGTCTTTTCTGATTTGTATACAGTATATTTGCTGGGGACATTGTTAATCTGTTAGTGTTTTATTCTCTTATTCATCTATTCTCCTCTGGACAAAATGACAAGACGAAAAAAATCACCTCAGCAAAAAGAACAAGAGGTAGTACTGTCAGCTAGGGACCTACTCAATACGGACATTAGTACGATGTCGGACCTAGAGTTCAGAATCATGACTTTAAAGATACTAGCTGGGCTTGAAAAAAGCGTGGAAGTTATTAGAGAAACCCTTTCTGGAGAAATAAAAGAACTAAAATCTAACAAAGTGGAAATCAAAAAGGCTATTAATGAGGTGCAATCAAAAATGGGGGCACTAACTGCTAGGATAAATGAGGCAGAAGAGAGAATTAGTGATATAGAAGACCAAGTGATGGAAAATAAAGAGGCTGAGAAAAAGAGAGACAAACAACTACAGGCTCACGAGGGCAGAATTCGAGAGATAAGCGATATGATAAGATGAAACAACATTAGAATAATTGGGATCCCAGAAGAAGAAGAAAGAGACAGTGGGGCAGAAGGTATATTGGGGCAAATAAAAGCAGAGAACTTCCCTAATGTGAGGAAGGAAAAAGGCATCAAAATCCAGGAGGCACAGAGAACCCCTCCTAAAATCAATAATAATACGTCAACACCCCGACATCTAATAGTAAAACTTACGAGTCTCAGAGACAAAGAGAAAATCCTGAAAGCAGCTCGGGAGAAGAGATATGGAACCTACAATGGTAGAAACATTAGATTGGCAACAGACATATCCACAGAGACCTGGCAGGCCAGAAAGGAATGGCAAGATATCTTCAGAGCACTAAACGAGAAAAATATGCAGCCAAGAATACTATAACCAGCTAGGCTATCATTGAAAATAGAAGGAGAGATAAAAAGCTTCCAGGACAAACAAAAACTAAAGGAATTTGCAAACACAAAACCAGCCCTACAAGAAATATTGAAAGGGGTCCTCTAAGCAAAGAGAGAGCCTAAAAGCAGCATAGATCGGAAAGGAACACAGACAATATACAGTCACAGTCACCTTACAGGCAATACAATGGCACTAAATTCATACCTTTCAATAGTTACCCTGAATGTAAATGGGCTAAATGCCCCAATCAAAAGACACAGGCTATCAGATTGGATTAAAAAACAAGACCCATCAATATGCTGTCTGCAAAAGACTCATTTTAGACCCAAGGACACCCCCAGATTGAAAGTGAGGGGGTGGAAAACCATTTACCATGCTAAGGGACACCAAAAGAAAGCTGGGGTGGCAATCCTTATATCAGACAAATTAGATTTTAAAACAAAGACTGTAATAAGAGATGAGGAAGGACACTATATCGTACTTAAAGTGTCTATCCAACAAGAAGATCTAACAATTGTAAATATCTATGCCCCTAACATAGGAGCAGCCAATTATATAAGGCAATTAATAACAAAAGCAAAGAAACACATTGACAACAATACAATAATAGTGGGGGACTTTAACACCCCCCGACTGAAATGGACAGATCATCTAAGCAAAAGCTCAACAAGGAAATAAAGACTTTAAATGACACACTGGACCAAATGGACTTCACAGACATATTCAGAACATTCCATCCCAAAGCAATGGAATACACATTCTTCTCTAGTGCCCACGGAACATTCTCCAGAATTAATCACATCCTAGGTCACAAATCAGGTCTCAACCGGTACCAAAATTTGGGATTGTTCCCTGCATATTTTCAGACCACAATGCTTTGAAACTAGAACTCAATCACAAGAGGAAAGTCAGAAAGAACTCAAATACATGGAGGCTAAAGAGCATCCTACTAAAGAATGAATGGGTCAACCAGGAAATTAAAGAAGAATTAAAAAAATTCATGGAAACCAATGAAAATGAAAACACAACTGTTCAAAATCTTTGGGATACAGCAAAGGCAGTCCTGAGAGGAAAGTATATAGCAATACAAGCCTTTCTCAAGAAACAAGGAAGGTCTCAAATACACAACCTAACCCTACACCTAAAGGAGCTGGAGAAAGAACAGCAAATAAAGCCTAAACCCAGCAGGAGAAGAGAAATAATAAAGATCAGAGCAGAAATCAATGAACTAGAAACCAAAAGAACAGTAGAACAGATCCACGAAACTAGGAGCTCGTTCTTTGAAAGAATTAACAAGATTGATAAACCCCTGGCCAGACTTATCAAAAAGAAAAGAGAAAGGACCCAAATCAACAAAATCATGAATGAAAGAGGAGAGATCACAACCAACACCAAAGAAATGCAAACAATTATAAGAACATATTTTGAGCAACCCTATGCCAGGAAATTAGATAACCTGGAAGAAATGGGTGCATTCCTAGAGATGTATCAACTACCAAAACTGAACCAGGAAGAAATAGAAAACCTGAGCAGACCTATAGCCACTAAGGAAATTGAAGCAGTCATCAAAAATCTCCCAAGAAACAAAAGCCCAGGGCCAAATGGCTTCCCAGGGGAATTCTATCAGACATTTAAAGAAGAATTAATACCTATTCTCCTGAAACTGTTCCCAAAAATAGAAATGGAAGGAAAACTTCCAAACTCATTTTATGAGGCCACCATTACCCTGATCCCAAAACCAGACAAAGACCCCATCAAAAAGGAGAATTACAGACCTATATCCTTGATGAACATGGATGCAAAAATTCTCACCAAAATACTAGCCAGTAGGATCCAACAGTGCATTGAAAGGATTATTCACCATGACCAAGTGGGATTTATCCCTGGGCTGCAAGGATGGTTCAACATCCGCAAATCAATCAACGTGATACAATACATTAACAAAAGAAAGAAAAAGAATCATATGATCCTCTCAATAGATGCAGAAAAACCATTTGACAAAGTACAGCATCCTTTCTTGATCAAAACTCTTCAGAGTATAGGGATAGATGGTAGATACCTCAATATCATAAAAGCCATCTATGAAAAACCGACAGCAAATATCATTCTCAATGGGGAAAAGCTGAGAGCTTTTCCCCTAAGGTCAGGAACGTGGGAGGGATGTCCACTATCACCACTGCTATTCAACATAGTATTAGAAGTCCTAGCCATAGCAATCAGACAACAAAAAGAAATCAAAGGCATCCAAATCGGCAAAGAGGAAGTCAAACTCTCACTCTTTGCAGATGATATGATACTGTATGTGGAAAACCCAAAAGACTCCACCCCAAAACTGCTAGAACTCATACAGGAATTCAGTAAAGTAGAAGGATATAAAATCAATGCACAGAAATCAGTGGCATTTCTATACACCAACAACAAGACAGAAGAGAGACAAATCAAGGAGTTGATCCCATTTACAATTGCATCCAAAACCATAAGATACCTAGGAATAAATTTAACCAGAGGCAAAGGATCTGTACTCAGAAAAGTATAAAATACTCATGAAAGAAATTGAAGAAGACACAAAGAAATGGAAAAACGTTCCATGCTCATGGATTGAGAGAACCAACATTGTGAAGATGTCAATGCTACCTAGAGCAATCTACACATTCAATGCAATCCCCATCAAAATACCATCCACTTTTTCCAAAGAAATGGAACAAATAATCCTAAAATTTGTATGGAACCAGAAGAGACCCCGAACAGCCAGAGGAATGTTGAAAAAGAAAAGCAAAGCTGGCGGCATCACATTTCCGGACTTCCAGCTCTATTACAAAGCTGTCATCATCAAGACAGTATGGTACTGGCACAAAAACGGACACATAGATCAATGGAACAGAATAGAGAGCCCAGAAATGGACCCTCAACTCTATGGTCAACGTATCTTTGACAAAGCAGGAAAGAATGTCCAATGGCAAAAAGACAGTCTCTTCAACAAATGGTGTTGGGAAAATTGGACAGCCACATGCAGAAGAATGAAACTGGACCATTTCCTTACACCACACACAAAAATAGACTCCAAATGGTTGAAAGACCTAAACGTGAGACAGGAATCCATCAAAATCCTAAAGGAGAACACAGGTAGCAACCTCTTCGACCTCAGCCTCACCAACGTCTTCCTAGAAACATCGCCAAAGGCAAGGGAAGCAAGGGCAAAAATGAACTATTGGGATTTCATCAAGATAAAAAGTTTTGCACAGTAAAAGAAACAGTGAACAAAACCAAAAGACAATCGACAGAATGGGAGAAAATATTTGCAAATGACATATCAGATAAAAGGCTAGTATCCAAAATCTATAAAGATCTTATCAAACTCAACACCCAAAGAACAAATAATCCAATCAAGAAATGGGCAGAAGACATGAACAGATATTTTTCCAAAGAAGACATCCAAATGGCCAACAGACACATGAAAAAGTGCTCAACATTGCTCAGCATCAGGGAAATCCAAATGAAAACCTCAATGAGATACCACCTCACACCAGTCAGAATCGCTAAAATTAACAAGTCAGGAAACGACAGATGTTGGCGGGGATGTGGAGAAAGGGGAACCCTCCTACACTGTTGGTGGGAATGCGAGCTGGTACAACCCCTCTGGAAACAGTATGGAGGTTCCTTAAACAGTTGAAAATAGAGCTACCATATGATCCAGCAATTGCACTACTGGGTATTTACCACAAAGATACAAATGTAGGGATCCGAAGGGGTACGTGCACCCCAATGTTTATAGCAGCAATGTCCACAATAGCCAAACTGTGGAAAGAGCCAAGATGTACATCGACAGATGAATGGATAAAGAAGAAGTGGTATATATACACAATGGAATATTTTGCAGCCATCAAAAGGAATGAGATCTTGCCATTTGCAACAACATGGATGGAACTGGAGGGTGTTATGCTGAGTGAAATAAGTCAATCAGAGAAAGACATGTATCCTATGACCTCACTGATATGAGGAATTCTTAATCTCAGGAAACAAACTGAGTGTTGCTGGAGTGGTGAGGGGTGGGAGGGATGGGGTGGCTGGGTGATTGACACTGGGTAGGGTATGTGCTATGGTGAGCACTGTGAATTGTGCAAGACTGTTGAATCACAGATGTGTACTTCTGAAACAAATAATGCAACATATTTTAAGAAAAAAGAAAAAGAAGGAGATAGCAGGAGGGGAAGAATGAAGGGGAGTAAGTCAGAGGGGGAGATGAACCATGAGAGATGACGGACTCTGAAAAACAAACTGAGGGTTCTAGAGGGGAGGAGGGTAGGGGGATGGGTTAGCCTGGTGATGGGTATTAAAGAGGGCACATTCTGCGTGGAGCACTGGGTGTTATGCACAAACAATGAATCATGGAACACTACATCAAAAACTAATGATGTAATATATGATGATTAACATAACAATAAAAAATTAAAAAAAAGCCACTTCCCATTTTAAAAGTGGAGAACTGGCATGCCTGCATGGCTCAGTTGGTTAAGTGCCTGTCTTCAGCTCAGGTCATGATCCTGGGGTCCTGGTATTGAGCCCCACATCAAGCTCCATATCAGGCTCCTTGCTCAGCGGGGATCCTGCTTCTCCCTCTGCCTCTGCCTGCCCCTCCCCCTGTTTGTGCTCTCTCTCTCTCTGATAAATGAATAAAATTAAAAAAATAAAAGTGGAGAACTAAGACTGTGAACGAAATAACAATATTATTACGTCAGATGAGAATTGGTATTTTTTTATATTCTTAGACTTAAGATGTAAACTGTGCAAGCTTTTTTTTTTTTTTCCTATTATATAAGTAGCTTTAAATAAGCTCAGCTTGTGCAAGAAGAACTTTGGCCTGTGGTACTAAAACTGCAAATGTGGTCTAAAGCATTCTTAGGTGAAGTGACCTGGGATCATAAATTCTAAGATTAGACATGGTCAAAATTGATTATAACTGAAATGTGGCCCACTAATACTAAAGATCATTGTTCCATTGATAACCTTATAGTCCTGAAATCACGCAAAAACAGTGGTTGGTTTTTATCCTTTCACACATTCATGTTGTTGCATTCACAAGGCACTTGAGATTTAAATGGCATTGCTATTCCACTTGCTTGTCTTCCTGAGATTACAGAATGCCTCAATTTCCATTCTCTTCACTTTGAGCACATTAAAAACCTTTATATATTTCCCATAACAACAGCCATAGGAAGCATCATTCTCCATGTCAGAGGTCTTAATCCTGAAAGTCAGGGCAGAGTGCAAACCAAGATTATGCATTTGGAGCTACCACTACAGGAATCATTTTTGAGTTCTATAAACGCCAAACTTCCTCCGTCAACGACTGTCATGTAAGCAAAATAAACACAAGGCACATAATAGTATTCGCTTCAGCTTTCATAGATAGCATTCGCAAAACTAAATTCATATTCATATTCATACCCTGTTTTTATTTAAAATAGATACTAATCACAAAAATAGAATGACCACTGCTGACTTTTAGTTTTCAATCCAAAAAATAAATTGTGACATTTTAAATGTATGTCTATCACTATCCTATAATTTACAAACAGATTGACAAGATTTATTTCCCTTAGATTTTTTTCTCAAAGAGCAAGACTTTTCCAGTAATGTTAAAAGTATGCTTGAAAGCAATAATCTGTCTTAAAGTTAGCATGTGATACAGCCTCTCTAATTTTCAACAGAATCTCTGAAGTCAGATAAAAAGGAGAAAAAATATATAATATAATATTAGGTTGAGATAAATCAACTCTTTTACAGCTGTCTGGAAAGAGGAAATTTACTTAATGCAAGGATAGTAGAACTTGACCCAGAGAAAGAACTGAACGCTCACTGTGCTCTTTGGCATAAAGCAAACATCCTGGCATAAAATTAGAACCATTTGTCTATCTTCAGTTTCTATAGCCCTGTGGGAAAGATCTCTTTGCTGTTCTTTTTCCAGTGTGGGTGCTTCATTTTCAAGTAGCCATAGCAATATGTTCCCTCCTTGTTATCAGAACTTTTGATATAACAGGCTGGAGCACAGAACATTTAGATAATATATGGCATAAAATTAATCTGGGGTTTAGTAGGAAAGTAGAGGTAGAGGACTAACAAAATATTTCAAGTTGGTAGTAAAATTCCCATAATTAAAGCACAAACATAAATTTGGAAAAGGAGTTCTGAGAGCTGAGGAATTGGGGATTGCAGTGGGTTATGTCCCTGATTTTTTTTCAGTGCCAAATAAGCGACAGTATTAGAACACATTCTCATCTAAAATTAGCAAGTTAAACTAAATAAATTCAGATGTTGAACACTGGGCTGACAACTATAGACAACAGTATTCAGGCAGGAGGGAAGGGCAGGGTGGACGGAGCAAGGCCAAAGGAAATCCCTCCTCTGCCCACTAGCAGTCATGAAAACACATCAGACTTCTACTCACGATGCCATAACACACACAAAGGAAAAAAAAAATGCCATGCAAGGAAGAAAAATTTATAGTAAAACCTCAGACTTAACAGCATAAATCCTTAAAGTATTTCTCAAATTAAACAGAAGAAAGTATAAAAACTATTTATTATCCTAATAGGAAAAAAGTGTTTTTTTTTTTTTTTTTTGAGAAACTGCAGCAGAATGATATGTAAAAGATAAAGGGGAGAAAGCTAATGGGAAATACCACAGTATAAAATATAATGCGGGGGTAAATATGACAAGGAAGGACTGAAGAGAAACTTAAAAGGTAATAGTAGATTTTTAATACATAATGAAGAAAATAAAAAGGTGATTTTTTAAGTGGAAAAACCCAATCAGTGATGTATAGAACAAATTTAATAAGATATTCTAAAATGTAGAGAAGAACAGAGGAGTCATAGAAGAGAGACATGAAGACAATGGTCAACTTGGCAAAACATTACTGAGCATATCATAATTGGCTACAAAAAGATACAGAAATGTTTATTAAAATAATAATGCAACCAAAAACAACACTAACTGTAAGCCAAGGAAAGAAAAGAAGCAGATTCTATTAAGGATGTTTCAAAACAGAGAAAGGATTCTCCAGGGAAAAATAACTGTATATAATTTTTTCGAGTTGCAAAAGATAAAACCAAAATATATGTTTCTTCTTCAATTTGAATATCATATAAGAAACTTTTTAAAGCTTTTGACATTTATTTCGAAAATGACACATAATGTAAACAATATAAAAAATAGAAAAGGAACATAAGCAAAACCTGAAAATTTCCATTCTTGCCTTCGTGTATTTCCCACTCCAAGACTCAGCATGAGAAGCTAATGATGATCCTAAATGTATATTCATTAGTACTACATGGTAGAGAAGACATAAAAAGAAAACTCAACTGTAATTGACCTAAACAAAAAAGAGAACGTTTTGACTCATGTAACTGAAAAATCCAGGTGGTATTCTGGAACTGTAAGTGAGGTTTGATTAAATGCCTCCCAAAGTACTAAGAACTTCATTTCTTGGCCTCTATGCTCTTCTCAGTATCAGCAAAATTCAGGGAACACACAGGGTGAGTAGCTCTAGGCTTTTCCTTAGTGTTCAAAAATACCGTTGAAGGTGTGGAACTTATCTCCAAACTCTGTGTTTTCCTATGTAAGACAGTGTCTTTTTTAGGTTCAGAGGAAAAAGTAGACTTTTGTTTTTGTCTTTGTTTTTAAACAGCAGTATCTGCAAAAGCCTTATTTTCCTAACTGACTCTCTTTAGATTAGGTGCACGTATCCAAACAAATGGTAGAGTGAGAATAAAACTCACCGACTGCCATAAATATAGAGACCATATGTCACAATTTGCTGGGACAGTTTTGAGGTTTGCTGGGAGAGCTATGGCTATACTTTTATTAGACATAATTATTAATAGTGTCCCCTCTCACTCTGAAACATATCCAGGTTTGAATGATAAATTACACGGGCATTTGGCTTAAATCAAAAGGCTCACCCTTGGAACAAAAACAAAACATATGACTGGGAAATTTGGAAGCGTGCTAGAAGTCGGCACCACCAGGACATAATAAGTGTGACCTTACAGTCTTCTTTTTTTTTTTTAAGATTTTATTTATTTATTCATGAAAGACAGAGAGAGAGAGAGAGAGAGAGAGAGGCAGAGGGAGAAGCAGGCTCCCAAGGAGCAGGGAGGCCGATGCGGGACTTGATCCCAGGACCCTGGGATCAGGACCTGAGCCGAGGCAGATGCTTAACCATCTGAGCCACCCAGGCGCCCCTTACAGTCTTCTTCTCTATGAATTTAGAAAGAGACAGATACACATATACACCTTTTAATATGAATGGCACCATATTGTGTATTACCATGTAATTACTAATAATGTTTAGCAATATGTCCTCAAAATTTTTCCATGTCAGCATAGTTGGCTTGATTTCATTTTGTCCTAAGAGCTTCATATTACTGCATACTATAGTTAAACCAAATTTATTTAACCCATGTCCTACTGGTAGATATTATTTATAAGATTCTTCATATTATTTTTAAAAGAATGAAGCAATGTTTGATCATATGGATGCTTTTTATGCTCATATGTATTTCTTTAAATTAGATTCATAGAAATGATGGGTCAAAGGGTATACTTAGGGTTGATATTTAATAATGCATTGCCTTACCTAAAGGTTTAATAAATTTGTATGTCTAATGTGTATTAGTAAGTATCATTTTACATCCTCACCAACATTTAATATTATTGATCATTTCAATTTTCTTAATTGGTGGGCACAAATCCATATTCATTTTTTTCATTTCAATGATTAGTAGTAAGATTAAGCACTTTTAAAATATAGTAAATGCCGATTCATATCATTTGTCTATTAATCTATTTTTTAGTTTCCTTCTCCTTACAGGTTTGAGGAGCTCTTTGTTCTCTATCCAATTTCTTTGCCTTATACATATGCTGTAAATACATTCCTAGACCTGCTGTTTGCTCTATAAAAATGTTCTTAGTTTCTTTTGTAATACAGATTTTTGTTTTGAAGTCAAATATGTCAGCCATTTTCAGTATGGCTACTGTATATGTGACCCTGCCTACTTAAAAATTATAAAAATTATTATTTTCTTAAGATGATAAAAATTATTCTCCACCCTAAAATCTGGATTAATATAATGTGAAAAAGGAATATATTTGAATTCCAAAAAACAGCGAAAAAGTAAAATATTGAAACTGAAAATATTAGGGGCACCTGGGTGGCTCAGTCGTTAAGCGTCTGCCTTTGGCTCAGGTCATGATCCCAGGGTCCTGGGTTCCAGCCCCACATCGGGCTCCCTGCTCTGCGGGAAGCCTGCTTCTCCCCTTCCCACCGCCCCTGCTTGTGTTCTCTCTCTTGCTGTGTCTCTCTCTGTCAAATAAATAAATAAAATCTTAAAAAAAATATTGAAAATATAAAAAATATATCATTTTTACCAGCACAATTCATTCAAGACCTTATCATCACTTCTCCTACATTTGAACTTATAATTTCATTCATCAAATTCCCTGAACATTTCTTTTGTATCTTGATTGCAATTCTGTGAAGCATATAGATTATTTTGGTTAGAAGTGATATTTGACAATATTGAATTTCCTCATGCACGAACATGAGATTGTGTCCCATTTTATCTTTGTTTATTTTTACCATTTTTGTCCTCTACTAAAGTATACAATTTTAGAGGTCCAATGAAGTTCTTCTCAGATTTACACTTTGGTATTTCATAGGTTTTATAGCACACTATGTTATTTCAACACATTTCCTATTATTTTTTGCAATAAATATTTCATTTAAAATTTTAATGTAATATACACTTGACCTCTCATTAATTCTAGAATCTTTCCAGTGTCCTTCTTGTATATTCTAGGTAGAGGGTCATGTTAACTATTAATAATGACTATTTAATTTCTTCCTTGCCAAAGTACATTGTATATTATCAGTTGGAGGTTCTATCATTATCTTGCTTTTGATTTTAGAAGAGATTCTTCTAATATTTCATGATTAAGTATGCTGTGTTTGGAAATATATAATTTAGCAGGGCAGGAAAACATTTAATAAATTATGATATAAGTAATATTTAATTACAATTTTGATTCATCTTTAATGTTTGTAATATAATATTCAATGAAGAATTTAGGTAAGATACCACTTCTGTAAAACATATTAATTGGAATTATTTTATACTTGTGTGGGAGTGTGCCCATGTGTATAAACACAAACTTGGAAAGAAATTCAGAAAAATATCACTGGAAACTACGAGATAGAATAATTGAATGAATAACATTTTTTTCTTAGTACAATTCTCTCTTTTGACATCTTTTGAAATAATTATATATGATTTTATAATAGAAAAGAAAGAAGTCAATGTTCTCTTTAATACTCAATGTAGAATAGAGATAATAGACATCTCCAAGCATTATAGATTAATATAATTTATATATAATAAGTTAGAAATATATTTTTGAATATATATTTCATATGTTCTAGAGTACATGGAAATGACAAAAAACATAGTTCTTTGCTAAAAGACTACACCAAGTCACCTACACAAATTTCTTCTGTGAATTTGGTACTTAAAAATAATATCATTATATCTAGTTTAATAAAAAGATTAAGAGTATGGGATTTGGAGTTATATGGACTTCAGTTTTTTGTTTGTTTGTTTTTGTTTTTGTTTCTGCTCTGCTATTTCTTCTTTAGTTGTTATTGGACAATAGACTTAACATTTCCAAGTCTCAGGATTCTGTTTTATAATGGGGATAAATATGTCATGCTTCAAAGGAATACTATGAAAATTAAATGAAGTTAAAAGGAGAGCCTGGCACTCAGTAAACGTTGGTGGTTTATTTTTGCTATGTGTTAGTATTATTGATGTTGTTTTTATAATAATTATTAATATTGTTACTACTGGGTTTTCTTTTAAGAATGCTGATATCTGTTGATGCGTTTTTTTTTTTCCTGAGTATTCAACAAGATCAAGTAACTTAAATGATCTGGTCCCCCACCAAAAGAGTAGAATTCCTATTTTCCCAATCAGAGATAAAATGAAAACATGAGCTCATCTAATATTTTGTCATTTATATGCATTTATATGTACTTCAGCTTAACTGTAAGTTAACATAACATCACCCAAAAAGAAAGAGGCTCACTGCACTGTAAAAAGTGACAAGCCTTTGGCTGCGTAGTTTGGAGGGAAACAAGTTTAGCAGTATGACCTATGTAATTTTTATACTTCAGATGTTGTTTTTAGCAAGATCAAAATCAGATTTACATATACCTCTCTTACTGCCGCCCAACATTGCATAGAAACATTTTAAAGCTTCCAAAATATTTCCTAAAAATAGCTATAGTATATTAGTATTCACATTTTATTCACATTCTCTGTATTATTGTACCCTCAGAAGCAGTGAGACTTGGTATGCCAGAATGTACAGCAGCTGATGTGGGAAGCTCATAAGCTGAAATGTTCCATATGCAAATGCTCCCAGCCAATGTGCAATCCTGAGTTGATTGTGTATTGTTTCCTTTATTATAGCTTCTCTCTCTCCCATTTAACTTGTGCTCTAGTAGATAGTATGAGTCACAGTGCTAGATAGAAGCAAATGTGATACCACTGGAGCTTCCACACTGGAACAAAGAAAAAGGTTTTTGGCTGGTCAAGACACCTATAATAGAACTGATATGGTAATCAGAGAGTAAACAGCTAGTGATTAGGGATTAGTTGATGAAAATATTTGGGCAATGTAAAGGTCCTAAGAAACATCAAATTTCCCTGAAATGAATAAAATGTATATGATGAATAGCTGGAAGACACAATTGCCAAGAGCTCATTGTGGCTTTAGAAACATTGATGAGGGGGCGCCTGGGTGGCTCAGTTGGTTAAGCGACTGCCTTTGGCTCAGGTCATGACCCTGGAGTCCTGGGATCGAATCCCACATCAGGCTTCCTGCTCAGCAGGGAGTCTGCTTCTCCCTCTGACCCTCTTCCCTCTCGTGCTTTCTATCTCTCATTCTCTCTCTCTCTCAAATAAATAAATAAAATCTTTAAAAAAAAAAGAAACATTGATGAGGTTGGAGAAATCTAAATCATCTCCATGGGGACCATGCCAATATGACCTACAGTTAGTGTGAGCTCCCGTTTCCAAAAACACATCCACCGTTCTAAATGATGTATGTTATGGTAATAAAGGCTTTAGTACAAGGAAGCAACATCCCAGTTCTGACCAAGATGGATAAAAAAACTGCACAGTAAATGCAGAAAAGAGTCTGAGAATTTGGAAAATATAAGCAGTGGAATCTAGCCCTAAGCAACACAGCAATACTACTCTTAGTTATCATCTGTTTTAAAGTTTTTCACATTATCCTAGTGAGGATACAAATGAAAATATATGTCAGAAATCCATTATTTATAAAATAAAATTAATTGTACATATTTATGTTTAAATTGACTATATAGGCAAATGCTTAAATATTTTACTTAGTTTAGTAATTTTCAGTGAGATACTCCTTATCTTTATAACATTTCAATTTAAATAATACCTTGAATTTTTTTGTAAATACATATCTGTTATTCGATATTTTGGTATCTAGTATAAAAAAATGATAAGCACTTGTGACCTCCTTCCACAATTCAGGAAGTTATTTTAACAAGGCTTCTTTTTTCATTTTTTTAAAGATTTTATTTATTTATTTGAAAGGGAGAGAGAGGGAGGGAGAGCACAGAAGGAGAGGGAGAAGCAGACTCCCCGCTGAGCAGGGAGTCTGATGTGGGGCTCAATCCCAGGAGCCTGAGATCATGACCTGAGCTGAAGGCAGACGCTCAACTGACTGAACCACCCAGGTGCCCCAGCTTCTTTTTCATTTAGGTAGGCAACCTGCCATATGTCATAGCAATTTAATGGAATTATAGGAAATCTTTCTTTACCTTCAATTCTGGATATCTCAAAACTTCTCAGCCATGGAAATTTTATTTCACAGCTCCTGATCCATACATTATAGTTCATGAATTATTTTTTAAAATTTTCACACTGTGGGCAGAGCTTTGTGGGGAACACACATGGGTTCTCCTTCCACATATGCTTTCTTTTACTTAAAATGAATAAATATGCATTATCTCTAGAGTATTTAATCTGAAAAGCAAAATATTATTGAATCATAAAAGGGACATTATTGGCAAAACTACAAGGACAGTGAAAAGAGTCGTGGTTTCCAGGAATTGAGGTGGAGGCAGAAGAAGGGAGGGTAGATAGTTGGAGCACAGGATATTTTTAGGGCAGTGAAACTATGATACTATAATGGTAGATAAATGACCAACCCATAAAACTGTACAACACAGCAAGTGAATTCTAATATAAACCATGGACTTTAGTGAAGAATGATGCATCAATATCATTCATCATTTAATTAATATTCATCAGCTGTAACAAACATAGCACAGCAATGCAAGCTGTCAATAATAGGGAAAGCTGTGACGAGGGAAGGATTGATTTGTATATAAGAACTCCCCAGACTATCTGTTCAATATTCCTATAAACCTAAAGCTGCTCTAAGAAATAAAGTCCACTAATTTTTTAGAAGGGGGAATGGGGATTTTTTTCCATTGAGAACAGGGCTACTCATTCAATAATGTATTCTGCTGATGAAACCTAATGGATGATAATTCAAGCACAGCTTAGAAACGTGAAGTAAAGGGTCTCATTTCCTCTCAGAACTTATTTACTGTTCCACATATCTGATCATTTATACTTCATTTTTTCCCTCTCCTCATTAGTATTGTGCATATTTTTCACTTCTGGAAAGCAATATATAACTCAATGTGTGACCTTCTTATAGACACAAACTCCTCTTAGACTATGTAAATGTGCTCTTTCTCTAATTTTCCCCAAGCAGAAGTTATAAAAGTGCTTATGTTGCAAAACATAGGCATTCAAAATAAATAGATTTTAGATGTTAACAAAAAAGTACTTAAGTAGACAGGTGCTAAAGGTTTATATGTTAGAAGTCAAATTTGACATTTGATGAATGTGGTGAAGTTGAAGCACGAGAATATAGTAATTTTGGTAGAAAGATGCATTGAATTGCATAATGAACATTAAGCCTACATTCTATTATCAATCCCCTTGTTTTATCACTGAGTGAAAAAAAAAAAAAACAGTGGTAAGAAACATTCAACATTATGATGTGAATGGTCTCTCCTAGGATTTTAAGACATTTGTAAAGTCTGCCTAAACTTAGGATGCTATGTTATTTTATTTTTGCCAAGTGATTAACATCAGTGCTACCAAAAATGTATTTTCATATTCAACAGTCCTTCAGTCACTTAGGAAAGAGCATTCATTCTTTTGGACCTCTGATGAACAAATCATTTTCTTTGTTCATGTCAAAATCTACCATCCTTTCATGTATTTTCTCAATGACATCTCAGTCTCTCCCAAATTCAACAAAATCATATTTTTAGAGCTCATATTGGTTCAAACTTAAGTTTAACATTTCAGTTAAAATTTAAAGAAAGGCAATAAATTTATCTGAAAGCTTTATTTTAAAGGACAAAAGCACATGTATTTGGAAGTGTTTGAAAGAAAATATTAGTTTTATTTTATTAGATTCTAATTTACTGATATCCAAACTATAGCATGCTTTGCTTTAAAATGGATTCAGTATGTACCTACATTTATGTTTTTTCCTGCAATTTTTAAAAAGATTTATTTATTAATTTGAGAGACACAGTGGGGGAAGAGCAGAGGCAGAGGGAGAGAAAGTCTCAAGCAGACTCCGAGCTGAATGCAGAGCCCGAAATGGGGCTCAATCACAGGACCCTGAGATCATGACTTGAGCTGCAACCAAGAGTCAGATGCTTAATCAAATGAGCCATCCAGGTGCCCCTTTTCTTGCAACTTTATAATAATGGAAAAAATAATGGGAATTAATTCTATTTTAAAATACAGAAATTAGGGGCACCTGGGTGGATGTCAGTTAGGAATCCAACTTCTGATTTCAGCTCAGGCCATGATCTCAGGGTCATGAGATTGAGCCCCATGTTGGGCTCTGTGTGAAAAGTGGTGCCTGCTTGGGTTTCTCTTTCTCCCTCTTCCTCTGTCCCTCCCCCCTCCACTCACATAAGCTCACTCTCTCTCTCTCTCAAAAATAAATAAATAGATAGATAGATAGATAAAATTATAAAAATTAGGGAGAGCTAAGATGTTGGAGTAGTAGGAGGACACTATGCTTACCTTGTCCCTTAAACACAGCTAGATAAGTATCAAATCATTCTGAACACTCAAGAAATTAATCTGAGGACTGACAAAACAAACTGCACTAGAGGGAAAAAGAGGCCACATCGTGGAAGGTAGGAGGTTCAGAGACATAATTTTGGTGAGAAAAGGCTCATAGGTACTGCAGAGGGGAGCAAACCCTGATCACAGAGAGAGGTGAGAAAGAGAGAAAGATAGAAATCAGGGCACAGAGGATTGCACAAGGAAAACACTTCCTCAAAGCCATTGGACTGGTAAAATGAGAGAGGCTAATTATTGTGAGGTTTTACAACCAGTGGAGCTCACAGACTAGAGTTTTAGAGATCCACACTGTGGCTGGTGTTGACCCCGTCAGGCACTGCAGTGTTCCTGTGGATAAGAAGGGTAGAGGCCCAGGAGCAGATGGTGCAATCTGAGGATCCCCTAGGACACACTGGGAGAGACATTTACCCCTTCTTGGAGTGCATCTGGGAGAGGTGGTATTGCTTCTCAGGGGACAAAAGGGCTGGCAGGCAAAACTGCACGCCCCTTGCCTCTTGGCATTGGGGCAAAGACACCTGTTGAGGGTGGCTAACCTGGACATCCCCTTTTGCTGTGCTTTACTCTAAACTCCAAGCTCCTGTGCATTGGTGCAACTGCCCTTCTGGAACAAACCTGCACCAGCCCCAGTGAGGTGAGACCGTCTCCCTGAGGACCAATGTGGATCTGCACCATGCCAGATCCCTAGAGTCTGCAGTTTTGAAACTAAGCCAGCAAGCCTGAGATAAAAAGGAGATGCACTATGCTGCTGGGTGGACAGATGGCCCAGACACAGACAGGGTGAAGGCAGGCATCTGAGCAATGCCTGAGGCACATGAGGGGAGATTGTTTGCTCTTCTGTGGGTACTTCCCAGAGAGCAGCAGGCATGAATCCCCCTCTCTGGGGATGAGGGAGAGGGCTGGCAAGATTTTTCTCCCCCACCCATCAGCATGGACTGACTTCAGTGAGCAGAACAGCACTAAAAGTGGAGGCCTGAGCCACCTACACCAAGCCCTGCCCCCCTGCTCTCTGTTTCTTTACTAGGGCAAGTGACCTGAGAACCAGAGCAGTGGCACCCTCCCCCAGAAGACCAGCACAAACCCCATGTACATGCCAAATCTACATAGCTGCAAAGCTTCAGCTCTAGTGGAAAAAGCATCAGGTCTCCTTTAACCTAGGTGTGCAGACCACAGTACACCTAGTTAAAACTCACCATACTTTGGACAAAGTCCAAACACTCCCTGCTGCAGTCAAGGAGAAACTCTGTAGTGGACTGACCTGAGGGAAAACACACAGCAGAGTGCACATAGCATACAGCAGAAACACTTCCTGAAGTGCCAGGCACTGGACGTTATGGCTTCTTAATAAAGCCATTATTCTCAGGAGCAGGAAACATAACAGGCTTTTCCAACACACAGAAGACAGGGGACATAGATGAAATGTCAAGATGGAGAAATTCATCCCAAAAGAACAAGAAAAGGTCACAGCCAGGGATGTAATCAAAACAGATATTAGTAATATACCTGAACTAGAATTTAAAACAACGATCATAAGGACACTTGTTGGGCTTGAGAAAAGTAGAAGACACCAGGGGATCCCTTACTGCAGAGATAAAAACTAGTCAGGCTGAAATAAAAAATGCTACAATCAAGGTGCAAAACCAACTGGATGTAATGACCACAAGGATAGAAGAAACAGAGGAACAAATAAGTGATGTAGAAGATAAAGGAAAATAATGAAGCTGAAAAGAAGAGGGAAAGAAAAATATTGGATCATAAAAATAGACTTAGGGAACTCAGCAACCTCATAAAACATAATACCATTTGTATCATAGGAGTCCCAAAAGAAGAGAAGGAAAAAGGGGCAGAAGGTTTATTTGATGAAATTATAGCTGAAAACTTCCCTGATCTGGGGAAGAAAACAAACTTCCAAACCCAGGAGGCACAGAAAACGCCCATCAAAATCAACAAAAGCAGTCCAACACCAGGACACATCATAGTAAAATTTGCAAAATACAAAGTTAAGGAAAAAATCCTGAAAGCGGCAACAAAAGAAGTCCCTAACTTACAAGGGAAGACAAATAAGCTTAGCAGCAGATTTCTCCATAGAAATTTGATAGGTCAGAAGAGAGTGGCATGATATATTCCACATGCAAAATAGGGAAAAATCTACAGCCAAGAATACTCTATCCAGAAAGGCTATCATTTAGAATAGAAGGAGAAAGAATTTCCCAAACAAAAACTAAAGGAGTTCATGACCACTAAATGAGCCCTGCAAGAAATACTAAAGGGGACTCTTTGACTGGGAAAGAAAGACCAAAAGTGAAAAACACTAGAAAGGAACAGAGAAAATCTCCAGAATCAACAATTTAACAAGTTAATACAATGGCACTAAATTCATATCTATCAATAATAACTCTGAAAGCAAATGGACTAAATGCACCAGAATGGATAAAAAAATAATAACTGCCTATATGCTGCCTACAAGAGACTCATTTTAGACCTAAAGACAGCTAGAGATTGAAAGTGAGGGGACGGAGAACCATTTATCATGCAGATGGATATCAAAATAAAGCCAGAGTAGCCATACGTATTTCAGACAAACTAGATTTTAAATCAAAAAGTATAACAAGAGATGAAGAAGGGCACTATATCATAATAAATGGATCTACCCAACAAGAAGATCTAACAATTGTAAATATTTATGGTCCTAACTTGGGAACACCCAGATATATGAAACAATAAATAACAAACATAAAGGAGCTTATTGATAATTATACAATAATAATAGAGAAATTTTGGGGTGCCTGGGTGGCTCAGTTGGTTAAACGTCTGGCTTTGGCTCAGGTCATGATCTCAGGATCCTGGGATCTAGCTCAATGTTGGGTGCCTTGCTCAGTGGAGAGTCTGCTTCTCCCTCTCCCTCTGTCCCTCCCCAGCACTCATGTTCTTTCTCTCTCTCTCTCTGAAATAAATAAATAAATGAATAACATCTAAAAAAAAAATAGTAGAGGACTTTAACACTCCACTTATATCAATGGACAGATCATCTAGCAGAAAATCAATAAGGAAACTGACTTTGAGAGATACACTGGACCAGAAAGACTTGACAGATATATTCAGAACATTTCATCCTAGAGCAGCAGAATACACATTCTTTTTAAATGCACATGGCACATTCTCCAGGATAGAACACATACTGGGTCACAAATCAGGCCTTCATCAAGTACAAATAGATTGAAATCATACCATGCATATTTTCCGACCACAATGTGAAGTCAACCAAGAAAAAATCTGGAAAGACCATAAATACATGGAGGCTAAACAACATGCTACTAAACAATTAATGGGTCAGCCAGGAAATTAAAGAAAAAATAAATAAAAATACATGGGGGAAACAAAAACAAAATAAAAATACAATGGTGCAAAACCTCTGGCATGCAACTAAAGTGGTCATAAGAGGGATGTGTATAACAATACAGGCCTATCTCAAGAAGCAAGAAAAATCTCAGTTATGCAACCTCACCTCATACCTAAAGAAACTAGAAAAAGAATAATAAATTATGCCTAAGGCCAGCAGAAAGGAAATAATAAAGATTAAAGCAGAAATAAATGACATAGAAACAACAAAAAAAACCCCAGCAGAACAGATCAATGAAACTAGGAGCTTGTTCTTTGAAAGAATTCAAAAAATTCATAAACCCGTAGCCAGACTTAACAATAAGAAAAGAGGAAGGACCGAAATAAATCAAATCATGAACAAAAGAGGAGAGATCACAAACAACACCACAGAAATACAAAAAATTATTAGAGAATATTATTCTCTTATTATGAAAAATTGTATGCCAACAAATTAGGCAACTGGAAGAAATGGAGAAATTCCTAGAAACATACAAACTACCAGAACTGAAACGGGAAGAAATAGAAAACCTGAACAGATCAAAAACCAGCAAAAAAATTGAATCAGTTATCAAAAATCTCCCAAGAAACAAAAGTCCAGGACCAGATGGCTTCCCAGGGAAATTCTACCAAATATTTAAAGAAGAATTAATACCTATTCTTGTCAAACTATTCCAAAAAAATAGAAATGGAAGGAAAACTTCCAAACTTGTTCTTGAGGCCAGTGTTACCTTGATTACAAAAACCAGAGAGACTCCACTAAAAAAGACAACTAGAGGCCAATATTCCTGATGAACATGGATGCAACAATTCTCAACAAAATACTAGAAAATTGAGTCCAACATACATTAAAACAATCATTCACCACAATCAAGTGAGATTTATTCCTGGGCTGCAAGGGTGATTCAATATTCGCAAATCAATCAATGTGATACACCACATTAATAAAAGAAAGGAAAAGAACCATATGATCCTCCATAGACTGAGTAAAAGCATTTGACAAAATACAGGATTCATTCTTGATAAAAGCCCTCAACAAAGTAGGGATAGAGGGGAAATACCTCAACATCATGAAGGTCATATAAAAAAGACCCACAGCTAATCTCAGTGGGGAAAAACTGAGAGCTTTGCCTCTATAGTCAGGAATAAGACAGGGATGTCCACTCTCACTATTGTGATTTAACATGCTATTGGAAGTCCTAGCCTCAGCAATTAGACAACAAAAAGAAATAAAAAGCATCCATATCAACAAGGAAGAAGTCAAACTTTCACTATTTGCAGATGACATGATACTTTATGTAGAAAACCTGACTTTACCAAAAAAGTGCCAGAACTGATACACGAATTCAGTAAAGTCGCAGGATAGAAAATCAACGTACAGAAATCTGTTTAATTTCTATATAACAATAATGAAGCAGCAGAAACAGAAATCAAGGAATTAATCCCATTTCAATTGCACCAAAAACCATAAGATACCTAGGAATAAACTTAACCAAAGAGGTAAAAGATGTATATTTTGAAAACTATAGAACACTTATGAAATAAATTAAAGATGACACAAAGAAATGGAAAAACATTCCATGTTCATGTATTGGAAGAACAAATATTGTTGAAATGTCTATACTACCTGGGGAACCTGGGTGGCTCACTCCGTTGAGTGGCTGGCTCTTGATTTCAGCTCAGGTCATGATCTTGGGGTCCCGGGATCAAGCCCCACATCAGGCTCCACACTCAGTGGGGAGTCTGCTTGAGGATTCTCTCTCCCTCTCTCCTTACCCCTCCCTCTGCTCAAGCTCACTCTCCCTCTCTTTCTATCGAATAAATAAAAAAATAAATGCCTATGCTACCCAAAGCAATCTACACATGTAAGGCAGTCTTTATCAAAATACCACCAGCATTTTTCACAGAACTAGAACAAACAATCCTACAATTTGTGTGGAACCACAAAAGACCCCAAATAGAGAAAGCAACCTTGAAAAAGCAAAGCAAAGCTGAAGGCATCACAATTGTGGACTTTAAGCTATACTACAAAGCTGTAGAGATCAAGACAGTATGGTACTGGCACAAAAACAGGCACATAGATCAATGGAACAGAATAGAAAACCCAGAAATGGACCCACAACCTACGGAGGTTCCTCAAAAAGTTAAAAATAGAACTTCCCTATGATCTAGCAATTGCACTACTAGATATTTACCCAAAGATAATATTAAAGGATGATTGCTGATTTTTAAAACATGACAATATTGTTGTTATGTTTAAAAAACCTTATAATTTATAGATGTATACTGAAATATGTGTGCATAAAATAACATGATATCTGAAATTTACTTCAAGATAGTAAAGACATTTGGAAAAGATCTTGGCGAGATAGACATTTCAGGAATTGATGGGTACTTAGAGTTAAATTATACTATTTTCTCTGCTAAGAAATAACTTTAAATTTTCCATAATAAAAGTACAAAAGAAAAGTTAAATCAATAGATAAGAGATAGCTAAATATCTGCAAAGTCTTTTGGTTTAAGGGCTTACTTACACATAGTAACCACTGAGAAGTGAACAAGTAAATCAATTAATTTATAATGATTAAACATTGGTTATAAAATATGACTTGTGATAACTAACCTTTGATGGTTTTATGATTTTCTACATGATTTGGTGTTTTATATATTTTTAGAAGGCCATTGAACATTAGAAAATAATTTCCCTTCTGTGTAAAACTATATTACTTTATTTTTTTCTGTTTTAGTTTTTAATAAAATCCAACTTGCTTGTTTGTTAATTTATTTATTAATTGATTACTACCATTATTTTATACAGGACAGTAGGTTTTGTGAAGCCATGTCAGATTTTACTCACCATTTTCTCAGTGCATATTCTACTGTTGGTTGGTGAATAAATGTTTTATAAATGAATTTTTAACAAAAAGAGCACCAGAAAAGATATTAATTGGCAAAATATTCTTAGAAAGAAAAGTTACTTTCCCACCAAGAGGATTGAGTTTTTATATATTTTGTAATTTTACTAAACTTCATATACAAAGATTATAGATTATAATAATAGTCCTCATTTAAGAAAATTAAGATAACATCAAGCAGTTCAACAGATAAGCTTATCCAACTCTTGGGTATGGTAACGAGGTTTCAGATGTACAAGAGCCATTAAAATTAAGTCATCATGTAGGAGAGATAATAAGAATGCATCAAGAAAGTAAATACGAGGGGTGCCTGGGTGGCTCAGTTGTTAAGCATCTGCCTTCGGCTCAGGTCATGATCTCAGGGTCCTGGGATGGAGCCCCACATCAGGCTCCCTGCTCTGCGAGAAGCCAGCTTCTCCCTCTCGCACTCCCCTTGCTTGTGTTCCCTCTCTTGCTGTGTCTCTTTCTGTCAAATAAATAAATAAAATCTTAAAAAAAAGAAAGTAAATATGAATATGATTTGTAGAATTAGAAATACTTAAGCAGGAATAGCCAACAGGTAAAAAGAAACCAATGGAAGAAATAGGTAATTAAGAGTTTTGTGTGTATGTATAGTGTCTGTGTATATCTGTGTGTTGAAAAGTAAGTGTTTTGTAAGATTCTGCAGGTGAATTATTGAGCCCAAGAAACTGGAGTGAAGGTGGTAGGATACAATACTCAAGACATAGTATTTAAGACAAGGGTGCACAATAGTGATAAAGAGATAAAGCATAAAATCATAAAAGCATAAGTCAATAATTTAAGCCAGAACATTTTAAGTCTCAAAAGTACAGTCCGGGGGGGCGGAGCAAGATGGCAGAGGAGTAGGAGACCTGGATTTCCTCTGGTCTCAGGAATTCAGCTGAATAGGGGTCAAACCATTCTGAACACCTACGAACTCAACAGGAGATCGAAGAGGAGAGTAGCAACAACTCTCTGAACAGAGAAATGACCACTTACTGGAAGGTAGGATGTGTGGAGAAGGGAATCTGAGGCGATATTCAGGAGGATAGACAGCGGGGGAGGGGCCTCCGTAGGCCGCTTCTGGCAAGTGATAGAGCCGCGGAGCACAAAATCGGACCTTTTAGAAGTCGGTTCCGCTGAGGGACGTTGCTCCAGTGGCTAAGTAGGGGGTGGAATCCTCCCAGGACAGTGTGGTCTCAGGACCCTTGGGGTCACAGAAAGGCCAGGAGTGCCTGAGTGCAGCAGAGCTCCTAGGTATCGGAGTGGGGAAGCCGGCTGCAGAGACGGAGCCGAGGCGCGGGCTCTCAGCTCGTGGTTGCCATAAACTATGTTCCGTGGCCCAGTTGGGCCACTGCTCCTCCAGCAGGGACCCAACAAGCGGCAGAGCCAGGGAGACTCCACTTCCTCCCCTGGGAGGAGCGGTGCGGGAGTGCACCACAGGGATCAGCTGGGTTTGGAGACTCCACAGGGGGTCGGGTGCCAGAGATAGCAACGCTCGGTCACAGGCCTGGTGAGCACGGAGTGCGGCCAGAGACCAGGGAGACGGGAGTGACTGCTTTCCTCTGGGGGCGCACTGAGGAGCGGGGCCCTGAGTTCTCAGCTCCTCCGGGTGGAGATTGGGAGGCCACCATTTTCCCCTGGTCCTCCAAAGCTGTACCAAGAGCTTGCAGGGAACAAAAGCTCCTGAGAGCAAACCCGAGTAGCTTGCTTAGCCTGGACCGGCAAGGGCGGGGCAATTCCGCCTCCTGCAAAGACATTTGGGAACCACGGCAACAGGCCCCTCCCCCAGAAGATCAGCCCGAACAGCCAGCAAGCCAAGACCAAGTTTACCGATCAAGGAGAACGGGAGAACTCCAGCGCTAGGGGAATACTGCACACAGAATTCATGGCTTTTTTTTTACCATGATTCATTAGTTCATCAAAGTTAATTTTTTTAACTGTTTTTTTTATTTTTCTTTTTCCCTTTTTCAACCAACATCTTATCAATCCCTTTAAAAAAATTTTTTTATCTTTCATTTTTAGAGTCATATTTTATCCCTTCATAGTAGTTACCCTTATTTTTGGCATATATATATATATATATATATATATATATATATATATATAAGTTTTCTCTCTTTAAAATTTTGAGATACAGTTTCTTCTAACAAATCAAAATATACCCTAAATCACTAGTGTATGGCTTTGTTCTAGCCTCCTGCCTGATCACATTCTCTCCTTTTCTTTTTTTTTAATCTTCTTCTTTCTTT
This sequence comes from Zalophus californianus, assembly GCF_009762305.2. Lineage (NCBI taxonomy): Eukaryota > Metazoa > Chordata > Mammalia > Carnivora > Otariidae > Zalophus > Zalophus californianus. The sequence goes on along the minus strand of NC_045598.1, from coordinate 166,519,063 downwards.
TTTTCAAACAACTTCTTATCTTATCAATTCCTTTTATAAAACCTTTTATAATTTTCATCTTTACAGTCATCTTCCATCCCTTCATTGTATCAACCCTTATTTGGTACATATATGTCTTTCTTCCTTTAAAATTTAGGAGGCACTTTTTTCTAACAGACCAAAATATGCCCAAAATCTAGTGTGTGGCACTGATCTATGCACTAGCCTGATCATATTTGATCATATTCTGCTTTTTTTTGTTCTGTTTCTGTGTTTATCTTTTTTTCTTTTTTTTTCTCTTTCTTTTTTCTTTCTTTCCCTTTCTTTTCCCCTGGTTTCAGGTCTTTTCTGATTTGTATACAGTATATTTGCTGGGGACATTGTTAACCTGTTAGCATTTTGTTCTCTCATTCATCAATTCTCCTCTGGACAAAATGACAAGACGGAAAAAATCACCTCAGCAAAAAGAACAAGAGGTAGTACCATCTGTCAGGGACTTACTCAATACGGACATTAGTACGATGTCAGACCTAGAGTTCAGAATCATGACTTTAAAGATACTAGCTGGGCTTGAAAAAAGCGTGGAAGTTATTAGAGAAACCCTTTCTGGAGAAATAAAAGAACTAAAATCTAACAAAGTGGAAATCAAAAAGGCTATTAATGAGGTGCAATCAAAAATGGGGGCAATAACTGCTAGGATAAATGAGGCAGAAGAGAAAATCAGCGATATAGAAGACCAAATGATGGAAAATAAAGAGGCTGAGAAAAAGAGAGACAAACAACTACAGGATCACGAGGGCAGAATTCGAGAGATAAGTGATATGATAAGACGAAACAACATTAGAATGATTGGGATCCCAGAAGAAGAAGAAAGACACACAGGGGCAGAGGTATATTGGAGCAAATAATAGCAGAGAACTTCCCTAATGTGAGGAAGGAAACAGGCATCAAAATCCAGAAGGCACAGGGAACCCCTCTCAAAATCAATAATAATACATCAACACCCCGACATCTAATAGTAAAACTTACGAGTCTCAGAGACAAAGAGAAAATCCTGAAAGCAGCTCGGGAGAAGAGATATGGAACCTACAATGGTAGAAACATTAGATTGGCAACAGACCTATCCACAGAGACCTGGCAGGCCAGAAAGGAATGGCAAGATATCTTCAGAGCACTAAACGAGAAAAATATGCAGCCAAGAATACTATAACCAGCTAGGCTATCATTGAAAATAGAAGGAGAGATAAAAAGCTTCCAGGACAAACAAAAACTAAAGGAATTTGCAAACACAAAACCAGCCCTACAAGAAATATTGAAAGGGGTCCTCTAAGCAAAAAGAGAGCCTAAAAGCAGCATAGACCAGAAAGGAACACAGACAATATACAGTCACAGTCACCTTACAGGCAATACAATGGCACTAAATTCATACCTTTCCATAATGACCCTGATTGTAAATGGGCTAAATGCCCCAATCAAAAGACACAGGGTATCAGATTGGATTAAAAAATAAGACCCATCAATATGCTGTCTGCAAAAGACTCATTTTAGACCCAAGGACACCCCCAGATTGAAAGTGAGGGGGTGGAAAACCATTTACCATGCTAAGGGACACCAAAAGAAAGCTGGGGTGGCAATTCTTATATCAGACAAATTAGATTTTAAAACAAAGACTGTAATAAGAGATGAAGAAGGACACTATATCCTACTTAAAGGGTCTATCCAACAAGAATATCTAACAATTGTAAATATCTATGCCCCTAACATGGGAGCAGCCAATTATATAAGGCAATTATTAACAAAAGCAAAGAAACACATTGACAACAATACGATAATAGTGGGGGACTTTAACAACCCCCGACTGAAATGGACAGATCCTCTAAGCAAAAGCTCAACAAGGAAATAAAGACTTTAAATGACACACTGGACCAAATGGACTTCACAGACATATTCAGAACATTCCATCCCAAAGCAACGGAATACACATTCTTCTCTAGTGCCTATGGACCATTCTCCAGAATTGATCACATCCTAGGTCACAAATCAGGTCTCAACCAGTACCAAAAAGATTGGGATCATTCCCTGCGTATTTTCAGACCACAATGCTTTGAAACTAGAACTCAATCACAAGAGGAAAGTCAGAAAGAACTCAAATACATGGAGGCTAAAGAGCATCCTACTAAAGAATGAATGGGTCAACCAGGAAATTAAAGAAGAATTAAAAAAATTCATGGAAACCAATGAAAATGAAAACACAACTGTTCAAAATCTTTGGGATACAGCAAAGGCAGTCCTGAGAGGAAAGTATATAGCAATACAAGCCTTTCTCAAGAAACAAGGAAGGTCTCAAATACACACCCTAACCCTACACCTAAAGGAGCTGGAGAAAGAACAGCAAATAAAGCCTAAACCCAGCAGGAGAAGAGAAATAATAAAGATCAGAGCAGAAATCAATGAACTAGAAACCAAAAGAACAGTAGAACAGATCCACGAAACTAGGAGCTCGTTCTTTGAAAGAATTAACAAGATTGATAAACCCCTGGCCAGACTTATCAAAAAGAAAAGAGAAAGGACCCAAATCAACAAAATCATGAATGAAAGAGGAGAGATCACAACCAACACCAAAGAAATGCAAACAATTATAAGAACATATTTTGAGCAACCCTATGCCAGGAAATTAGATAACCTGGAAGAAATGGGTGCATTCCTAGAGATGTATCAACTACCAAAACTGAACCAGGAAGAAATAGAAAACCTGAGCAGACCTATCGCCACTAAGGAAATTGAAGCAGTCATCAAAAATCTCCCAAGAAACAAAAGCCCAGGGCCAAATGGCTTCCCAGGGGAATTCTATCAGACATTTAAAGAAGAATTAATACCTATTCTCCTGAAACTGTTCCCAAAAATAGAAATGGAAGGAAAACTTCCAAACTCATTTTATGAGGCCACCATTACCCTGATCCCAAAACCAGACAAAGACCCCATCAAAAAGGAGAATTACAGACCAATATTCTTGATGAACATGGATGCAAAAATTCTCACCAAAATACTACCAATAGGATCCAACAGCACATTAAAAGTATTATTCACCATGACCAAGTGGGATTTATCCCTGGGCTGCAAGGCTGGTTCAACATCATTTCTTGATCAAAACTCTACAGAGTATAGGGATAGAGGCTACATACCTCATAATCATAAAAGCCATCTATGAAAAACCTACAGTGAATATCATTCTCAATGGGGAATGAAACTGGACCATTTCCTTACACCACATACAAAAATAGACTCCAAATGGTTGAAAGACCTAAATGTGAGACAGGAGTCCATCAAAATCCTGAGGAGAACACAGGCAGCAACCTCTTCGACCTCAGCCTCACCAACGTCTTCCTAGAAACATCGCCAAAGGCAAGGGAAGGAAGGGCAAAAATGAACTATTGGGATTTCATCAAGATAAAAAGTTTTGCACAGCAAAAGAAACAGTCCACAAAACCAAAAGACAACTGACAAAATGGGAGAAAATATTTGCAAATGACACATCAGATAAAAGGCTAGTATCCAAAATCTATAAAGAACTTATCAAACTCAACACCCAAAGAACAAATAATCCAATCAAGAAATGGGCAGAAGACATGAACAGACATTTTTCCAAAGAAGACATCCAAATGGCCAACAGACACATGAAAAGTGCTCAACATCGCTTGGCATCAGGCAAATCCAAATGAAAACCTCAATGAGATACCACCTCACACCAGTCAGAATGGCTCAAATTACAAGTCAGGAAATGACAGATGTTGGCGGGGATGCGGAGAAAGGGGAACCCTCCTACACTGTTGGTGGGAATGCAAGCTGGTGCAACCCCTTTGGAAAACAGTATGGAAGTTCCTCAAAGAGTTGAAAATATAGCTACCGTATGATCTAATGATTGCACTACTGGGTATTTACCCCAAAGATACAAATGTAGGGATCCAAAGGGGTACGTGCACTCCAATGTTTATAGCAGCAATGTCCACAATAGCCAAACTGTGGAAAGAGCCAAGATGTACATCGACAGATGAATGGATAAAGAAGAAGTGGTATATATACACAATGGAATATTATGCAGCCATCAAAAAGAATGAGATCTTGCCATTTGCAATGACGTGGATGGAACTGGAGGGTGTTATGCTGAGTGAAATGAGTCATTCAGAGAAAGACATGTATCCTATGACCTCACTGATATGAGGAATTCTTAATCTCAGGAAACAAACTGAGTGTTTCTGGAGTGTTGGGGTGTGGGAGGGATGGGGTGGCTGGGTGATAGACATTGGGTAGGGTATGTGCTATGGTGAGCGCTGTGAATTGTGCAAGACTGTTGAATCACAGATGTGTACTTCTGAAACAAATAATGCAACATATTTTAAGAAAAAAGAAAAAGAAGGAGATAGCAGGAGGGGAAGAATGAAGGGGAGTAAGTCAGAGGGGGAGATGAACCATGAGAGACGACGGACTCTGAAAAACAAACTGAGGGTTCTAGAGGGGACGAGGGTCAGGGGATGGGTTAGCCTGGTGATGGGTATTAAAGAGGGCACGTTCTGCATGGAGCACTGGGTGTTATGCACAAACAATGAATCATGGAACACTACATCAAAAACTAATGATGTAATATATGGTGATTAACATAACAATAAAAAATAATAAAAAGTACAGTCCAAAATTTCAAAGGAGTTAGTAATCAATTTGGTTTTGATACACACACAGGAAATGTTTTATTGCACCCCTGCTGAGTTGTTTTACCACTCCATTACTTCTGTCATAGAAAGTATTCTCCCTTCTCCCTTCCAACACTACACAAATCCGCATGGACACAAAAGTGAATGTGGTGAATGCTCTACAACTATGTATGTATAATTGCCATCTTATTTCCAGGCTAATTTTGTTGTTCCAGATGTGATTATTGACCCAACATGGGACAATAAATGTCTATTTTTAAGTAAGCAATTGAGAATCGAGGTTATGACATTCCTGGCTCAATATGGCCAGTCTCTTGAAAAGAGGAAGTAATTTTTTCTACCAGGTGTACTAAGGAGTATAGAAACCTGGTCTATGGAAAAAGAATGTCACAGACATCAGAGAGAAATGTATATTAAGAGATAGCAAGTCCTATCAACTTTCTAACCTCTGGCTAATGAACTTTTCTGATGTTTGGTCATTTTTCTGCTACTATTGTCTTTGAAATGTGTATCAAGCATTATAATAAAACCAACTGATTTTACTCAAATTTGAATCGTTTTCTGTTATTTGCAACACAGAATCTGAATTAAAACAAATATATTCCAAAAAACACTTTAGTTAACACTTCAGTTATGGCTGCACTCTAAAATGATTTTGCCTAGCTCCACTACAAAATAAGTAGGGGTTTATTTCTCAGGGTCTAGTTGCTCTGAACAGCTACTCTTCAGAAACATAGGTCAATTATTCTAGGATGTAAACACTTGGCACTTGCTATATAATTTACTTTTGTTTTCTTATCAAAGTAACTGTGTTACATAAATGAACTTGATTTTTTTTCACTTTGCTCAAAATGGAAGATCATATCAACATAAAAATAATAGTAATAAATCCATATTTAGAATGAGAGCTGAACCTTTACCAGTTGGTAGTCTGAGAGATGCAGAAAAAGTGAAGGGCCAAGATGTATGTTCTCTGTCAGTAGCTTATTATTCCTATGGGGGATTAGTGAGCTTAAAAGATAAGATACACTGGTTTAAAACTCCTGAAAGCTAGTGCAGGTCATTTACAATTTATTCTTGATGGTTTTCTTTCAAACTTTCCCTTAATGTTGTTACTTTCTCTTTGTCAGCTTGTAAACTTTTCCTACATCAAATGCCCTCCCCTCTTTTCCAATTATCCATGTACGATCCACTATTCAGCTCTTTCTCTTTTCTTCTCTGAATCCTTACTAATTTTGTTAGGGCCATTTTGAACTCATATGTGCTTAAGAAATCTATCCTCCTCAATCCCTCTCTTCTCCTTCTGCCCACCCTCACCCCCCATGCCCCGGGTCACCCAGCTCTCTCTCTCTCTTAAAAAACAAAACAAAACAAAAAAAACAAACCCTCTACCCTCTTATTTTAATGAATTGTTATAGATTCATTTCATTGCCAGTGTAACTATTTTCTATATGTATACTAACTCTCAGAATTCCAAGTTGCAGGAGGGTAAAGATTGCTTCATATAAGTATTCCATATTTAATTGTAAGCACCACAAAGGCAGGGACCTACGTTTCTAGTTCACTATTGCTTTGCCAGTATGATTTGGCGTAGTGGTTAATAATTGGTGGGTGGGTAAAATGTACTACTTAACTGTTGAGGGCTTAGTCTCCACAGTACATATTAGAAAACAGCATTTCATATAGCAGGCTGTATTAATTTGTTAGGGATACTATAACAACAGAAATTTATTTTCTCACAATTCTATAAGCTAGAGTCCTAGACCAAGTTGTCAGTAGGGTTGATTTCTTCTATGAAATCTCTCTCCTTGGCTTGTACATGATCATCTTTCCCCACTGCCTTCACATGGTCTTCCTTCTGTATCTGTGTCCTAATCACCTCTTATAAGGACATTAATCTTTTTGGATTTGGCCCACCCATATGACCTGATTTTACCTAAATTGTCTCTGTAAAGGCCCAATCTCCAAATACAGTCATGTTCTAAGTTACTGGAACTTAGAACTTGACAATATGAAGTCAATAGTGGGGGGAGTGGGAGGGGAGGGTGAAGGGAGCGGACACAATTCAGCTCACAGCTCAGGCTGAATAAGTGTTCTATTTTTTATTATTTATCAGCAAAGTGTAATGGTGTTCATGGAGATGTCAACAAAAATACAGAAATAATTCAGACTGTCTTTTCTGACCTAAAATTCTTTGAATAGATAATTCTACTGGTATATATTTTTTTCTATGTAGTTATCCCCTCTATTATACATGTTACTGAAGGATGGAGAATATATCATGGATGACTATATGACAGGGATTCTCAATATGTTTTGGGATATGAGTAATTAGATTGAAGTTGTGGATCATCTGCTCAAAAATAAAAGGTATACACAGGGCCCACAAGGGCGCCCAGGTGGCTCAGTTGGTTAAGCATTTGACTTCGGCTAAGGTCATGATCTTGGGGTCCTGGGATCGAGTCCCTTGTGGAGCCCCGCGTTAAGCAGGGAGTCTGCTTCTCCTTCTCCTTCTGCACCCCCACCCCTGCTTATGTGCTCTCCTTCTCTCCTCTCTCAAATAAATAAAATCTTTTAAAAAAAGGTATACACACTTAATATTCCATATTGGTTAAGAGATATTATACAACTTAAAGTGAGTCAATGTACCCCGGGTTACAAACTATAACTCTATAGTGTGTCAATATATGAATGGCAACACTTTTACTAGACCAAAAATAAATAGAAACAACAAAATATTAAAATAGGCCAGTTTATAAACTGGAGGGATTTTTAAAATTTTTTCCAATAGTTGGTGATATACCTAATTAATTAACATATAAGCAATATCTCCTACATAACTAGTTTCAAAAGGTGCACCACCTTTCTGAAGTAAAAATGAGCAAAAATATTCTATTTTACAAATATAAGAAATAAATTAGATCTTGGAGTAAGAATAATTACCTATGCTGGTCCAACAAATACTTCATTATTTTTCTCTATTTTCAAAGAAAATGTATCAGAGATACATGTACCTAAAGCCACAGCTTTAGAATAAGGGGTATAATGTAAAAACTGAGTCATTCATGTATCATATCTAAAATACATGTTTCAGAATTCCTGTGTTTTTCAGATGTCCTGGATGAATATATTTAGCATGCTATTTCTTGGATTAAAGCTTTTTCCTTAACAAAATTGGGAATATGTCATATTTCATTAGTTTATTAGAAAGGTGATCTTTATGGTTTTCTCTGCTATTTGCTCCCATCATTCTAAATAAAAAAATTTCATTCTACAGCAGTTCTAAGGGATTTACTTTAAAAATAATCTTCCAAAGATTTGCAGCATATGGAGTGACCACCTCCATACTTTACTAGTTACAAGTCATTTTAAAGCAACTAAAACCATTGAAAGCCAATCTGATAGGAATGTCCTGTCTGTGTAATCCTCAGGGGAGAATGTGGAAGTTAGTCACATAGTCTAGCAAAAGAACTGCCTTCCAGGCAAGTGCCATAGATAAATAGTCCCCAAAGGACTTTAAGGAAAAGGAAAGTCAGTCTATATCTTATAGAAAGAAGCACATTTTGCCTCGCAATGATTGGAAATTTTAGACAGTTTAGAGTTTTCTACTTAATAATTGGATATGTAGTTGCCTGACCAATTTTCTTGTGTCTCAAAATACATATTTTAATTCCTGACACTCCTCCAACATTTTTGTAAGTTCTAATGACAACCCTAAAAAGAGAAAAATACGTTTTCTCTCTTGCTTATGGAATCAATTACAGCAGAAGGCAGAGAAGCTGAAAAACTCAGAATGAAGTGATGACTGACAGATGAATACAGCAGAAAATAGCAAAATCGTGAGATACCTGGGATTTTCTGGGTAATCATGTGTGCAGGAAGGAAGGTAGGTCTTGCACAGTAAGTAGAATACATGAACCTTGGAGGGCTGTGACAAAATTCCAAAGTTAGTTCAAGATAAGAAAGGCAATTTCAGTCACATTGTGACTTTTCTTTTACCTTCGTGGCTCATCCACAAGTCTAGGCATTAAAAAAGAAAAATCATGTGTCTTCTACAACGCTACCCGATAATACAGTTTGATATGGCATGGCATTTCTTAAGTTCTTGAACTTTTCAAGACAAATAAAGAAGGAGAATGGAAAGGGGGGTAGGAATGTTACTGATGAACATATTTTTTCAAAAAGAGCATTTTGTACTTATAGTCTCACTTTTATAATTATTGAAATTTTTGGAAACATTAACCATTTTGTCTGACATCTTCCTATAATGTATTTTGCTAATTATCTTAATCAGACTATGCAGAGCATAATTTAACTTTTCTAACTCAGGGCCTTCATATGACTATCAATTAGCATACTGCAGTAAGAGAATGATGCCTTAAAGGACTATTAAGAGGTGGAGGCCTTGTTGCCCTGATCTAAATGGTGCCAGATGGCTGTCTAATTAGTCACTCTGCTACCATCTACATTCCACTTCATAGAGCTAGCTAGCTCCTTGCAGAATTTCCGTTAACAGACCCTACTCATTATTTTTCCATTATTTGACCTGGTGTCTTCTACAGTCTGAGAGGAAATAAAATCACAAAACTGATTATATTTTAAGACTTAATTATTTTGATTAATGCAAAAGTTTGTCTTCAGTCTCACCTGAGGAGTAAAATGTTACATAAATATGACAATAATGTGTGTATGTGTGTGCTTGCCCCTACAACCTTAGTAACATACTTCAGAAACTGCAGTTTGATGTTTTTAGAATTTAAATTTGGAATGCTGGGACATTAATGAATATTTATTTATACATACATCTGAGCATTTTATCTCAAATTTGTAATATGTAGTCCACTTTTAAACTCACATACACAAAAGTTACACTATACCTACATATATTTTCAAGATACTGCTACCAAAGTAGTTAAAATCAATGAATGATATTCATGTCAATGTTATGCTATGATGTTGCCTCTGTGAGTTTTAACAAAATGAGACAAATGTGCTGAGTATACAGATCCCAATGGACTACCTTCCCTAGCAATAATAACCATGTTAAAACAGTCGCTTTTTATATTTTTCTTAAAAATTCCTTGAGATGAGTTAGTAGTAATCTAAATTGTAGTAACTTCATAACATAACATATTTAAGGATAACAATATATGCTCAAAGAACTCCGGTATGGGGGCACCTGGGTGGCTCAGCGAGTTAAGCATCTACCTTGGGCTCAAGTCATGATCCCAGGGTCCTGGGATCGGGGATCGGGCCCCACCCTGCATCAGGCTCCCTCTTCAGTGGGGGAGTCTGCTTCTCCCTCTTCCTCTGCCCCTCACCCCTGGTGCATGCTTGCTTGCATGCTCTCTCTCTCAAATAAATAAAATCTTAAACATAAAACAAAACAAACAAACAAAAATCTCTCTGATATCAAAAGCAAAGAAAACCATGAAAAATTTACTACCTCCCACATCAGTGTAAGCTTAGTTCAAATTACTAGTTATTAAGAACAGAATACAATCATTTAAGGATACATTAAAATGGACCAGAAATTCACTGCCGTACGCTGTGATTTATAATAATAAATACAAGAATTGGTCATTCAGGAATTTGTGATTGGGTTAATAACAAAAAATTTCATGTTTTCTTCAAATTTAGAAAAAAATTGAATATGTAGACTTACTTCACCTAACAACTGTTGAATTCATGACATTTGTAAGAGCTTTAAAGTTATCATGCTTTCAGGTAACTCCAGCATTTTTTAGTTGTTGTTGTCTTTCTCTCCAAGCATAATGATTTTTCTACTCAGAAACAAACTAACTAGATATGACTGATCATCTAAGAAGTGATATTTATTTATCCCAATGTTTATAGCAGCATTATCAACAATAGCCAAATTATAAAAAGAGCCCAAATGTCCATCTATTGATGAACGGATAAAGAAGTTGTGGTATATGTATAAAGAAGTTGTGTGTGTGTGTGTGTGTGTGTGTGTGTGTGCGTACATATGTATATATGTATAGGTATATATATATGTGTGTATGTGTGTGTACATTTATAAGTGTATACACACACAATGGAATATTACTCAGCCGTAAAAAGAATGAGACCTTGCCATTTGCAATGATGTGGATGGAACTAGAGTATATTATGCTAACTGAAGTAAGTCAGTCAAAGAAAGACAAATACCATATGATTTCACTCATATGCGGAATTTAAGAATCAAAACAGATGAACATAGGGGAAAAAAACGGAGGCAACCCATAAAATAGACTCAAGTATAGAAAACAAACTGAGGGTTGCTGGAGGTGGGTGGGGTGATGAGTATTAAGGAGGGCACTTGTGATGAGCACTGGGTGTGGCATGTAAGTGTTGAATCAGTAAATTCTACATCTGAAACTAATATTGCACTGTATGTTAACTAACTGGAATTTAAATAAAAACTTGGAAGAAGAAAAAAAATTAAAAATTAAAAAAAATGAAAAGTGTTGAAGTTATGGTTTTGGGAAAGACAGACTCACCAATTTATTAGAGATAAGAGTTTATAATCATAACTTATCACATCAAAATATGAGGTTTCCCACCATGTTTGAATATACCCCAAATGTTTTGATTTATATATTTTCATCAAAGAAGGTCAATACGTAGCATTTTCTACTATTCTTCTTGATTTTCAAGTGCACTATTTCATATTTCACAGTGCTTATGATGGTCAGATTTATGTGTCAACTTAGATAGACATTAGTGTCCAGTTATTTAATCAAATAGTAATCTAGGTGTTGTCATGAAATTATTTTGCAGAAGTAATTAACAACTCCATCAGTTGACTTCAAGTCCCCCATAATCAGGGTGGGCCTGATCCAGGCAATTGAAGGCCTTAAGAACAGAAAGATTGTCTTCTTAACCAAGAAGAAGCCCGTGGACTGAACGGTCTGAAGCTTTAGCTCCTACCTGAGTTTCCCTGTTTAGCTAGCTAGCCAACACAACTGATTACGTCAATTCCTTGCAATCAATCCCATGTATATGGTGAAACCTTGAGGGACACAGTGCTCTTGCATTTTGCTTGTATTCTGTCAAAGTCTCAAGAAAAAAGGAGCATCAAGCACATCTCCTTCTGATCCCGAATGCTTATCTGACAGCTAATTACCTGACTCTCATCTTCCAAAAAAGAACAGCTCCCTCCCACTCCTCTACCTTCAACCAATGCCCACAACTGCATTTTCCCAACCTCCCTTAGTCATTACAATAAGCCTTCATTGCAACACATTTAATATACCAACAATAATTATTTATTCTCAAATGTTCATTCATTACTTAAACTTTAGTTTTATTGTGCAAATAATAATTTCTCTACCTCTGAACATAACTTGGGTAACTTGAGTTTATATATACAATAAACAACCCCTAAGCTACAGGGATTTTTGAATCCCTTTGTTTGTTATATAGATCTTTAGAAAAATAACAACAACAACAAAAACAAGCAAAAAGTAATAACCTTGTTTGTTGGTCTATCTCTGTCAGTATCACTGCATTCAGTGTGTTTGTTTATACCATGTACTCCCCAGTTTTCAAATGTTCCCCTCAATCTTCCATATATCTAAAACCAGCAAGTCTTTCTCTAGATGTAGAAGAACTTTAAGTGTTACTGTTTTACATAATAAATGTAAACCACTTTCATTGTGAAATGTTATATAATAGTGGAAAGAAGAACAGCAACTCTACATATACCCAGGCACATATGCGCGCGCGCGCGCACACACACACACACACACACACACACACACACACACACAAATGCATATTTCAATTATACTGCATATAAATATGCATACTTTTATATCCTGGTTTTCTTTTTTAACTGTTTTATGAACCTTTATCTCATGTCACTATAGGTTATTCCTGTAAGATAGCTAACGGTTGAATATTTTATCACATTGACATATTTTATTTAACTTCATTCTAGTACTATTAAATCACTGCTTGTTTATAGATCTTTCTTTTCATGTCTGATATTTCTTTTGATGAATTCTTTAATAAAATTTCTGTTCAACTAGAATAAGTATTTTTAGGTTTTTAAAAAAATACCTCCAAGCTTATTTTCAAGAACTCACTAAGCTTTTATATTTCCATTAAGGATATATAATTTTAGAAGTTATTCCATATAATAATATAAATAAGATAAAAAGATAAAAAATATCTTATTATACATATTTATAAAGTCCCTAAACAATCCATAGTTTTAGAAGTCACTCTAAGTAATGATTGTAACAGTCTTAAAAGTTGCAACATGCATTTGAGGATTTTGTTGTTCCTTCACTTGGACTAATTCACTAAAGAGGTTACAGCACCACTATATATCACTTACTATAAAGAAGACGAAATGGAATTTTCCTGAAAGCTAATGTAAAGACCATTTTATTCAGAGAGAAGAGAAGGTGATCAACAACTCTGAATGATCTGTGAAAATTGTGAATATGATTAAAGCACTGAGACTGAGGCAAATCTTCTCTGGTTCATGAGGAAAAAAAACAATAGGGAATTCAAGACTCTCCTTTATCAATACTCAGCTTGTCCCCTGTTGAGTGAAAATTTACTCACATAAGATTTTGATAAGAGGGATGCTATAAAAAAATTCTGGTACTGATGAGAGTCAAGACTAATTCTATATTTTAAAGTGTCTTGCTCAAGTGAGGCATCTTAAGAAAAGATTTAGAATCTTGAGTAGTTTTAACATTTTCACTTTCTTGCTGAAAGTTCATTTAATTTTAAGCATAAAATCAAGCTATTTTATGAAATGGCTCAAGAGCCTAACAAATTTCAGTAGTTGAGAGTTTTCTTCATTTACTACAGAGAGAAACTAAAGACTATGATTGGACAAATTTAAACAGAAAAATGTTAATTCAAACCAACGTTTGAGTTGGTAAATTTTTTCACTACTAATATTTGAAGCATTGACTTTTCCAGTTTGGATTGCTTGTTACTTTGTTTACTTAAGAAATAACTAAATCTTCATCTATATTTTACCAGAATATCAATATCCATAAATGTTCACTTGGTACCTTCCATAATGCCATATAAATCTGAGTTAGATGGGGTAACTGGTGATGGACATTGGGGAGGGTATGTGTTGTAATGAGCACTGGGTATTATACAAGACTGATAAATCACAGACCTGTACCCCTGAGACAAATAATACATTATATGTTAATTAATTGAACTTAAATTAAAAAAATAAAAAATAAAACAAAAAAACCCAAAACAAAAAAAAAACAAAAGCCAAAAATAAAAAATAAAGTCTGAGTTAGAATTTTCTAATTCAGTGACATAAAGAATAGGACAAATTATGTACGTGTAATTTTTTGGAAACCTATTAAACACACACACACAAAGTTGATCAAAATATTGCTCTAAAGTCATTTCGTCCAACATATTTTTCATGCTCCATATGCAAAGTTTATAAAATGGCATGTTTTAATCTGAGATAAGCATTTTCCCCCAAAGATTGTTTCTCTCATTTTATTTATTTATGTATCTCAGGTCATGCTCCCTGGAAAAGAGATTCTGAGACAGAAGAAATTCATGTGCAGAAGGTTTATTGGGGAAAAACTTAGTAACAATACCTCTAAGAGAGTATGGTAAATAAGGTGGGGTGGAGAGAGAAGTTGAACTGTGATTAAGTTGCAAAAAAACAATACTACAGATAGCTCAGGAACTAGGATGAGTTGGCCTTCCAGGTATAGGAGCCAGGCTTTCTTAACCCACTATGGCCTGCCCTGTGCCTACTGCTAAAATTTAACCACATGTGGGTTGACTCTGATGAGAATAAAGTTCTTCTGATGGCTCCCTGAGTAATGGCTGAGTTAAAAACCAAAAACTTTTTTTTGGAATTTTGTCTCATTATTTGTAATAACTGTGCACTATTTAAGCAAATTTAAAATCATAGTTTTTTCCCTAAACCATTGGGGGTAACTTTGAACTGATTGTAAATTTTTATTTTACTTATCCTACTTTTTCTGAGCATCTAATACATATGAAGTGCTTATCATAAAGTAAATATATAAAGTATAAAATATAAAAGTATATAAGGTATAAAAATGCAAAGCAATACTCATGCTCTTGAATTGTTATGAAAAGACATGATTGCTCAAATAACTGATACATTGTACTATTAATAATTTAAGAGTTGTTATAAGTCAAGTTCTTGGGTATTTGAAAGAGAAAGATCCATTTATAGGGTTCAGAAAAGTCTTGATAAGAGTTAGCATCTGTTTGACTTCTTAAAGAATAAAAAGAGTTTTGAGAGGCACGGATGGGAAAATGAAGATGATTCTAGTCAGAGTGAAGTACATCAGAAAGAAATAGAAATGCCAAAGTGCAAAGTATTTCTTTGGAATAACGATTATCTCAATTTGATGAAACATCAGGCATGTGAACAAAAATAGTGTTAGATTGCTAGAAAGTTAGACTGTTCAGTCTTCAGATGTCAGACTAACTCTGCACTTAAGTCCTGAGGGCGTGAAGGAGAGTGATGCTATAGTTTCACTAGCAACAAACCTCTCCTCTCTCTGTTCTTGCTCTAAGGCTCCACAGCAAGCTAGCCAATAGTTTCATCCATTCGAGCTCTAAAATATATTTCAGATCTGACCACTTCCCACCACTTCTAACACTACAACCACAATTCTAGTTCTCTTGTCTTCTGTCATCTTGACTGTGGTAGTAACCTCCCAATATGACTCATTAGGTTAGCCCTTGCCTCCATATAATGTGTTCTCCAGACAGATGGCACAGGTGTCTTTTAAAAACTGAGGGCTGTGGAAGGGGAGGTGGATGGGGGGATGGGGTAACTGGGTCATGGACATTAAGGAGGCCATGTGATGTGATGAGCACTGGATGTTAGATGCAACTGATAAATCATTGAATACTACCTCTAAAACTAATGATGTACTCTATCCTGGCTAATTGATTTTAAATAAAAAAAGAAAATTCACAAAAAAAACAAATTAGATAATTTCACACTCCTCATTCTGAAGGCTTTCAGCGACTTTCCATGACACTGAGACTTTTTAAAAGCCCAAGTCTTGATCTGAACTGCAAGGCCTCACGGGATTTGTTTCCTGCCTAAATTTCTTTTCTTTTAAATTTTTTTCCCTTGTTCAGTGATCATTCTGGGTATCTTACACTCTCTAGATTTTTCACATTTGGGACTTTTATGGCTTTCTTTTCTGAACACTGATGGTCACATGGCTGCTACCTTCTCATCACGTCTATATTGTCTGAAGAATTACCTTCACAAAGAAACCTTTGCTAAGTGAGCATCCAAAATAGCTTTCTTATGATCATTCTCAACCATATCTCCTCTTTATGACATTTTTATTCTATTTATTTATGTTTATTTTCTGCCTTCCCGCAATAGAAGGTAAGCTTCACCAAAAAAGTCTTCACTTGTTCTCCACTATGTAAATAGCATCTTGAACAGTAGATGAGTTTTTATACAGAGGCCAAAGGTTATTATATGTGCTGCCGAAGCGAGCACCAGAGGCCAAAGGTTATTAGCAAATGATAATAATATTCATTATAAAGTATCTGTCAAATTGGGATATTTCATAGAATTTAAAAAATAGTGAAAATAATTTGAGTCTCTTGATAAATTATCCTCTCAAATATGAATCCCTATGATTATCTAGAGGTTATTTTCTAATATATTTACAAATATTTAGTAATCATGGAAAAATTAAATTTCTTAACAAAAGTGTGTAGTTTTTAGACAGTCTTTCCCGGAGGATTTAGGAATGATGTAAATAAGATAACCTTTAGGGAGGAAAAAAATTACAAATAAACAACAAAAGTTTGACTGATCAAAGTTATGCAAACCATCTAAAAAGGACAAAATGACTCATTGGACAAGGACTTAAATGTTAGTGGAGAACATATGAACTTATATAAAGAATAGACATAATAGGGAACTATAACTTAGTTAAATAAGCACAAGAAAAGGAAGTCATGAAACAGATACTAGCAGTGCCCATCCAAGCTCTGACAAGAGTGTGTTCTGCATTAGAGCTTCAGTCATGTGGGGTTCACAAACACTCTAAAGAATCTTTTAAATGACTTATATGCCAATTTTGCATTCATAATAATTTCATTAACGCGAACTGCTTTCATCTTGTCTTAACCAAGCAAAATTTGGCTTTTCTTCCTTCTATATTGGACCACTTAGAGGGATTGAATGGGTTACTAATATTGAATTAAATATTCCAGCACCTTCGACACTTATGTATCTTATTGTAAATTAATATGTTGGCATCAGGCTTATATGCTTATTTTATGCAAATCCACTCCTGAGCAATGAATTTTCCCTCTGTGTGCTGACAAAATCAGTTTCCAAACCAGATGGAAGATCCAGGACTCTGGCAAATTGAAGGCCACCTTGTAAGGCTTTTGGGAGACACTCTTAAGGTCTTTGCCTTGGGGATATTGATTTTTGCTGAGTATACCATAGCATTTTCTTATTTTAAACTCTATAATGTTTCTTCTTTAATTTTTTTAAGACTGCCTTTTAATAGTAGAAAAGAGGAATACATTTTAAGTAATCTCAAGATTTGAATGTCATGTTATAGGTCATAATAAGGGAGGAGAGATTTATTCATTCACTGATCAAATATACTTTTATTCATCTTCTAATACAAGATAGACATGATCCCTGCACTCATAGATGTTTGATGTTTCAGTTGCATGGATGAAAGTTAAACTAATTACACAAATACAATTTTAAGTAAAAGTTTGATAAGTCTTATACAACGGAAGTACTGGGATGATTAATATTTTAGGCTCCAGGAACTGTAATTTCAAAACCTTTGTACAGGCAAGAGCACAGTCTATTTGAAGGACTGAAACGATATTAGCTAAACTGAAGAAAGCTAGGAAGAATGCATTTAAAATGGCTTCTGTGCATAGAGGGATGAGTCATTGTAAATTGAAAAATTTAGAAACATGGTTATAATAGTGAAAATGCTTTGAATTTTCTGATCTTCTAACTTACATAGCATTTAACGACAAAATAATGAGCCCCAAAGATGCCCTTATCCAGTCTCCAGAACCTGTAAATATGGTATTTTACATGATAAGGGACTTTGAAGACATAATTAAAAAAATCCTGAGATGGAGAAATTATCCTGGTTTATCCAGATCAACCTAATATTGTCACAAGAGTCCTTATAAGAGGGAGGCAATAAAGTCAATGTTAGAGAGAGAGAGGAGATGGGCAAAGGAAACAGGAGTTGGGGTGATATCCTTTAAAAATAAAGGGAAAGGCCACGAGTCAAGGAATGAAGGCAGCTTCTAGAAACTGGAAAAGGCAAAGAAAAGACATTTTTTCCCTAGAGTCTCCAAAACCTTGAAGGATCAAGTCCTACCAATACATTGAAGACTGATTTTGTACTTCTAGTCTCCAGAACAGAAATACATTAATGATATACATAATAAATAATACATGTATATTGTTTTGAGCCACTGAATTTGTGGTAATTTGTTACAGTAGCAATAGAAAACTAGCACAAATGTTTGGTATCTGCTCTGCATTGTTAAAGATGGAATGTTTTATATCATTTACTCTAGTTAACCCAAAATAGGATGTCAATGCCCTGGGGCAAAGTGCCATATTTCTGACTTCCTTATGGCCAAGCCATGTCCATAATATATCACATGATTTACTTGCTAATCAATTTAATGTAATAAATTAAAAATTTTAAAACTTAAAATATGTTCAAATTATCAGTCTGCCTCAAAACCAATTTTTAGTTCTTACTCCATTTCCAACTTTTATTAGGTATATAAGGTTGTCTACGCTAAGGAACCTCAGGCCCAGACCAGAATGAAGGGCTCTATTTGCCTTTTTATTTATTTATTTATTTTTGGCAAAAAACCTTTTATAAAAGTTTCCCATAACTACCGATGTACCCAAAATTTGTCCTGCTTTTCTTAGTAGTCCTACTTTTAGAATCTGATCAAATTTCTTTCACTTAGGCTTAACTTTTCTAAGATATATGACTTAAAACAAGTTAATTGATCTTAGTTTTCTTATCTATTAAATATAATTCAAAGTTTTGTCATAGGTTTGAGATGGCATTTAACTAATATGGTGCATATAAAGTAAGGGAGCAGAGTGTCTGTCATGTAGATGGTGTGCAATCACAGCGTTCTTCCATGTTCTCCCTCCTCCCCTCCTCCCATCACATCACTCCAACTGCATGACTTATTTATCAGGAAGCTTTGCTACACAGGCTGTCATAACCAATCAAACCTGAGACTGTTTTACATACCAGAAAATAGAGATAAAGTCAAAAAGCACGTATAAATGAATGCCAGGATTTCAGTATCAAATCAGTCTTACAGCAGAGAGCATTTGGAAAGTGTATTTTAGTGTACTTCTGAGTTTTACACCGGATGAAGTGATAATTCCTCCAGAGGCATTAACGTTGTCTCCTTCCATTTCACCGTCAGTGCTATGCCCCTGCACTACAGTATCATGATATGGGAACTTTAAATGTCAGCATCACCTACTGTTTCTGTGACAAGTACCTAAAATGAGCCAACTACTAGTTATTGGTACTAAACAAGATTAATGTAACTGAAGCTGAACTGGTGCCAAATAAATATGAGTCATGGAATAAAGGGTGGAAGGTAAAAACAGTGTATTTGTAGCATTCATCCATATCAAATGTTGCTAACGGGCATTACTTTTGTGAAAATTCAGCAGACATGAAAGAATCTTTTCTTTCACTTTGCTCTGTGTGTGTGTGTGTGTGTGTGTGTGTGTGTGTGTGTGTGTGAATTTGTCACTTTCATTAATGTAGGGTAGAAAAAGTAGGGTGTCTCTTCATTTTACAACCTCTCATCCATTTCAGTGAAGAGAAATGAATATATTTCTTTAAAATCCAAAAACAAAACCCAGGTTTGTTATTGAGATTTTGAAGTCTGTGGTAACTCTAGGTCCCAGCAATGGTAAGCATTCCCAAGCCTGAGTGGGGAGAGTGTTCCAACAGGACGTGGAATTTCTTCCAGAGCAGATATAACAGATAAATGCCTATAAATTATTCTATCCTGAATCTGACTTATGAATTCAAACCATCTTTATTGAAACCCTCTCTAAGATATCTCATGGCTGGTGTAGAGAAGACATGTATTTCAGTGACTTCTGTAGCCATGCCACACTCAGTAAAATGTTTATATTCACATCATTTTTGTAATGACTGTAATGACTGCAACCGAGTAATATTGTACCTTTCTAATTCAAACTACCTCTCTAAAACAAACTATTTATAGTTTGTTGGTTTATGATATGATATGGTTTATCATATCTAAGTTTTATACTTTGGAAACCATTCGATTTTCCTTGCCACAAATAACATGCCAAAAAATTGCTGATTTAATGGTAATAAAATTACAATTTTAAAGTAACTGGCATATGTTCCAGTCTTTGTTGCTACCTAATCTTTATTAATGTCTTTGCAACTGGCAACCATCGAGGGGTAAAACTGCACCACACAGATATGACTCTAACTATAATGCAACCCAGCATCGTGGGTTTCTAATGGCCAATAAACCTGATTTATTAAAAAAACTCTATTAATGTTACACCAAGGATAAAGCGATTATGGAGCCCTTTACATTGTAAGAATATATAATTATCATCTCTTCTTAAGAAAAGAGCCACATCTTTATAAAACCGTCACCAGGCTCTTACATGCTGGGCTGTGTAAAACTGATAATGAGTTGAAAATGAAGACTGTCAGCAATATGTTCGCCAAAATGGTATACAAGCCATTTGAATTGCAACAATAATAAAGCAATCTTTTTCCTCTTTCAGAAGGGAATTACTATTTAAATCTCCAGAAAATATTCCTAGAACTAGTGTAAACCAATAAAAGTACAAGGTATTTATTTATTTATTTATTTATTTATTTATTTTTAAAGATTTTATTTATTTATTGGACAGAGAGAGAGACAGTGAGAGAGGGAACACAAGCAGGGGGAGTGGGAGAGGGAGAAGCAGGCTTCCTGCCGAGCAGGGAGCCCGATGTGGGACTCGATCCCAGGACCCTGGGATCATGACCTGAGCCGAAGGCAGACACTTAACGACTGAGCCACCCAGGTGCCCAGAAGTACAAGGTTTTTAAAATTGAAGTTTAAAATAAGTGTCTAAAATAAGTGTCAAGTATTTAAAGATAAATATATGAAGTACTAATTTTTTTAAAAAATACAAAGGACAATAGTTTTTTAAAACCATGGAAAATCAAACTTTAATTTGTAGTGATTGTATTCTTTTCTAATGAATAAGTTAAATGAATGAAATTGGAGAAATTACAAAGGTATGATTAAAATTATTTAACATAAATGCACACCAATATTTATATATTCATAAACTCTATTTTTCTACAGATACATTGGGAGAATACAGCAAAGGAAACTATTTTCATCTTCATCAGTGTATTTCTAAATTTAAATCATGCTGATCTCATTGTTTGTGTATATTCAGAGAAGAGGTTTGCAAAGAAAACCAAGTTTCTTTCCACTTTGTAGTATAAGAAGTCTTCTTTCCTCAATGTAACATATTTCATTTTGGTGGGTTTTGGCCGACCCTACTCTGCTAGCCACTGGGTTGGGTCTGTGGCCAAGGGCTGTTTAAACAGATTTGTTCCATTCTAGTAGTAATACTGGGTATTTCAGAGTTGGATAAGTCACCTCAAACTGGCTAGTAAAAATTCTCCTTTAGATATTTGGGTCATTAATACCAAGGACATGACTTTTCTTCCACTGCTTGATCAACTGAATATTTAGCCAAAATACTTTATTCCTCCTTTCACCAGAACTTTTGCAACATCATCGTGAGTGGAATTTATTGTATTACCTCTTAAAATGAGGTTTAGCCAATTCTGATGCTAAGCCTTAAGAGAACTTTAAGGGAACTTTGTTCTTTTATGCTTCTGCCATCTCTATTAAAAACACATGCCTCAGTTAGTGCCTCAAAAGGGAAATGAATGGCAAATGGTGTTAAACCCCTGAGCTAAGCCATACTGGATCACAATGCCCAGCTACCACAGCCTGGAGCAGAATTATACCAACTGACCAGCAGATTTATAAGAATAAATGTTTATTGTGTATTCTATTGAAATTTTGTGTTTGGTGATTCACTAACAGTAGCTAACTGATACAGTGACTCAGACGAGGATGGTAACAGTGGTGGTGAAAAACTTGTGGTCAGATTTTAAATATACTGTAAAATCAAGAAAAAATATATGTGAGGACAAATAAAAAGGATGACTCTAAAGCCTTTGCCTTGAATAACTGCAAGGAAGGAGTTACAGTTTACTGAGATAGTAACTGAAGGTTAAGTATAGAGCATACTTTGAGAGAAAGAAATCAGAAATAATATTTTATAACTTAGATTATTATATGAGCCTGGAATTCAAGATAGTGTTCTCATGAGAAATATAAAGCTTTTGGTGTTAAAATCATAATATTGGAGGTGATCATCAAAAGAATGATTGTTTGGTGGACAGTAGGGAGAAGACCAAGGTCTCTAAAATTAACAGTTTTGAAATAGGAAAATAAAAGTGATCAAAAGAGCAACAAATGAAGTAGAAAGAAAATCAGGAGGGGTTGGTTTCCTGGAAGCCAAAGGAGGAAAATATGTCATGGAGATAGATTAATTAGCCGTATTTGATGTGGTCCATGGGTCAAGTAGGATGGTCATTGGGTACTGACTTTTGATTTAACAAATTGGAAGATTTTATATGTTTTACATACTGTACTTGTGTGGATACTTTTTAAAAATTCATCTAACAATCATTCTAAATATTGTTTTGTGTTATTATTACCACCATATATGTATACTGTATATCACCAAATATATATAAAATATATATTATATATATACATATATATATACACACACACACTAAATGCATAGATGAATTCTCAGTATTAAAATTTGCTTGGAGCAGCTATGTTCTATGATTAAATAATTTTTATTTAATTCAAAACACATCTATTTTGAAATTATATTACACACAAATATAAAAAAATACATATATCTATCCACATAACTGATTAGTATAAATACTTCTCTCCAACAAGAATGAAATTTTTATTTCTAATGTTTAATGTAGTCATGATAGAGAAACTACACTCAAAAAGAACAAAAGATGTCTGATTGGCTGACTTTTCCATTATTTCTTATCCTCTTTAATTTTGAGAACATACAATGAACATAATGTTCATTATGTTTTATCTCTCCAGGCACCGTGGTACTGGTACCTATGACTAGCACATCTCTTAATTTTCTGTATGTGATGATTTTTTTCCCCAATTGTTAATTCATTTTATTAATTCAACATTTAGGGAGTTTATCTTATTTTGTAGTAGTTAAAAACACAGAATATGGAGTCAAATTGCTTGATTTTGAACTTTAGTTCTAATCTTCAAGATTGTATCCTTTAAAGTCCATAAATATAATTGAGCAACATTCATACTTCCCTTATACAATCGTTCTATTATTGAACTAAGCCATCTTAAATTATTAACATAGTGTATGACCTATTTCAAACATTGAAATTACATCTACTATGATTGTTATTAATTCTAATATTATGTGCAAGAGCTATGCTAACAGTTAGAAATATAAAGAACGTAAAATATGATGCCTTATCAGGAAACTTGTAATTTAGTAAGAAGACAGATATGGAAAGAAATAAAAACCAATGCCTCAACACAAATTCAGTAGTAGACCTGTGCTCAAGGGATAGAGTAGTCATACTTCTATTTAAATATCAAAAAAATCTCAGAGATAAGAAGTTTAAGTTTTGCCTCTTCTGATGCTGACTCTGATATAGGTGTTTTCTTTTGTCGTCTAAATTGTTCTTAGCCTTTGTGTACATAGAATCAGTAAGAAAAAAGGAAAGGGAATCAATATTTATTAAGTACCTGTCATATGGTAGACAAGAATAATGTTAAGTACTTTGCATGCATACCTCAATCATGTAATGATTATATGATGGAGTGTTCTATTTCATAGATCACATCCAGTGATAAATAGCTATTCCTTCAAAAAGTATTCATTATATCTTAGGCATCTTTTTAAGAACTTTGCAATATATTAATTAATTTAATCCTCAAATCATATCAATGAAATAAGTATTATTTTACAGATGAGGAAATTGTTATACCCCAAAGTTCGAATATATTTTCTAAGGCCTTATAGACATTATAGGACTGATTTGGAATTTGAAACTCTAAACAAGGATTTTTTGGGCTGAATTGTGTTCCCTCAGATTCATATATTGAAGTTCCAATCCCCAGTGCCTTGGACGGAAATGGTATTTGGAGATAAGGCCTTTAAAGAAGTGATTAAGTTAAAATGAGGTCATTGGGGTGAGGCCCTAATATAATATGACTGCTATTCTTGTAAGAAAGGGAAAGAAACACCTGGCATGCATGCACATTGAGGAATAAACATGTGAAGACATAGTGAGAAGGTGGCCATCTGCAAGCCAAGGGGAGAGGCTTCAGAAGAACTCAACCATGCTGCCACCTTGATTTTGGAGTCTTAACTTCTAGAACTGTGAGAAAATCAATTTCTGTTGTTTCTGTTGTTAATACCCTCTATGGTACTTTGTTATGGCAGCCCTAGAAAACTAATGCAAAGTAATTCTCAACATGGCCCCATTAACATTTGGGGCCAACAGAGGACTATCCTTTCCAATGTGGAATGCTTAGCAGCATATCTGGCCTCTATTTACTCAATATCAGCAGTAACCCTTCAGTTGTGATAATCAAAAATGTTTACAGATATTACCAAATTTCTCTGAGATGTAAAGTGGCCCCTGGTTGAGAACCAGAGATCTACACTGAAAAAGCACACAGACTCTCAAGGCGTTTTAATAATTTTCCTTAACCAAAGTCTTGTTACACTACATAATGAAGCTAGGAAAAAATGGGGCTCAGTGGAGAATAAGAAGGACTGAAAAATAACTTGAGCACATCTACCCTGATTCAGAAGCACTGTTCATAAAACCCTACTGAGGATCCAGGTAAACAAAACTGGAAGCCCTAATTTTTGAAATTAAGATTGATGAAGATCTTAAAGGGAACTCATCATTTCATGAAAATATCTGTTGATCTGCCTGTCTTGATTGTTACTACTATTTTTTCTTTGAGCCAGAAAATGTCCATTAATCTTAGAAAAGTTTCAAGAAGTCAAAAATATATCAGGCAATAGACAGGGTAAAGATGAAGAGAACTGCAAGCATGTTGCTTGTTTTTAGTTAGTTATTTGAGTGTCATATTGTACCCTAATTATCTACTTAGTTCTCTCTGCCTCATTTGACTGTGACTCCTTGCCATACAGGATTATGTCTTCTATTTTTTTATATTCTTAGCACTTTGTACTATACCTGTTATATAATCTGAACTTAATAAAAATATGCCAAATGATTAAATAAGCCCAAGGACCATCCTAGTAAAATGCCATATGAAAAAATAATCTATACAATTAAAAAGAGTGTGAGCTTGCAAAATAAGAATTTATTTATTTATTTATTTTTTTAAAGATTTTATTTATTTGAGACAGAGAGAATGAGAGAGAGAGAGCACATGAGAGCGGGGAGGGTCAGAGGGAGAAGCAGACTCCCCGCTGAGCAGGGAGCCCGATGCGGGACTCGATCCGGGGACTCCAGGATCATGACCTGAGCCAAAGGCAGTTGCTTAACCAACTGAGCCACCCAGGCACCCCAAAATAAGAATTTATACAAGTACGTGAATTAGCTAGAAAAAATATAACAAAAATATCTCAATTTTATGGTCCAATCTAATTTGTCAATCTTTCTATACAGACCTTGATGAACTAACTGTTGGAAGTTCAAAATTGAAAGGGTCTTGCTAGGGCAGAAATAAAGAAAGCTTACCAATGTTTATATCTAGCAGTGTCAGCTTGGCTCATTTTTTTCTGGCATTTTAATGCAAATTTGTTAGAAAAGAATCTAGTGTTCAGATGACTGCAATAATTTTAATTATGTTTGGCCTGCAGCGCATAGCTGCACAGTGAGTGGGAGTAAGCACTTCTTAAATTTCACAATGAGTATTTTCTGAAAACTGCATTGCAAAAAATACATGTAAATATCTGAAATTTAAGAAGAGGACTCTGAACAAACAAAAAAACAAAGTATTCAAAAGAACATGTTTTGGAGATTTTAAGAGTAAAGCAGAAAATATTTATAGTTAAATGTGGGAAGTAAAAGTGACACAGGCAAGAAATAAATTTATAAGATAAAAAGAAACATACAGATTTCTGGAACTATTGCTGTAGTACCATAAGGATGAACTCTGGTATAATTGTGTACTGGATTAAAATGGTAGACATACTTCCTCCTACGTTTATGCTTTAGATCTTAAAGAGTTTGAACTGTTACGTTTGAAAAGGGTCAATCAAAAAGTATTTTGTTCCATTCATCTTGGGCTACTGTGGAAAGGAAGAAACTATCACTTGTGTCTTAAATTTAATTCTTTTGTCTTCATCTGTTTATCGATTGGCATCTTCATATCCTATAAGATTATATTAGATCAGAAGTAAATACTGTCTTATCTCTAATAATATCCATATGAAAAAAGTGCTTCATTTTATCTGTCTTAAAGTGGAAATAATTTAGCTCAAAAACAAATAAATAAAATAGAATAATAAAATATTTTGAGGGTCCAGATTTTGAGTGGCCCACTATAAATTGCCATATTTTGTCCTGCCCCTATTTCATGCTATAATGACTTTTCCTACTCTAGACAAATGTCTAATTAAAACAACTATTTTGGGCACCTGTGTGGCTCAGTTGGTTAAGCGACTGCCTTCGGCTCAGGTCATGATCCTGGAGTCCCGGGATCGAGTCCCACATCGGGCTCCCTGCTCAGCGGGGAGTCTGCTTCTCCCTTTGACCCTCTTCCCTCTTGTGTTCTCTGTCTCTCATTCTCTCTTTCTCAAATAAATAAATAAAATCTTTAAAAATAAATAAATAAATAAATAAAATAAAACAACTATTTTTCATGGAATTAGATGGGAAACTGATATTCTCATAAGAGAAATTTAAAAATTCTTTCTGCAAAATATATGTTTTAAATTATTTGGTATCTTTGTGAGGAAAGTTATGGAGATATATATATATATAAATATTATTATAATGTTTAAAAATACTTATAAAAAAGGAAGCAGCTTTGATTATACTAAGGGCAAGTAGATATATTATTGAAAACTTCACTTTTTAATTAGTAATTTTCATAGTTTCACCTAATTTCCATTTTATTAGCCAGAAACTGAATTATTTTTTGGCACTAATGTCTCATTACATTTTTTGTCATCAATGTTACTATGACAAAATTAAAAGGCTCATAATTATTAAACATGTATACATATTTCAACTCTAATTAGACTCTAAAGAGCCTAATATATGTTGATTTGTTAGTATGTCAGTAATCCCTATAGACTTGAATGTTTTGAACAAAAAGTGATAGACAGCCAAAATGCCAAAGGAATTTTTATTTATGAGCAATATTCTTGAAAATATTGCCATATTTTCTTCCACTTTGACTTTTTATTTGCATCCAGGAGTAAGGTAATTTTAATCAAAATCATCTGAGACTATATCTATATTTAGCCTCACATTGAGCCCATAGACAGAACAGGGGACTGATGACAAGGCTGGAATTAAAATGTTCTTTAGCCACTTTGAGGATGTGCTGTTGTTTTACTTGCATTTAAACATCACAAATTGTTATTATTATTTAGCACAGACTTATCATATTATGATGGAAGACTAGTATACATACCTGAGCAAACTGTCATGGATGACTCTCTGCCTAGCCCAACTCTTTTCTTTATTTAAGCAGCAATTATGAGAAGAAACAAATGGCAAAAATTAGAAAATAGATGGTACAATAACTGTCCTGAAAATATAGAATGAAACCAGATCCTCAGTCTTATAAAAATTGCTGACCTTGAGCTCCACGCCTGTTTGAAGAGCTGCCACATTTCCTTTTTTTTTTTTTTTTTTAAGATTTTATTTATTTATTTGAGAGAGAGAGAGAGAGAGAACAAGCAGGGGGAGCTGCAGGCAGAGGGAGAGGGAGAAGCAGGCTCCCCGTTGAGCAGGGAGCCCGATGAGGGGCTCGATCCCAGGACCCTGGGATCATGACCTGAGCTGAAGGCAGATGCTTAACCAACTGAGCCACCCAGGAGCCCCATGAAGAGCTGCCACATTTCCTAATGCACTATATTTCTCTTTCCTCCTTGACTTTTAAAGAGACAGGAGTTGCTGTTCAGCTCTGACAACATAATTAACTTCATATTGCAATTACTTCTAAATGATGACAGCTATCGGTAGCCTGAAACAGCTTCAAATGTGCTCCCAACAGTTTTACTTTTATTATTTAGGCTCCAATTTTACAAAGACCTCACCTCCTGCCACACCCAGCAAAAGGCATGCCTTAAAATTCAGGTGTTGAAAATAAAACAAGTAACATCAATTCCACAAAGATGGAAGATGTAATTAACTTTATTGTGAATCAGTCAAATTTGGGCATAATCAAAATACATTACAAACTCTGCTAACTTCATTGCACTGTACAGAAAGGTTATGTTTTGAAATGTCTTTTTAACAAAACCATATTTTTATTAAATCAGCCTGTCATTGAATCAAGCTGTACTAAATGGATATGTAACATTTTAGATACTATTATTATAAAAAGACTATGAAAACCATAACCCTGGAACCATTGTGGACCTTCTACTTTTAGAGCTGTCCCTCAGAACAAGGCTTTCAAATTCCAGTGTCCATCAGACAAAATTTCACACAAGTTTCAGACAGTGATTGTATCTTTATTTAAATCTAGAGATCCATAATCTTTAGACTAGCTTGAAATCAAATTTCTTGTTTGGTGATATGTTATTGCTATCTGTCATTCCTAGATTATACTTTATGCTTTTTATCCCTTATGTTTTGTTTCAAAAAGACTGTAATTTGTAATTAAATTAAATAAAAGAACTGACACCATTATTCCACTGAGACATAATTGAAATCACTTGGAATATTGCTTATGATGGAAAGGCATAAAGTATAAAGTCTATTTTTCACAAAGTTTAATACAAATGAAGTCCATTAACAGCCATAAATCTTTAAATTTTGTTTTTCATATTATTTAAGTCTTATGCCAATACATATATATATATATGTATATATATATATGTATATGTGTGTATGTATATACATCTGATCTAATTTAATCATAAAATGCTAACAAAGTATACGGCCCCATCAGAATTTTAAATCCTCTATCCTGTAGTCTTTTATAAGTATCATTCTAATTGATTCTCCAAAACTCACTATAAAAAGAGCTTCAGAAAAGAATATAAAGTTTAAAAGAAATCCAGAAATATATCATCTAGTGAATTTGTTACAGAATTCAGATTCATCTATATGGTGAATTATGGTGTATGCCCAAATATGCTTTTAATTGAGGAAAAAACATAAAGCTTTCACTGAGACTGCAGTGTATCAAATTTATCACCAGAAAACAGTGAGCTCGTTGTGATTCTTTATCTCTGGGTTATAGGAGGCCCATTTCTCTATTGACATATGGCAACATAACTTCCAGTATCTCCTCTATTTTCCTTTCTTTTATAAGATAATTCACATTTTCTTCTTAGAGTCACCCAATGTTAGATGTAGTAAATGTTGAGTCTATTAGCTCTTCATAAAATTATAACTCATATATAACTTATTATTTTTCAAATATATACATATATTGAATATGTATCATAAATGTGTATGTGTGTATTTATAAATTTCTGTGTTCATTCAAAGAGGAGGCACCTAATATAATAATCACAAAATCTTATATTCATATATAGTTTGGGGCAATGATCCATATTTTGTTTACATTATACATGACTCCAAAATCCAAGTTACTAAAGCTATTAAAAATTATTACCTCTAATTTGTTTCCACTGTTTGCTCTCAGTACATTCATCCAGAAAATATTTGTCCTTGAAGAAATCCATGCTCTTCCTCCATTTTTAATTCTAAGTGTAAACTTCACGATGTTAGATTCAGTAAATGCCTAATAAATTGATATGTGGGGCTGGGTGCCTCAGAGCTCCATGTACTAAGAAAGGATGTTATCTAAGAACATGGGATGTCTTTCCATTTATTTGTGTCTTCTTCAATTCTTTCATCAGTGAATTTAGTTTTCAATGCACAGGCCTTTCACCTCCTTGCTTAAATTTATTCCTAAGTATTTTATTATTTGGGTGGAAGATTTCGTATTATGAAAATGTCCATACTAGCCAAATAGTATCACATATATGGTCAACTACTTTTTAACAAGGGCACCATGAACACAAAATGGGGAAAGGATAGTCTCTTTAAAAAATGGTCCTGGGAAAGCTGGATATCCACGTGCAAAACAATGAAACTAGACCCTTGCACCACTCACAAAAATTAACTAAAATGGATTAAAGACTCAAATGTAAGATATGAAGCCATACATATACATACACACAATGCAATATTATTCAGACATTAATAAAAAAGAGGAAATCCTGCCATTTGTGAGAACATGGATGAAGCTGAAGGGCATTATGCTAGTGTGATAAGCCAGATGAGGAAAGACAAATATTGTATTGTATTTTTCATATGTGGAATCTAAAAAAAAATAATGCCAATTTTATAGAACCAGAGAATAGAATGATGTTTGCCAAGGGCTGAGGAGTGGGGTATGGGGAGATGTAAGTCAAAGGGGATAAACTTTCAGTTAGAATAAATTCTCAGGATGTAATAATGTACAGCATAAGTTAATAATAAAGTATTGTATGCTTCAAAATTACTGCGACCACAAGAAAAGAGTTAATTATGTCAGGTTATGAATGTTTAAATTATCCTGATCTTGGTAATCATTCCACAATGTATATGTAAATCATTATGTCACATACTTTAAATATATACAATTATATTTGTCAATCATTCCTCAATAAAGTTGGGGGGAAAAGCATATTGTATCCCATAATGAGATACGTAGTAATTATCAGTACCTTAGTTCCTAATGGTAAACTGTGAAAGAACTCTGGAGGAAATCTGCTTCAAAACCTGGTACTATATCCACAAAATTGCCAAATCCCTAATTAGTGACACTGGATGAATTTTTTACCATCTGGGATGAACTTCTATGACTGAGGCTGAGTACTGCAAATGCCCTAGACTACCTTATATTCAAATCATCACAGTGTTGATAGCATTAACATGATTTAATAAGCCATTGTATAGAAATAGCAATTCTGATCAAAGATGGAATATCATATTAATCAAGAAAAACATATATACATAGAAATGTGCTAAAGACAGTATATGTACTAATCACTAATTATATATTTTCTAAGCTGATCACACATATTTTT
Organism: Zalophus californianus; assembly: GCF_009762305.2. Classification (NCBI taxonomy): domain Eukaryota; kingdom Metazoa; phylum Chordata; class Mammalia; order Carnivora; family Otariidae; genus Zalophus; species Zalophus californianus. Next base: position 166,487,908 of record NC_045598.1, on the reverse strand, counting down.
TATTTTTTCTGATCACACATATTTGGAGGGGAGAGCTGAGAGAAGAGGGGAACCTAATCACTTTCCTATTTGTTTTGAACTCCTTGATATTTAAAACCATTAGGTTTAATAGATTTGAAATTCCATGCTTATTCTGTAAGTAAAGGCCTGTGATGCAAGTAATTTGTAGAGATTTCAGGAGATTTAAAAAATAATAATGTATTAAGCTTAATACAATCAGAGCATTCAATATGCATTCCCTTTTTAAAGGGAATGTACCCAGTGCTGTGGACATATAAAAATGAAATAAGATATGGTTGATGATTTAAACCAGCTAGTGCAGAGGATATTATAAACATTCAAAGGGAATTTTCAGGTAATGGACTTCATGCAAGTCATTATATTAAAGAGTAGGGAAGTATGATATCAGGAACAAAGTTCTTATCTGACAGCCAGATGTAGAAACTTAATGACAGCTAAATGCTTAACTACAGTTAAATGCTATAATCTCGGGGTGCCTGGGTGGCTCAGTCGGTTAAGCATCTGCCTTCGGCTCAGGTCATGATCCCAGGGTCCTGGGATCAAGTCCTGCATCAGGCTCCCTGCTCAGTGGTGAGTCTGCTTCTCCCTCTGCCTCTCCCCCTGCTTGTGCGCTCTCTCTCTCTCTCTCTCGCTCTCAAAAATAAATAAATAAATAAATAAAATCTTAAAAAAAATTAATGCTACTATCTCAGATAAATAATTGAAACTCTCTAAGCCTATCTTCTCATTTATAAAATCAACATAATATCAAACTCAAAGGGATTGTGTTGGCATTAATAAAATAATTATAAAAATTTTATTATTTATTACTCAGAGTGATTAATAAAGTAAAAATTATATTATAAATGTAAGATTATTTTGATGAAGTTAATGGTTCTTAAATATGGACAGCCAATCAGTACTTTCAAGTGTAAGAAAACTAAATAGCATAATGCCATTTCATTTTTTTAAATTGTTTTATTGGGATATAATTGAAACATAAACTGTACATTATTAAAGTGTACAATTTTATGTTTTCATATAATTATATAGCTCTGACACCATAATTTCAATCAATATAATAAATATATTAATCACCCCCTAAATTTCCTACGTACTCCTGCCCTTTTCCCCCTCCCACTTAACCCTTCAAGTTCTCAGGAAACCACTGATCTGCTTTCTGTCACTAAAGGCTAGTTTGTATTTTCTGGGATTTTTATGTAAGTGAAACCTTTTAACATGTATTATTTTTGTCTGGTCTCTTTCACGCAACATAATTATTTTGAATCCATCCATCTTGATGGATGGATTTGAGTGCAGTTAACAGGTCTACTTTTTTTTTAAAGATTTTATTCTATTTATTTGAGAAAGAGGAGAGATCACAGAGGCAGAGGCAGAGGGAGAAGCAGACCGCCTGCTGAGCAGAGAGCCTAATGTGGGGCTCGATCCCAGGACCTGAGCAGAAGGTAGACACTTAACCGACTGAGCTACCCAGGCACCTGAACGGTTTTATTTTTTTTTTTAATGTAGAATATTAATCCTTTACAGATATACCACAATTTTGTTGCTGTTGTCAAAGCATAGTTAACATACAGTATTACATTAGTTTTAAGTGTGCAACAAAATGATTTGACAATTATATACATTATGAAATGTTTACTATAATAAGTGTAGTTATCATCTGTCACTATACAAAGTTATTAGAGTATTAGCTGACACATTTACCTGTTGATGGAATTTGGATTATTTTCAATTTGGGGCTATTCCAAATAAAGCTGCTACGAACATCTGTGTACACATCCTAGTATGGACATAGAGTTTGCCTTGAGTAAATGTCTAGGAGTAGAATGACTATTATATTTTTGTGTTGTCTTTAACTTTCTAATAATACTTATTAAACACATATTCTGTGTGCTTAATATTTTAAAGAAATTGCCAAAGTTGTAATACCTTTCTGCATACCCCCTTACATTTGATAAGAAAAATTGTTTTGTTTCATTTTTTTAATTTTGAAAAGACTTTTTGATTGTAGCTATACTCATAGTTGAATAACACTGTCTCATTTTGGTATTGATTTACATTTACCTAAAGAATAATGATATTGAGCTCCATATGCTTAAATTTTGCATGTTTATCTTCTTTAGTTAAGTTTTTATTCAAGTATTTTGCCAATTTTGTTAATGGGTTGTTTGCTCTCTTATTGAGTTTGTGTGTATATGTAAAATTTAAACATGTTAAATTAAATGTTGAAAATGATATATTTATTACCCATATGTTACTATATTTTGGTTCAAAACTCAGATTAAAAAGATGTATAATATTTATTAGTCCACCTCAAAGACTCCAATAAGTTAAATACACACACATACACACACACACACACACAGACACTTGGGTTTACCCTGTGAACACTTTTCTGATTATTTGAGTAAAATTTTGGTCATTCTAATTTATGCCTATAAATCCTTTATATGTCCACAAATCATATCAATTTAAGTGTTAAACAAAATCCAGTTTATTCTGTTTATTTACTGAGAAGTCTAATCCAAAAAAGGAACTGATACGTACAATGTCAATCGCCTAATTAGTAGAGCTTCTCCAATATTTAGACTTCCTAACTCTGAGACAAGTACTTTTCCTCTATACAATATTGTTTTTAATATTTGCATGTTAAATTTAATTTGCCAATATGTTGAATTATTTAATTCTTTGGCTTATTTCTTATTCTGATACAGATTTTTGTTTTGTTTTCCAATTGGAAAAGGTTATATAATAATTATTCTATGATGTTCTGATCTTTTTTCAAACAATACCTGGTTCACTGTGTCCTGTAGACATGGATAGCTTTTCTTTATTCATAGAATAAGTTGATGTAAATTAGGTGGAGATGGGTTTTTTTAATTTTTCTTCATATTTGAATTACATTTCATTCCACTTCTGGTTATAATGTTAAGTTTTTCTGCCATTAAAATTTGGACAAAAATAAAAGGGGAAAAAAAGTTTCCTCTCCAAAAGTCAGATGAGATTACCCCATATTAATCAAGCTACCTATTTTTTACTTCCATTCTCAGAATCAAATAATCCTGTCTAGAATAGTTTACGTGTGGTCCTGCCAGGTAGTGAGGGAGAGGGAGGAGATGACCTCTCCGTGTCATTTCTCCTTTTTTGATTCCTTACTGAAAAGATTGGTGGACTGCTAAACCACTCTTCCACTCTATTATTGTAAAAGGCTTCTATGAATCATCATAAAACAGTGGCCTTTCCATTACCTAGCATCATAAAAGTAGAATTCTCAGAATTTATGTATGCTGAACATTGTGCCTTAGGTAAGTTATATGAAGCCTGATCTTCAATCTGTTCATTCATTACCTTCAATTGATTTTGTCTCATTTTAAAACTGTATCTCTGTCAATATCCTGGATTCTTCTTTTATTTTTTTTAACTTCTTGTAAATTTTCCTTACACATACATATATATCTATAGGAACTCCTGTTCTTCAGGTAATTTCCTTTCTCAGACATAACTTTTCAAAATGTTTACATATTTTTACATGCTAGCTACCGTCTGTTATTCTCTCTCAATCTCAGAAACATTATCCTGTTACTGACAATTACATTTTACATAATGGAAAATCAGTTTATTTTAAAATTTTATATGACCATTATGTACATGAATTGATACTTTACTACTATTATGTACTATGAATAAATGTATACTTTTTTTGCTATCTGATTTCTTAGGAGTTATTTTATGTTAGGTTTTATTAACTGCAAAACAATTAATATGTAATTGGTTAAAAGAAGAGTAAGATCGTAGACTTATTTTTTGCAAAATTATATTTCAGAAAATCTTTAAACCCTGTGCTTCACATCAGCATCTTCATGATCATTATTTGTTGTAATCTGCCCTCAAAAATCAGAAAAGGAGTACTGAGTTGTTCTTCAGTTTGCATTTCCCCTCATCAGAAACAAAGCCTCTCTTAGAATATGTGTCCAAATAATTGGTTCAAGAAATTAGACATAGAGATGTAAATAAGCCTTTTCAAATTAAAATAAGAACATTTGTATAGATCTGTTCAGTATTGTGCTCAGAGGATAGTCCCTCATTTTCAATTCCTTACTAAATAAGAGCAAAAATTCTAAAACAAAAAAATTTAAATAATTAACAAAGTTAAAATGCCTAAAAATTTACTTAAAATCCGGTTAAAAAGATAATCAAAGTTATTTTAAGCATCAGTAAAGGTCCTTTTCTACTTTTTTCTTCAGGCTAGTACACAGATCTTTGTAGACTCAGGAAGATAGGAAAAGAATCAATAGTTTGAGGAGTCAAGTATAAAATTTTAGAGAACTGAGACTAGCTTTTGAGTCTTAGAATTTTAAAAGGTGGAAGGTGAAGATGTCTCTTGATTAGATTTATTAGTTTGAAGCAATTACTGCCTGTGAAAATTTTTAAATCCTAATTTAAGTGAATCAATGAGATCCCGGAGGGAAAATAAGTACTTAATGAAATGTTACACTTAAACAATTGTTTCCATTTAAAACCATTAAAATCAAACCATGCTATACCATGTCTACAAATCATCAATGAATTAAATGATATAATTGCTTGATTTCTCATATAAATCCTCATGGAGAGTAAGATATAAGAGAGGAAGCCAAAGTTTGATATCTATAGGAAATGTTATTGCAACTTGTGACGCTGAAGCTAAGGGTAGTTCTCAAATCATGTAAAATTAAAAGGCATGGTCATTAATAGTGGTGTTCATCAATATTTGTGAAGGTATTTCATAACAATAAGGCTAAACAAATAAATGCACAAAAAATGCGAAAAAAGGTATCTGTAACACAAGACATGCCTATTATGAAAACATAATTTGTTGTAGCTTGACATATACACAAATGATTTAAAGGCTGTTGTATAATCAGCCAATTACTATACTTGCCACATTGAGATAGGGAAACTGAAGGGACCCATGAAGGACTGCTTTTATGCTGCCTCTTTTCGTCCTAGGACCTGCACCCCTGCCGTATTTTACAGATAATTTGTGTCCTCCTTGTAGTCAAGGAGTTAATGATTTCTTTGCAGGCTTCCATAGCAACAGATAACATCTAAGGAGTGATTGGGTGGGGTCATCATGCACATTTTCCAGAACACTGACTCACCACATTGCTGGCTCCAAGGGGTCCCTAAGTGACTTATGGGGAAACCTAAACACTTGTTTTTGTTTTAACCAATTCCTGGATGCCTGACAAGACATGTCCACAGGTCCACAATCCTCAATAAAAACCGCATAGGCATTGCTTTACCCCAAGTAAAGAGGAGACAAGACTAGCTCTCCTTTCCTCCCAGACACTCGGTCTGTATATGTACTCCCTCTGTGTCTTCAATAAATTCTGCTCTCACCTCTTCTTGGCTCCTGTTTGATTCCTATCCTGTGCAAAGCCAAGGACCCTCTTGGCTGGTCTGTGGGACCCCTCTGGATCCTCAGACCCAACCAGCCTGTATCAACATTACTTCCTTATAAACTCTTTTTTGATCTGACAATAAACTCTTATATTCATGTAACACTTTAAGTTTTGCAAAGTGTTTTTGTTCTTTCATTATAATAGTCACAAAAATAGGTTAGGGAAAATATTACTGTAATTGTACACTTATCTGGCACAGATAAGCCAGACTGATCATTTCCCCAAGGTTTGATAATTAATAATAAAGGCTAAATACAAATCAAGACTGCTAGAGTTTTGGAGGAATAGTTGTTTTCTCTTTCATACTTCCTTTTGAATTACTATGCAGAAATGCTTTTCTATCACTAACTCTGCTTCTGTGCCTATAAACTTGTAATTTGTCTCCATGATTGTGTACACAAATAAGCTTACTTCTGCACTTCACAGAAATCCACAGCATTGCAACTTTCTGCTATATATTGTGCTTTGCCATTACTTTATAATTTTCTTTTTACTCATGTTTATTATAGTTCTACTTCATCCTTCTATAAAGAGAAACTGGAAAAACCAGTTATAAAAAACAAAGATAATATCTAATGTCTGATATACTTCTTTTAAATTGAAATTAGTTATGCAAAGCAGCATATTTAGATTGGTTTAAGTTGAGACAACAGTGCCATTAGATGGCACTCTGGGTAAAGTTGACTATGTTATTTCCTATAGTGGAGCACTAGAATTCAAGGGCTTAAGTAAATGAAATACAAGATTAGTGAATATTTTTAAGTCAAAGAATCAAACTTATCACAATCATAAGTTACATTTTTTGCTCTCTAAATAATCTAAGGTTGTCCTTTGAATCATTGCTCACCATTACTTATCAAAAACAATTAAGGCATTATTCAATTGCTCATCTTCATTAGAATATTTATGTATGATTAAATTTTAAAAAATTATTTAAACTGCTCTGTGTAGCCAAAATCACTCTTACCATTCATTTTGTTCAAATCATTTCTAATATAATACAATGAGGTCTAAAATCAATTTTTAAATAAACATATCTATTTTGAGGCAATTTCCATGTATAAATATGAATTTTACAAACATTGAAAATATTGTTTATATTTCTAAGTTTTTTCAGTAAAAGAAGTACTCTGGAAATATATTTGATACACAAATATTTTGGTCCTCTCTAATTGGATTAAATATGCTTTATTAGGAGTTATTCCAGTTGTTTAATCTCTCTCACCTAGTCACTAAAATGCTAAGTGCTTAGCAAAGAAAGATAGGAAGGAGAAGTTATGGCAATGGCCCTTGAGAAATGTACAAACAAATTAACAAAATAAGGTTAATTTGTACAAAAGAGGTGATAATATAAACAAATGCACATACTTTTTCTCTAAGGATCTTTTATAGACCCAATAATACTTACTATATATTGAGCATTAATTATTTGACTGGAGTTGTATTAGGTTTTACATATGAACAGGTGTTTAATTATCCTGTTAACCCATTTAAGTACACACCAATTTAAAAAACTGTTTAGCAAAGAGGCAACTGAATTGATTCTTTTGAAATTGCTCACCTACTTCCTTTCCTTTGTTTCCTGCTCTGACTGCAGGATTTTAATTTAATACTACATGAGTAGATTTTGAAAGGAGGTTGGAATTTAAAAGATATCCAGAGCAAGCTGGAAGAGAAGTATGAAGAAACAAAACTAGAATTAGCCTGAACTTATATAGCTGAATTTTACTGGTGCCCTATTATCCTTGGCACACCATTTCCTTCTATTTTACATTTTGTCAGATAATAACAGAAACATTTTTTTCTTGGTATTTTAACACTTGGTGGGAAGTGACTGAGAATATTGTTCATTGTGTTAGAAAAAAACAACACAAAGTAGTTTCCTTTCTCATGGGGAACTACTGTATTTCTACATAGAGCTTATCAAAATCAGATCCAATTATTTTTGATACATAGCTTTTAATCTCATCAATATAAGTTTTCCTAGGTAAAATAGTTCACAAGTCTAAGAACTTTCCACAAATTTAGGAAGTGAGCCATATCTTCGTTTCTCAGGTAATTTTATCCTAAGATTTTGAGGTTTTTTCATTTTCATTTTCATCTCTATGGTACAAACACATGAAGTAGAGAATTTACATTATAGCACAGGATAATAGTAAAATGAATACCTTTATTTCTATAGATGTACTATACAAATTAAGAAATAGAATGTTCAGCATGAAATACCCCCCCCGTAGGAATCTTGCATTATTCACATTTCACTCATCACTTCCATCTGAATTTTCTATTACTCATTCCCAAATATTGTTTAAATTTATCTACTTTATAAGTTTGCTTAACTAGATTAAATTATATGTATTCTGGTATTTCCCTCTGTCTTTCTACACTATGTATTTTTAAAAATTTTATTTATTTATTTTTGAGAGAGAGAGAGAGAGAGAGAGAGCAGGAGCAGGGGGAGTGACAGAGGGAGAAGCAAATTCCCCGCTCAGTGGGGAGCTGGATGATGCTGGACTTGATTCTTGGACCCTGGGATCATGACCTGAGCCAAAGGCAGAGGCTTAACCAACTGAACAACCCAGGTACACTTTCTACATTATATTTTTGGAATCCGCTCAGATTGATGCCCTCATGTTGATAAGTCAGTCATTCATTATTAGAGCTATAAATTCTCCTGTATTTCCTTATATGAAGATGGCATAATTTATTTATCAGTTCTATTGCTGATGGATACTTGGGAGGTTTCCACATTTTTGCTATTATGAAAATACTGGTCTGAGTGTTGTTACACCTGATCCTTGGTCTCGTTAGCATTATATATATCTTGGTTTGGCTTTGAATGTTTGAAATGAACATTCAATGTTGTTATGTAAAACATTAAATTGTTTAATAAAAAAACACCAAAAAACCCACACACAACCACCCCAAAAGCATTAAATTGTTTTGAAAGTGGTTATTTCCATGTATACTACCAACAGCAATATTATTGAGTTCTTACTGTACCACATTCTCACCAATAATTGTTATTATTAGGCTATGTAATATTTAAAATATAATCATTATGAAGTGATATCTAATAATGCTTAAATGCTATTAATTAGCATTTCCCTGGTCATTACTGAGGTTGGTCATATTTTATGGTTATTTTTTCCCTTCCCTTTCTGTCAAATTTTCATATATATTTTTGTTCATCTTCTCTGAATTGTTTTACTTCTTTATATTAATTTGTAGGGAATTATTTGTTCTAAATACTAATCCAGTTTATCTTCATTATTTGCAGATTTTATATTTTTCAACTTGTCTACTTGCTAAAATCAATTCATAATCCTAAAATCAATACTACTGTTGCTTCCATGGTCATTTGAAGACATGCACGAACCAGCAAAAAACATTGAGTTGATGAATACATATTGTTGTCCCCGCTGAGGCATAATAAGGTGATACTCCAGCCTCTTGTTTCTACTCTGTGCTTTTTGCAACCAATTTAGTACCATCTGTTTTGCATTTTTATCCTTTCTCTTATATTTTTGTTGGTGTTTCAAAAAGCCCTCAAACATCGTGCTAAAGTGCTGGCTAGGGTTCTTAAGTGCAAGAGGTCCTCGATGTGCTTTACAAAGAAAATAAGTGTGTTAGATAAGTTTGGGTCAGCCATAAGTTATAACGCTACTGACCATGAGTTAATGTCAACAAATCAATAATATATATTAAATATAAGGTGACACTAAACAGTAACACACATAAAACAAGGCTATATATTGATTGGTTGATGAAAATGTGCTAACCAGAGGTTCACAGGAACCTAACCCCATACCGTCCCTAAGAGCAGACATCAGTATTTGCTAATTCTTTGTTTGAGTGACTTTATAGAAAATAACTAGCATAACTAGCACAAATAATGAGAATCAACTGTGCTTTGTTGCCTATATTTATTGTAAATATCTTTCTCTGTGATTTTTCTTTTCACTGACTTTATGAGACTATTTGAAATATAAAAGTTCTTAATGTTAATTTTATTTAATTATGTTGCTCTGTATAGTTTAATCTTTCCCTCTCCCTGGTTCCCTAAAAAAAAAAAAAACAAAGGGGCGCCTGGGTGGCTGAGTCATTAAATGTCTGCCTTTGGCTCACGTCATGATCCCAGGGTCCTGGGATTGAGCCCCGCATTGGGCTCCCTGCTCGGTGGGGAGCCTGCTTCTCCCTCTCCCACTCCTCCTGCTTGTGTTCCCATTCTTGCTGTCTCTCTCTCTGTCAAATAAATAAAATATTTAAAACGAAAAAACAAAACAAAAAAATCTCTTGTACTCCTGTATAGCATTTGTTAGTCTTATCTTCCACTTGATTTCTTAAATCTATTTGAAATATATTTTTCCTTAGACTGTAAAATAAAAATCTTTGAATAGTTAATTTTTGCTACAAAATGTATTGATTAACATCATTTTCACTCTAAAATTCAAGATCCATTCCATCCTAAAGCAAGTTTTATATATATATATATATATATAAACAAATTGGTCCTATGCACTATATTTTTGGTCTATTTTCCTCTTCCTATGCTGATATTACTCTTAATTATTAAAGTTCTATATTGTGTTTTGATTATTGACAGGAAAAGGAAGTTTAATATTTTACTTCTTCAAGAATGTCTTGAGGCGCCTGGGTGGCTCAGTTGGTTAAGCAACTGCCTTCGGCTCAGGTCATGATCTTGGAGTCCCAGGATTGAGTCCCGCAGCGGGCTCCCTGGTCAGCGAGGAGCCTGCTTCTCCCTCTAACCCTCCCCCCTCTCATGTAGTCTCTCTCTCTCTCTCTCATTCTCACTCTCTCAAAATAAATAAATAAATCTTTAAAAAAAAAAAGAATGTCTTGACTTTTCTTGGCCCTTGTTCTTCCATTACATTTTGGACTGATCCTGAGAAGTCTCTGTCTCTCTCTCTCTCATACACACAGGTGCACGCACATGCATGCACGTGTGCAGGCACACACACACAGACACACACACATACAGAAATATCTGGATTCTCTGGAAGTGCATACAATCTATGATTAATTTATAAAGAATTGGTGTCTACATGAGAGTCTTCTAATCCATGATAAAACACATCTCTCCAGTTGTGTAAGTCCCTGTTACATTCTCAATATATTTTTGTAATTTCCTCTTTAAAAACACCATTTTTACATGTATTTATTCCAAGAGATTTTACATTTTACTTGCCATTTTAACCTTATTTTGCTTTTTGATTACATTGTTAACTGATAATTAGTGATACCTACAAGCGTTCCTGACATTATATAATGATTTTGCAATCAGAAAATACTCTTATTATATTTTAATTACATACTTACAGATTACTTTCATGGTGTTCTACTCAGGCAATGATGCCATTTTAAACAATTAAGTTTTTGTTTCTTCTTTTCTTATAACATGATACTACTTTTGCCTTGAGAAGAATTGGTCTTAGCAGCATCTTTTCTCTTTCCCCATCTTACAGGAACAACTTTCCAAAATACACCCTTCAAAAATGATTTTTTCTAGTTTTTTTTGTGTGGATGGCCTTTATCAGTTCAAAAAATTGTCCTGTATTCCTCGCATGCTTTTAAAAACTTATAGGTGCGCGATGAATTTTAGTTAGCACTTTTTGTGTACTTATTAAGGTCATACTGTTTTCTTCTTTAATTCATCAATGTCAAAATTTAGGTAGCTTCAATTTCTAGCATTAAACCAACTTTGCATTCCTGACATAAATCTGACTTGGTCATAATGATTTATCATGGTTATAGACTGTTAAACTTAGTTTACCAACATTTTATTTATACTTTTTCATCCACTTAGTTAATGAGGTAGTAATGTCTTTACCTGCATTTAGTACAGTATTTATCCTAGCCTTTATGCTATGGAAATGTTTAATATTGGAATTTCTTGGTTCTCAAAAATGTGCTCTTTTCAGCTGCGACTAGATAGTGAAGAATCTCCAATCTGCTTTTTTTTTTTTTAACAGATTAACACTAATAAAATGTCTCTCCATCTCCAGTATTCTATGGATTTGGTTTATATTTGAGATAGATTGTTCTTATGCCTCCCTCTGGATACATAATATTGAATATGTTGATGGGGTGAGTGTTTTAGGAAAGAAGTGTAAATTGTGAGAGTCTCCTTCCTTTTTGTTTTAGGGGCGGGCACTAATGAATGGGTGTGAATAAAATAGGACAACTTTCATGCTATTCATCCATGGGGCCTTCCTTATACAGCAAAACCCCACAGGATAAGGCAAACCACAAGATCTCATTCCCTCATGTAGAATTTTTTGACAGAGAATTATGTTTAATTCTATATATCATATGCCATATTTGTATTTCTCATAAAAAATTCATTGGTGATATATGGTGTACTTTAATAACAGAGTGATGGCATGAAATACAAACATACATGTCCATGGGATTTTCTTCGCCTGGAATGCATTCATGAATTTCATTCATTCATTCTAACATTCAAATATTAGTGTACTTGGCAAATTCTCTTTCCTGTATCTTCCCCCTGACCAACTGTTACTATTCTTCCTTTTCTTTTGTTTTAAATTTTATTATGTTATGTTAATCACCATGCATTACATCATTAGTTTTTGATGTAGTGTTCCATGATTCATTGTTTGTGCATAACACCCAGGGCTCCATGCAGAACGTGCCCTCTTTAATACCCATCACCAGGCTAACCCATCCCCCCACCCCCCTCCCCTCTAGAACCCTCACTTTGTTTCCCAGAGTCCATAGTCTCTCATGGTTTGTCTCTCCCTCATTTTTCCCTTCCTACTATCTTCTTTTTTTTTTTTTTTTAACATATAATGGATTATTTGCTTCAGAGGTAGAGGTCTGTGATTCATCAGTCTTGCACAATTCACGGCGCTCACCATAGCACAGACCCTCCCCAGTGTCTGTCACCCAGCAGCCCCGTCCCTCCCACAACCCCCTCCAGCAGCCCTCTGTTACTATTCTTTCAAAAAAGGTCTAATGATAGGAGTAGGACCACTACCAGCACCACACAAACAGGCAATTTATTAGTCGGCTTGAGCTGTCATAATAACAGCTTAAACAACTGAAATTTATTTTTTCACAGTTCTGGAGCCTAGAAGTTCAAGATCAAGGCACCAGCAGATTAAGTTTCTCCTGAGGCCTCTCTCCTGCGCCTGCAGGTGGATGCCCTACCCATCGTGTTCTCACGTGCCCTCTTCTTTGTGTGCACAGAATCCTAGTGCCTCTCCCCTTGTCCTACTCTCCTCTACTTATGCGGACATCAGTCATGTTGGATGAAGGCCCATCAGAAGGGCTTCATTTTAGCTTAATCAAGTTTTAATGGCTCTATTTCCAACTACTGTCACGTTCTAAGGTGCTGAGGTTAGGGATTCAATGTAAGAATTTGGGGTAAATATAATTCAGTCTATAACAGGTGTTCTTAAGTACGTAAGATACAGTAAAGATCTTTTCAGTTGTGTTGTGTTGAATTGTCTGTCTCTCAACAGCTTTTTAAATAGATCATGGAAAAGAGGCTCTCTTTTTATACCTATATCCCCAAAGTAATAGAACAGTTTTAATTGATATGTGTTTCTAGAATCAGTGTGATGTTAAGCCATATTAGAATCTAGGTCAAAAGGAAAAATCAATAACCCTGGCTGGCCATGCTTTTATCTAAAGTTTTGATATTTTGTTCATTTTGTTCATTTTTTTTGCATTAACTTTGATTTTTTAAAAATACTGCATTGAAATGTTATTTATCTGAATTATTGAGGTTTTTTAGTGTCCCTTTAAATTGTGTACCTGAGGAAAGTGCCTTACCCCCTTCATCCTACTTTTGATCCTGTCTAAAATGATGAAGTTCACAAAACAAAGTTCTCAGGATTTCTGCAGTAAGTATCCCTAAAATATCACAGTGTGACTATCTTTAAAAAATTCTGTTGTCGAGGGGCACATGGGTGGCTCAGTCAGTTAAGCTTCCAACTCTTGATTTCAGCTCAGGTCATGATTTCATGGTCACTGGACTGAGCCCTGCTTCGAGCCCTGCATCCAGCCCCACCTTGAGCCCCGTGTGGGGCTCCATGTTGAGCCCTGTGCGTGGGGCTCCACATTCAGTGGGGAGCCTGCTTGAGATGCTCTATCTCTCCTCTCCCTCTACCACTCCCCCTGCTCATGCTCTCTCTCCCTTTCTCTCTCTTTCCCTCTCTCTCTAAAATAAATGAACACATCTTTGGAAAAAAAAACAAATTTCTGTATCAGGAATAATTTCTTTTGAAAGGTAGTATGGAGCTGGGAAAATAGCACTATTTTAGAAATTAGAAACCTGGATTCTAGTTTTGTCCACAAATTATTTGTTGATTCTGGAGTTCAACCTTGCTATAGGTGATGGCTAGACACAGAGTCAGGCATACAAATTCAATATATAATGGTGCATAAACATTCACAGCTGATTAACTTTTATAAATTCACAAACTCATGTTCTATTTTGAGAGACTTTGAGTCATTATTTCTAGTATAGTTGAACTACCTTCAACTAAGTCTATTATAGATGGTCCCTGGACCATGTGGCTCTGTTAGGGCACACTCACTGAAATTATCATAGTTTTAATCATATAAATATAATCTGATTTTGATTACAGTTCTTCATGAGAGTCAGTGGTCAAGCTAAGCTTAAATCCTAGAGAGACTCTTTTTCTGAAAGAATTTTAAAAACAGGAAACAGGAATTATGGAATAAATTGATTCAGAGCTACTGTGATAACATAGAAAAACATTCACTAGAACTGCAAATCTCTAATATTTTTACTTTGTGGTAATAATAATAATAGCCTCCACTGCTTCTCGGTGTCTTGTTAATGTCATATCTTAAACACTTTACATTTATTATTTTATGTAATTTTCACTAAGTCTTACAATGTTGCATATTACCTCTGTTTTTTTGAAGAATATGAGGTTTATCGAAGCTAAATTATTCTTCCAGGTACAGCTGGGAATTAGATGCCTTCATCTCTAGTTCTGATCTCAAAATCTGCCACAGTTAATGCTCAATAATTGCTTGTTGAAAGAATGAGAATATCAGCCTAGAGCAGCATGTAATTGATTCAGAACCAGAACCCCATAAATGCTGCTTCTTCTTTTTTTAAAGATTTTATTCATTCATTTAAGATAGAGAGACAGAGAGAGCACAAGTATGGGAAGAGGCAGAGGGAGAAGCAGACTCCCCACTGAGCTGGGAGCCCAACATGGGGTCCGATCCCAGGACCTGGAGATCACGACCCGAGCCGAAGGCAGATGCCTAACCATCTGAGCCACCCAGGTGCCCTAGAACTCCCATAAATGCTTCTGACACAAGTTAAGGATGGGCTTCAAGGGACAGCTGAGGCCCAGCCTCCAGGCCAGGGCCAAGAGCTCTCATTTGGAAAGCAGAAAGGATGCAATGGATCAGATCATTGGGAGGGAGAAATAAAGCAAAATGGGAAGGCCCTGACAAGAGTCAGCACAGCAGACTAACCATGGGAATAAACAGGCATATGGAGTTTAAATGGGCCTAACCAGTTCTCTCATAAAGTCTGAATTTTAACACAAGCATCATGAGTCTGAAGGAAAAGACAGTGGGTAGAAAACTGAGTATCAAGAAAGACAAATTGTGTGCATACATGGCAGTTTCTGTGAAGAATCACACATTAACAGCCCCCTCAGGATTTGATGTTTATGAAAGCCTTTGAAGCAATATTTTTTCCTATAATGATTTGTACATATTTAAACATCTACTGTTTTCAGAAAATAGTTTATTTTTATCATATTTCAATATCTTCTCTTGTTTCCTCACCATTTCCCAGAGCAAACTTATGCCTTTGACCACTGAGTGTACATATCTCCATTCTTCCAGTGATTTAATATACATTTATACCATTTTAGGAGACATAAACACATTTACTATTGTTATAAAAAGTACTTTTCTGACTGCTTCTTAAATATTTGAGAGCTCTGTGTATGCCTATAAATTAATAGCATACATTTTTTTTTTGTTTCTACCTTTTCACTCTCTCTTTTTTCTCTCCTTTTTTCTTCTCTCTTGGTTTGCTATATTTTGAGATTCAGTGTAGGGATCTCAAGATTTAGTGCTTTTGTGATCACCTGGTAAACTTGTTCAAAATGCCAGTTCTCAGCCCTAGCCCTCAGAAATCCTTATTCTTTATGATTGTTGGGATTCCATCTTTCTCTCTCTCTGTTTTATTATCTTTCACATCATATGCCAGCCCAATTATTTCTGAAGCAGGTTTTAAAGGATAACATTTTAAGAAAACCTCTTATATCCCAGTATAATTTCTTTTCTGCACAAATCTTCCCTTATATTCTCAAAGAATGTAGCTTTCTAAGGTATGTGCAAAGTGATCCTGTTTAGTCTTACTGACTTAAGAATGCATAGGTTCTTTTGTTAATGTCATATCTTGAATACTTTATATTTACTGTAAATGTATTCTACTACTTAAACTAAGTAGTAGAATGTGAAAACCAAGGCCTTGAGGTATATTTGTATTTAGAACATTAAAGCTACTTGGACTATGTCTGATTATGCTCATCATATTAATTCCAATAAATAAAACTGTGCCTACTCCATAGTAGGCTCTGAATAATATCTGCTGAATGATAGAACCATTGCAAATTCTGACAATTACTCATTTCTCATTTGTATTTGTCCAATGTATTTATCCCTCTGCTTTACAAGAGTTAAATAAGGATGAACTAGAACAATGGATTCAAGCCACACTCACCTCCAACACCCACTCCATTTGTACAACATTGATCATTTTCCCCTCCTAGTAATTATCAGTCTATCAAAACACCATGGTTAATACCTGCCTCTAAGATAGTATGAAAATAGATAAACCTGAGAAGCAACACTTGCCAATAACTTATAGTAACTTGCTTGAGTTCCCAAAGGCTGTGGTAAATAAAAGTTAGAAAAAGAAATTTTGTTGTGAAATGAGAGATAATGTATAAAACAAATTACAGACATTGTATAAGTTTATCTTTAGCTACTTGATACAATATTCTATTTAGATAAATAACTCATCATACGAATTATTTTTGATATAAAACTATTCATATGGATTTGGGGCTTGAGTTCACCTTAAATGATAAAATTTTATAAATTGCAGTGATCATTAGCTTATTCAAGAGGGAAAAGAAATATTAAAAATGCTAAACATAATTGCATACCTCTTCTATCCCTCTATCTCATACTTCTTTTGACTAATTAATTTCCATCCTTTGGATATCACTTAAGCATCATTTCTTAATGAGAGAGTTTCTTGTTGCCACTGATTATGTTACTTCATCCTTTAACATATTTTCACAACTCCTTGTACCTTCCTCCTTTGCACTCTCCCCACTTTGTAGCTAAAAACCTGTTTATAGTCATTTCCTTCTAAAGAGTTACAGTAAAGAAAGGTGAAAAAAAAATTCACATTACCCTGAAGAAATCTAGCAAACACTACCTCAGTGAAGTGTTTAAGGTTAACATCCACAGTAATAAGTCATGCTAATAGTGTGTTCCCTTCATACCATGTGATAAAAATGGCACTTCACCTCTATGGTCTTGTTTCCTAAAACCCTTACCCCTGGATAATAATGAACAAAAAAGCATAAGACAAATCCTAATATAGAGACTCTTACAAAATATCTGACTGTTATTCATCAAAACAATCAAGGTCATCAAAAATAAGAAAAGTCTGAGAAATTCTCACAGCCAAGAGGACCCCAAGGACATGTGAAACAAGACATCAGGTAACATCTAAGAAAATACAAATAAATTACGGACCTTAGTTAACAATGTTTCCACATTGGTCCATTAGGACAAATGCACCATGCTAACATAAGATATTAACAGAAAAAGAGGGGCACCTGGGTGGCTCAGCGGTTAAGCAGCGGCGTTCAGATCAGGTTGTCGAACCCAGGGTCCTGGGATCGAGCCCCGCATCGGGCTCCCCGCTCAGCGGGAAGCCCGCTTCCTCTCCCACTCCCCCTGCCTGTGTTCCCGCCCCCGCTATGTCTCTCTCTGTCAAATAAATAAATAAAATCTTTAAAAAATATAATAAAAGAAGGGGTGTCTGAGTGGTTCAGTTGGTTAAGCCTCTGACCTTTTTTTTTTTTTTTCAAGATTTTGTCTATTTATTTGCCAGAGAGAGAGAGAGTGAGAGAGCAGGAGCACAAGCAGGGGGAGTGGCAGGCAGAGGGAGAAGCAGGCTCCCCGCTGAGCAGGGAGTCCGATGCAGGACTAGATCCCAGCACCCTGGGATCATGACCCGAGCCAAAGGCAGATGGTTGACTGACTGAGCTACCCAGGTGTCCCAAGCTTCTGACTCGATTTCAGCTCAGGTCATGATCTCAGGGTCATGAGATAGAACTCCGCTTTGGGCTCCATGCTGGGTGTGGAGCTTACTTAAAATTCTTCCTTTCCCTCTCCCTTTGCCCTCCCCTGCTTCCTCTCTAAAATAAATAAACAAACAAACAAACAAACAAACAAATAAATAAATAAATATGTAAAAATAATAGGAGAAGTGGGGTATGCAACATATGGAAAACTCTCTGTATTTATGGTTGCATTTTTCCTGTAAATCTAAAATGATTCAAAATAAGAATGTTCTTTCAAAAAACTGTTCCATTATCTGCCTTTTCTGTTAGATTCTGTGATCTCTGAAAGTCAGACTGTATCTGTGTTAAACACCTTTATATCCTCAGTGCACACCACACAAGAGGAGCTTGATAAATAATTGTTGAATGAGTGATTGAATGAATGATTGAAATAAACATTTAATAACTAGCTGTGAAAGAGCCTTAATTCCCTGATGAAACTCCTATTTATATGTGTAAATAGTATTTCTTCAAACCACCAGTCAGGATGCAAATTAATGCCATCTGCCTCTTGTTCTCCCACGACCTCTTGCTCTTGGGCCCCTGCAGTTATTTTCCCTGATTGACTGCCCTAAATATCTGTTTGCTCCCAAAAGAATCCCTGTGCCCCTGTATAATCAACATCTTTTGCTTCCAGTGCCAAGTGCAGTAGACAAATCCATAAAAACCAAGAAGAGCTTAGGGAGGGCCCCCTTAGGAACAGGATTCAAAGAGCCTGGGCTGCTTTCTGATGCTGTTGATGGTGATAAATTACTCTCCCAAGACTCCTTGGCCATAGTTACATCATTGATATTAGAGTCTCTGAAATATATTAATATTTAGAAAATCGATGGACTAGATAAGGTTTTTTTTTTTTTTTTTTTTAATAGGGTCTTTTTTAAAGAGAAAATACCCCTGGAAAGTTTAAGGGATTAAAATCCCTCTCTCTTTGATTTGGAATTAATTTCAGGCAGACCATTTTTAATTCCAAATTTGCCTAACAGTAATGGGATTTTTGTTCTGAGAGGAAGATGATATACATAATTTGGAAGATTAGAGCACTTTGGAGTAGATGGTAGATTTTGTATTGTGCTGCCAGGGTATTGGGTCATGGACAGTTTGGCAAAGATATTACAAGAAGTGAAAAGAGTTGAAGCTGGGTGGGAGAGGAAAATCAGTCAAAGACTAGAATCACATTAAAATAACAACAACAGCAGTAGTAAAACAACATCCACAAGATGAAAGTAAAAAAAATGGAGGAGAAGTTTTCTAGTGTCATTGCTGCCCTAGGAAAGGGGGTGGGGAAGAAGAAGCAAACATCCCTTCCCCATCTTCTGCTCTCTTTTACTTCATATCTGTACAGACACCAGAACTGAGATTAAATCTATCATTCCAATAATTCAGTGATATTTTAAATACATTGGCTCTGGAGAGTTAAGTTTTGTAAATAACAACATATATTTACAATGTTACATCTATAGGAAAATATTCCAAATTCTACAAAATTAATTTAGAGAAGAAAGTACACTTACAAGTTCAAAACAGGCTATACTTTTTAAAATCAAGCCACAAGTAAACTTAAAAACAAAATAAAACAAAAAGCAAATAAAAAACCTCCTTAGTAGGCCAAAGATCAATTTAAATAATTATTTAGTGCAATGTACTGATTAATGCTTTTAATGTTTTATGAAGGTCAAATTGTCCAATCATTAAAAAATTTGTTTATGAATCTGGAGGTCCCCAGTTGTATTTTTAGTGGACATCATAATATATACTCATTTTGAATATGTATTAAAACTTTGCAATGGAGAGAAAGACAAATACGGTAAGATTTCAGTCATATGTGGAATTTAAGAAACAAAAAAGAGGAACATATGGGAAGGGGAGAAAAAGGAGAGAGGGAGAGAGAGAGAAACAAACCATAAGAGACCCTTAAGGATACGGAACAAACAGGGTTGATGGAGGGGGTGGGTGGGGGATGGGCTAAATGGGTTAGTATTAGGGTTGAGGGGGGACAAAAGAGAGACAAACCAGAAAACAGACTCTTAACTATAGACAACAAACTGAGGGGTGCTGGATGTGGGTGGGGGATGAGTTAAATAGGTGATGGGCATTAAGGAGGGCATTTTATGTAATGAGCACTGGGTGTTATACGCAACTGATGGATCACTAAATTCTACCCCTGACACTAATAATAAACTATATGTTAACTAAATAGAATTTAAATAAAAATTTTAAAAAGAAAAAAACAACTTTGTAATAGAAATGTACATTTAAATCAGAACTTTTTCTTTGAAAAAGTTACCAAATAGGCCCATCATTCATTTATTCTTCTTCCATTTACCAATTTCAAGAGACATATTTATTATCACTGAGGTGACAGAAGTAGACATTCTTCAATTATGTGATGTAATTATATTTCATGTGGGAAAAAATGACTAAAGTTCATCTTTCTACTGAACATCAAATTATATAAAGTGTGTTTCTTGTCAGCTGGGATGGTTCTATCTGTTCCCATTGCTTCCTACCCTGCTAAGAATCCACAGAATCCACAGAAAACAAGTCTGTCATGAGCCAAATGCTCACCACAGGGAACTCATTCTTGTTGGCACTGAAGCAATCTCATATTACAGGAGATCAGCTTAGCTTCAGATTCATGACATGAGGATAAGATGATATTTACAACATTTAGGGGGCTAATTCAATTTAAGGTTAAATAAACATATAATGTGGCAACCCTTAACATGAAAATGAATTGTCCTTAGAATGGGCTATTTCATATTAAAGGAGTATTTTTCTTATACATAAGGAAATATTTAAATATAAACCATAGTATTTGTACTTTGTTTTTGTTTTTGGTAAAGTTTTTGCATTAAAAATGAGCTTTCTTCTAGATAATTTTCTAAAGTAGAATTACACATTCCTGAATGACAATTATAAATCAATAGATAATAATTAGTGGGTTTTTTTTAACCTTCTCCCTCTTTATCAACAGCATGTATGAATATTTACAAATGAAGATACTTGGTTTTTTCAAATTCTCTGAAACAAATGTTATAATTCATGAAGATATTTAACAATATAACATTAAATATTAATTATTTTAAAGTCTTTTTTTTTTTTTTTTTTGCCCTGGGCAAGTAGATTAGAACCATGAATGTAGGTGACCTGGAAACTTGTACTGTAGTAGGATCAGTGACTGTTGGTCTAGCAACAGTGTACTTAATATTTTTCCAAAGCCACTGCATAATACAATTAGTAGCAACAAATGGTTATAGTTAAGTAAAAATGGCAGATCTCAGAGCTGAAAAACTGTTAGCAAATACATTTGGTTAAATTTTTATCCTTATATAAGACACAATTTTAACACATATTTTATTGCAAGCCATAGGATTTAGGAACCCAGGTAAGGTTACAGAGCTGAGGTCAATGTGAATTAATGTTAGGCAAGGCACTTAATGACAAACAGATTATCTTAATTTCTTAATAGAAATTAAGCCTGTTAGATATTTCTGTGTAAATTATCTCTGCATAATTTTGATTTTAAGACAATTCCACTAGCATGGGATGTGGGAGAAGGCAGAAAAAATGGTGCACTGAAAAAAGATCTCATAAAACCTTAACTATTTCTAGGAACTATCTGAAGGAAGACGTTTTCTTCGTTAAGAGTGTCCACATCTTTAAATGAGACATTTCTACCAGAAACAAGGACTTTGTGAAGGAAGAAATATTTATGTGGCTAGAAATATAAAAGATAAGATAAAGGTAAAGGGAACTAAAGTTTTAGACAAGAATACTGACAGTTGTAAGAATCAAACGGGGTTTTAGAGGGGAGGGGGTACTGCATGGAGCACTGGGTGTTATATGAAAACAATGGATCGTGGATCACCACATCAAAAACTAATGCTGCATTGTATGGTGACTAACATAACATAATAAAATAAAAAAAAAAAGAATAGAAATACCAACAATATAAGATAAAAAAGAATCCTGTAACATCTAAGAAACCTAGTCGCAGACATGAGGAGAATGGGGAGGAAGTGAAGCTTCATAAAAGGGTAGGATGAGGAAGGCATCACATCTGATTAGAGGATGTATGCCATATAAAATACACACTCAGAAACTGGCTGGGAAAAATGTATGTCCCTGTCACGTAGACCAGAGTATCTTCTAGTTAGCAGAGTTGCCTCAATGCAAACTTTATTAAAAATAATTCTACCCATTTTTACACAATCCCTTACCCTGGTAAACAAATTTATTGAATGAGTCAAACATTGACTATTTTGGAACTTACTGTCCTTTATAATAAATATTCTTACATTATTTATTATCAAAATTTTAAGAGTATGACTATGGATTTTAAGATCATAAATGGAATTCAAATCCAGGTTCCCCACTTACTGACTGACATCATCTAGCTAAGCCTCACTTCAATACGTTTATTCACTTCACTAAGTACCAACAAATTGTTCATAATAGTTATTCCAACTGACTTGCCCATGAGCAGTTCATGACCATTTCCTTCGTTCTGGATTTTTATCAATATTTATGTTTTCAGTTTTAAGATGTATGTCAATCTGATGAGCATGAAAGTTTTGTGCACTGTAGTATGAATATGTTTTTATATCTTATTGGCCCATTAGATTTTTTTCATATCTTTTCCCCAGTTATATATTTTATATATATTAGGCTATTTACCTTTTTGTATTAATTTTGAGCATTTTATATATTTGGAGAGTAATTCATAAGAAATTAGACACATTGGAAGGTTTCCTCTGATGATTTTTGAAAATTTTGTCAGGGTGAAAAGTAAATTTTAATTGTAATGTAGCAAAATGCATCAATATTTTATTTATAATTTGCATAGCTGTGTTCTATATTAAAAAAAAAAAACTGTCCCAGGAAAGATTGCAATCATAATGTTTTATCTAATACTTTAGAAGTTTTACTATTCACATTTGGGTTTTTAGCAATGTAGACTTCATTATCGTGTACCTTAAAGTAAGGATTTTTTTTTACTTTGCCTGCTCCAAGACACATTTCTTATTTTTTCTTGTTTTCATTCCTGTTTGAAAGGGGAGCTGACTCCTGTGAGTCCTGATGACAGTCTATTTCTAGCTGGGTAGAAGACTGGAAGGATATCAATATATTCCCTTCCTCTACCGCTTGGAAGATGCCTCTGGCTAGATCGCTTTTATGGGACCAGTTCCTGTCCGGTCCAGAAAATGTTGCTCCTGCAAGTTGATACCAGACCCTCTGCTCAGTTAATCCAATTTCCTCCATTTGATGCTCCAGTCTAGGGATGATCATGGCTTCCCCTTTTCAAAATTTTTAGACTTCCTGAGTGTTTTCTGATTAGCTTCTCAGGCTCATCCAGCATGTATGACTGATTCCATGCAATTACCTTTTTAAGAAAAGATCATGGAAAAGCATTGTAGTTTAATTTTTTTCTCTGTATTTGCTGAAATGAATATTTTTTCTTTATCTCTGAATATTGTCCTCAATAGGTTTTATAAATGTAGAATCATTCTTATACTGTAGTATTCTTTATACTAGAGTTATATATTACTTGACAATAAATATTTTCATAAACTCCCTTCATTTTCAAATGCATGAAAATGTCTTTACTTTTTTCTATCATTTTATAATGGTTTATTTTTCACATACTAGATTCACAGTTATTTGACCTAGAACTTTTGTATATTCTCTTATTTTCTTATTCTCAAACTAGAATGTAATATGTTCTATGAGGGCAGGGATTTCTGTCTCTTGTTCAAAGCTCTCTCCAGGGTATGAATACTAGTATCAGGCCAACAGTAGGAATTTGATAAATATTTGTTTAGGTAATGAAACCTATTGCTGTTAATACATCTGCTACAGTCTACTTGAACTTCCTTTGCAAATAATCTGTTTTTCTCTTACGCAGTTTTTAAAAAGATTTTCTTCTTTTACATGTGTTTTTCTTCAGTGTTTCTATGCGTGTTGGTTATTTATATTTATATTTATCTTGCAGTTGAAATTCATTTCTTCTCTGTTTTCTTAATTCTGCTAAACACTTGACAATTATCTCTTTAATCATCGTAATTGACATTTCTTACATTCTCTGGAACACTTATCAGAGGAAGGTAGGTACATAGTTTCTCTGTTCCTCCTACCTTTTCTTTAGTACACTTGATATCTTTATCTCTCTGTAATAAATTCTGAGTCAATTACTAATTATCATACTTAAATTCACTAATCACATTTTCACAGGCAACCAGAATAAAATGATTTTCTACTACATATTAATTTAATTATTTATATTTTTCATTCCTATTATTTTTCATACCTACCTTTATTAGTTCCACCATTAATCCTTTTTTATTTATTTAAATTCCAGTTAGCTAACATACAGTGTAACTGTAGTTTCAGGAGTACAATATAGTGATCCAACACTTCAATACGCCTTCACCATTTATTTTTAATGGTTTCCTTTATCAAGTTCAGCTTCTAAATATGTGTATTATAAATCTTTGTTAGACTGCTTCCTACAGATTAAATTCATCTTAGGTGAATTCATATCTCAACTATTGATTTTCACAGAATATATTTGGAGTACTTTATTCCTTCATGCGTTTTGTGATTCTTGTTTATAGACTCATTTTGAAGCGTTTCTTCTTCTGTTTTGCTTTTCCTGTTATTATTATTTCTATTTATTTTCTCTCTTTCCTGAAAGCCATTTTGTATTCTCTGCAGTCAGTCCCCCATCTAGAATGAATCTGATATATTTGTAGTTATTGCTGATTGTCATGAAACTAGTAGGAGTTGTCTACATTCTTTGAAGTCTGTGTCTGTGCCTTTCCCTGCTTGTCCTAAATTACCTTGTATCCACAGCTTCTGATAAAATCAAAGCCCTATGTTGGTGGTCATATTCTTTTTCATCGCCATCCACGAGGCCTTCTACTGCCATTTGCCTAAAGCGGTGAATCTGGCTCCAGCATCTCATATATTCTGGACAATCTCTTCTGCATAATATCCTGGCCCTGGCCGCAGGTCTCTTGCTCAGCGTCCTGCAGAGCAGTAGTTTCAGACCCTCACTTCCCTTTAGTTTCTATTTTATTTCTGGCCAAAGGAGATGTTTGTGTTGCTTTTGAGCATATAAATGTCTTTTTGATTTTCTATTTTTATATTTCTTTTGACATTGCTTTGATTTTGAGCAGACAATGTACTAAAGTGGGAAATGACAGCTCTGCCTTGAGTGTAAATACAAAGGCTTAGTTTGCATTACTTTAAAATTTTGAGTTAAGGATTCAGTAAATATTCCTAAGAAAAGCTAACATTTTTCTGAACATTTACTATAGGAATGGCATGTTCTAAGTACCACAAAGGTTATGACTCAATACTGAAAACAACCTTATAAGAAAGATGTTATCAGCCCCAATTTCTGAAGAGAAAAACTGAATAATACAGTAGTTTTTAACAAACTTAGCCAAAGTCCCGAAATTTTAAGTTGCAGGAGCAAGATCAGAACTAGGCACTGTGATTCCAGAGACCATGTATATAACCATTTCGCTAAACTAAACAGCAAATGCTTTGGCAAACTCTAAAATCTATGCTGTCATTAGGTAGCGAGTAAGCATAACTGTCTTGTTTTGGGAACTTTTGCTTGTTCTTCGTACTGTGACAAAGTGGCATGCATTATTATATATGCATTATTATATTGTCTATGACTGTTTACAACATAGCTTAGGCCATCATCTCTAATCCTCTTTAACAGTGGTTGAAATCAGGACAAAGCAATTCTGTTATATGCCTTTAGGAGAATAGGCTCTTTCTACTTAGCTTCATCTCCTGATGCACATTACTTGTGGGATGGCTGACAATTAGAATGAACAAATTTCTCTTCCAGCTTTGTGAATTCATCTAAAGGATGCCTGAAGGTGAAGGTGAGTTGTGCAGTATATTCTGAAAGCATAAAACTTGGTATAACTGCATTTCTGACATGCACAGTTTCGACAGCCTGAGAGTTCATGTATTACACATGGAGATACAGCCTTCAGTCCTAGGAACTACTTGCTGGGTGAATGACAGCTATAAACACATTATCTATCACAGACTTCCATAAAGTTTATTATGAGTGGATTTCAAGATGGGTGTCTAAGCTTATATAGGGTCTATGAGCTTTCTAAATTCTGTGATTGATTTACTTAAGAAGAACAATTACTGTACTACTTATGCTTCTAAGACTGCACTGTAATATTCAACTTGTATCAAAAAGAAAAAAAATGTAAGTCAAGAAAATATATATTCCAATTTTGGTATTGTGTACTAATTAACAAAGTGACCTTGGACATATTACTACACACCTCCAAGGGCCATTTTCATTGGAAAATTATTGGTAAATTGGTAAATTAAAACAAATGTGGAGGCCACTGGTAATTATTCTTTTCAAGTTAATAAATAAATGGATCAATTTCTCTGGTTTAAAAGACAAAAGACAAGGTTGACTTTTATTTCTTTCAAGGGCTATATTTATCATATTCACATTCATCATTTTTCATATTACTATTTTCTCTACAGCTGTATTCAGTTGAGGTGCACCAACATGAATTTCACTGAAGATCCTATTCAATAGTACAATATTTTTTTTGTAATTGGCAGGTTAAAAATATCTATTTAAGACATAGTTGAATACAAATTTCAAAATGTTCCCTGTAAGATACTTGTTTTTATATTCCTAATGAGGAAAGTGGGCAGGAATAGATTTTACTAAATGTATTATAGAGTTGAGAAAATCCAGTATGTGGCAGTCATAAATTGTTTTCCTAGTGCTGGCTTTAGATATGGGGAAATTGAGGGCTGGGGAAACGTGACATCATGGTCAAGTCCATACAGAACATGAACACGCTATTCGGGCATACAAATTTGCTACATAAAACGTTTATACAAGACATTTATCTTTGTGGTCTACTATCTGAAAAAGAAACATCAAATTCTTCCAAGTTTTTTTCTAATAACAAACTAATAACATAATTTGTACATGTGCTGTAATTTACTTTCCCTTCCCTCTACATAAGCAACGCATTAATTTGCTTTTTATGTACTTTGTTGGGAAGTAGAAGAATGTCAGACGACAATCATCATTCATTTGAGATCTCCATAGCTGAGTTATAATTACGTGGCAGAAAACAAAGGCAAAGACTTTCTCTCAGACGGTGCAGACCCTACCAAATGTCTTCAAGCATACCAAAAAACAAAGACGCAGAGGAAAGTGTAGGGATGTTTAAGCAGAGAGTGGCAAAAAATCTTAGAAAGAGTTAATATAAACTAAAAGCAGACTTTCTTCAAAAATTTATAACATTTACAAAACTAGTAAATTTACAAAATTTATAATATTTCATTTATAGTTAAGGTCAACCATCAAATATTGAAACAAATTAAGTAAACAGAAGAATATAATAATCATGGATTGGTAGACTCAGTATTTTAAAGATGTTAATTGTCTCAAATTGATTAAGTCTGATCCCAAGTAAAATTTTGGAAGTTTTTTTTTAAACTGACAAATTAAATCTAAATTATATGTTGTAATAAAATGGGCACGAATAATGAGATAATCTTAAAGTTGGAGATTAAAGATGTCAAGTATTATTATAAAACTACATTAAGGTGACGTGGTATCAATGCCAAGACAGACCAGTGGAACAGGGTAGAAGATATGGAATGAACTCATACATTTGAGGTTTTTTACCCTTATCTTGCAATGCATTGAAAGAAAGATGGTCTTTCCAGTACATGGTACTTAAATATATACTTCTCTCTCTCTCTCTTTCCTTCTCTCTCTCTCTCTTGAAAATGTTCCTGTTTTGTTAGCTTAGTGAAGGAGATAACCAATACAATTATAATGAAATTTTACATGAAAGCACATTGAGAAATAAAAAGTACTATAAAATGCACAATAATATAATGTCATTGTTATTATTGGGAGTTTTTATTTAAGAAACAAATTAGAAAGTATGTATAGAGCAGCATTAGTAAGCGAGAAAAGTATTGTTGCAAATTTAAAATAATTTAATATATGTTAAATTTTATGAGGCTATTTCAATCTCCTGAATGCTTAATTAACTGAAATTTTTGCTTTGGTGTCTTTAAAATTTAATTAAAAAACCCCAACATGTATTATATGTTCATAATTTGTAAATAAAAGTGGTACCACAAGGCTTATAATAAAAATTTCCTGTCCTCTGCTCCAAATTTGCCAACTCTCTTATTCTGCTCCATAACGACAACTACTTTCACAACTTGTTTCTCCCAACATGTATTTCTATACAATCAATAACACACATCTTCCTCTATTTCTTTTTTCTAATTTTGTAAGTCATTTGTTGATTTTCACTTTAAGTGATGAGGCCTCATTCACTTTGTCAAAGCCAAAATTGCACCAAAGTTAAACAGGCAAAGATGACTTTTTCAAAGATATTGCAATAGGACAGAGAGACCAGAACTTGGTCTGAATTCAGCTTCCCTGAAATAATGCACTGGAGAGGTTTTTTGAGCTGAGGTGGGGGTTTCCAGGCCATATGTGTTCGTTAACTGGCTTTAGCCAATGAAAAGCAAGCTTCTCATATTTTCACAGCAGAGGTAGTTTCACTGCTTGGAGTCAGGCACCTGCAGAAGTTAGGCTCTAACCCTCTCACAGAAACTGGAAGACAGGGGTGCTATCTACATTGATGATTATGTTTAAGAAATGGTTTGCCAGGTCCTGGGCAAGGTTTTAATGGTTTATAAAACAGGCAAGAAGATTTTAAAAATGTTTACACCCCAAAGGGGGAGAGAAAATATTTACAGTGAAAAGTTTCTAAAGTAAATGCTCTAAGAAAAGAGAAGTCATGGCCTAAAGTCAGGAAGAAGCTTGTCTAAAATTTAGTCAGGCTTTGCAAATCATTAAGGCCATCTTGGTCAACTTATACTACAATTCTTGACCAGTTATTTCTTTTCTGATAATTAAGGGACCATTTAAATTTTAAGAATGTACTTATAGCAGGGAGTCTTCCCTGTATGATGATAAGCCTATGAGTGCAGTCATTTTGGGATGGGCAGATAGCAGATAAGGGGTACAGGAGAAGATGAAGAGACAATCAAGACAAGAGTGTCTTAGAATATTTGACAGTTCTTTAAAAAGAGTTGGCTTTGAAGTTTAATCTTGCTTGCCTGTAAAGTAAAACATATGCACTCTCATGGTTACAAATAATATTTCAGACTTCTTTTTTACTAAAGAAGTGAGAATCAGATTACTATTTCACAGAGGTATATGGGACTTTATCCTAAGAAATATGGTATTCTCATTTTTTATTTAAATTCAATTAGCCAACATATAGTACATCATTAGTTTTTGATGTAACGTTCAACGATTCATTAGTTGCGTATAACACCCAGTGCTCATCAATCACATCACGTGCCCTCCTTAATGCCCATCACCCAGTTACCCCATCCCCCCACAAATCTCCTTTTCCACAACCGTCAGTTTGTTTCCCGGAGTCCAGAGTCTCTCATGGTTTGTCTCCCTCTCTGATTTCTTCCCATTCAGATTTCCCACCCTTCCCCCGTGGTCCTCTGTGCTATTGTTTTTGTTCCACATATGAGTGAAACCATATGATAATTGACTTTCTCTGCTTGGCTTATTTCACTTAGCATAATCCCCTCCAGTTCCATCCATGTCGATGTAAATGTAGGTATTCATCCTTTCTGATGGCTGAGTAATATTCCGTTGTATATATGGACCACATCTTCTTTGTCCATCCATCTGCTGAGAAAGTCACAGGTAAAGGCTTAAGAGACAAGGCAGTGTATTAAAGGACATGATTTGGAGTAGGTTACTTGGATCTGGACTTTGAGATGGTTCCTTCAATTTTTCCTCCTTTCTTCTTTTTCCTCTCTTGTCTATTCAGTAACTCATTCACTAATGTCATCAAAAGGCAAACCCCTTCAGATCGATCTAGAACACAGATGGTATCATTCAAATGGCTTTGTTATATAACTTGTATTTATAGGTGGGTGATGAAGAAGAAGCTTCTTTCTAGTGACTTAAACTTTATGTCATTAATTTTTGTCACCAAATTTCCTGCAGAAGAAATAATCTTGGATAGATCTCTTTAAATGAATAGATCAGATGACTAATAGAATTAGGATGCCAAATATTTACCCCTAAGTATACTATCTTTTTATAGATCTGTTCACAAGTAACTTTGCTGTCCCAAACATTCATCAGAAAAAGTTGAAGCTATTTCCAAAAATATCTAATAGTTGGAGGAAAGTTATTTTTGCTTTAGTATTCATAATTTTCAATCACTTGAAAGATGATAATTAAGTGGCCATAAAATATTCCCATAAAACTGGGAATAAAAGGAAAAAGATTATGTACACAAGAGCACCAACATCTCTGCTATATTTAGTTGTTTTCCACATGTTGTTTTGACTTGTTTTCTTTCCATACGTCAGAACTCTCTAACGGTATGAGCAGACATATCTTACTTTTTGCTTTTCACCTTGAGTTCTGTGAGAATAAATGAAAGGTCTACACTTTGCAGAGGGTTCAGTGGAAAATCCTGACGATCAGCCAGGGCCACTTGAGAGACAATTTCTAATACAGCTGCTGAATCATTTCAACAAGATTGTGTGAACTAGATGTGATACTTAGCTCAACTTTAAAGAACGTATGTTTTGTGCATGATCATTCATTATCTTTGCACATACCTGAGGAACAATCCACTTCCAGTTTAATATAAAGTCTGTTGAAACAACATCGGGTAATAAATATGAATATATATCAGTTCAAACTGGAAAGCACTATATTTTATATTAATTTTATATTTAAAATATCAAGAAACGGGTAAGAGGGGGAAGTATGCCATCTAGATAAATTTCCATAGTAGTTTGACAATTTTCACAACTGTAATTAAAAGCTTGTTGAATATTAATTATCCTTAGAACATTTTTCCTTGAAAATGTAAATATGTATAACTCTGAAGGTCCCTGCCTTTTGGAATGGTAAAAATAATGTATATAAACTGTTATATGCAACTGGATGAATCGTTGAACACTACATCAATTCTAATGATGTACTATATGTTACCTAATTGAACATAATAAAAATAAATTTAGAAAAAGGAAAAAATAATATATATAACTATATCTGAAGATTATCATTTGCTTTTAAATAAAACAAGATCTTGTATTTTATTTTTTGGAATCACATTGATACTTGTTTAAGGTGATGTTACTGCACAGGGCACTGATGGGAAAGCTAAAGCTAACAGAATTAATTCTATGTTTAATTTTGAATTATGTAAAAAGAACAAACCCTGCTTTTTTTTTAACTTTTTCTATATCAAAGCATATTATTGAACATTTAATATTAACTATTCAAATTTATGTTGAAATTTCATGCTTTGGGTGTCCTAGGCTATTATGCCCAAAAAGGAAAATAACTGCACACATTAGAAACTTGTGTACTGGAAAAATGTTAGATTATGGAATTGGAAGCTTGTTTGTGATTGGCTAATTATACAAGGGTTGTCATGGTGTTTAAGCAAGTTTCACTTAAGTAAGATTTAATTAAGACCGATTTAAAATCAGAAGCTCAGACACACATATAGACACTGCACCATTTTCTGGTTGTTAGCAATTCCTGATAACCTTAGGAAGACCTTGATTTGATTCCCAGAAATTAATGTGTCCTCTTGGCAAGCTCTGGCATCCCTGGTGAGACTTGCAATGACACATTCGCTGACATCAGAAATAAAAACACCTCATAAAATTAGAGATAGTTAAGACTAAAGTAAAAAGAGAACTGTCAGAAAATTATTTAATGATTTTGAATAATCACTGATTACCATCAACACGTTATTATATTTATAAAGAGATGAGCATTATAGTAACTTCAAAATCCTTTACTAACTTTGTTAAAAGTAAACCGTAAAAAGGTAAAGTCATAAGCAGAAATAAAATAATGATTATTTAAAATTAATATTGTTTTATGATTTACAACACAATATTTGAAAAATATCTTTGTTACATCATTGACAAATAAGTGTTTTTAACTCCATATAATTAAGAAAATATTTATAAGGTTTTTTAAACATTGGTGTGTCCCAGTTTCTAGAATTAATATGCTAATATGTATCTACATGGAAAAGTATTTTTAATAAAATAGATAGTTCTATGATGTGTTTCCTATAGTGGGAGTAATGTGAGAAAATTCCTTGAAAATTCCTTTTCTATTATCATAATAGTAGTTAAAGTAATAATAAAATTCAATGATAACAATAATGATGACTATAGCAACAAAAATGAATCTATTAATTTAAGAACTTAATCAAATACCAGGAAATAGGCTGAGAGCTTAAAATAAATTTTATTATTTAACTATCCCAATAATCCCATAGGTAAGTATCAATACTAGTATCTTCTTGCAAAAAAGGAAACTGAGGCATGGAAATATTAAGTATATAGTCCAAGATGACACAGCTAGAAGGTGAAAGTCAGTATATTAAAAGAAAAGTAAATATGTGTGTGTTTTCCCAGATAGTACGCACTTGCCTGGACATACATACACACACGCATATTATATGTAAACACATGCACATATATAATTATATATTAACCTAGAAGTATACCATGAAATTATAAAAGTGGTCAGTTTTTGAGAAGGGAAACTGAAAAGCAAGAGTAGGAGAACTGTTATCTATTCTTTATTATTTAAGTTGTTTCAGATAAGTGCAAATATACCCAGTTATTTTCATATATATATGTATGAGTATTTTTCAAATATATTTCACCCAACCCCTACCCACCTCTCCTCTCAAACCACCTGTTTTTTCTCTGTATTTAAGAGTGTGTATTTTTGTTTGTCTCTTTTTTTCTTTGTTCATTTGTTTTGTTTCTTAAAGTCCACATATGAGTGAAATCGTATGGTATTTGTCTTTCTCTGACTGACTTATTTCACTTAGCATAATACCCTCTAGGTCCATCTATACTGTTACCAATGACAAGATTTCATTCTTTTTTTATGACTGAATAACATTCTATTGTATATATACACCACGTCTTCTTTATCCATTCATCTATGTGTAGACACTTCAATTGCATTCATATCTTGGCTATTGTAAATAATAGTGCAATAAACATAGGAGTGCATATATCTTTTCAGTTTACTGTTTTCATTTTCTTTGGTAAATACCCAGTAGTGAAATTACTGGGTCGTATGGTGATTTCATTTTTAATTTTTTGAGGAACCTCTATACTGTTTTTCACAGTGGCTACACCACCCTGCATTCCCAGCAGTGTACGAGTGTTCCTTTTTCTCTACACGCTCGCCAACACTTGTTATTTTTTGTGGTTTTGATTTTAGTCATTCTGACAGGTGTAAGGTGAAATCTCATTGCTGTTTGGTTTGCATTTCCCTGATGATTACATGTGTCAGTGATATGAATGTCTTCTTTGGAAAAATTAGGTATTCTGTTCATTTTTAATTGGATTATTCTTTTTTTCAGTCTTAAGTTGTATGAGTTTTTCATATATTTTGCGTATTAACCTCACTAAATACATGTGTATTTGAAAGAAATACTCTAATCATATCCTCTAATGATACTATATCCATAAAATATTATAACATATGTAATGCTATATTAACATATAGCGTATATTGTGAGTATATGTGTATGTGTGAGAGAGAGAAGAGAGAATGAGTATGCTACCCATTGGAGTTTATATCAGAACTTAGAACAGAATCTCATAAATATTAAAGAACCAAGTAGGCATTAGCTATTATTGTTATTACACAGGTGGTAGAAATCTACTATCTTCATATTTAGATACATATATATTCTAGCTATAGTCTACTCACTTAAACTGCATTTAAATAGCTTTGTCCTGAAGAAAATGTTTTTTGTCGGCTTTTGTTACTCTCTTTATCACTGACATTTTAAAATTTCTAATGAGTAATGAGTAATTTATTCAAAAATTCTATTGCTCTTGGCCATTTAAATGAAAGTTGGTGCTTACTGGTAATGACCCAAGAGTTTGACAACCTAGGCAGCTATGCATTAATCATTTTAGGGACTAACCACAAGATGGCAGTGTTCTCAGAGAACTATATGATTCTAGATAGTGAAGAGCCATACATATTCCCACTGGACTGCTCTTACTTAAAATGATCAAATAATTATTTCAAGATGTTATTCAGATGGACAATGATTGACAGAAAAATCTGCCATGATACCATATATCTTTTTTTCCTATGAAGTGATCAAATATAATGAGGAATATTTGGATTGATTAGGTAGGAAAAAATGGTCTACCAGATATTAAGACATAACAGAAACAATGGTATTGTAAAGCAGAATAGTTCAAATAGATTGAGTACAGAGAAAGCATGATAACTTATTTATTATTTATTCTGGATAAATAAAATAATTAGAAGAACCAGTAAGAGACACTGAAGAGATGACAAAAGTGAGAGGATAAGGGGATGTTTTAAGTAATGATTTCTTCAACTTGCACAGGAGCATGAAATTGTCATGTGTTCTGATCTTATTCATGCTTTAACTTTAAAGTAAATGATTAAAAGTGATTGGAAATTCACCAAAAGAGTTAAATATCAGTTTTCATTGTTAGAAACTCTTTAATCCTTCTGATAGGTTAATGATATTTTCAAATAAGATAAACCAAAAGCAAACAAAGAAAAACTGTATTAACAACACAATAACAAAAAAGAGAGAGGGATACAGGCAATAACAGAATCCTATATAGGGATCTGAATTTAAAAATGCTTATTTAAGGGGAACCCTCCTACACTGTTGGTGGGAATGCAAGCTGGTGCAACCCCTCTGGAAAACAGTATGGAGGTTCCTCAAACAGTTGAAATTAGAGCTACCGTTCGATCCAGCAATTGCACTACTGGGTATTTACCACAAAGATGCAAATGTAGGGATCCAAAGGGGTACGTGTACCCCAATGTTTATAGCAGCAATGTCCACCATAGCCAAACTGTGGAAAGAGCCAAGATGCCCATCGACAGATGAATGGATAAAGAAGATGTGGTATATATACACAATGGAATATTATGCAGCCATCAAAAGGAATGAGATCTTGCCATTTGCAACGACGTGGATGGAACTGGAGGGGGTTATGCTGAGTGAAATAAGTCAATCAGAGAAAGACATGTATCACATGACCTCACTGATATGAGGAATTCTTAATCTCAGGAAAAAAACTGAGTGTTACTGGAGTGGTTGGGGGTGGGAGGGATGGGGTGGCTGGGTGATAGACATTGGGGAGGGTATGTGCTACGGTGAGCGCTGTGAATTGTGCAAGACTGTTGAATCACAGATCTGTACTTCTGAAACAAATAACGCAACATATTTTAAGAAAAAAGAAAAAGAAGAAGATAACAGAAGAGGAAGAAAAGGGGAGTATGTCAGAGGGGGAGACGAACCATGAGAGATGATGGACTCTGAAAAACAAACTGAGGGTTCTAGAGGGGAGGGGGGTAGGGGGATGGGTTAGCCTGGTGATGGGTATTGAGGAGGGCACGTTCTGCATGGAGCACTGGGTGTTATGAACAAACAATGAATCATGGAACACTGCACCAAAAACTAATGATGTAATATGTGGTGATTAACATAACAATAAAAAATTAAAAAAAAAAAAAAACTCCCACTTCACCTTTCAAGAACAGTTTCTGATTTGTATTTCATAAGAACTACCAAAATACTCAATAAAATGTAAAAATTCAAAAAAAAAATGCTTATTTTATGCCATTTTTACTCTTAAAATTTACTCTTAACAGTTTTACTCATCCACTCTTGTAAATATTAATCTTATTCCCTCACTCCTTTCTGTCCAAAATTAAAAATAAAATAGAAGCTGTAAATATAATTTTCTAGTTTCTTTCTTCTCTAATATTCATACCACAATTGATGGGTATTATGGTTCTTTTTAGCACTTATTCCTAACGTTCCCCTTATTAATTAACAATGTATTTCTTTATCTATTTATCCTCTATTTCATCATAACTTGGTTTATAGCCTCTCTTTTTCGGTCTTACAATAATAAAAATTATTTTGAAAAATTAAAAAAAATTAAGAGAATTTTTAAGTGCTTTGAAACAGATTTCTGTTACTTAGTACCATCTTATTTATATATCATTCTCTTGTAGTATGTAAAATGTTGGACGTGATTTAAGAAAATGCAGTATGTCATAGGAATATTTTATCTTATTACAGATTTTGAAATTAGAAGAAGACATGACTGATAGAAGAAAAATAATAATCTTTGTAAATCACAGGCACATTTACAAACAAAATGTCTTGGAAATTATTCCCCTATAGGGAAAATACCATTGTTCACTAGATTCTGGAAAGCTCTATTTACACTAAATAACAAAAAAGAGTGAGTGAGCAAGTGAGAGAGAGAGAGAGATAAATAGAGAGAGAAAGGATCATGGACATACTATTTCCTTGTCTTTTATTTATTAATGCAGTTTTCCCATATTGAAGTAGCCAATGATAATTATCAAATGATCAGATCTGATGAGATAATACAGCACGTGTGCCTTCATTTGTTTCACTTACAATATAATCATCTCCTTAGAACCATTCTACATGTAATTTAACATTAAAAAAGTGTCTACTTATGTATATATAAGAGGACTGAAGCATTCTATGACTTGTTTCTCCAAACTTGTTCCTTCTTTTCTGATTGGATAACTGACTTATTAAGAAATTTCTCAACTGATTCCTTTGGATAATCCATGCATTTGCTCTCTTGATTTTATCCAGCTTTCGTTTTCTCCATAACCTTATTCTCCCCATAGTGCATTCAACTTTTCATCCTCTGACTTCTTCTCCATCTAACAGATAACTCTTCTAGTTCTTTTGTTTGAAATCCAACTCAGAGCCAAGCTTCACTAAACCCACAGCCAGTAACTTGGCTACACACGGTTGGCTTTGCATCTGGAAATACCCTTAAATTCCTTCTCTTTTTCTTCCCTTTGCCATTTTCCTGTACCAGATATCGTTTCTCCCTGCAGTAAGCTCCGACAAATAGCCTTCTTGCATTTACTTTCTACTCCAGTCATTCTGCTAATTTGCCATTAATGTTTTATATCTAAAAATACACATTCATTCAGCTGGCATTTCTGAGTACTTACTATTTGCCAATCACACGGTAGCACAAAATACAACTTTACAGTGTCCCTGCCTTCATGGAGTTTAATCAAAACAAATTAAATCATTCACATTTTTCTTTGAGTAATCTTTTTTAAATTTAATTTTATTATGTTATGTTAGTCACCATACAATACATCACCAGTTTTCGATGCAGCGATCCACGATTCATTGCTTTCATACAACACCCAGTGATCCATGCAGTACGTGCCCTCTTTAATACCCATCACCGGGCTAACCCTTCCCCCCACTCCTCTCCCCTCTAAAACCCTCAGTTTGTTTCTCAGAGTCCATAGTCTCTCATGGTTCATCTCTCCCTCCGATTTCCCCCCTTCATTTCTCCCTTCCTTCTCCTAATGTCCTCCAAGCTATTCCTTATGTTCCATAAATAAGTGAAACCATATGATAATTGAGTAATCTTAATCTGATTTTATATTTTACAAAATGATGGTGACTTCCATTAAAATGTTGGGTCCTAAATGATAGAAACAGCTGGTTACCATTGATGTTTCTCTACAACAGGGGCTCCAGCTCACTTCCTTGCAAATAGCAGGCACACAATTAATTTTATTCATTTATTTTTAAATGAATTAGCTAGATTTAATTTCACATAAACAAATTTGAAGCACATGATTTTGAAGAAAGTAATATCAATGTTTCTATTTCTTCAGTTATAATGCAGATATGTTTTAAAAATTTACTACTGGTGCACTCACATGAAAACTACATATTTTATATTTGTTAAATATTGTTTTAAAGACTCTTAAAATAATACATTTTTATTCTGATTATAGAAATAAACTGATGAAGGCTAAAGAAAAAAAAAGAGGAAGAAATGACATCCACATGTTTGGAGAATTAATATAAAGTTTGATTCATCATCTTGTCTTCCTTTCCAGGCTATGGTATAATGCTTTATTTTCCAAATTTTATTTTAGCAGTAGAATTTTTCTCTCCTCCCAATAACATCACATAATTTAAGTAGAACACAGTGAAAATGCTCTATTGAAGACAAAGAACTTTGTTCAGTGTCCCATCCCAAAGAAGTCTCCTTGGTACTACCGTACAGTTTTTTTTTTTTTTTTAAGATTTTATTTATTTATTTGTTAGATGGAGAGAGCATGGGTGAGAGAGAGTGAGTGAGAGTACAAGCAGGGGGAGCTGTAGGCAGAGGGAGAAGCAGGCTCCCCGCCGAGCAGGGAGCCCGATGCGGGACTCGATCCCAGAGCACTGGGATCATGACCTGAGCTGAAGGCAGCCGCTTAACCGACTGAGCCACCCAGGCGTACAGTTTTAAGACAACCAAAGACCACTTTTAAAATCACTTCTCTAGGAAAACCCTGGCATGGCATTAAGTAAGTCAGCTTTTTTGTCTGGAAGTGATAAGGATTGGTGGGTGGGTGGGTGCATATTTTCAGCTGCAAATAACCCATCCATAGTCGACATTTTTACTGCCTAGGCAGAACCATTAAGGCAAACCTTATATATACCCCTCCAGAGATTTTAGTTATTCAAAAGATAATACAAAATCATATGTGAATGGCATATCAATTTGCTCATAAGAATGTTTTTGAATGCCTTGTTTGGTTGTGTATACTTGCATAAGTTGTTTTACAGAAAAAAAACTATAATTAAGATCTTTAAGTGTGGGTACGTGGCTAATGAGCGGTACTTTCAAAAAGTAGGAGGAAAAACAACAAAAAAACCCAAAAAGAGCTCTGCAATTCCTTACTGATGAGGATACCAGCCACAGAACAACTTAGGGCCAGATTAAAAGAAATGAAGAGATCTGGGTCATTTTCAGACAGTTAAAGGAAGACTGAGAGGCATATAAATTCTGTTTAAAACTATTAGACCTAGAAGCAAAAGCCTGCTTTCAAAGTCAAGCTTTTTGTCTGTCTGTGGTGGGTAGAGTGACATTGCAGCAATTTGTCTCTCTGTTTCATATCCACAGCTTTAAGATGGGGACACCTATGTTTATATCAGAAGTAAATGCTTGTGATGATAAAAAGGTATGTGAAAATATGAGACACTCCAGTAAGGACTATTTGCATAAAAGTCTATGAATGATGGAAAATATGCTAGAAATAATTTGTCTGAACAAGCTTTTGGATTGTTCACATTTTTAAAAGTCGGTACCAACAAAGACAAGTTATATGTGACACATCCCACTTCTGATATTCTTCCTTTAGTTTTGATAACATGTAAGTGGCCCCTTAAACTACAATATTCTCAGAAGTATCCCTGATACCAATTGTCATCATGTATCTTCAGCTCTCTAGAGAATGGGCAGCCTAGTCATTTCTTATTAGGTAAGTTTTTGATTATCCAAGGTAGTCTCTGTCCCACTTATCAGAGATGATAAGGGCTCTCTTGTAATGGGAAAAAAAATGACCCAGTATTGCACTGTTTCTTTTCTTCCAAAAAGTTATACAATCATTCATTAAAACCTTTCTTATTTTGACATTAGTTTAAGAAAACACCTTTAATAATCTGAATGATATTAATAGAGAAATCAGAAAGTGTCCTATTTTGAGTCAAGAATTCACCAATGGAGAATCTTATACTTATACACTCTATGGGAACAAGTAGTTTGGGTGGGTAATTTACTGAAAATGAAAAGGCATTAAAATCAAAGCAAAGGGGCACCTGGGTGGCTCAGTCATTAAGCCTCTGCCTTTCAGCTTAGGTCATGATCCCAGGGTCCTGGGTTGGAGCCCCTGCATTGGGCTCCCTGCTCAGTGGGAAGCTTGTTTCTCCCTCTCCCACTCCTCTGCTTGTGTTCCCTCTCTCGCTGTGTCTCTTTCTGTCAAATAAATAAATAAAATCTTTAAAAAATAAATAAATAAAATCAAAGCAAAATCCAAATACTTCTTGGGGTACTTGAGTAGCTCAGTCAGTTAAGCCACAGGCTCTTCATTTCTGCTTAGGTCAAGATCTTGGGGTCCTGGGATCAAGCCCCACAACAGGCTCTGTGCTCAGTGGGAATTCTGTTTGTCCCTCTGCCACTCCCCCAACTTGTGCTCCCCTTGTGTGTCTCTCTCAAATAAGTAAATAAAATCTTTTTAAAAAAAATCCAAAAACATCTTTATTATGAATTTCTCTATCCAAGTGTAGGTTTCTTGCCTTAATTTTATCTGCAGTATGCTGTTGTAGAAGTGATAGCATGAAATGTTGCTAATATATTATTTAGTCAGTTTTGAGCCTACCGATATTGAATTAATGTTAAATTTTTCATGTAGAAACTAAGATGGCTGTTACCAGATCTTAAGCAAATATTAAGTGCTTGGAAGGAAAGTAACACTACTAGAAATAATTAACATGTTAAAAGTTTCATTAAGCTATAGTTTGGTTTAGAAAATTGGCTTACCATGTTTTTAATTTTTAAAATTGAGTAAAAATGCCAACTTAGTAACTAGGACAATTTGGTAAAATATATGATTTTTCTCTTTAAATGTGTGTATTTTTGTGTGAGTGTATGTGTGTGTGGGGGGGGTGTTTAGCATGGAATGATTTCATAACTCTTTATCTTTTCTTAAGATTTATTTTATTTATTTGAGAGAAAGAAACAGAAAGAGAGAGAGAGTGTGTGTGTGGGAGGGGAGGCAGAGGGAGAGGGAGAGAGAAACATAAGCAGACTCCCGCTCTGTGCAGAGCCCAATATGGGGCTTGATCTCCCAACATGAGATTAGAACTGAGTCGAAACCAAGAGGTGGACACTCAACCCAATGCTCTACCCAGATGCCTCTCTCTTCATTCATTTTTAAGTACCATGCTCATTTTTTAAAATTTTTGTAAATTTCATGCTATTTTTATTTCCTTTGCTTTCATTTTCAACAAAACGCTTATTTTTGCCACCCTTTATTATCCTAAAGGTTCTGAAAACTCTGAGTAAAAAAAAATCTATGAAAAAAATCTATGAAATCTGTGAGTGTTCAACAAAGAAAATTATTTAGAGCAAACTGATTTTCAAAAAAAGTGATGAGAGGGCACATTTGGCTTTTCAGGTATCCAGAAAATAAACTATTTACAAAAATTGAAATCCTTATTTTCATTTTATTTACTATTTATTTTACTACTTTTATGAAAACAATGCCTTTTTATATAAAATTATGAAATACATTTAAAAAGGAGATTTTTGAAAATCGGTAATTTTACTCTACCAGAAACTATTTAAAACATTGATATATAGCCTTTTAAATATATTTTATAACTAGTCACTCATTCCTCATTCACTGTCATTAAATAGACATTCAACACACAGATTTATTCTTCAGATTTGATCAGTACTCATTAGAGGAAATTTAAGGGTAAAAATTATGTTTCTTTTTAGGCATTTTAATTCCCCATGCCTGTGGACATCAGAGTTCCCATTGTCATCGCAGGAAAGCCTATGACTATATTGCTATTTTCCCCCGGAAATGGAATATGGGATTATATTGTTATATGTGCTCTTATAATATATGTAAGATGTATACCAATTTTAGAAGCTCTGCATATTTCCATGCAATCTCTACGTATGAAAAACTAAAATTCTAACTTTCCATTATTGTCAACAGCACAGATGGAAAAGATTTCATTAGAACAATGAGAAATAAAGGCCAAAAAATGTAAATGAAATATTTAAAAATGCATAAAAGTGATAAAGTTAACAAGAACAACTAAAATCAAAATAACATAATCAGGCATCGCTTATTGACTAAATCATTTTATAAAATATATCTATCAATATACTTTTAATATTATTGCTAATAGTGATCAATACTTAGTAAGAAAAAAACCCTCTAATCACATAGGAACTAAGCAAAAAAATGACAAATTGGTCTCACATTAACCTAAGCCAAAATCATTAAACTCAATATTTCATGAACTTTATTCCAAATACTAGTTTATTCACATATCTGAAAGAGACAAAAAGAGAGAAACAGGTTTGGTATTTGTCAGTGTGCTTGTGATATATATTTTTTGTAAATTATTCATTAAATTTTCTCCCTGGAATATGTATGAATTTTTTATTTGTGAAAGATCCTGACAGCTTTAAACATTTCCAGCATGACTCTTGGGTAACCTTGGGCCCCACAACTATTCCTCCTGAGCACCTTCCACCATTTTGCTAAACCCAAATGGCCAAAATGACAGCTGCTCAAATGCAAAAACAATCCATCCCCCTTATAAGGATGATTTTTGAACAACTACTATGGAAACTGGCTGAGCTTCAGCTGCTCCCTCTGGCTAAAGTCTACCTTTCTTCCCCAAGGTAGGCCAGTCTTTCTGGGTTGTGGTCAGGCCATGGCACTGGGGACTAAAGCTGATGCCTAGAAGGGCTCCAGTTAATGTTGCTTCTATGGTTTTTGGTGTGACTTGGAGGGGGCTGGATCTGCTGCTTCTACTCCAAGGTGATTTATTCAAAGCTAAAGTGCACAGGACCTATACCTTTGTTATCTTTCTTTCTCAGGTCTTGCTTCTAACCCCTGCTCTACATCCTTCTGTGGAATACCACCTAAACTTGACTCTTTCTCTTTAGAGTTCTTGGGATAGGCCTCTTGATGTAAATTGTTTTCACTATTCAGGACTTGTTATGGATGAAGTGAGATGTGGAACTGAGATTAATGGAGTCTTTTTATGTTATGGATGAAGTGAGATGTGGAACTGAGATTAATGGAGTCTTTTTATCTATCTTTTTTTTATTCTTTTTATTTTAGTATCGACGATCAGCTGTCAGTCAATGAAACTCCCATTCAGTGTCCAGCATCTTACATGTACAAATGTTATGGTGCCACAGCACTAAATACTGAAGCTTTTATAGGATTTTACCAACAATGATTTAAAATTTCAGTGGCCACTTGGGGAACTTGAAATTAAAGTAATTCACCTATGTCACAACTTAGATTTAAAGGGTTCAAAGACTACAATTATTCCATGGACAGCATAATTATTTATTGATAGGAAGAGTCTTCTAAACCACAGGAAAATTCTGAAATTGCATCCCTGAAAGACTCCTTTTAAAAAGCTAACAAAAATATGAAGAATCTGAAATCAAAACTCAAATTCTCCTTTCTTTCTTCTGACTCAACCCCAGACTGGCCATCCATCATTCCCCTTATATCTTGACTTCTTCTTCTCCACTCATATTAATATTCTATTTCTGCATAACAAAATACCACACACTTAGCAATTTAATACAACATCCATTTATTACCTCATTGATCTGTAGGTAAGAAATCCAGTTGAGCTCCTTTGTGTCCTCTGTTTCTGAACTCACAAGGCCATAGTCAAGTGGTCTGCCAGGCTGCACTTTAATTTGGAAGCTCACTGTGGCTATTGGCAGAATTTGTCCCTTACAGTCAGAGGAATGAGGTCCCCATTTCCTCGCTGGCTTCCACAGTCCACTTACATTCATTTCCCAAAGTGCCTTCCATCTCCAACCCACCAGCAATAGCACATCCATTCTCTCTCAAGCTTCAGATGTCTCTGATTGCCTTTTTTGTCACTAGTCGAAGAACATTATCTATTTTCAAAGGCTCATATAATTAGGCTAGGCCCACCCTAACACTCTCCCTATCTTAAAGTCAACTGATCAGCAACCTCAGTTACATCTGCAAAATGCCTTTTGTCATGTAAAATAATGTAATCTCCAAAGTAACATCAGGAGGTCAACATCTAGAATTCTGTCTCCTACACCATGGCT
The DNA here is from genome assembly GCF_009762305.2 of Zalophus californianus. Lineage (NCBI taxonomy): Eukaryota > Metazoa > Chordata > Mammalia > Carnivora > Otariidae > Zalophus > Zalophus californianus. The sequence continues at coordinate 166,444,158 of NC_045598.1, read as the reverse complement.
TTGTATCTTCAGTACTTTCATGGAACCTCTCTTCCTTTCTCTGCCATACCCTCTCACTGGGCAGCATTTCTTCTTGATTTCTTATACTGTGGTCAGACATGAGACCTATCTTGTTTGTCTTATGATATTAAAGCTTGGTTAAAATTATATTGAAATAATTTAGTTGAGAACTTTCCAAACCCTCATGAGGAGGAATGAAAGTTCACAAAATATAGGATTTTTCTAGCGGCTTGTAACAAGTCTTAAGTTGAACCCATCATCTTTTAGGCACAAGAATTATGAAAAAAAAAAAACTGGTTAAGGAAGACACGATGGATTGAGACCCAAATGAAATTAAATATATGTATCAAAGTTTGACCGAGGATGGATAGAAAAAATACAAAAGTAGAAGATAACCTCTTAGTATCTGATGCTGAGATTTTTGCTGTCAATACTGATTGATCAATATCGAATGCTATAAAGAGGAGAAATGGAAAAGCCCAGATTTTAAAGGCTATTTCACTTCTACCTTCAGAGAATATTCCATTCTTATTCAGGGAGAAAATATTGCTACTGGCCTATCCACTTTCTTTGGGGATGGTCTTAATCCTGAAACATCAAGAGATTGCTGTGCACTTCAAACATACTTTGATTTAGAAAGAAACATTAGATTCCAATTAATAGCTCTTCTGATTAAGCATTTACATGAACACATGCTCATGTCTAAATCAGGAAAGACAAATGTACCTATAGTTTTTGTACAGGCAATGGTCACTGAAAGAACAATTATTCTGCCTTCACTTGAAAGACAGACTCTAAGTAGACAAAGGACAAACTTTGTCTGACAGAATTAACACCTCTCTGAGGAATTAGTTGCCCTGGTCAGCCCACAATTTCCCTTAATAAAAATGGAAACATTTCAAAGCAACTGCAAATACAAAATGTTCTGTTTCTATTTGATACTCTGTCTAGCCTCTCTACCATAAGCCTTATTGCTTTTTCCATCATTTATCCTTGGAGTAGCAAACAGATTTTACAAGTAGGAATCTCAAATGACCCTCAGACTTTGAATTTGTCTCAGGCACTTCCTGCCTCTCTGGGCTTTGCCGTTAGCAGAATGTTTTTAGCATAGATCCATTTTGCATACAGCATACTACTATTAAATATGGACTACAAGGCCTCCTTCTGAAACATTCAGGAAAATAATCTCAGACTGTAGTTTAATAATGTCTCAAACCGAGTATTTTCTATCTGATGTCTCTCTTACCAATATCTCTCCTACCAATGTCTCAGAATTTAAATCTGACCATAATAGCATCCGGGCCCAAGAAGGAAGGTATGGTACATATGAAGGACCATGAACCCTTAAGGATCTCAGCTGATCTGGATATTCCTTTGCTGAAACTGGCCCCATGCTCATTTAAAAACAAGACTATTGAAGGACTGCCACCCATAGACACTGCCTATGTCTCCCCTGCCACACATATTAGAGTGTTTCTTTTTCAAAGATTAAATGTTATTCTTGAATTTTCTGGCTAATTACCAAAGGCTCCTTGGATAATTCTTCAGTCAAATACTGTTAGAATACTGGTCATAGGACACTGCTGACATTGGATTCTTAACTTTTTTGAATTAGCTAGCCCAAAATGTGACCTGACAAAAATGGTCACAAATTATATCTTGCCCTGGACAGTTTGTATTCTGTAATATAAACACTCCCTTTTAAAATCCCCTTACTCATGAGCTTCCACATTGCCATGAAACTTTCTTTCTATTTGTACATGAAAGATCATGATAAGATTTTGTGTTCTATCTCATCAGAACAATAAAAATCACAGACCCATTGTTTACTGATCCTGTAGGAAAGGCCTATCCTCTTATTTAGGCACAACTGCAACAAACTCCAAGTTAACTGAGACTTCTGATAACTAAAACCTTAACATCTCCACATAACCTCTTACTCCATCACATCATTCGGACATTTTTCTTCGACTAGACTGAACTCCTACAAAATCCTTCTTCTCTTCCCTATACATATTCACATCCATTGCTGTAAGATTCTAAACCCTACAGATCATTTTCCCCTGTCAGTGGATAGTACACCTTGGGATATTCATGCACTCATGAGGAATATTTTTGGCTTCAAACTTCCCTGAAATCTCTTTTGACAATAGCTTCTATTTGAAATTTGAACATGGAGGTTTTTAATCTGGGTTTGGAAACACAGCCAACTCAATTTGCTTGAATCCAGCTTTCCGAGGGCCAAATCTTCAGTGGTTTGTCAGACTGTAGTTTTTATTGAGACCATCAGTTAACTACAGAGTTAACTGAGAGAGAGAGGAAATGTCTATATAGACATCAGATAATCCCTCCAAGTAGGTAATGATTTTGCTATACTTTAGAAGCAACACAGCCTCTTAATTGCAGCTGCTACCTCTATTAAATATCACAATTATGTAAAAACCCTACTAGCTGCTTCCTTCAAAGGCATTGGCTGTAATAAGTGGGAGGCACATATTATAAAGCAGACTCAATAAGCAAAAGGTGTTTCTTTAGATGATTATTATGCTATACAAGCTTCATGCTTTCCACAAAGTTCAAAAAATCAAGGCCCAAGACTATTGGCATTGAGTTTGGAGTCAACTCTAATCTCAAGCACTTGATTCTCCAGTACCACCCAGGAAAAGATCAGATTGCCTGTTTCAACCAGTTGGTCTTTGGTGGCAACAAGACTACTACTCAGTCTACCCTAAAATGTTTAGACAATGTCTCTCAATGTTACTTCCTTTCTGCTGTGGAAAGAAAAAAAAATTGAAAATCATCATAAATGAGCATCAGTGGGAAAATTTCAATAAGAGTAAAAAGAATGTTTTGGGGCAGTTCTCACCTTTCAAGCACACAGTCCCAGGAAAACTATACAGTTTGGACATGGACAGGAATTAAAACCTGTAGGCCTTCTGAATACCTAAAATGGGTTTATTCAGATACAATCTTCCTTATGTTGTTCAATTTCAGTATCAGTATACTTGTTTTCTGGTTGGCAAAACTGTTTTCCTGCCTAAAGCAACTGTTCTGACAATGGAAATATTGAGAAATATGTATTCATTTGTATATTGAGAAAGGAATCCAATTTTTTTTAAAACAATAATAAAGAAATTCTATGAAGCTCTGCCTTTAACCCAGAAATATCTCTGTCTCTATTATCTCAAGTCCTCAGAGAAAACAGAGTGAGTATATGACCCACTGAAGCTGAAACTTACAAGACTAAACAGGGAACTTCAGTTGCCTTGTCCCAGGCTCTCAAAACCTTCAGATCCACTCCAACAGAAACATCACAGATTACCACCATGTGAACTGACCATGCAACTGAGGATTTCACCCTCTGTCTTTCATTCTGCTGTTTCAAATATGGCTAAATATGGATAAATCAGTAGGCATTTAATACAGTATCCCCAACCATATCATCAGCATGTCCCAGTGGCTTCTCCCTAGGATAAATCACAGGAATCCCGGCATGACCTTTGGACCAGAGTCCTGGTTTATTGGCTATAACAGCAATGTAAGACCAATACTGAACCTCATTGAAAGACATTTACATGTACTATTAACCAAAGACAGTTCAATGGAACTCGAGGAAATCAATCTTTGCATTTAAGTTTTCCAGTTAAAAAGATACCATACAAGCATCTCCTGGGTTTCTATGCCAATAGGAGATCTAAAACTGAAAATATCTCAAGTTTCTCTAGAAGCTATCAACATCAGGTCAGCATTTTCTTAATTTCTTCTCCCTAGTATGGTTGGAGTTCCATATATTACTAAGTATATAGCCAATCTTACTAGTCATAGTATGTGCACTTCCACAATATCTACATGAGGCCTGACAACTAGATCAAAGCTTAGATCAAGCAGCAGACTGTTGATATTATAGCTCTGACTTAGACATTTGGATTAAGACGCCCAAAAGACAGAAATCACTAATTCTACACTCTTTTTTGTCTTTTTATTTTTTAACTTGGTTTTTAAGGACATGATTTTCCCACTATGTTGCCCTAAGAATTTTTATTGTTAAAATGAGATTTTAAAGTTTTTCTTCTAATCTTGATTCTCTGGGTAAATCAAAAGGATAAAGAAAATTTTTGTAAATATGTAGATTTCAAAGTTCCCTTTTCTACTGGCTCAGGATAGAGACAAGAACTATTCTCCTACTGAATACCAATACTAATGGAACCTTGGGTAAGAGATATTGTGCAAGACTTCCTGGTAATTATCAAGTCAATACTTGTTTTCTCTATTGTCAATTATTGGTTTTTCTCCAGAGACTTAAATACTTATAGCCACTCACTGACACATGATTGAAATGCAGCTGCAAAGACAAAAGTCACCAGAAAACATGATGACAGTTCTCAAAAAGTTCTAGACTGCCATCAGCAGCAGATCTGGAATTCTGAACAGACCTTGGTGCAACTGAGCGATGAGACTTAATCTCCCTATTAACCAGAAGAGATATCCACTGTGGCTGTCACATTCCCTTGGCCTCTGAAGCTGCTCCTTCCCACCCCTCTTGTACATGACCCTACCTCTTACAAATACTCTGCCTCAAATCTCTCAATAAAATCAAATTGCGGAAACAATTGCTCATATCAAAAGAAAAATTCTTCCTTTTCCTAACATCATTTTTTAAAGATTTTATTTATTTATTTGAGAGAGAGAGAGAAGGAGAGCACAGAGGGAGAAGCAGACTCCCTGCTGAGCAGGAGCCCCACGTGGGGCTCGATCCCAGGACCCTGAGATCATGACCTGAGCCAAAGGTTAAGTTGCTTAACCAACTGAGCCACCCAGGCACCCTTTCCTATAACTATTTTTGACCAACTATTCCTGATACCAGCTGAACCTTTGCTAAAGCTCTATAGAAGTTCCTGTTTTTTACCCAAGGCAGAAACTTCATCAGAGATCTCATACCACAGCAATCTGAATGAGGGCTTATGCTTAGTGGTGCTATTGAATTCCTTCCTTCCACATATTAGTAATTTAGAAGTTTATTCATAGTCTTATTACATGTTTATATAGTTTCCAGTTCCATTTATCCAATTATTTTCTTTATTATTACTAATAAAAGTTACATAATATCTTCTTTACACGAAATCTTCTTCTGTTTTCAATATTTTGCCAAAAAAAACACTTTTATCTATTTGCTTTATTAAACTTTTAAGCATGCCCATAATGTCTCTGATGATTTTCACTTTCTATATTTATTTATTTACTTCAAAAGTGGCTTTACTCTCCCTAGTAATACCCGGGTTTCATATGTTGCAAAGTATATAGCCCATCCTATTAGTCATGGTATGCACACTAAATCAACATGAGGTCATCCCAATAACTAGAAAACATGGATTTGGAAACAAGAAATTATGTGGAATAGGGCTTTCTCCATTCACCTCTTTCTAGATGAGAATTAACAATGCAAGTATCCTATTTTTGATCCATTATTATATACTGGACATGTTTAAGTTGGTGAAATAGACCTTTATGGGATCATTGTAGATTTAAAAAATAGAATGATGATATATGACCTTTTTTGAGGGTTTTTTAAAAGCAATGGAACCTGTTTTTAGAAAAATGCACATCAATACTTTTAGAGAGTACATACATTCTTTTTTTTTTCAAAGATTTTATTCATTTATTTGGGAGAGTGAGAGAGAGAGAGAGAGAGAGAGCACAAGAGGGGGGAGGGTCAGAGGGAGAAGCAGACTCCCCGCTGAGCAGGGAGCCTGAGCAGGGCTCGATTCCAGGACACTGGGATCATGACCTGAGCCCAAGGCAGCCGCTTAACCGACTGAGCCACCCAGATGCCAGAGAGTACGTAGATTCTTGAAGTCAGTCCCATATGCTTAAGTTATCTACAAAAATCTACACTTATTTGCCTAGAAGAACCCCCAAGTATTTACATCATATAATGTGCTTCTGTTTTGCAGTTGTCTTGTCAGCCTATTTTTTTTTTTTTTATCTTGGGTTGACAATAAATGAATAGTTTACGTAACTGACACCCAGGAAGTGCCCTATATGTGTCCACTTCAAATGACTCAATTAATATTGCAATGAATATTTATTGATTCTCCCCAGCATCATGGCACTATCACATAAAGGCTATTTGTTTTACTGTTCTCCTGTGCACATTTGGGCAGAGATTGATGAAAGACTTTAATTAATTTAAACAGAGACCTTCTTTTATATAAACCTTTCCTGTAAAAATAGAAGTATGCACATTTAGAAGTCTACATTAACAAACTAATTAAATCATATGGCAAGTTTGAGATAATCTGATGGATGATATTTCGAACTTTGCTTTGTAGATAAGGAAATATTTGAATAAGGGAAGAAATTCACACTAAGCTCCACTCACCTACCTTTGTCACTGAAAATATCATGTTGCTCTATTTTTTGACTATGTCAGTTATAAAAACTAGTCCAAGAAAATGAATCTAGACAAAGGAATAATCAAGAATGGCATGTTCATACCTATATTTCTGTTTATATGAAAAGTGTTGAGATTCCCAGTTTTTTAAAATTTATTTTTTATTAACATATAATGTATTATTTGTTTCAGGGGTACAGGTCTGTGGTTCATCAGTCTTACACAATTCACAACCCTCACCATAGTACATACCCTCCCCGATGTCCATCAGAGATTCCCAGTTTAAACCCAAACTATATATCTTTATAATTCCCACTTGTCTGATTCAACAGTGGCAAGGCCAGTGTCTAAATGAATAAGAGCCTGGACAGATATTTAGGAGAAAACCATCACATGGGTAGAGAAAATCTCACACATATCTTGGCTCAGCATGAATTTTGCATCAGTAATAATCAGTGCCAAAGAAGGAAGGCAAAAACAGGTATTATTTGGAGCATTGGAGATAGGACCTCTTACTGTGGACATTAGTAACCTCACGGTGTACAATTACAGCAGTCACTAGGGTGCAAAGGGCTTCTACTAGTAGAAGAACATTTTGCAGATACAATATGAAAGCAGTCTAGATCAGAAGAGGAAAACAGGACAGATGCTATATCAAAACAGAAAGAGGTGAGTGGGAGGATGGGTGAAATAGGTGATGGGGATTAAGGAGTGCACTTGTGCTGAGCACCGGGTATTGTATGAGAGTATTGGATCACTATATTGTACACCTGAAACTAATATTACACTGTATGTTAACTAACTGGAATTTAAATAAACACTTAAAAAGAACCAAAAGAATATGTGTTGTATTCACATATGGTATACCTGTAAGTCATCCTGGCTTAAGTACATCAGACATTTTTTTTTTTTTTTTTGAGAAGGAGGTGGATGGAATTTTATTAGTTGTGGTGAACATGAGATGTAAAGATATATAGTTTATTGCATAAATATATATAGCAACAATAAATGGTGTAAAAGTTCTAATCTAATGTTACATAATCAGTTAATAAATATATACTAACTACTTACATGTCACACACATGTAAGTATGTATTATGGAATGATTCTTGCCATTCAGAGAGTTGGAATATAGTTGGAAAAATAATTATAAATTTACCTAATGAATACATTTACATTCATACAATGTACTACTCCTAAAAAGTAAGGAACATGTGAAAAAATAACTTTTTTCATAAGAAGAGTACAAAGCAATGAATGGTATATTTGATACACGAAGTCATGCCAATATAGTGGGAGATAATTTTGGTAGCGTGTTGAAGCAAAAAGAAATAATTTCATATTGAGATCTTGACACTTATCAATTGTACAAATTTTGACAAATGGCAAATCCTATGACTTTTATCAGTATAGTAATTTTACATAGGGTTATTGTGGAATTAAATACAACTAAAATGTGGGAGGAAATATATTACTTTTATTTGCTTTGTAACAAGGTAAGTCTTGGTACCTAATAAATATACGGAATATCTAGATGTACTACTTATCCTCTGTGATAACAAATGAATAATGGCGTGAAATGGTGCAATCCTTTGGATACATAAAGTCATTTATTCCATAGTCATTCATTCAGCATATATTTACTTTGCACATATTAGGCAGTGTGCAAGATGTAGGTTAAGAAGTGTTTTCTCTTAGTTTGTTTTTATTTTTAAAAATGGGTAGGATTCTATTCTCTTGGAGATTGTAGTCTAAGGATAGAGGCAGGCATTATATAAATGCAAAAATTACATCTTTAATTTAACACTATGATGATGATTCTGCATCCAACTGTAAAATAATAATGGGCACCTGACTTGTCCTCCTATTTTAAACAGCTAAAACATGTTTTAACATATTGGAAAGACACCACAGGAATTTAATTACTGAGAGAAGAGAAATAAACAAAGTAAGTCTTAATTTTGCCCCAATTTATAGCCTAGGGCAGTGTCAAGAATATAGGGCAGAAGGAAACCAAGCAGATCCAGCATTCTCTTCAAGATGCTCCCTAACATGAGGAGACAAAGATCAAAGGTGAGGTGCTAAGTGTCTGGTAAAGATTTTCTCTTTAATGAATGGCTGATTTATGGGTTTTCTGTTTAGGAGAACAGAAAACTCTGCCATGTTTTATAAATAAAGTTGAATCCATACAGGCACAAAACAGGAGATAGAGCTAAAAAGTGAGAGTTGGTAACCTTCAATTTTTTTGCACAGCATATGTTTTGGAGTTGTTTTAATTTTCTAGTTATTTTCCTCTGAAGATGTTCCAGTTTGTGATATTGCATTTAAAACTTGGAATTTTAGCATAAAACAATGATTTAGCTCTGTTTAATTGGGATAGGACATAGTAGTTCTTAGCAATATGTTTTTATGATTTTAAAGGTTAAATACTCTTGAATTCAATTGCAGAATCTACCATGATTCACTCCAAGTAGCTCTTTCTTTTAAATGTTTCTAAATTGATAACAAATAATATAATGGAATCTTAAAAAATAATTTACAAAGAATTACACAATATTAGTATTATACAGTTTGATACTAATTCAATTCAACTGACAGAGACATATAAAAATAAATAGGACAGACTAATTCTTGCTTTCAGTGCATTCTAGTAGGGTAACAATGAGTCATAAATGAATAATTAATCGGATAATACCAGATAATTCTCAATAATTTATATTATAAAGAAAAAAGAATATATTATAAAATGGGAAATAGCTGAGGACCAATACTTTAAAGTTGTAGTATACTATGCATACAGTGTACAAATTGCAACCAGACTCAGATCACAATACTACCAGCACCCCAGAAGCTGTTTTGTCATTTTTGTCATTTTTGCAATAAATAGTTATATAAGAAATATTTTACTGTTTTTTATTTTAAATAAAAGGATTCACATAGAATGCACTTCTTTGCATCAATTATTTTTGTTCAACATTTTTTGAGAATGCATTGATATTTTGCATGTAAATATACATCTCCCATTCTAATTGTATAATATCCCAGAGTGTAAACATACCAATGGTTAATTCAATTATAGATAAACATTTGGGCTATTTTCAGCCTTTGGCTATAATAAATAATATAGCTATGAATATCATGTGTTTTTTAAAGATTTTATTTATTTATTTGAGAGAGAGAGAATGAGAGATAGAGAGCACGAGAGGGAAGAGGGTCAGAGGGAGAAGCAGACTCCCCGCTGAGCAGGGAGCCCGATGTGGGACTCGATCCCGGGACTCCAGGATCATGACCTGAGCTGAAGGCAGTCGCTTAACAAACTGAGCCACCTAGGTGCCCTATGAATATCATGTTTAATGAAATTTGGTGATGGGGCCCAATTTTAAATAGGGCCCTTTTCTGAGGAGGTATCATTGCAACAAAATTTATATGATATACCTATTACTGCTGTTGCATAAAAAATTATCTCAAAATGTAATAGCTTAACCAATTTTTATGCAAATGAATTTTGTGGAAAATTCAGACATGGCACAATGGGATGATTTGATCTCTGTTTCATATCTCTGAGTTCAACTTGACAGGCTCAAAGGTTGGAAATGGCTGCATGGCTTAAGAGTTGCTGTGGTATAAAGATGCACTCACATTTATGGTACCTGGGCTAGGATGACTTGAAGACCTTCAGTGCTGATTACAGTATAAATAAGTGGACTCTCCATGTGTCTTGGCTTCCTTGAAGCAATGCATTTTCACAATAATTGGACTTCTTACATGACAGCTCAAGATCTAAGCATGAGTGCTCCAGCCAAAAAGACCTCAGTTGTCACACAGCATAACTTCTGGTACGCTCATTGGTCAAACCAGCCTCTTGATTCAGGAGGCCAAGGCATAGATCTATCTACAGAAGTAATGCCAAAAAAAGGGGGGGGGGGTATATTTTAAAACCTCCTAAAGTCAGCCAGCCATGAGAATCTTGTTAATTAACGCAGAGGTAGAAATATGTCTAAAATCTCTAAGTGGGAAATAAGTTTTAACTGTTTGAGAAGGAGGAAAAAAGTCAGACTGCCTGAGTATAGTGAAAAATAAGATGTAATAGGCAGAGGTCATATTTTTTTCTTTTTTGGATATTTTCAGCCATTATGTAGGCCATAAAGTATTTGGATCCTATTTTATTTCCAGCTATTGGAAAATATATAGGGTAGAGGCATTATCTTATTTACATTTTAAAAATATAATCTTTTTTGGCAGCCACAGAAATAATCATTTTTAGGGACACAAGAGACTAAAAAGCTTTTTAAATAACACAAATACATGAGGATATTGGCTAGACAGTGGCAATAAACATGTAAATGTGGAAAACTGGAGAGATGAATTTGATAATTTTTTTTTGCTAACTCTTGATCATTCAACATTCAACTATACATCATCATTTTCCTTGAAATCTACTCTGATCTTTTTCGACCGACCTACCCCAAACCAGGATAATTTAAGTATTCCTGTGCTGACTTAGGAATTCATACATACATCTGTATTTATTCACAATATTGTGTTAAAATTAACTATGTGTGTCTTTCCACAATAAAGGTTATGATCACCAAGACCAGGAATTTGGTCCTACCTGAATTTGTATCCCTGGGGTCAAGAATTTAGTAACTGTAAGAAAAAAATCTATATTCTTTTAAAATGTTTAAGTAGTTTAGTTAATAATAGATGCAACTGATATTTTAATGTATAATTAATATATATCATAAATAAAGCCCTTGAATATTTAATTTATACTCTATTATAGATATTATCTTTATACTATCGATAAATACACTATTTTTCATTAAATAATCAACTAATCAGGAATGCATTTCTTTACATAATTTTTAACTATTTCTAAAATTTTTACCAACATTCTTTTTGCAGTTTTAGCTTGTTCCTGTGCAGTTGAGCATGTCATAGAGTGATTTCAGAACCCACAGAGAAGAAACAATTATTTAAAGTGATTAATGCCAATCAGAAACAATTATTTTATAACTCTTTGGAACATTGATATTGTGTGTTTTCAATAGATGAAATTACATCTCTGCATGATGGGGTATTTAATATTACCTGAAATTTAGACATGAGAAACTGTCTAAAGTAAAAAAAAAAAAATGACTTTTATTTTATAATGACATGGTTTAGGCCAGCGAACATATGCAACTAATCGGCAACCCTGAAAAGGACTTTAACACCAATCAAAAAGGAAAGACAACTATGAAGTATGCTATTTTGTGATGTAAAACAACTAAGTTTTAGAGAAAACAGAATGTTCCATTTTTTCTTTCAGTTTATTTAGTCCTAGTACTGCCTTTGAGCCAAAATAATGGATCCAAGGAACTCTCAAAGTCATCCCAAGCCTCATTCACCAGAAAATAGTACAACAGTTTCCCAAGGAACTACTGCAAGTGTAAAGTGCCAATTTGAAAACAAACAAAATAAAATGTTGAATTGAGAGGACTGCTGGACTTTGTATAAGAAAACTGAGTTGAATGTATTTTAGTGAGAAGCCTTTTTAAGTATTCACTTGCTTATTTATTTTCTCATAAATTTGTTGAAAATCTTCCATGTGCTATATACTGGGCCATAAAAGTGAATAAGATCTAGATCTTTCTACCTTAAACCCATGTGCTGTAACTGTAACAGCTAAAGAAAAGATGACAACATGTATCTGAGTTCTTTGACATTTCTCCCCTCTAACCATTACCTAGGAGTTTTATCTCACTCAATTTCTGCGCACAAATCTAGGATGCAGGCTAACATTAGATAGGGAAGATTCACTAGTGATCCACAAAACAAGACAAGCCTACATTTGATCACACTGTCTTCATTCCTCTACTCAAGAGTCTATACTCTCAACCTTGTTGTAGAATACCTGGTTCCAGATCCCTATTACCATGTCTGGGACTCTGCAACCCATTGTTATACCACTGCTTCTAAGCCATCTTTGTATGAATATATACTTGGTGCATATTCATGAACTTGGCCCTACATTAGACCTGATTTCATTAACAGATTTTCTATATCTCTAGATTTCCTTATGCCTCAATCTGACTTGAGTAATCCTTTAGCAAATGGACATATGTTTGAAGTCTGTCCACTCACCACAAACAGAATTCTTCCCAGGGCTTTTGCACGAACAGAATGAATGTGACAATGAAACAGAAAACAAGACAGCCTCAAAACCCAGAGGCTTAGAGCAATGTAGCGGAATATTCTAGATAGCAGGCTAGCTCTAGATAATATAGATGGTGAAATAAGTGACCACCTCCAATATGCTGGTTATTCTTATTTAAGGGCTTTTCCTGTGCAGTACTGAGAACATACTAATATATTATTTGTAATTTGCTGATGATATCAACCATTTGTTCATTACATTGCTCAAGTGGAGCAGATACTCCCTGAGGTCATGAAGGGAAGGGCACAAGGATTAAGAAGTTATGGGAGCTGCTCTTCAGGGTCATTTGAGAGATTAGAAACATAAATAAACGGGCAAATAAGGTATAAATTGAGGCAGAATATTCAAGATCTTTGCAAATGTATTTGAAGTCACAGAGGAAATTTTTAAAGGAGACTGGAGTAGCATTGTAGGGGTGACAACTGAGCTGAAGACTAATATGCTGGATGGATAGAAAGATAAAGGACAGTCCAGTAACCTTAATCAGAAAGTTCAAAAGCATAAATACATGAACAATCATGAAAGGGTTATATTTTAGAACGGTTAGAGATATGAGAGGTTTATAGGGAAAATAGGGGTTGAACATAAAACTCTAGAGAACACTAATTTAAGGTTTAAGAAGACAAGAGAAAAGAAAAGCGTTTTGAGAATAAGAGGTGAGATAGAGGAGAGTGATACAGACATGCAAGGAGAAAATAAGGATATATATTTTAGGCAGAGGAGCTATTTAAAAACTTTTTTCACTTCCTTCTCTGAGAAGAGAAGGAAAACTAAACTAAACTGAACTAAATTAAAGGGAACTGAACTAAGTTAATGGTAGGCAAGAAGACAAACCAGAATAATTACAGTCAGATGTTTATCAAAAGAAGCCTCTCGCCTAAAGAGCAAGGCAATGGATGATGTTTGTGCCTCCAGTTCTTCCACGGAGCATTGCCCAATTCCTTTGTGCAAATGGACTGTCAACTAACAGACTCCACCCCTTGAACCTTATACTCATGCTGTAACTGCCACTTTTTCTACACTCATTTACTTCATAGGTATCTTGAAGACCATCTTCCAGGTAAAGCATTTATCTGAATACCTGTTACCTAGTAAGTGTAGAACAGTAACTAATCCTTGCTCTATATATCACAATAAAGGACATAATAATTCCCTTGCTGTTTACTATCATTATTATTGTTATTATTATTATTATTATTGTTTTGAGTTTTCTGTTCCCATAAGAGATTATCAATTCTTTTAAGCATTCTGAGTTCCGTTTTTGGAACCATCTTCTATACACTGGAGTGCATTAATATAAACTGGTTGTCCAGAAAGCATAGTCACCATAATCACAGCAGTCCCAATACCTCACAACTTGTTAAAAATGAAAATTCAAGAACCCCACTACACACTTGGTGAATCAGAACCTCTAGCAGTAAAGCCTAGCAATCTGTGTCTCAAGAAGCCTTGATGGAGTCTAAAATTTGAGTAAAGTGATCCACCTCTCCTGGAATGCTTTAAGTAGAATCATTCACCAATCAGGATATCAGAAGGAGAACACTGACTCAGACCAGAGCAGCAGATGTACTTTGGGTAGAAACAGTGCAGACTTTGGAGTCATAATTCAAGTCCCAACTTGTTCGATATTAGATCCATTACCTTGGCATTTTCTCCACTTCTCTTTTGGGATGTCCTACCCATCTTTCAATGATACCGAACTTATTGAGACAATAAATGTAGAATTTCTGGCACATAATGGCTATTCAATAAATGCTATTTTCTTCCGTATCAGAATCAGTTTTATTGAATTATAATGTTATACACTCAGCTTTTATTAAGGGTTGTACAAGAAACAGCCCTATGGGAACCTGTTTCAACTCTATTTTACAACTGTGGCTGAGGATTGTCCATTACCTCATTCAAGTTCCCCTATATAAATTTTTTATATGAGTGATGTCTTTAAATGTTTGGATATGGAAAAAAAATAGAAAGCTAACAAAAAAAACTTTATCTAGAATGTGTGCTATAATGTTTCTTCAAAATAGAATTCACAAGTATATAAAATATTATAGATTTCATATAGCTAAATTAGATCAAATTGAATAGAAAAATAAAATTAAAATGTGATGCAACTATGGGGTACCTGGGTGGCCTAGTTGGTTAAGTGTCAGACTCTTGGTTTCAGCTCAGATCCTGATCTCAGGGTCGTGAGATAGAGCTCCGTGTGGGGCTCTGAGCTTAGCACAGGGTTAGCTCTTCCTCTCCCTGCCCCTCCTGCTTGTGTTCTCTCTCTCAAATAAATAAATAAAACTTTAAAAAAATCCAAAAATGATGCAACTATGGGTAGAATTCTCAATTTAAAATAATCTTTGCATATAGACAATCTTACCTATATAAAGCACTAATAATTTAACAATAAAATTATTATTTTTGTTGTAAATTCTACAAAATTTTATTCACCAGGCAAAGAAGTACCGAATATCTTACTAAAGGAGAGAAAAACAGAGAAAGGGCATATACATATTAAGCATAATTTCCTAAGCATAAATTATGAGAGACCTTAAAAAAGCACATTAAAATAATAAATCTGACATTTTCATTTTAAGATGAAGAGACTTAGGCCCAAAAGACTTAATCACCTGATTGAAGTCAGTTATTTGGTGTCAGAACATTAGCCTGGAAATGAAACTCCCTGGTTTTTGTTCAACAACACAGAAGTTTTCTTTGTTAGAATGAAACCTAAAATAGAAATCCCAAAGTTGTATTGGTTATTTTATGATAAATGAAAATTTCAAAAAGCCAAATCATCAATTTTATAAATTCTCTGCTTAAAAAAAAATAAAGCATAAGAGTGATTTACAGCAAGTTGGAATCCCACAACTATGCCTTCTTCTTCCATGGCAGTTGAACGTTGATTTGGGGAACAGGAGCCTCTTGTTTTTCCTTTCCTTTCTTTCCTTTTGTTTTTTAAGATTTTATTTATTTATTTGACAGAGAGACACAGGGACAGAGGGAACACAAGCAGGGGGAGAGGGAGAGGGAGAAGCAATCTTTGCCTGAGCAGGGAGCCCGATGCTGGGCTCGATCCCAGGACCCTGAGATCATGAACTGAGCTGAAGGCAGATGCTTAATGACTGAGCCACCCAGGCACCCCTTCCTTTCCTTTCTTTTCATTCTTTTTCCCTCAGCTTTGTTGAGGTATGATTCACAAATAAAAATTATATATATTTACATAGTACAACATGATTTTTAAGGTGTACAATATTATGATTTAACATATGCATGCATTTTGAAATGACTACTGTAATCAAGTTAACATATCCATCACCTCATGTAGTTATAATTTGTGTGTATGTAGTGAAAACACTGAAGATCAACTCTTTTAGCAAATTTTAGGGATACAATATAGTATTATTAACTATAATGGCCATGCTATACTTTAGATCCCCAAAACCTGTTCGTCTTATAACTGAAAGTGTGTCCTTGCAGCCATCATGTCCTCATTGCCACCACCCACTAACCACGTGAACAACTATGGTTTGATGAGTTTTACTTTTTTAGATTCCACATATAAGTACGATCATACAGTATTTGTCTTTTATACAATGGAATATTATGCAGCCATAAGAATGAAATCTTGCCATTTGCAACAACATGGATGAAACTGGGAGGCATTATGCTAAGCGAAAATGAGCCTATTTCTCCAGCTGGCCAGGATCTATATATTACTCATCAGGACACTGACATGATGTCATTTCTGCTTCTCCCCACCTCCTCTGTCCCTACTTACATGTTCTTTAGAATGTCTCTTCCTTTAAACCTGTAGTTTTTCATAATGCCAGACAATAGTTTTATATAAACAGTTTCTCCTTTAATCCTTATAATAAGTTATCTATTTTGGAAGAAATCAAAGCTCTCTATGTTCTATTTTAGTAACATGCCACACACACACACACACACACACACACACACACACACACACACTTTGTCTATGACACCTCCTTGAACCACAGTTTCTGTTTCAATCCAGTTATGATCCTAATTCTGTGCTCCTGTGAAATAGAATGTCAAGCCAAAATAGTAAGTTCTGACCTATACTCATTCATAACTTCTTTTATTCAGACATAAAATCCAGGTTTTCTCAGTTGTAGGCTAATATATATGTCAATACCATACTTACTATTTAATATTTAGGAGATCATGTTTTTCTTTTCTTTTTTTTTAATACAGCTCATCCTCTGTTCCACTTATTTATTTCTTTAAACATTTTTTTATTTATTTGACAGAGAGAGACACAGCGAGAGAGGGAACACAAGCAGGGGGAGTGGGAGAGGGAGAAGCAGGCTTCCCACACAGCAGGGAGCCCGATGCGGGGCTCTTTCCCAGGACCCTGGGATCATGACCTGAGCTGAAGGCAGATGCTTAATAACTGAGCCACCCAGGAGCCCCAAGATCATCTTTTTCTAAACAGAGTAGTTAATCATTACACAGTGCTATGTGTCATTGATCAGATGATGGCAGTTTTATCTGAAACTTGCTTCTTTATGAATTCTCCAAAGCATTTTCTAGGCCATGCCTTTTTAATCATTACATGTTTATATTATTTTATTTTATATAACAAAGAACACATGCCATCTGCCTGGAAATCAATAAAACAAAAATGAAATTAATAAAAATGGAAAAAAACACCCAAAATATTGCTAATTTATTCATCATTTATGAATACTTATTGAGCACCTAAAAATACTTATTGAGCACTTGTAAAAAGTATTTTTCAAGATGCCATGTGTAACAACTTAAAAGAGTAGTGCCATCTGACTTTATTGAATTCATAATGAATAAGAGAAGTGACAAGTAAACATATATCTATAATAAATAACAGTAAAAAAATACATACATGGTAAAAATGTTATTTTCTAAATAATTGTTTGCTTAGAAAAATAACTTTATAAAATAATTCAGGTAAAAAATGACACATGTATCCATGATATAGATGTATGGGTATCTGAGGTAAGAAGGGAGATGGCAGAATTACCTGGACTGAGAAAATGAGACAGTGAGAGAAATTTGACTTTGATCCTGAGAAGGAAAGGGCATTAGGTATGTGAAAAAAAGGCAACAGAGATTACAAGTCAGACAACTATGCTGAGTGAGGGGAGAAGTGGTAGAAATTCCTTGATGGAATGGTAGAAAGGCAGAGTAGAAATTTCTGTAAACAATTTGAAATATTCACTTTCCTGAGATGTAAACTCAAAACTGCTGAAAAAGATATCAGAAGGTTAGTGGACACTTGTGGAATAAGGGGTTTCCCTTCATTTTTGCCTGGACAGGGATGGCTATCATGGAGCAGTAGCCCAGAGCTGAACACAAAAAGTATGTTCTCCATAAATCTTGAGAATAGCCTTGCATTTGCAAATAGAGAAATTGAGGCAATAATAAGTCTACCTCGATGCAAAAGAGCCAAAAGTGCCTGGCTGACATCTGCATTACTTTCCAGGAAATTAAATGAAAGCTCTAATGAAGATAAGTCATTCACAGGATACTGTGAGGCCATATAGAAAAGACAGATTAAGTCAGGACTGAGTCAAAGGGTAGGGATAGGTTGAGGGTGTCGGAAGCCCATCCCTGAATTAAACAGATGCTACAGATAGATGACTGAAATTATATAGCTGGGGAATATAGAGAAGGACTTCCTGCCTCAAGGGATAATTTAACTTAATTTCACATATATATTCAGTGTCTAAGCTATTTATAGCTGTCCATAATTAAATTAATACCATGAGAAGTTTTACCTTACAGTTATTTTTCTTTCTTTATTTTTTTAAGATAGTTACCTGGAAGCCAGTTCCTATGCCAAGGTTATGAAACATTTATGGTTCCTAATTTATTTTCATAATCTACTTTCCCTCCAGTGTTATACACATAGGAACCAGTAGTAACAGTATATGGGGTACCTGCTTGACTCATCCCTGCCCACAGTGAGAATTAGAATCCATTTTTCTAAAGAAGCATAAAATTATACTATGTGTTAATTTGTACTTTATTTGATGACTATAAAGATTAACCATTCACCTTTTCTTTGTTAGTTTCATTTTGTTTTTTTTCTTTGCAAACTGCCTATTTATCTTCTTTGCCTAGTTATCTACTAGGCACTTATGTTCTTTAAATATCTATATATGTTTTTATCATATACAGATAACTATTAATAAGTTGTATATAATAAAATGCAATGCTGTATCTGAAACAAAATACTGCATAATAGAATGCAATGCTTTCTTTATCTGAAATGAAATATCATAGAATATAATTTATTTCTAGGCTTAGTATTCTATTCTATAATTCATATATTTGTAATTTGGATTATTAAAACTAAGCTTATAATGATGGTATAAATTCTTTTAAATGACAAGTATGTTTACAGAACATAATGGGGCTACTTTATTGGCCCAGCGAGCAGCCAAAAAGCAAAGTCATTTTCTTTTATTTTATTTAAGACTATTTTATATTTTGTTGTTTTTAGAAGTACCTCAATCCAAACACTTAATATGTGTTTGGAGAATCACCAGGTTCTGGCATTTTGGGATAATTCAGTATAATCACTAGAATTTTTTAAATGAAGTGAATAAAAAATACAAAAAGAAAAAAACATGGCCAATTAATATATAAAGTTTAATTAAGCGTTCATAGTGATCAGGGAAATGCAGATTGAGGTTACAATGAGATAATATTTTACATTTAATCAGTTAGTAGAAAATTCAGGATCAATATACCAAATATATCAAATATTTCAGAGGCCAATGGCTGACTGAATCTCTTACAGATTGCTACTTTGGGGTAAAAATTGGTATAACCTTTGGAAAACAATTTGAGAAATATTGAACATTGCCTACCATACATCCTAGCACATAACTCCTTGCACATATATATCGGGGAGCATATATGATAACATTTGTTTTTGAGAGAGAGAGAGTATGTGCACTCATGCATATGTGTTGGGGGCGGGGGGAGGCACAGGGAGAGAGATGGAGAGAGAAAATCTTAAGGAGGCTTCATGCCCACACCGAGCATGGAGCCTGATGCAGGGCTCAATTTCACAACCTGGGATCGTGACCTGAGCTGAAATCAAGAGTTGGATGCTTAACCAACGGGTGTTGAGCCATCCAGGCACCCCTAACATTCTTATCACTTCTTGTGCAATAGTAAAAAAAAAATTAATCCAGAAAAAATACAAGTTAAGTGCCCACTGGCAGGAGATTTGATTACCAAATCATCATACGTACATAATAAATTATTACACAGTCATGAAAATCAGTGATATTAAACTGCACACAATAGCACCAATCAAAATTTGTAGCACAATACACAAAGTAAGAAAATAATAAAGGCAAAAATTAGAATGTTTACAATGAGAGAGATGCATGGAGATGGTAAAAGTGAGCACACAAGTATGTACAAATTATTAGTTATGCTCTGGTTTGGGGTATATAAGTATTCATTCTACTGTTAGAGAATAAAGTAAAGTAAAACAATAAGAATAAAATAAAATAAAATAATATCATTCATGGAAAATGAAGATACACTTCAGGAAGAAAGGATTTTAATTAAACCAATTCTGTGCACCTGTAGTCCTTAAAAAGAAACTTTAAAAACTATCATGCAGGTTTTGTAAATTAGATTTTGGATGAATTTTTTTTAGCAATTTATTTTGTAACAATATGTCTTGATTTATACAGTGCACTGATGGATACCTGCTATAATGATTGGGGAAAGATTGGTTACTTCAATTAAACTATTACCCTATTGAAATGGAATCTTAGTTCCATCTGAAGTCCTCTTTGGCAAAAGTGCATTAGAAAGGTAAAATACTCACTGAACCATATGAATTTTACATCGGTGTTGGGAATCACCAACCTTAAAAGAGTAAACTGAGAAAACTGCTTCAAAATCTAATTATCATTTGCTAAGTTTCAGGGATAAAGTCTGAGATTTTATTTAGAGCTATATGGGATCAAGTGGAAACAAAGACTAATACAATTTTCTAAACCTGCCACATGGGTAAATATTTTTTTACTAAACCTTGATTCATTAATATAAATATTTACAGTTGTCCTCTTGACTCAGTTTTTAAGACAAGTCAGGAGAATTTTTATGTTGAGATGGAGGCGCACAGGTGATATTTATCATGTCCCACCCTGTATCTCTTCCATATAATGAATTTATAAAATAGCCCTGGGGAAAGGCATTCATAAAAGTGATGCCAGGAAGATATTGCCCCTTTTTTATTTTACCCTGGAGTCAGGTCAGATGAGTATAAATTATTCTGGTTGTAAAGTTTGGCTAATAATATATTTGCAGAGAGTATGTTAAATGAGACTAAGAAATGGTCTAATAGAGCATAGTCAATACTTTGGAGTCAGATTGACCTTGGTCAAAATGCAGGCATTCTCTTTTATTGGCTGTATACCTTTAGAAGTATTACTTAATCACTTTAAGTCTGTCTGTATTTCTGTCAGATGGTATATTAATCATATCCACCATTTATGATTACTGAAAGATCAATATATGTACACTAAAGCATTTACATGAATAGGCAAGAGAAAACAATTAATAAATGTTTTCTACCAAAACCAACTGACTATATCTTTCATTGAGTTTGTGTGGGAGAAACATTATTCTCTTTATTATGTATACCATAGAAAGCATTAGTCTGTCTTATCACTGCTGATAGTTAAATCTAAGCAAGATTTTCCAATAACTTCAAGATATTAACTTTTCAGTTTTTAAAAGTCTAGTAAAATCTAATATCTATCTCTTACCTATTTTTTTAAAATATTTTATTTATTTATTTGAGGGAGAGAATGAGAGAGAGAGAGAGTGTACATGAGACGGGGGAGGGTCAGAGGGAGAAGCAGACTCCCCACTTGAGCGGGGAGCCCGATGCGGGACTCAATCCTCAGACTCCAGGATCATGACCTGAGCCGAAGGCAGTCGCTTAACCAACTGAGCCACCCAGACACCCCTATCTCTTACCTATTTTAAATACTTTCTTCCTTCAAGTTCAGGCCTAACTCAGGCTCCAAAGGCTATAAGGGATAGACAAAAAAATGGGTGTGCTTTTATTCATTATTTTTTTTTGTCTTGGCCATTTACCCCCATTCCCTGAGCTTTCAAGGAATGAACAGGTTTGCAAGAGGGGAAAGAGGAAAAAATTTCCTCGTGTTACAACATATCAGTGGTTCTTTCTTGGCAGTCACCCTCATGTATGGTAGCTATCTTAATGCAGTCTTTTTCGTCACCCAAAAAGCTTCTGTGTATTATTATGGAACTTAGTCTCTTTCTTGGTCATGCAGTTGATTATTTTCATTGCTAACTACTTACTCCTTCCCTCTCCCCCCCAGCTATTTGGCCAACCACTCCACATAAACTTTCTTTTTACTGTCACTTCCACCTCTTTTATATCCTAGGATGAAAGCCCTTTTCAAAATAATTTGAGGGCGCCTGGGTGGCTCAGACGTTAAGCGTCTGCCTTCGGCTCAGGTCATGATCCCAGGGTCCTGGGATCGAGTCCCACATCAGGCTCCCTGCTCAGCAGGAAGCCTGCTTCTCCCTCTCCCACTCCCCCTGCTTGTGTTCCTGCTCTCGCTGTCTCTCTCTGTCCAATAAATAAATAAAATCTTAAAAAAAAAATAAAAACAAAATAATTTGATTGCGTATTCATTCTTGGCATCCATCTGCAACCAATAGGAAGTAGAAATCTTTGTCATGCCATTAGTGATGGCTGTACTTCCATTCTTGCCTTTACTCTTCTTTCTGAAATCAGGGATAGGTCTAGCCAGCCCTGGTCTTCAGACTTTTTGAAATATGAGTAAGAACCAGTTCATATGACACACCCAAGTCCAAGGAAACCAATGTCAATCTGCCTTAAATTTCTCTAAAGCCCACCTTAGTTATTTTGGAACATGGGTGAATGTGGCCATTTCTTTCCCCACAGAGCTATGCACTAATGTGGACTATATACTGTCAATTCTCCGTATGAAATCCCCACTTCTGTCATCTCTTGATTAGTCTCCTTGACTTTTCTTATAAACTCTAGAAGAAGGATGAACTAAGAGTCACACAGTAGGTTTCATAATTTCTTGGACTGTCTTACGCAAATGTTCTTGAACCTATTATTTTTGGCCAAAGTCCAGATAAATAAGTCACATTTACTATCCCATTGGATCCTGCTTCAAGGGAAATTAAATGACTTTTTAAAATAACATTACCAATAAGTAGCAGAAACACAACCGGACCCCAGGTCATTCAACAGGATAATATATAGATATATGTAATATCTATATATAATATAGATAAATATCTATATATACCTCTATATAAATCTATAGATCTAGCTATATATCTCTATTCACATGAAAGCTTAACTATACAACAATCCCCGCGGAGAAATATGCAATGACAAGAATTCATACAATTCCTCTGTGCTTCTCTTAGTTGCAAGACTTCTTAATAATTGGATTTATAATTTTATATTATAAAAATCAAATTTCCACTGAAATATGCATTTATGGTTCACCTTTCCAAATATGTTAAGTCATATATATGAAATCTTTTCTACTTCTGTATTTGACAGTAAAAAATAATAAAAGAAACACTTTAATGAATTTTCTTTTTATTCAGTAAAAGTAAACACAAATAAAAGTGAGACTGAGTTGCCTTTTCTTCAGGTTGCTGCAGCATTAAGTATGGGTACTCGAAAAGAAATAAGAAAACCACAGTAAATCCTATGATAGATAAGACTGACTTATTTTTAGATGATACATTTCTTCCCTAAGGGAATGATCTCATATGCTCTACGTCTAGATTTTAACTTGTTAAGTTAACTTTAGACTTTCCTACCTCCTAAAGACAGTTTGAACACTAGCATATTGTCCCAAGTACCTAGTTATTCCCAGTCTATTTAGTGTGATTTAGTTAGAAAACATATGTAGTGAAACAACAATGATGATTGGAAAATAAAACACATTGTCATGCTTTATACACATTCTATCTAGTATACTATCATAATACTCTTATGACCATATAATCATATGATCATATGATCACATACTAACATACAATAAAAGTAAAAGTTTTAGTAAACATGTACTCTACATGTTGATTTCTTTGACTAGATGTTTACTTGAGTTTCCCAGATTAACTGAAAATAGAACAACCAACTCAAATGCACACCAGATTTATTTAGTAACTTCCTATGCATGTAATCTTACTTTATCTGTAGGGTACCATAATGTATATATCACTTAATCACTATTCTATGACAACAGAAGAAACTCATTATATTTTATTGTTTTATTTGATTCTATTTTTATATTACATATTAGTATCTCTAATTGGGTAAGTTTAATTTATCTCTTTAGATATTGATTGCCAAATTTTATCATCATATTTTGACTCTTGCATCAGCCAACTGATGGATAAAATTATGCTATACAGGTGGGTTGTCTTGGTTGTCAGAGAGCCAACACCTGTCCTGGGAAAACTTGTGACTTCTATTTGTTGATCATGCAACTGGTGATTCTCACAAGTCACTTCTATCTCCTCATCATTTGCATATGCACAAATCCATTTCTAAAATTCATAAAAATCAATATTGGAATAAAGTGAATCTTCTATTTTTCCTCAATTTTGATTATTGTCCAAAATGGCATTTTTACTTAAAAATTAATCCTAGCGGTGCCTCGGTCATTCAAGTGGTTATGCGTCTGCCTTGGGCTTGGGTCATGATCCTAGGGTCCTAGGATCAAGCCCCACTTCTGGCTCCCTGTTCAGCCCTCTCCCTCTGCCACTCCCACCCCCATTCTCTCTCTCTCTTTCAAATAAATAATGTCTCTGAAAAAATCCTAAAATGTATAAAAATCTCATCTTCTGTATATTTTGAATAAAAAAATTACAACAACAACAAAAAGAAACCCAACAAAATCAGCTCCCTGATGTGTTTTAGTAAGAATACTTCAGATAGATTGCAGAAGGGCATATTATACCAAGTAAGTCTTTGAGTTAGCTTCAGAATGGCAAAGAATATAAATATATACATACATAAATATATATGTGTGCTCACACACATAAACACATAATACTTTTGAACTAGGCTTCTAAAGAAGATACAATAACTTCTTTCCCTGTGGGATATTACCCCAAGTAATGCAACTAGCTGAATTTTACTTACTGGCATACTTGTATTCCCTCTGGGCTATAAGCTTTTTACTTTTGCATTTCCAACATCTAGCAGAGTTCACAGTTCAATAAATATAATTATTATATTTATTTTTGTACATTTAAAATAAATATAATTTATATATTTATTTAAATATATTTTTACATATCTTACATACTTTCAAGCATAATTATTATATTTAAGTATTTGCTAATTAATTGCAAACAAAAATAAAAACATTAAGCTTGTTTCTCCCCTATAAGTTGACCATCAGCTTTAAAATTTCAAAAATCCTTTATAGCATAGTGACTGATGCATATTAAGGCTTACTCTTTTGTTGCAGTTTATCATCAAATGAAAGAGTATCAAAAATTCTACAGTTTACTTAAAAACTACATTCTCCATCAATTCTTGCTAATTTTCCTACCCACTCTCTGTTTAGTGGCATGGGGTAAAGAAGAGCAGTGACATAGCTATTTATTTTTCTTAAATTGCTGTTGAGAAAATCTTATTAGCCAAAACAAACAAACAAACAAACAAACAAACTGAAAGGACAATTTGCAGGAGGCTGTGTGGTATAATCAAAAGGGCCCTTCCAAACATGAATTCCTGCAAGCATTGCTCTTGCACACACTAAAATCCTAACTTGTGAGTTAATTAGAAATGAACTCAAAGAGAAAATAATGTAATATAAAATCTAACTTCCTAAGTTTTTCTGTGCTCTAAAAGATCTTCTTGTCTCAAATTACCGTAATTTGTATCTATATTTGTAATGTTTTCATTCTTTACACTTAATTGTGTTAGTCTTCACTATATAATTTTGCCTTTGCATCTGAATTTAGGTAAAGAGTTAAGAATGCGTATTTTCTGGCCAACAGACACATGAAAAAGTGCTCAACATCGCTCAGCATCAGGGATATACAAGTCAAAACCTCAGTGAGATACCACCTCACACCAGTCAGAATGGCTAAAATTAACAAGTCAGGAAACGACAGATGTTGGCGAGGATGCAGAGAAAGGGGAACCATCCTACACTGTTGGTGGGAATGCAAGCTGGTGCAGCCACTCTGGAAAACAGTATGGAGGTTCCTCAAAAAGTCGAAAATAGAGCTACCCTACGACTCAGCAATTGCACTACTGGGTATTTACCCCAAAGATACAAATGTAGTGATCTGAAGGGTCATGTGCACCCCAATGTTTATAGCAGCAATGTCCACAAAAGTTAAACTATGGACAGATCCAAGATGTCTATCAACAGATGAATGGATAAAGAAGATGTCGTGTATACACACACACACACACACACACACACACAAATATATAAATATATAAATGGACTATTATGGACTATTATGATGGACTATTGTGATGCAGTCATCAAAAAATAAAATCTTTTTATTTTGGACTATTATGATGCAGTCATCAAAAAATAAAATCATGCCATTTGCAGTGATGTGGATGGAACTAGAGGGTGTTATGCTAAGTGAAATAAGTCAATCAGAGAAAGACATGTATCATATGACCTCACTGATATGAGAAATTTGAGAAACAAGACAGAGGATCATAGGGGAAGGGAGGGATAAATGAAACAAGATGAAACCAGAGAAGGAGACAAAGCATAAGAGACACATCTCAGAACAAACCAAGGGTTGCTGGAGTAGAGGCAGGGTGGGAGGGATGGGGTGGCTGGGTGATGGACACTGGGGAGGGTATGTGCTATGGTGAGCGCTGTTGTGTAAGACTGATGAATCACAGACCTGTACCCCTGAAACAAACAATACATTATATGTTAATTTAAAAAAATCTGCTTAGCAGAATACTTTGTAAGATAAAAATTTGAGAACAATTTAAATCCCTGCCAACAGAAAAATAAATATAGCAAGTTCATATACTATAATGTTAAGAAAATGTGCATTTTCCATTATTTGTTATGCAAAATTTAGAAATTAGGAATTTATTTATTTATCTATTTATTTTTACTTTGGATAGGAGGAAGGAAGGTATGGAATATTTCAGGTATTAGTAGATAACATCAACCCAATTAGAATATTAAAATGCAGCAACCAACTGAACATTCTGATAAGGTGTTTTCTTTCCTGTCCTTTTATCTGCCTCTGGATAGTTTAGAGGCTGTTTTCAGATAGGGATGCAACTGTTGACAGATAACTGGTTAAAATTTTATAATTTAGAAATTGTATAAATTATATAAAATTATCTGAATCAGTCTGGGAACAACACATAGTTTGACTCCTATGTTACTGAGTTGAACACCATACAGTTAATTATCTACCAGATAAAAAATGTCTTTCTATTGTATCCTCATATTCTTTATCCCAGGGACCATGACTGCAAAGGAGATTGTGTCCTATTAGCTGTGTCAATCTGTACAGCACGGAGTAGTTGGAAGTTTACAGATAATAGACAGTACTTGCCCACATGTCTGTGTATACTAGACCCTCAAGAAATGTTAGGTAGCATTACCATCATTATCTTTACTTTCAAGATCTGACTAGTTGAAGACAGACATAGAATAATATATAAATATACTTATAAATAAGAAGTCCTTGAAATCGGGTCAGGTTTACATCTGACTCTTAAAATGACTATACATGTGAAATAAATTTTAAAATAATAAGTTCAACAGATATAAGATAAACTACATAATATTAAATTAGAACACTCAAGATAAACTATGTTATATTTAATTGTAATGTAGATTATTGTGGAAATTTTGAAAGGTTTGCAATATACTTTAAGGAAATTTCTTTCTAAACATTCTGATACTTTTATAGATGGTTTCATTCTTATTGTTTATGTAATGAGCCTTACTGCTACTTTTTCTTGAAAAGCAATTTAAATACCATGGCTCTTGAAAACTGGAAAATTTTATATATAATATTATTTTATTATTTAATTTTATACCCAAAGCCTTATCTTTCCAGCACAATCTTTTTTCTATAATAATTTTATTACTATAAACATTTTGAACATTACTGTATTTCATCTCTTATCCTTAAATTAACTAAACAATAGTAAATATTTTAAATTTTAATATTTTCTTTGCTTTTCCATATCCTCTTAAGATATTCATTATCCATTCTCATGTATATCACTTGTATGGATTTATATTATTATCTTTAGGATTTCTATGGAATCAACACATGAAAACTTTTTTGACAAGTATGTGTTATTCTGACACATGATAATTTATTTATTTTTATAAGCTTTTTTAGAAAGATTTTATTTATTTATTTGACAGAGAGAGACATGGTGAGAGAGGGAACACAAGCAGGAGGAGTGGGCAGAGGGAGAAGGAGGCTCCCTGTTCCTTGCTGAGCAAGGAACCTGTTGCAGGACTCGATCCCAGGACCCTGGAGCATGACCTGAGCCGAAGGCAGACACTTAACTGACTGAGCCACTCAGGGGTCCCTGACACATGATAATTTAGTAAGAATAATGGAGGTAGTTTTTATAATGGCAAACTGAGTTATATCAATCTTAAGTGATTTACCAAGAGTTAAAAAAAAATTCCTTAACAAAACTTGATCAAAATTGTGTAAATATTCTAACATCGAAGTTTAGTATCTACTGAAATTATAAGATGACATAAAAATGTTTCTCCTTTTTAAATTCCATTTTTAGTAGTATAAAATTCACACATCCCTAAGGATGATAATTGGAAAATTTTTGTACAAACTAGCTCTGCTGTAAGTCAAATATGGAGACACTTATATGTTCTCTGAAGGTGAAAATGTAATAAAGCAGAAGTTCTAGCAATTTTTGTTCTTGGGAACCCTTTATTAACTTGAAAATTTTTGAGGAATGCGAAGAGTGGTTAGGTCGCTTAGTTCTATCAATATTTATTATATTAATAACAGCAAATGATTATTTTAAAATATTGTTATTAAATATAACAATAAGCTCATTATGTATTAACAACCAATTTTTGTGAAAAATAACTATATTTTCTAACACAAAAGAAAAGTCTGTAAAAAAAGCATTGTTTAAATTTTTTACAATTTTTTTTAAATGTTTGGCTTAATAGAAGTTAGCTGGTTTGTAATACCTGTGTCTGCATTTCAACATGTAGTGTTATAATTTTTGGTTAAAATATATGAAGAAAATCTGGCCTCATATAGGCATAACAGTAAGGAAGAAGAAGGATATTTTAACATCTATTAAAATAATCAAAATTCTCTTTGTTACTAAACAACACTTAAGTCAGAATTTCTTAAAGGTTTACTGTAATGTGGAATACCAAATCATATCATGGAAAATTTTGTATTCTATCTAACACTTTGACTGGCTCATTTATTCATGCATAATTTTGTAACATTTTGCATTGCCATTTCATATTTTTTTAATTTCATGCAATGCAACATCAAGAGTTGGTCGTCTGCAAAATATTGGTTCACTGAGTTAGGCAGATCTCTCATATTTTGACACAATTCATTATATAGTATCCAAAATAATCACAATCATTATTAACACTGCTTTCTTCAGAAAGAGACCTAAGTATTCAGTCTATAAACTGTCAATCTCTGATGACACAAGTTTCCCCCAAATCTAATTTTCCCTTAAGAGCTTGAATCTTAGAGTTGGCAATAAATATTATAATTTGTTTTTCACAACAGACACATTTATTTTTTTCAGAAAACGTCAGTCTAATGCCCAAGTCTGAATAATCAAATTTTGTCTGCCACTTGTTTTTTCAAATAAAAATGGTGTTCCATTAAAAGATGGCCAACTCCGCTCATGAATCTCATAATCACACAAGCATTTTCTTCAATACAACCATCATCCTTATCTCTGCACCAGAAGTGTTTTCAGTCTACTTGCCCTTGTGTCACACAGAATATTAAAAAACACATTTACTCAGGGTTAACATTAAGTACAATCATTAATTTTTGTGTTTAGACAAGGACAATCTTAAATGGATCTGCTTTTTTTTTTTTAAGACAATTTCCTGAAGTGAAGAACATAATGACAACTAGTACTTTTTGGGGCTACTACCTTGATTTGTACTAAGGAACCATTATTTTTTTATATATCATTGTTTTTACACCATCAGTACATATGTCAACATACTGGAAAAGGTAAATAATCTTAGTATTATAAAAATTTTTTTGAGCTTGTGGACATCTTGACAAGAGTTTCTTAAGACTACCTACCAGTCATAGGCAGATCACACTTGAAGAACCTCTTTAATAAAGAAAAATGTGTAACAGGGATTTTGTACATTAACAGTCATAAAAATTTAGTGTTACTGAACTTCATAAGGCAGGCAAATTTTAAGAGGCTGGGAGAAAGAAAAAATCAGGTGTATGATGTCCTTATAGCTATTTCTGTTTCACACACATGCAAACTTTAGAATAATACAGAGCTCCATGAACTCACTCTCATGCCTTTTCATTCCCAAGACAGGTTTTGACATACTATTTCTTAGTTCTATTAATCGCATAATTAGCATACAACGTAGGCTACAAAATAAAGCAACAGGGGTTCTCTATTAATTATTCTATTTATGTTCTTTCATTGCAAATATTAAACCAGTAGATATATAATAAATACGTCAGTCCATCTCATGATAGGGACCATGGAAAGGAAGGAGGAAGAGGGTTGTCAAAGCTTAGAAAAAGATGTTTCATACTGGAAGCAAACAGAAGGAAGTAGATGAGCTGATGTACAATAACATCTCTTTCATCACAAATTTGCCTTAGGCTGACTCTGTTTATCTTTAATTCTAAGATCAGACAAGTGTAACCGTGCACATGGATTTGTTTGTTTTGCACATGTGTGGCTTACTGGAAATATTGATGTTCAGCAAGGCACATGATTTATCTGAAATAAAATGTGAATATTCCATCCCAAGGTAACCCTAAAATGGGACAGATTGAAACAGCTTTTGCCCCTGTTTAAATATAAAACAACTGAAGTTGTTAGTCATAATAAAAAAATATATATCGTTATCAATATCCCTGAACATGGACTTAGGAAGCAACAATGGCTTATAAAATAATACAGAGAAAAATTCTCTACTAAATACTTTTAATTGGACCACAAAACATCTAAGGTAATGAAATCCAGTTAACATCTTCTATTATCAGACAAATAGTCCTAGCATTTCACTCTGTTGGTCCTAACTCAGACCTTCATTCCAGACCCACAAGGCCCCACAATGCAATGTTTTGCCTCAATGATACTCATGCAGTTCCACTGTAATTCAGATTTACTCAAAAGGAAGAAATTTCTAAGAGGAAAGAACATTCCATATGCTTTATATTAAAATTTAATTAATTAATGGTCATAAGGTAGACAATAAAATAAGGTATAGTAATATTTAATATTTTCACATTGCAATTAGTTTATAATAGATTTATTCTTTCTATATACAAATCTTGATTCCACTATATCTATTATTTTTAATAAGCATTTTCCTCTTGTGACCTATATGCATATTTCCACATTGTCCTATTAAACTGAGTAGCTTATAAATATAGCTAATTTGTAATAGAAGCAAACTTTTTTTAAATGGAACAATTTTCACCTTATATGTAACCACATTTTTAGATTATTTTTGTTCAGAAAAAATAATAAAGAATATTGAAGGTGGCATGATCTGACTGATCAATTAGAGAGAAAACTCAATACATCTTATGCCAGTTAATATCTTAAGATATTTCCTCAAAAGTTCATGTATTCATCTTTTTTCCTCTCTATAATCACGGATTAAACTCACAATGGTAGTGAAAAAGAGCAGTGTTAATTTTTCCAGATGTCCTCTGGGCAAGCTTGGTTTCTGATTCTAACAATACTTGAGAAAAAAATTAAAGAGAATCAAGTTATTCAAAGAAGCAGTCAAATTTACTGCTGTCTTGTTAATGATTCAATTAGAGAAAATGGAGAATTGTTTTCTAGCATACAAAAGGAAAAATGAACAAAATATATTAATGTTTGCCCAGAGGACATCTGGAAAAATTAACATTGCTCTTTCCTACTATCAGTGATTATAGAGAGGAAAAAAGATGACTACACGAACTTTTGAGGAAATATCTCAAGATATTAACTGGCATAAGATGTATTGAATTTTAATTGTGTAAGACTGTTGAATCACAGACCTGTACCTCTGAAACAAATAATACATTATATGTTTAAAAAAGAAAAAAAAAAAGGAGGAGTTAGCAGGAAGGGAAAAATGAAGGGGCTGGAAATTGGAGGGGGAGACGACCCATGAGAGACTATGGACTCTGGGAAACAAACTGAGGGTTCTAGAGGGGAGGGGGTGGGGGGATGGGTTAGCCTGGTGATGGGTATTAAAGAGGGCACTACAGAATGGAGCACTGGGTGTTATACGCAAACAATGAATCATGGAACACTATGTCAAAAACTAATGATGTAATGTATGGTGATTAACATAACATAATAAAATAAAAAAAAATTAATGTTTGTTTAAATGGTCATGTATTAACACAGAATTTTTGAACATTGAAAACTCATCTTTATCATTTTGTCAAAATGAATTTATTTTAGAGCATGTTATCACTTAATCTTGACCAGAATTAGTCAAAGTGGAATCTCATAGTCCTTAAATATTTCTCTGCATATCCCACCCTCAAATCTTACATACACACAAGCTTCTATAAAGATATGGGATCTGAAACATGAACGAGGAAGCAGTCACCATATTATAAAGTTGAAGGGAGAATTGGAGATCCACATACCAGTAACCTTTATTGTATGAAATTGGAACACCACCTAATTATAATACTTGTAGAGAATATTTTGTGCATTCTTGTTCTTCTAAATTATTAAATCCCAATAGAAATGTCTAGATCCCTGTACAATTCATTTTATAAACAATCACCAGATGGTGGATGATTGTAGTACTTTCTAATTTACCATGAGATTTTTAGAGATATTTCCTATCAAATTTTTATGTTTTAGTCTGTGGAACTTGTTTATTTCACTGTTTAAAACAAAATCCTGGGACGCCTGGGTGGCTCAGTCATTAAGTGTCTGCCTTCGGCTCAGGTCATGATCCCAGGGTCCTGGGATCAAGTCCCTCGACAGGCTCCCTGCTCAGTGGTGAGTCTGCTTCTCCTTCTCCCACTCCCACTGCCTGTGTTCCTGCTCTCACTATCTCTCTGTCAAATAAATAAATAAAATCTTAAAAAAACAAAAATCCTGTCTTTTATTTAATACTTTGGAATTTTTCCTAACCACACACTATTTTCTTTTAAATTATGATTGTGTATTTACTTTACATTCTCCTATTACAATGTGGAAAAATATCCCACAATATGGGATTCAATCTATTTTGGCATACAGATTTAAATAGATTTTATTCAATAAAAACATTCAGTAGGTATTTTTGGACCATTTATATTATGCCAGATACTATGGTTCAAATGAACAATATTGAGGGTGTTCTCCATTTAAAGCTTAACATACTATATCCAGAGACAATTTTGGCCCATCTTGGTGATTGTCTCTTCAGGAAGATTCTGCTTGCAGCATGGCTTTTTCCCGGAACAAGTCCTCTACTATATAGGCTTCTGGTGTGAGAAGTGTTAGTGGTATGTTGCAAATGCGTCCTCTATTTATTGCTGAAGTGCACTCACTTCGAATTGAAGGAATAATGTGGTGTCAACTTTAAACATCCCCTTCCATCAAACTTCATCCACATTTTATCTAAGATAAATTCTCTACTGTTTTAGGCAGGCAGATAGCAACAGAACATGTGTCTCATGTTCATCATTGAGTTAAGCTTTTCCTTATAGTTATTGATCACTTTATTTAAGAAAGGTTGAAGGAGGGTGGGGGATTAGGCTATGCTCACACAGCTGTCTAAAAATTGTATTGGAATTTATCTTTTTTTTTTTTTTAGATTTTATTTATTTATTTGACAGAGACAGCGAAAGAGGGAACACAACCAGGGGGAGTGGGAGAGGGAGAAGCAGGCTTCCCGCCCCCGCCGAGCAGAGAGCCTGATGTGGGGCTCGATCCCAGGACCCTGAGATCATGACCTGAGCCAAAGGCAGTTGCTTAACCAACTGAGCCACCCAGGTGCCCCTGGAATTTATCCTTGAATGTTGACATATTTATATAGGTCCAGACAAAGTCATTCCAAGTATAAACAAACTAATACAGGAGGCATGGTCAGTAG
Source organism: Zalophus californianus (assembly GCF_009762305.2). Lineage (NCBI taxonomy): Eukaryota > Metazoa > Chordata > Mammalia > Carnivora > Otariidae > Zalophus > Zalophus californianus. Next base: position 166,410,206 of record NC_045598.1, on the reverse strand, counting down.
TCTAGAGCCTATATTCTGTTCTAGTTCCTAGTCTAGTAGAATCAAGAGGGTAAAAATTACAAAGGAAGGTTCTTGAAGTATCTGATGGCAATCACACCTATATAGCTGGGTGTGTTAATAGAATCTGAAGATTAGAGAAGATACCCCAAGTTGTAATTCTGTGGTAATATGAAAAATCATTTTCATTCACACAAATTCTTTTTACTCTTTTCTTAAAGTAACGTGTACCCTTTGACTGCTACTGTTGATTTCTTCACCCCAAATATATCTATCATTACCTCACCATGATCCTTAAAACAGTGAAAATTCTCTGCAACATTCATTATTTTTTTTAATGGAGATTATCTTTTTTTTTCTTCCTGAGCTAAAGGAAACTGAAATCATTGAGAGAAATGAGATTATCCAGTTTAGTTCCTCCAACATAATGCATCTAAGCCTTAACGAATAAATGCATGTAGACTTGAAATTACGGTTTCTGAGATAGGAAAGAAAAAATTGGAGAGGGGATTTTACTCCCGGCACTTCAAATCTCAATGAGAAAATTCGAAGAATCTGCTTCTTACCTTTAATTGATCCTGAGTTATTTACTCTGAAACATTTTATAGCTATCACTTGCTGAATTATATGTTTTATGTTAGAACAAAATATGAAAATGGATTATGACATAACTAGATGTTAATTCTAAAAGGGGAAGCACTACCTAATGTAAGAGGGATAAAATGTGCAAATAGAACTTGTCACAGTCCAACCTGAAACTTGGATTTTGAGCCTTGGTGCTTGTAGAATCCCAGAAAATGTTTTGAAAATGTACACAGAAAATATCCCATTTGAAATTTATGTATTATGCCTTAAAAATCTATGATGATTCCTGTCATTAATTTTGTTATATTTTTCTGTTTTTTCAAATTAACTTCTGAAATTCAGAATGGTGTAATAGTGAGATATTAATATTAGATTTATTCAATGGATTTTAAAATTTGTAATTTAAAAAAAACGCTTGTAGTCAATGTATAAAATTAAAGAGAAAAATACACATAAATAAGAGGAGAATCTAGGCAAACACCAAATGTTTGTGCTTGTATATGTTGTATTTTTCACTGCTATTTTCTATTAATTGTATATGCCTGTTAGTCTTTATTATTCTTTTACAGAGAGTTTTGTTTTTCTAGGTAGATCATCAATGCTGATATGATGTTAATGAGGGGTATCATTAAGATCTATACATCTTTGAGTCATCCCAAGATTCTTGAACCAAGGGTCAATAAGGGAAAAATAATATACAGACTTCACTTTACTTAATATACTACATTTTCTTAATTGAGTGATTCAAAAAGTGATTGTAGTATTAGTAATAACTGAGTTGTGCCTGATTTGTAAAAGTTACTTTTTTAAAGAGCAAACAGCCAAAACCTACTAAATGGAACCTGCTCTGAACCTGCTAAATGGAAACTATACTAAGACTCATTTTAGGAATAAACTTAGAGAGGACTAACTTCCTTAATTATTAGTGATATATTGGCCTTGAAAATGGACCCAGTTCCCAAATACATACTTAGGCATTCTTCACCTCTTATGTGCACCTAATGGCGCAGTCTCAAGAACCACCTTGAGGGGTTAAGAAGGACTGAAAAATTTTATGGAAACAGAAAGGGTAATTTCTCAATAAACATAACGAAATTGAAATCCATACCCAATTAGGTACTATCATTATCACATGGATGGATATTATGGGAAGTGGCATCAAGGAAGACTTCCTCTGACTGACAATGCCATGGTAACCCCTGTTTTGTAGAGCCATCTTCATATTGCTGAATTCTTATATAGTTTGCCTCCCGTACAGGAATTAACCTTCTCTGCTCATCCTGCTGGCAACCCTCTTACAGTCCTTTCTCAGGTTATACAAGGATGCACTCTTACTGCTTCTAATTATTTATTTTACCTCTTTGTAGCTTTAGCTCACCTTTACTACTCATGGCCTCAAATGTTTCAAGATCCTACATGTGCATGTATTAGCATCACTACCCACTGCTTATTAACACATTCAACTGGTATTTTCCCATTCAAGTTTTTAGAAAGAAATTTATTTTTACCAGATTCTCTTTCCTCATAAAGTCATTACATACATCCCAGGATACTGCATATTTTCTGAGTGCATTTTAAGAAGTGGCTTCTCCAATGTTTAATACTGGCTCCAAGTTTAATACTGAAAATAAAATCATACATGCTAGCAAGGAAGTTCCAGTGAAAAGAGGCCATATTAAGAGTGGGTACCATGCATGGCATATCTAATTTACTTGCATATCTGAAGGGAAAGAGTGGGAAGTATCTCTGCAATAATAAATTGAGGCCAAAAAGCTGATGACTTTGAATGTCATACTAATATGTTATGGTTTTACTGGATAGTAACATTTGTGGGTTTATAAATATTGTGGCCAGAACTGTTAACCTAATAGAAAGTTAACCCAATAATGTAGATCTGATGGAAAGAAACTGAAGATAGGAAAATCCAGGTAGCACATATCGAAGAGATAATAAAGGGTTGAATTGGAGAGGTAGTGATTGAACAGAGAATTGTGTCCTAAGAAGGTAGCTTAATCTCATAAATTTGGTGATTAGATGGCTTGAGAGAGTAATTTGTGAGCTATAAGAAACAAGCTTTATGTATTTCTTGTTCATGCTTTTTTGTTGTTGTTCATTCTTTATCTGTGTCTGCTTCACCTCTAGAACGTATCTGTACTTTCCACTTATCTATATACCATGATGAATAGCAATTGGATATCTATAGGTATAGATAGCAAACGGGACTCCATCCATATTCAGATAAAATTTTAGCAACAAAGTATTGAGTTCATCTACATTTCTTGATAAAGGCATGTTTCAAAAAAATTTTAGGGATACATTGAATCATAAGGAAGTTCCTTTTAGAGAAGTGAAAATATTGAATCAAATTTAGCCATAGCCTTACTTTTCTCAAAAGCCCTAGACCTCTCTGGACATGACTGAAAAAATTGATGACCCTACTCTTATCTTTAAATGAGCAGCACCCTTAACATGACAGCAATACCTATGCTACTTTGGAATACAACTCATTGTTTAAAATGTGTGATGCTAATTAAAGTGCATTTTAATCATGTCTGAGTCTATCTTGCCAAATAACAACTTCACCTTGCCTTTCAAAGTAGTTTAAAATTTCTGTCTTATATAAGAAAGATGTTTTAAACAAATCCAATACCATATCCTAAATTTTGGTGAACATTTTGTTGAACCTTGTGGATGACATTCTCACATCTTTGTGATCTTAGTTCATGAAAGAAAAAAAGCCAGAGCAGAATGCCTCATCAGCTAATCCTCCCATTTTATTTCCACACCCATGGGAGATATTCTCATTTTAGCTGACAGCTGTAAATTTTTATAATCACCATGTGATATCTAGTACTTGCAGTTTGCTGGCCACTTTGTCAGCTATACTGACATTTGATAGCCAGGATATATCTTTAAAGGACTTTTCAGGGAGAATGATACTTTTTTCCTGTTGTCTTGAAGCAACACTGTGGTAGGACACTGAAATTCTGCAAAGCAAGCAGACTGAGCCCTGTCAAGAGTAGTTCCATTGCAATCAATTATACTTGTCAACAAGAACATTTGAGTATGATCCATGCATGGTAAACAATGCACATCATTCTCACAGAAACATGTTGTGAAATAGGGCCCACCAAAAACAGAAGCTTTCAAAAAATTTTGCATTTTCTTTCATGAATTATGTAATACTAAATCAAATTTTTCTCCTCGTATTCTAGAATTATTTGCCCTGATACCAAAGTAGAAAGATAATGTCTCTGTCAGTCACGTTTCAGGTTTTATCTCAACAGGTATTCTCAAACTTACTGTATACTATTTATATTTAGGAACTTTTTGTAGATAAATGTGAGGAAGAGACACAGATATAATTCCTGCTCTTAAAACTATTAAAATCATCTGGTAAAATTTTCTCCCAGTCGGCTCTTGTCTGTTCATCCTCTTACCAAAGTTAGTAATTTTCATGAGGTCCAATTTGTGAAGTTTTTACTTGCATAAACCATGCATTTTGTGTCAATTGTATTTTTGTAAACTACTCCAAATACTAAAGATTTTCTCCCATGTTTTTTCTTTTCTAAGCATTAGATTTAGAGTTACATTTAACTTCATGAACCATTTTGAATTAATTTTTGTGTAAAGTATGAAACTTACGTTGAGGTTTATTTTTTAACTATAGATATCCAATTGCTCCAGCACAATTTGTTGAAAAGTCCATCTCTTCCCTATTAAATTGTTTTTGGACTTTTGTCAATTAGGCAAATTTTTGTGAGTCAATTTCTGAGTTCCTGATCTTGTTCCATTCATCTATATATCTATCACTCTGTAACTACCACACTATCTTGATTTATGTCTGGAATATTTAAGAACTCCCCAAGCCCAAAATTCAATAAAAACAAAAATCCAATTAAAAATTAGAAAAATATATGAACATACATTCCATTAAAAAGCATACATACATATGTTGGCTAATTGAACGTAATAAAAATATGCTTATGTTAAAAAATAAAAATAAAACTCTTTTAAATCTTATAAAAAGCATACACACATCACAACTAAGCACTAGAAAAGATGTTCAATACCATTACTCATTATGAAAATGCTAATTAAAACCTCAATCCAATGCAAATTAAAACACATATATCAGAATGGCTAAAGGGACCGTAAGTACCATTAGTAACCAATTAGGAGATCTAGGAAGATCCAGTACACTAGTGATTGCCAGTCTGTTGGTCACAGATTGTTTTACTGGAATTTGAAATATTTGAAGTTGATGAAAATTTGTATCTAAAAGGAAGTAAAGTATTATTTTTATCCTCTATGCAATCATATAACTTTTAAAAAATTGGTAAAATTAGGAATTAAATAATACCAGGTTTTTGTGTCATGTGACATTTGCACTCAATAATCTTAAAGTAAGCATTCGTCTAGTCTTCCTTTTAAATACAATAAATACTAGCTCATATAACATTGATGTTTACTTCTATCTTCTGTAACAGTTCATCAAAAGCAAACTTTTCCACAAAATTATCAATGGACTCAGTTAGTTAGACAATTCCATCAATCCCTCTGGACCTAAGTGGCTGTTCCTGCCACCATATCACAAATAGTAAAGGAGAAAGTCTACGAGAAGCAAACTGTCTTTAAACATATGACATAAAACTATCTATTACTTTTCTATAAATGTCATTGGCCCAACCTTATTTTTGTGGTCCAGATTTAGTCATGTGGTCATAAAATGCTGCAAGGAAATCTGAGAAATGTGCTTGGTGGCCGAGCATTCAAGCTTCTAGGCAAAACTAGGAGTCTTTTTCTTAAATGACAGAATGGATATTGTTGACATTAGTAGTGTCCATGAAAATAATATTTTTCATTACAGATATAATAATCCTAAAGTTTGGTTTAGTTTGGAGAAACAGTCCTCAAAATATTCTGTTGGGTAGTGGTTTCCTGGGAAATTAATTACTGATACATAGGCAAAGGATCACATGGTAAGATATTTGGGAAATCCTAGTGTAAAAAAAATGTACATCTTTTCTGCATGATTCCTGTAAGGACTTAATCTGTAGATTAATAAATAACAGATTATTTATTGTCTTAAAGAGTGATATTGTAAGCAGTATTTTCTTGAGAAAATTTTTTGGAGGAACATTTAACAAAAATAGTATTTTGGAAATAAAACAATGGGATATTATGCTAAGTGAAATAAGTCAAAAAGAGAAAGACATGTATCATATGATCTCACTGATATGAGGAATTCTTAATCTCAGGAAACAAACTGTGGGTTGCTGGAGTGGTGGGGGGTGGGAGGGAGGAGGTGGCTGGGTGATGGTCGTTGGAGAGGGTATGTGCTGTGGTGAGTGCTGTGAATTGTGTAAGACTGATGAATCACAGACCTGTACCTCTGAAACAAATAATATATGTTAAAAAAAAAAAAGAGAGAGAGAGAGAGAAAATCGTAGGAAGGGAAAAAATGAAGGGGGGGGCATTGGAGGGGGTGACGAACCAGGAGAGACTATGGACTCTGAGAAACAAACTGAGGGTTCTGGAGGGGAGGGGGTGGGGGGATGGGTCAGCCTGGTGATGGGTATTAAAGAGGGCACGTATTGAATGGAGCACTGGGTGTTATACGCAAACAATGAATCATGGAACACTACATCAAAAACAAATGATGTAATGTATGGTAATTAACATAACATAATAAAATTTAAAAAATGTAAAAAAAATAAATAAGTGCATTAATCACTACACAAGATATGAATATTTGAGTTTGCAAACATATGATGCAATACTAGAACTCCACAAAGATATAAATATATTTATTATCATTGTTGTGTTATTGTTGTTATTATTTTTGGTGGTATCACCAATGCCTTGAGTGATGATGCCCAGTACTTAGGGGAGCACTCAATAAATATTTGTGAAGTAAATTAATTCTGTAGGAATTAGCCCTAAAAGCCATACTATAAGCTACACTTGATGGGTATTAATTAATGATTTCTTTATGAATTGAAAATTAATGTTGCTATTTCAATTATGTCAGGACAAATGTATCCACACAGTTTACTGAATTGCATCTCTGAGTTGCTGTGACTCAGCTATCGAAAACACTGGAAATTTTATGCACCCTTTTAATTCTCCTCAAACTGTCATTTACTGTGGGGTTTATACAACTATATAGGACTCTTTTGAGGGAACAGCAAAGAAATCAAATGCCTTGTTTTCAACAAAGGAATAGTTCTTTGAGAAGGTCCTAGCCAGGTTATAAAGATATTTCTCAATTTTATAGCTTTTTATTAATTGCAGTGTGTGCCCACAGTGCCCAGCCACTTCACTAAAATATGAGGTTTTTCTAAATTCAAAACATTGTTACTTGGGTGTTCATAAAGTGCCTGTTAATACATTTGAATAAATTTACTTCCTGATTAGACTTTTAAAAGAGTTTTCTCATTTTGGCCTTGATACATTCATTATCCCTCAGATTCATCCTACCTCATCATAAGAGTCTCACCATTTGGTCTTTACCCTTCTTACATATGGTTGGTTGGTCAGCTGAATATTTTTGACCAGGTCATTATAAATACAAGATTTTTTTCCTTCAACAATGTAATTCTGAAATATTTTTTCCTAATCTTTCATTAAAGTAGGTTGTTAGGTTTTGTGGTTGCTGGAAAATCTTAACTTTCATTTCTCTTCTTATTCCAAAAATGAGTCAAAGGAGAGGTTTTGGTCTTAGGGTTTGGGTAGGAAAAGAGACCAATAGAAGGAACAAAAAGTAAGTTTCCAGTGTTTACCAACAGTAATAGTTTTTAAGCAATAATATATATTTTATTAATGCATACATGTTGTAAGATTATGAAGCTAAAAATAAAGAAAAACAAAGACTAAACATCCCATACATAGTAGTTTGAGAATTGCCTCTGTGGATTGAGGAGAAATCATATGGAAGATAGAAGAAATGAACAAGGAGTTTATCTGTCATATTTTTTCTTTTATTAAAAAAAAAAAAAAAAGTCTAGGGGCACCTGAATGGTTTGAGCGCCTGACTTCAGCTCAGGTCATGATCTCAGGACCCTGGGATAGAGCTCCATCCAGTTGGGCTCCCTGCTCTGCGGGGAGTCAGCTTCCCCTTTCCCTCTCCCTTTGCCCCTCCACCCTGCTCATCTTCTGTCTCTGTCTTAAATGAGTAAACAAATCTTAAAAAAAAAAAAACTAAAGTAAAATGACCAAATGAGTATACTTTCTATGCCTTTATGCATTTAAATATTTGTTTTCTAAATGTATTAAAATTACAAAAGCAAAATCTATTTCTATATGGTTGTTAAACTTGTATTTAAACTTACAAAACTTGGAGAAAAAAATTCCAAAACTCTAGTAACTCTTTGTAGTTAATCATTTTAAATATTAATATTATGGTCACCTTATTTTTAAAAATATGCAACACCTTTCCTGTGATTATTGCATCTTCCTGTGATATCACTACTAAGTGACGAGCCTGACACAAATGCATGGCTGCATCCCTGGGCTTTGCTCCATGTCTTTTTCTGCCTTTTTCCTCCACCTCTCAAGGTATACATTTCCCCTTTTGCAACAGAAGTATACTCACTGGACCTTGGTAATTTTCTGAAATGTTTCTTTTGTCAGCACCAACACCACCACAATGAGAAATTTGTATTGTTTTATTTTGTTACACTGCTCACTTGAAAGTTCTGTGCTTTTACTCATAATATTCCCTCCATCTGGATTAAAGTTCCCTCTATTGTTTACTCCATAGAATCACCTTTACCTTAAATCTCATTTCAGAGTCAGCCTTCCCTAGAGAGCCTTCTCTGGTAACTCATCAATTCCATTTCTGCCGCATTTTACCTTGTACAAATTCCTCTTGCTACAGAGAAATGCCCACTGTAAAGAGATTGTTATGACCCGGAAACTATATACTCAGGGAAGCCAGAAGCCCCTGGATTAGGTCCACTTTATATACTATATTACAGTAGGTAAAAGCAGATATTTTAATTTAAAAAAATTGTTCTTGTATGGTTTCTGCTACTTAAACGTGAGTAATTTGAAAGATCTACTCAAACTTTATGAATACTGATAATCTTCATATACAAAATCAAAGTAAGAAAATACACTGTACAGAATTGCTAGGAGGATTAAACAAAATGAAGAATGTGATATGTCTATCATATATCCGGAAGTGCTCCATAAATAAAAGTTATTTTTCTTCATTGTCAATAACTCTTCTACCTCCATGTGTACCAGAGATTTAATCTTAAAAATCCCTGATCATTATCTAAAAAGCCACTACCAAAATTTTGTGCAGAAAAAAATTATATGTTTTTTTGCTCCAAACATGGGAGACAGGTAAAATGGTGTTACAGACTGAATGTTTGTGCCCCCCCACCAAAAAAAAATTATATGTTGAAGTCTTAATCCCCAAGGTGATGATGTTTGGTGGTGGAGTCTTTGGGAAATATTTGGATTTAGATGAGTTCACAAGGATGAGGCCCTGTGATGGTATTAGTGCCCTTATAAGATGAGGAAGAGAGACCAGAGCTCTCTCTATATATATCTCTGCAGTGTGAGGACACAGCAAAATGTCAGCCATCTGCAAGATAGGAAGAATGGCCTCATCAGGAACAGAATCAGCTGGTACCTTGATCTAGACTTCCCAGCTTCCAGAACTGTGAGAAAAAAGATGATCACTGTTTTAGTGATCCAGTCTATAGTATTTTGTTAGAGCAGCTTGAGCAGACTATGACAAAGAGGGAAAAATCCCTTAGAAAAAGTCCCCATACTGTTCTCAAAAGTTTTCCTAAAAATTTTTGTCAGTCTATCTATTAATGCAAAGACACAAATAATATATAACAAAATAGACTCTGTGAGCAGGGCTCTGATTGGGAAAGGAAATATGTAGGAGAGGAAATAGAATTCTGAAGAAAGGAGAGGAAATAGAATTCTGAAGAAAGTTTGTCCAAGAAACTTTATATAAATGCAAGTTTTCACATTAATGGCATTGCTTTTATTTTATTTTTCTAAAAGATTTATTTATTTATTTATTTATTTATTTATTTGAAAGAGAGAGAGAGCGAGCACAAGCAGGGGTAACAGGAGAGAAAGAAGCAGGCTCCCCGCTGAGCAGGGAGCCTACCGCAAGGCTCATTCCTAGAACCCTGAGATCATGACCTGAGCCAAAGGTGGACTACAAATGCCTAACTGAGCCCCCCAGGTGCCCAGTGGCATTATTTTTAAATCTCTGAGCAATTGCAAGATCAGTGGTGGAGGGTTTTCTTTTTTTTTGTTTTTGTTGTTGTTTTCCCAATACGGAGGAAGCAGAAAAAACCATAAACATTTTCTTTGAAATCCCACTACAATGGGAGTATCATTGACACACAATCTACGTTAGTTTCAGGTATACAACATAGTGATTCAACTTCTCTATATGTTATGCTGTGCTCACCATCAATTTAGCCACCATCTGTCACCACACAATGCTATTACAATACCATTGACTATTTTTCTGTGCTATGTCGGGCCATTTTTTTAATGTTCAATATTTAGTGGTCTTCTCAGGCTCTGCAGTAGGACTGCCGGTTCATGTTAATACTGTGGAATTTTTTATTTTTAATATTTTTATACAGCACTGATAATTGAGCTAAGAATTCCCAAATCCATGTAATGAATTATTTACTTATATACTAGACCTTGAGCTAATTTTCTCACAAGTAAAATGATTACAGTGACTACTTCAGTAGTGGTGCTATACTGATGGAATGAAATAACAGATTTGAAAAGTCATTGTAAACTCTAAAGTACATAATTATACATTATTATTATTATTAAGGTGTCATCTTAGGTCAAAGCTAAAATATAGTTTTCTAAATGGTGTAGGAAACCCTTGATCATTTTTTTTCTTTTTAGGCCTGAAGCTTCTGCTCATTTGTATTTAATATGCCCCCTTTTCTTCAGATAAACATAGAAGTAATAAATCATGACTTTTTTAGTTATTTTCATGAGGTCACATCAAGATCCTTGGATAGCTCTTTCAGAAAAATGAACTATACATTTCTGTAAGAAACAAGACAATTAAAAATTTTCAAAGTTCCTATAAATGACTTCTGTCTGACAAAAACAGAAATGTTAACCCAACATCATATGAGACAGAGTTGTGACTGGACCTTATTTCTAATCATCTCTGCTTTAGCAGAGCTTAAAGGAAGTCTAGAACACTCTTCCCTTCTCCAAGTGGTATCAAGGTGTCAGGGAGACTCTAGGTCTGCCACCAAAAAATGTGAGTGATCTAGACCTGCTCAGATACCTAAAGAGAGAAAAAAAAATCTCACAACAATTTTGAGAATTCTGATAAAATATAAATTTTGTACAATATTATTTAGTGTAAAAGTCAGGGAAAGTTACCTTTTAAAGTCTTTCAAACTGTAGGAGTTCTAAACATTTCTCATTTCCTATCTTGAAAGAAACTAGTTACGCGCATTGCTTCATACACAGCATTAATTATCTTACATTAGACTATTGAATGTATGTTTCACATTAAAAAATAATTTATGGAAATTATATTATATATAATGGTAATGCAGCTTATTTATTTAAAAAATAAAATAAGTGCCCACAGTCTGATCCAAATGTGTAATCATCACTCATAATTTTTAAGCAAAATTATCTCAGAATTTCAAATACTTATACTTTCATTCTACAATTCATGAATATGTTGAGGAAGCTCATAGAGGTAAAATTCCATTATGATGAAATGCAGTACTTCCACACTGTTTTGTTGTTATAGGCTTATCTTATAACGAATCTTTTATTTGATATCAAATTTCCAGTCAGCAGAATTAGAGTAAAATTTGAATTGATGCCCAGTTTCTCTAATTCATTAGAATGGGGGAAAAAAAGCAGCTTTGAACTGAGTGGAGGAAAAAGGGAAAAGGGAAAGGGTTCTTGTCATCGCTATGCAGTGCACTGGAGAGAGAATTCTCTTCTTGCCACAGGTTCTCTCTTATTCCCCTTTTAATTCCCCTGCTCTCCTCTTATTGTTTTCTCTCCCTTTCTCTTTTGGCAAGATCCTGAACAATTAGTGTGAATGTTATTTAACTTCACAAGAGGTTTTTGGGGAAATAAATGGAAATATGTGACATTCAGCTGTATGTAAATTAATGGAAAATTAAAAAAGACTTAATGGAGTCTGCTTCAACTTCTTTTGTCTCAACTTTTCTGAGCTTGGACCCACTTGACTCTCTCTGGTAATGCAAATTACACTTATTTTGGTTTTGAAAATGGCTGTTGCTGGGTTAGAGACCACAGGAATCATCCACAATATAATCTGATTCATTGTAGAGGGTTCAATTCAATCACATTATTGGAGTTCACTCAGGATTGGCCATCCGCCCGTGGTCAAAATAACTTGGTTAAAAAGAACATTTCTTTGTAATGATGTTTGCTACAAATGGGCTTAAGGGAGGGAAGTGCACTCTTAATTATTTATGTGCTTATTCAATATTTGGTTGTTCTTTATGTCCTTTATGTCAGGGATGATACATCTAAAATTATGCTAAGCTAAATGAAGTGCTTAGTTTGATATTTGTTTATAGTGTTGCTGAAGATGATGATAATGGATATAATGATAATGCTAACAGTGATGACAATGATGATGATGACAAAAAAAAATAAATGGGAAACTCAAACAAAGAGGGAGAACTGACTCTTCCTCAATGATCAGCTTTTAACTAATAAAAAATATAACAATACTACAGGTTCCGCCTAGACTTGCAAACCCCCAAATTTCATGTGTAGAATGCTAATTAGAGTTTGTGTCAATATGTCAACTAGAATGCTTATTTTTTTCCCAAAATGCCAATTCTAATTGGTGTATTAGTGTACTAGGGCTGCTTGAACAAAATACTACAAAGATGTTTATTCTCTCACAGTTCAGGAGGCTAAAACTCTGAAATCAAGGTATCAGTAGGGTTCTCTCTGGAGATCTGAGGGAGAATCTGTTCCCTGTCTCTCCTAGCTTCTGATGGTAGCTAGAAATTCTTAGCTTTCCTTGAACTGTATTCTCAACTTTGTAAACTCTGCCTCCATCATCACATGACATTTATTCCCCCTGTGTGGACACACTTATATATTTTGCTAGATTCATGAATTCTAGCAAAAGATATAAGTATCCAGGGTCAAAGAACTTCATTACTCAGCAATAGCAATAACCAATGTATCAGCATTTTCTTGTGCCAGCTTTCTGACCCTAACTTATACAGGGCAATGCAAAAGGAGTCGGGGGTAACCTGGCCCAGAGTAGGTTGATTTATAGGGGAGGAACTCAGAGCAGAGAGATCCCGAAACTTTCATAATAGGCAGTGAGCATGCCTGCCCCCTGCTCAGGAAGGAGGCAATATACCTACATTCCAAGGTTGTTTGCGATATAGCCATACTCAAAAAGATAAACTAGATCAAAGGTGGTCTGGTCAAAAGATGTGGAAAATTGCGAGAGATCTATGGAAAATTGTCACCCTTCGGTATAAATTGGGATTCTGCATTTGAGCTAAAAGAATAATTTTTAACACCAATTGTGATCTCTGTGAATAAATTTTTCATCTTTGGCATAATTCATGCGGGTTAGCTTTTCTTATCCTCCCCTGAAGCAATGACTATCATAAAAAAAATCGTGCTAGTGTAGGCACAGACCAATTTTTTATGTTTATAGAAACAGTTCTTTTAGTCCTTTTTAGAACACATAGTAAAGATAAAGTGAGTCTTTAGTTTTATTCCTCATTCTGGATTTTTATGTTTGATTCTCTAATTAAATAAAAAGAGAAGTAATTATTTAAACTTTGTTTATCTTTACCCCTTTACCACTATATTGAAGCTCGTAATTTAAACCCTAATGTATACACTGATAATTCTCATTTTATGTAACACGCCTGAATCTCTCTCCATTTCCAACTGCTTCTTGAACATCTCCCTTTAGACACTTATTAAGCATCTCAACCCCTAAACTGTCTGTCATCATCTCAAATTCAGTTAATGGTAACTTGTACAAATCATCTTGCAGATGCCTAGGTTGGTTTGGTTAGTTTCTTCCTTCCTTCCTTCCTTCCTTCCTTCTTTTTTTTTTTTTTTTTTTTTAGAGAGAGAGACAGCGGGAGAGGGAGAGAGAATCTCACGCAAGCTCCACACCCAGCGTGGGGCCCAAAGTGGGGCTTGATCTCAGGGTTGTGAGATCGATGCTTAACCAGTTGAGCCACCCAGCTGCCCCAGGTTGATTATTTTCTTTCTCTTAGCTCACACACTGATTAATCAACAAAACCAAATATTATACTGCTATAACATATCCAGAGTTTCAACACTTCTCACTATCTCTATTGCTACCATCTTGTTTAGATGTCTGTATTTATGCACTTCTCTTATTGTAATCACCTTAACCCGGTCTCTCTGATTTTGATCCCTTATAGTCTATTCAATAGAGCAATGAGAGTAATCCGTTTAAATATTTAGTCAGATAACATCACTCCTCTGCATTATATTCTCCAATGGCTCCCAGCCTCACTTGGGAGTAAATCCTAAATCTTTACAATGGCCTCCATGGATCTGCATTATCTACTGATGTCTATTTCATGGCTCACTTTACATTTTACAACTGTCCTCACTGGCAGCATTACAGCTCCAGCTCCCTGAAAGTGCCTGGTGTGCTACGACAGGTGTTTTGTAGTTGTTATGCCTCTGGCTGGAATTTTTTTTTACTGGATATTCATGAAGATCTCTCACATTGTCTTCAGAACTTTGTTCAAATATCCCCTTTCCTAACCATCTTACCAATATTATAAAAAATGACTTTCTACTTGCTTCATTACTTATGTCTTCTCATGTTTTTATTTTCCTTTTCTTTTTCTTCCCTTTTTTTTCCTATGCCTGACATCACAGATATAGTAGAATGTATTACTGTTTGCCTATATTTGGCGTTGCTCACTGCAGATGGAGCCAGCAAAAAATATGCTCCAGCATCCTGTTCTTCCAAATAAAGGATTCCAGTCGACATTCTAGGTGCTTCTCAGGAGGTGCCAGCAGAGGCATTGCAAACCCCATTGCCCAGAGCAGCAACCTCTACGGGACATTTTCATATTAGCTTTTCCCCCTTCCCTGACTCAGTCTCTCCTCTGCTTAATTCCGGCTTTCTAGAGTAATATCCTATATGAACTACCTGAAACCAAGTCCTTATCTCCGGTTCCGTTTTTACAGGTAACAAACCTGAGATATCACAAGCCTCAACTTTCTATTAGCTTCTTTAAAGCTTTATAGCTTTTACAATGTACCAGTAGGAATTTTATACATCCCTACCCTAGTTAACTTAGAAACATGTGGTTGCTTTGGCTAAAGAAATCTCCAGAGTCAGCATATGTTTTGCCACACTCTCATTTCCCTCACTTTCAGAGGAAAGGTCATCTGAAGCACAGCTGCAGCCGACTGTCATACACATACAACAGAGGGGAAAAAAATCTTTTACCATTCTTATTATAGAGATTTTTGGGGTTGTTTGATACCAAGCAGCAAAACCTAGTCTCTCCTGACTGATGGATCTTATCATTTACTCAGCTATGTATTTACTAGTTGTCTTCTCATCATGACATAAACTCCATCAGACAAAGAATTTTCTTTTTTGCTTTTCTATCTGTTCTCTATACCCACTACCTAGAACAGTCCAAAGCACAGAGGACATCCACATCTATTTAAAATGTTATACTGGGGACGCCTGGGTGGCTCAGTCAGTTAAGCGTCTGCCTTTGGCTCAGGTCATGATTCCAGGGTCCTAGGATCAAGTCCCGCATCGGGCTCCTTGCTCAGCAGGGAGCCTGCTTCTCCCTCTGCCTGCAGCTCCCCGTGCTTCTGCTCTCTCCCTACCAAATAAATAAAATCTTTAAAAATAAACAAATATAATGTTACACTGAAGCCTAGTTAACTCATTGTCCCTCACACACAATTGATGGACTCCCACAAGTGATGGATCAAATCTAAAATTTGATCATGCTATCCTCTAACTCAGAGGTTTTCAACCACGGGGAATTTAAAGCAGTTAGGGTTTCCAGTTAAAATACAGGATGCCCAATTAAATTTGAGTTTCAGACAAACAATACAAAATATGGGACATACTTAAATAAAAAAAATGCTTTTGTCCAAAAAGTAAATTTAACTGGTGTCTTGTATTTATTTGCTATAGTATTTATCTTTGCTAAATCCAGCAACTTGACCCCCAGGTGCCATTTGTCAATGTCTGGGGATGTGTAAGAATACCCATATAGAATGAAGTAATTGGCCCACAATGTCAATAGGACTGAGGTTGCAAAACCCTATGATCTGGGTCTTTCGCTTTCCTTTCTAGGCACCTGATTTCTATGCACTGTCCTTTGCCATTTGTCTTAAGTATAACTGGCTTTAATAAACTCATGTTTGCCTTTCAGAATTTTGTCTACATCATTCCTATGTTTTCTTTTAATCTCAGATGTCTTTCCATATGTATTTATAAATGGCATACAAAGTTCCCACTGTTTCTCAGATATCTGAAGGAAGACAAAAATCTATGTTTTTCTTTATATCTAAAATCCAAAACAATGTCGAGTTTATACAGGTATTTAATGTGTACTGAGTGAGACAGTGAATAATTAAGTACAAGCATGGGCAGACATATGGTTTCCAGGGCAAGACTACCTTTCTTCTGAGTCTGCAAAGCCATTGGCAGGCTGCTTCTTGTGACCTGAGCAAAGCAGTTTTTCTACTGACAGTTGAAATCATGTAAGGACAGGCAGTCTTTTGCACTCTTAAATTTACCTGGTTATCATCTTCTCTATATAGAATGACAAGCGTTTGGCATCTTCCCATGGCATTTCATATTAATTTTTACCTGGGACCACCATTCCATAATGAGAGAAATTCCAATACAAGATCTTTCAAAAATGCTTGCACATGTGAATTTTAATTAAAAAAAAACACCCAGTGGAAACTCGTGCACTATTTTAAATAAAGGACATTATTTATAAAATTAAAAATATTGTAATAGCACTATATAGTGACAGATGGTAGCTACACTTGTGAGCATAGTATAATGTATATAGACATTGAAACACTATGTTGTATACCTGAAACTAATGTAACATTGTGTGTCAAGTATATTCATATAAAAAATCAAAAGAAAAAATGCATTTTTATCTTTAGCAATTACTATTGCTAATTTATTTTGGGGGGAGGGTGGGGCAGGGAAAGGTCTGGCTTTTTGCCATTTTAATATTATTCTCAAGATACATTTTCTGAGAAAAGCCAAGAACAGTGAAGCACCTCTTGAGAGGATTTTGCACTATGTCAGCTCACAAAACTTATTCTGATTTCAGTAAAATATTTAATACTGTGTGCAAATATAGACATACACACATATATAGCTTTAATTTAGTTGGCATATATACTTTAGTTACATATATGCAATATATCAGCAAATACAGATATTGATATGCACCTTCTATACTTTATTTTAGAAAAATTAACAAAAATGATATGAGCTAAAGGCAATTTTTTTAAAAACAAATACCTTATGGACATTTTTCCCTTAACTAAAATTACTACTTGGTTGAAAGATATAGAGAGATAAAAAATATGAATATATGAAAAAGAAAGCTATTTTGGATGGATACCAAGAGATACTAACATATTCTTCTCCCTTTCAAAACTAAAATATAGACAACAAGATGGAATGGAATCTAAAGTGAATAGTTAACGATTTCTTTAGTAGTAGGAAAAAAATCTGATCTCTACAACAAAACAGTGTTGTAATGGTAAGTAGTTTTATAAACTCCCATATTTTGATGGGCGCCTGGGTGGCTCAGTTGGTTAAGCGACTGCCTTCGGCTCAGGTCATGATCCTGGAGTCCCGGGATTGAGTCCCGCATTGGGCTCCCTGCTCAGTGGGGAGTCTGCTTCTCCCTCTGACCCTCCCCCCTCTCATGTACTCTCTCTCTCTCTCTCTCATTCTCGCTCTCTCAAATAAATAATCTTTAAAAAAATAAAAATAAACTCCCATATTTTGCATAAAGAGTGCATCAGTCCAACTACCACACTGTGAATTTAAATACAATTTTCTATTTCATTTCTCTTTTTAATTTTATTATTTATGTTAATCACCATACATTACATCATTAGTTTTTGATGTAGTGTTCCATGATTCATTGTTTGCGTATAACACCCAGTGCTCCATTCAATACGTGCCCTTTTTAATACCCATCACCAGGCTGACCCATCGCCCCACCCCTTCCACTCTAGAATTTTCAGTTTGTTTCTCAGAGTCCATAGTCTCTTATGGTTCGTCCCCCCCTCCGAGTCCCCCCCTTCATTTTTCCCTTCCTACTATCTTCTTTTTTTAACATATAATGTATTATTTGTTTCAGAGGTACAGGTCTGTGATTCAACAGTCTTACACAATTCATAACACTCACCATAGCACATAACCTCCCCAATGTCTATCACCCAGCCACCCCATCCCTCCTACCCCCCACCACTCCAGCAACCCTCAGTTTGTTTCCTGAGATTAAGAATTCCTCATATCAGTGAGGTCATATGATACATGTCTTTCTCTGATTGACTTATTTCGCTCAGCATAACACCCTCCAGTTCCATCCACGTCATTGCAAATGGCAAGAAATGAAATCTTGCCATTCATTTCTCTTTAAATACTTTAGTAGGTTTAATTGTAGGTTTGCTTCACTAGGTAATATCTTTATTTTTTTCTTCAGTCAATTTTGCTTAAGTTTTTCTTTCAATATATAAACAGCTACTGGTTAAAGCTGAATTCACTCTTTGTGTCCTGTAAATGATAATCAAGTCCTATTTGCTCCTTTCTTTTCTTTTTTTTTTAAAGATTTTATTTATTTGTCAGAGATTGAGAACGAGAGAGCACAAAGGCAGGGGGAGCAGCAGGCAGAGGGAGAAGCAGGCTCCCTGCTGTGCAAGGAACCCAATGTGAGACTTGATCCCAGGACCCTGGGATCATGACCTGAGCCGAAGGCAGGTGCTTAACTGACTGAGCCACCCAGGTGTCCCTCCTTCATTTCCATAGTAAATTTACTTCCAAAAAGAAACACACTAATCAGTTACATTTTTTTTTTTTTTAGGAAAAATGTATCAAGGATCATAATTGTTCATGATTTCTGCTTGCGTAAGATAAGTTGGGATAAACATACCTTTCCTTACTCCTCCTTCTAAGTACAAATACAAAACTTAGACATCACATATAAAACAAACATAAAGAAACACTAAAAGGTGGAGATAAAAAGACCAGTCAAGGAATTCAAGACCCAAATAACATGTTCGTGAGTTCCCTAGGTTCCTAGTATCCTAAACTAGGAACAAAAAATTTTGAAAACCTGGTAATTCCAATATACATCCATATATACACATATACATCCCACATAAAAGCCCCCTCTCTCCAGTAAAAGGACGAGAAAAGGGGTAGCCTAGTAACATAGATAACTTTTACAGAATTTTACCTAGAAGAGCAAACTAATCCTAAATTAAGAAGAAAGGAAATTATGATAAAGATAAAAGAAAGCAATAAAATTGAAAACAGACAAATAAATGGAAAAAATCAATGAAACAAAAAGATAGTCCACTGAAAAGATCAATAAAATTGACACACTTTCGAAAAGACTGATTTTAAAAAATGAAGACTCAGATTAGCAACAGTAGAAAATTTTAACATGGGCCTATCACTACAAACCCGATAGGCATTAAAAAGATAATAAAGGAATAAAGCAAATAAGTCCACTTAGACAAAATAAGTCACTTCCTTGAGAAGTATAAAGTACCACAATTCACCCATTATGAAACAGATAATCTGCATAGCCCTGTAACTATTGAGAAAAACAAATCTCCAGGCCCAGATGGTTCACTGGAAAATGATTCCAAACTTTTAAAGAAGAATTATGTATCAATTCTATATAATCTTACAGAAAAGAAAATAGAGAGCAACTCCCCATTCATTTCATAGAGATAGTATTACTCTGATACCCATTAAAGATCAAAAAAATACAAACAAAAACAAGAAAACTACAGACCAATATCCTACATGAATGTAGATACAGAAATCTTTAACAAAATATTAGAAAATAGAATTCAGCGTATATTGAAAAGAGTTACATGGCATAACCAAGTGAGGTTTATTTTAAAGATGAAAGATTGGATCAATATTCAAAAATGAATCAACATAATCATCACTTTAACATACTGAAGAAGAAAAATTTCATGTTCATACTAATTGGTACAAAAAAACGTGTCAAAATTCAACATGCATTCATGATTTAAAAAATAAATCTAAGCAAATGAAGAATAGAAGGAACTTCCTCAACTTCATAAAGAACATCTATAAAGAGTTACAGCTAATATTTTGCTAAATGGTGAAAAACTGAACATTTATCCTATCAGATCAACAAGATAAGGGTGCCCGTTCCCACCATTCTATTCAATGCCATGCTAGAATTTTTAGCTGGTTCAATAAGAGAAAATAAAGTAAAGTAAAATAAAATAAAATAAAATAAAATAAAATAAAAACTACACTGGTCAGAAGGAAGAAACAACACTGTCTCTATTGCGGATGACGTAAGAATCTACCAGAGAAAGAGAAAGACTAGTCCTGGGACTAGTGAATTCAGCAAGGTCATGGGGTACAAGATAAGCATAAAAAAGGGTATTTCTATATATTAGCAATGAGTACATGAAAGCCAAAATTAAAAACACAATAACATTTATTGTCACATACCCAACAAAGGACTAGGATTTAGAATATATGATGAGTTTGCAAAACTAAATTGTAAGAGCAAACAAAAAAATTTAAACATGATCGAAGACATTAAAAAAAAATTCCACGGGCGCCTGGGTGGCTCAGTTGGTTAAGCAACTGCCTTCGGCTCAGGTCATGATCCTGGAGTCCCGGGATCGAGTCCCATATCAGGCTCCCTGCTCAGCGGGGAGTCTGCTTCTCCCTCTGACCCTCTTCCCTCTCATGCTCTCTATCTCTCATTCTCTCTCTCTCAAATAAATAAATAAAATCTTTAAAAAAAAAAAAAAAAAAAAATTCCACAAAGAAGATATACAGATGATGGCAAATAAGTACGTGAACAGTTATTCATCTGCAGTAACCATGAGGAAAATGCAAATAAAGGCACATGTGAGATATCTCTCTATATAGGTCTAGTTTGTGTGTGTGTGTGTGTGTGTGTGTGTGTGTACCTATCAGAATTGCTAAAATAAAAAATAGTGACAACATTAAAGTCTGGAGATTTCAGAGAGAAGATAGATCACTCATACGCTGCTGGTGGAAATGTAAAATGGTATAGTTACTAGTGAAAAAGAGTTTGAAAGCCTCTCAGAAGTAAAACAAAACCAAAAACAAGACAAACAACATTTTGTATCTTAACCATAGCCATGTCAATATCCTGGTTGTGACATTATACTACAGTTTAGCAAAATATTAGTAATGGAGAAGCTGAATAAGTCATGAAAGGGATCTCACTTCATTATTTCTTACAATTCCATGTGAATCTACAATTAACCCCAAATAAGAAGTTTAACTAAAAAACAACCTTAAGCTTCCAGGTATAGTTTATTGCTTGATTTTATTGTAAATTCAGTGTCTGAAGATTTTGACAAGTAAAGTGAAACATCTCTGAAAAGTGAATTCAATGAGATTTAAGAAATACATATGCAGATATGTCCCATATATCAAATAGGATGCTTTTATTCATTAACTCTCTTTTATTTATTTCTTCATTAAATAGACATTTATTGAATGCCAACTAGATTCTAGTTCAGTGTTGCTAAGCAGAGAGGTATGTTGCCAGTGGTATAAGATACTAGGTATATTGCCAGAAGCAGATTATATCTTATATTGTAAGGCATATTAAGGATTTTGGATTTTTTTAAATTTCATTTTATTATGTTATATTAATCACCATACATTACATCATTAGTTTTTGATGTAGTGTTCCATGATCCATTGTTTGCGTATAACACCCAGTGCTCCATGCAGAATGTGCCCTCTTTAATACCCATCACCAGGCTAACCCATCCCCCCACCCCCTCCCTTCTAGAACCCTCAGTTTGTTTCTCAGAGTCCATAGTCTCTCATGGTTCATCTCTCCCTCTGATTTACCCCCCCATTCTTCCCTTCCTGCTATCTTCTTCTTCTTTTATTTCTTTTTCTTATGTTATGTTAATCACCATACATTATATCATTAGTTTTTGATGTAGTGTTCCATGATTCATTGTTTGCGTATAACACCCAGTGCTTCATTCAATATGTGTCTTCTTAAATACCCATCACCAGGCTAACCCATCCTCCTGCCCCCCTCCCTCTAGAACCCTCAGTTTGTTTCTCAGAGTCCATAGTCTCTCATGGTTCATCTCCCCCTCCGATTTACTCCCCTTCGTTCTTCCCTTCCGACTATCTTCTTCTTTTTTTAACATATAATGTATTATTTGTTTCAGGGGTACAGGTCTGTGATTCATCAGTCTTACACAATTCACAGCGCTCACCATAGCACATACCCCCCCCAATGTCTATCATCCAGCCACCCCATCCCTCCCACCCCCACCACTCCAGCAACCCTCAGTTTGTTACCTGAGATTAAGAATTCCTCATATTAGTGAGATCATATGATACATGTCTTTCTCTGATTGACTTATTTCGCTTAGCATAATACTCTCTAGTTCCATCCACATCATTGCAAATGGCAAGATTTCAGTTTTTTGATGGCTGCATAATATTCCATTGCATATATATATACCACATCTTCTTTATCCATTCATCTGTTGATGGACATCTTGGCTAGGATTTTGGATTATTTTCCAATTCTTTTCTCTTATTTTTGTTTTCTCTCTTCTTTGAAACCAATTACTTTTTTCTAACTTTATTTATGTATGATTAACAAATGAAAAATTGTATATATTTATGGTATACAATGTGCTGTTTGAAATGACTACCAACAGTCAAACTAATTAACATATCCATATGTGTGTGGTAGTGAGAACACTTGAGATCTATTCTCTTAGCAAATTAGAAGTATACACTACATTATTATTCACTCTAGTAACTGTGCTATACATTAGGCCTCGAGAACTTAATCATCGAATTCTATTTTAAATACAATAGAATGTCACTGATCATTCATAAAATTTTAATGTATGTATGAGAAGACAAAATTTTCAAAAATGGAATGATCCAGTTGTTCCTATGAGAGGAACTAGAAAATGCCTGGTGAATACAGAGGCTGAAACGATATTAGGTCTAACTTGTAATTTTGTCAATGACCACACCATAACTTGAGTATGTCAATCCTAGGCTCATAGTATCTCACTAAAGACTTCACAATAAATTCAATGAATTACTTGGCCACTTAGAAAAGGTAGAGGTAAATCATAAACAATCATGGGAAAAAGGTGTGAAGAAACTACAAATATGAGAAAGTGATTTTTACCTCATAGAACTCTTTTCTCAGGAGTATGCAAGGCATAGAAGAGGGATTATTGTCTCAGTGGGAAAACATTCAGAAGTACCACTTTGGACAACAAATGCGTGCTAAAAGCAAGAAAGATGACTTAGGATAATTAAGTATATACACAGATTGGAAAAGAGTTTCAATAATATATTTGTAACTCTAGGACTACAGTGATTAAAATAGAATTGAGGAGTTTGTCTCCTGATCAAAAAAACGCAACCATATGCAATTATAAAGACTTTACATGGCCTCAAGAGAGAAGCTGCCTTCCTCACACCAGACTTGAACACCCAGGGCACTGCAGTCTCTGAAGGCTGTTGCATTCCTGGACTTAGCCCTGCCACCCCTTTGCCAGCCATGCTCTTATGAATATCTGCAATGCTAGCCAAGCACTTTCATTCAGAGACCTCTTTATCTGGAGCCTTCTGCCAAGGTCTTTGTCAGCAGCGTCTAAGGAGACTTTCTGATTGGGAGAAAGGGGGAAACTGAAGACAGTTCTCCACTCTGACTCAATAAACTAAGTACCTTTCTACTATGCTGATCTACCTGACCTAGATCTAAACTCCTCTGCTCTTTCATTTTAGCATTCCACAGAATGCTGTGGAATGCTGTTCCATGTGGGTAAAGAGAAGAGGAGAGGAGTTTAGGAACTTGCTTACACAATCACGCTAAGTGATTAAAGACTTGACTGTCATTTTGGCTTTTTTTTTTTTAATATGGTTTCTTTCTTTTTTTTTTTAAGATTTTATTTATTTATTTATTTATTTATTTATTTATTTATTTATGAGAGAGAGAGAGCATGAGGGCAGGAGAGTCAGAGGGAGAAGCAGACTCCCCACTGAGCAGGGAGCCCGATGCGGAACTCGATCCCAGGACTCCAGGATCATGACCTGAGCCAAAAGCAGTCGCTTAACCAACTGAGCCACCCAGATGCCCTCATTTTGGTTTTTGTTTTATACTGGGGGCTCCTACCCCTAGCAGTTCAGCTCTTCTCTTAGGTCAGCTGAGCTCTTGACAAGACTGTTGCATTTTATTCCAGCCAAGTTAATTCTCTGTCCCAGTTTAGCATAAACTCTAAATGTCTGGGTTTTACTGTTTTAAATTGATTTAAAATCTATTTTAATCCTCTAACTCCAACATAGGTTATATTTTATTACTTGACTTATTACCATAATAAATAAGACATTTTCTATCTCCGTCAGTATGATGTTATAATGTACTATACTTATTATTTCTAATACATAGTAGAACCTTTTAGACTATTGGCTTTGAAATGAATAGGTATCAAATTTTAATAAGAATTATATGCAAATCCCATCTAGAAAACCATAAAAAGGATGAATATCATTTTTATATATTAATACAAATTTCTTTTTATGGAGTGGCTGCTCAATTGTTAGAAATCTGTTTAAGAAAATCTCAAGCATATTAGAGATCTTTCCCTAAAATCTTTGTCACTTTATAAAAGGGCATGAGGTATTATATAGAATAGTTAGGTGATTTCAATTGCTACATTTTTTAGAGTCAGATAAATATCATTAGGGAATAATTTTAGGTCATATGATGTTTACTATATCTTATCTAATGTTAGCAAATTTCTTCTCTATTACCCTAACTGAGAAGGATTTAGGCCTTTAATATATGACTAATACGATTAGGAATTTATAATATTAAGATTCTATCCTTCAATAGGGAATATCATTTTTGTTGTTGTTGTTAAAGATTATATTTATTTGACAGAGAGAGACACAGTGAGAGAGGGAACACAAGCAGGGGGAGTGGGAGAGGGAGAAGCAGGCTTCCACTGAGCAGGGAGCCCTCTGCAGGACTCAATCCCAGGACCCTGGGATCATGACCTGAGCTGAAGGCAGACGCTTAATGACTGAGCCACCCAGGCACCCCCCCAGAGGGGATTTCTTATCTCAGTTTTCCCAATACTTAATATAGTGCTTGGCATGATGTAAGTTTTCAATAAATATGGACTTAATAAAATAATTTAAAATAAATGAATTTATGAATTGATTAATATATCATTGGAGACAGCAGACAGGTAAGGTAGATGTTAGAATCTTGGAAACTATAAGAAAACTCATAAAACTAAGTTGTAATTCTGACATTGAAGTTCTAAATCCTGTGCAATTTTGCTCCAACAAATTTTTTCATCACGATCTTTGACTATTCAATTAGCATTTTCTATAGAAAGAGTCATCTCTGAAGCAAGGATGGGGCAAAGGTTGACTATGATGGAGGTCTGGGCTCTTACTGAATTTTCTCACTTGAGAAAGGTTCTAGTTGGTGCACTGGAAATTTAAAAAATATTCCACACCCCTACTTAGAGAAAAAGGCAAATAACAAATACCATTTAATACTCTGAGAAAGCTTTATCCCCCCGCCAGAGCATTATTATCGCACATGTCATCAATAACATGAAAAACATGAATTCGTCTCATCTACTTTACTGATAACTGCATGATGTACTTAAAATGACACCACATAGCCAGAATTATCTATAACACAAAGGTGATAGGAAAGACCAACAAAATTTAGAAAATATAGTTATCTTACACATTTTTTTTTTTTAAATTTTTTGTATTAACATATAACATATATTTGTTTCAGGGGTACAGGTCTGTGATTCATCAGTCTTACACAATTCACAGTGCCCTCCATAGTACACACCCTCCCCAATGTCCATCACTCAGCCACCCCATCCCTCCCACAACCCTCCACTCCAGCAACCCTCAGTTTGTTATCTTACACATTTCTTAAAAATATTAATATTTATGTTCATCTAATAATAGCCATTTACATACATATAAGCAAACATTTTTCTTACTACCAATATAACTGAAGAATATTATCCTTTTGAAACATTACAGTGTACTCCTAAAGTTAAGATTCAATATAAATGAAGAACATATAGACATATCCTCCCTGACTGCTAAAAGTTTAAATAAAGAAGAAATGATAAGCAGATTTTTCAAATATATAAGAAATAGAGACAGAATTAAGCATCTGTTCCTCTTTATACTTAACAATGCACCTTTGTTAGTTTGCAACCTCAGAGGTTCTCAAGGTGAAATCTGAAACTGGCTACCATACACAGAGAACAAGGAGAGACCGAAGACAGAGTCGGGCCACTCCAGATTCATTGGTGGAGGTGTTAATAAGCATAGGAACTTACATACAAGGCTTGTCTTGGGCACCTACAAGATGAGTAGATCTCCACACCCACCCATCAGAATCTTAAAAATTTATATAGAGGCCTTAACAGTCTTCAGTCACATATTCAGTCCAGATAGTCTCAATGACACCTTATCTCTCAAAGGTATGTACTTGGAACAGCTCCCACTGTAGGAACAATAGGCAGAAAGTACATTCCCAGAACAGGAAAGGGGCCTCCTACTGCCTGGGGCCAGCTTAAAGGTAAACAAGCTAACAGGTCCTCTTAATGACCTCCCCCAACATCATTAGATCCCTAAGCAGCTAACCAGAGCTTCATAACAGAAAACTTTCTAGGTGGTCTATTGTTACTTTAAAAATGATTTTAAAAGCCAATGTAGTTTAGGTATTTATTAAATATTAATTGAGAGGCAAAGTTTTAGAAGCATTTTAACTGAACACTTCAAAATGTTTAAACAAATTTCTTAAAATAACTATTCCCTAAACTGGTTTCAATCTCTTCTTTCTAACATTCTTTGCTAATATCTAAAATTCATAACAAAATGGGCGCCTGGGTGGCTCAGTTGGTTAAGTGACTGCCTTCGGCTCAGGTCATGATCCTGGAGTCCCGGGATCAAGTCCCGCATCAGGCTCCCTGCTCAGCAGGGAGTCTGCTTCTCCCTCTGACCCTTCCCCCCCCCCCCCCCCCCCCCCGCTCATGTGCTCTCTCTCTCTCTCTCTGTCTCTCTCATTCTCGCTCTCTCAAATAAATAAATAAAATCTTTAAAAAAATAAAATAAAATTCATAACAAATTTTATAAGCTCTCACCCCATTAACAAATTATCATATTTCAAAACGGGTAGCATGAACAGATACATATAACCTAAATAGCCCACTGAGGAGAGAGCATTCTTCTATAGTATGGCTATTACAGTGTGTTCTACCCAGTTCAGTTTTTTTTGTTAGTTGTAATCAGTGTTAGTATCTGGAGGGCACTATAATATAGCTGTTCATCAATCAACCAAAAACTATTGAGAAATATATTTTATATAAAAAGTAGAGTAACCTACAAGTAGTCAGCACAGGCATACTTGTAAATAAAATACACAAAAAACTGAATGATATATAATGGGCTTCTGGTTACAATGAATTTGGGAAACCCTTACATTGTCTTTTAGTATAGTCAAAGATGTTTTAAAATACATTTGCAATGAGGAAGAACTAAGAAAATTAATAGATGTGTAGATTTATATAGAGCGATATAACTTAGTAGGCTAGTTCTGTACAGCTTATTGTTCTAAGCTAGAATGCTAGCTATTTAGTAACGGTATCAGGACTAAGTATTACTAGTATCAGTAGTACTAAGTTGTATTATTAGTGGTACTAAATAGTTCAAGTATTTGTACTAATACTAGTTCCTTCCTTGTTGGGAAGCTTCCTGTATCAGAGTACATATATTAACTTTGGATACTGTACAAAGGAGCCATATTTGAGGTAAAGCTATCCTAAGCATCTCCTTCATCTGTTTTTATGTGATGTGGTTATAAAAGTGCAGAGGACAAATAGAGGATGTTTTTCTTCCATTAATTAAAGAAAATACTAAACTCTTGTTATTTCATCTTGCAGTAAGTTCATTTTAAGTATAGTCTTTATATATTTTATTTTATTTTATTTTTTTAAAGATTTTATTTATTTATTTGAGAGAGAGAGAATGAGAGATAGAGAGCACGAGAGGGGAGAGGGTCAGAGGGAGAAGCAGACTCCCTGCTGAGCAGGGAGCCCGATGCGGGACTTGATCCCGGGACTCCAGGATCATGACCTGAGCCGAAGGCAGTCGCTTAACCAACTGAGCCACCCAGGCGCCCCTAGTCTTTATATATTTTAAATTTGAGACAATATGTTTTAATATCATTTGTAAGATTGAATCACCCATTGCTATTAATCCCAGTAATGGATTCTCTTTCTTCTGACATAGCTCTTCAGTTTTATTATTTCTCTCTGAACTTCTCTGAATACATTCTGACCAGTATCTTAATATGAAAATTGTAATTTTCTTTCTTCTATTGGATGAAAGAAAACTTTCCACATTGGTTTACTGTGATAAAATTTCTCATTCAGCAAAAACAATGAGTCTATCTATGAAAAACTAGTAAGCATTTTATTTTATGGTAGCATCCCCAGGTTTTTGGTTTAATAACTTCATATATGATAACATGTAGGCCATAACAATTATAAAATTATAAAATTATAAAATTATAACTTTTACTGAGTTACTCTATGAGTTTTATTGACTTACTTTTATTGAGTTTACTCTATGAAAGGTTTTATCTATGTCTGTCTCTACTACTTAACCTACATTTTTTTCATTTTCTGAAGTGAAAAATATAGAACGTTTGTCAGAACTTTTAGTTTGGGACATGTACAGAGAGAAAATAAGAGATAGCTAAAGATGAGGGAAATGTTACGGACATATTAAGTATCAGGTTTTTGTATTTCCATATGAAATAACTTATAGTCCATGTTGTGGTATACGTTTCAGATTCAAAAGTATGCTGATTTTAGTTGAACACATTAGACTATTAGTTAATATTGCTGATTTGCAATTAACAGAAACAAACAGTTTCTTATATAATATATAATAAAATAAAGTGAATGTGTTATAAGAAGAACAATTTATCACAAAACCCAGGGAAAAGAATCAGGACTTGAAGAGATATCAGAAATCTAAGAAGCATGGTCTATATTCCTACCTTCCTTCCTTTCTTCCCTCCTTCCTTCCTTGCTCCCTCCCTCTCTCTCTTTTTTTTTTTTGAAAGATTTATTTATTTGAGAGAAAGAGAGACAACAGAGTGAGAGAGAGTATGAGTGGGGGCAGGGGCAGAGGGAGAGGGAGAAGCAGGCTCCACACTGAGCAAGGAGCCTGACGCGGGACTTGATCCCAGGACTCTGGGATCATGACCTGAGCCGAAGGCAGATGCTCAACCAACTGAGCCACCCAGGTGCCCCAAAAGATTGCATTTCTACATCTCCACTTCTTTCTTGGCATCTGCTAAACTGCATCTCGCTCTGTTCACCAACTTTTCCTTTCTCTCTATCCTCCTATCACAGTTGGGTAACTTTCATTATCTGTTCTTAAAAAACAAAAACAGAAACAGAACAAAACAAATAGCTGCCTCTCATCTCTCAGTCTCAATTCTGCAGGGAAAGAGAGAAGAGAGAAAAAAGAGAAGAGAGAAAAGAGAGACAGAAATTGTTCCAACTTGGATGTGTACATATTTTTGGCTTAATTAGATATGACAAAAGAGGAGTAAACAAAGCCATAGCTCTTCTTCATGGCAGTAGTGGGGAGGGAAAAGTAGATTTCAAAGTTGAGAAGATGTCTAAGGAGTTAGTTGGGCAGATGCTCTATTCCAATGAGAACAAATAGAATCACTGGGAAAAAGCATGAGTTAGGAGCATTTGGGATGAGCACCTGGTAACTTCTACATTTGAGGGGTAACAATAAGAATATGCATAAACGAAAGCAGAAAGAATGACCAAAAAGACATAACCAAGGAGGAGCAAAAGGAAAAACCAATAAGCAAATACTTTCCAAAGGGTAAAAGTCCCTTTGGAACTTGGCAAAAAAGTGGCAACAATGATACCAGTCTGAAATGAAGATGGAGATCAGCAAATGAAAACATTAACAAAGAGTGATCATAGTTTCAGTGGAAGGAGGTGGGGACAGTTGTTGGATTGATAGGATTTTGGAAGGAGATGCCAGTAATGAAAGCAGATGCAGTGAATAGAACAGTCTCAAGAATTGTGGTAGTTAAAAAAAAAAAAAGTCTTTTTATTAAGAGTTTAACAATATTCACATTTTTCACAACTAAACCCTCTTAACTGGGGGTGAAAGGACAAGAAAAATAATCCCCCTATTCAAGGGTAATTAGCTGTTAAAGAGAATACAACAAACTTCCTATTTACCTTGTGGGTTTATATTTGTTGAATCTCTTTTTTCGGAACTGTGATTTGAAAAACATCAGTTACCTGAATATCATCCAAATACCTTAAAACTATAGATTATTTTACCATTCACTATGTGCTCTTATATAAATTATTTCACTTGATCATCAAAATTATGATCTAAATGTAATTAATTCCATATTAACAGGAAAGATAAGTGAAATCCAAGTAAATCAATGTTAACTTGCTCATATTACTTGATAATAGATTGCTAACAGACACAAACCCAGATGTCTTCTGTCATATTTCAACTTTCATTCAGGATACAAAATAAAAGTAATTTCAGGCAAAAGAAATATTAATGGATTTGTGAACAGCATCCTCTTCAAATACTTCTATAAATGGAAACATAACATGCTATCCCAATCATCAAATTTAGCTCTAAAGGAAAGGGCATGATATTGGAGTTCAAACAGAACTGAACTTCCCCACTTTGTGCCTCTGTGGCCTCCATCAAAACACTCTCTATCAACTTCAGTTTATTCACCTGTGAAATGGAATTTTGATGCTTATCTCCCAAGATTTCCAATAGGAAGCCTCTAAACCCATAGTGGGCACTAAATACCTGTTGTTGAAGCGAAAAGAAGCAAAAATCACCAAAACAGTAAAATACATCTTTTT
Source organism: Zalophus californianus (assembly GCF_009762305.2). Classification (NCBI taxonomy): domain Eukaryota; kingdom Metazoa; phylum Chordata; class Mammalia; order Carnivora; family Otariidae; genus Zalophus; species Zalophus californianus. The sequence continues at coordinate 166,379,303 of NC_045598.1, read as the reverse complement.
AATCACTTCATCCTACTCTGTAGATGATTTGCTAAACAGGGTGCAGGTGTTAGTTTTAATATAGCCAAATAAAACAGAGGAGTGCTTGGTGTATTCTTCTCTGTGCTGAATATAATCTGCAAGTAGAATGGAGTTAGCCAAGTCTTTCCCAAGTGGTGAAAGAAAGGAAACAAAGTCTATCACAGTGCTCTAGAGACTCAATACTTCATAGAAAATTATCAAGACAGCAATACCAACATAGGATTTTAAAAAATCACCTAGAATCTACAGAATATATCAAAAGTCACAGCTGTGAAACCTTATTGTTATTTAATGCTTCAATATCTTTATTTCATTCACCTGCAAAATGATTCTACTCACCTTTTGCACAGGCTTTAAGAAACACAAAATTCTGAAAAATGCTTTGGAAACCCATAATAATTATGATGATCTGGGGCAGTAGTATCATAAAGAAAGGGAAAAATAACAATGTTTTGAGGCTGGAACAACTAGAATAAACAGAGAATGTAATTTGAGCCTGGCTATGAATCTAGCAGAACTCATAAATAATATTGTCCTGAGTTGGTAGTAAATTTGCCATTTTGCCACTAAAATATCACATAATTCTTACTGGGTTCAGTGTTATTTTTCTCCTGTACTTCTCTTTATTGCAGCACAAATATATCTTTCTCACCTGCTTGACTTTTCATGATCACCCTTTTCCTTAATCATCTCATACGAAATAGGTACAAGGTTAGAGTACCTTTGTACACTTTGCTGCTCACCCACAATTCTTCCTTCCTTCAATAATCTTTATATGTCAGTGTGGTGAGAAAGCATATAAATATATCATTACACAGAGAAAGACATGTATCATATGACCTCACTGATACGAGGAATTCTTAATCTCAGGAAACAAACTGAGGGTTGCTGGAGTGGTGGGGGGTGGGAGGGATGGGGTGGCTGGGTGATAGACATTGGGGAGGGAATGTGCTACGGTGAGCGCTGTGAATTGTGCAAGACTGTCGAATCACAGATCTGTACCTCTGAAACAAATAATGCAACATATTTTAAGAAAAAAGAAAAAGAAGGAGATAGCAGGAGGGGAAGAATGAAGGGGAGTAAGTCGGAGGGGGAGACGAACCATGAGAGATGATGGACTCTGAAAAACAAACTGAGGGATCCAGAGGGGAGGGGGGTGGGGGGATGGGTTAGCCTGGTGATGGGTATTAAAGAAGGCACGTACTGCATGGAGCACTGGGTGTTATGCACAAACAATGAATCATGGAACACTACATCAAAAACTAATGATGTAATATATGGTGATTAATATAACAATAAAAAAATTAAAAGGAAAAAAATAAATAAATTAAAAAAATATATCGTTACATACAAAATTATATATGTAGAAGTTATAATATATGCCTATAAAGGGATGATGAGTAATGTTAATAATAATACAATAATTAAGACATTTACTAATGTTATTGAGTCCTTGATGTATGCATCTAACCTAGATTACCATTCCTAATCCTCAATCCTTCCAAGTAAAGCTTCTGACATTGTATCTTTTGAGATGAGAAATTTGCGTCTTTTAAAGAAGAGCTAAGTGGGTCGTTAAGTTTACAAAACTCACCATTCAACCTATGATACAATTCTTCCTCCAGTTACTAGTGATAGGAACTGGGGAGTGAGAAAAACCACTCACCAGAATTCATTCCTGGATCACAAGCAGACATATGAAGCAGGGAACTAAGATTTCCAAAGAATGGAGCCTTTACAGTGAAAGCAAACACACCAACCAGCACACCCCCTTTTTCTTCTTTTAGAGAAAAGAAATTTGGGGGGAGAATCATCATCACTAAAAGTACATATGCACTCTATATGTTACAATTTTGAAACAGATCCTTTGGAAGAATACAACCTTAGGAAAGAATGTATGAGATCACCCTCTTCCACCTTTTCTCCCAAAATGTGTATTTCCAATTCAACAGCTTCAAATCAGTCGCACGCTTTTGGGATGAACACAGTTTTCATATTACTCAAGTTGTTAGAAACACAATCTATCAGCCCCAAATTTGCATCTCTGCAAAATTCAGTCTTTTTTTTTTTCTTTCCTTTCTCTTCCTTTTCTCTCCTTCTCGCTCTGTCTCTCCGGTCCCTCCTCTCTCTTCCTCTTCAATATGGCTATCGGGAAAAACAGTCCTGTAACTTACTAGTAAGAGGCTATCAAATTCTATACCAGTGTTTTGAAATCACTATCTAAATCACTACTCCTCCTCATTCCATGCAATAACGTAAATGTTAGTGTTAAAAAAAAAAAAAAGAATGGTGGGGGGTAGGGTAGCTCTTAGCAAACCTTATTAGAAAACTTCCTGGAGTGTCTCTTTCCTTTTCTTCATCTTCCTAATCTATGCTTAATAAACTGTTGAAGAATTTCACCTGGGAGTCTCTTATCAAATTTAATATATTTTTAAATGTTTTAGCACGCAACTTTAATATTCTGGGTTTTTTTAATCTACTTTTAATATATGTGTTTGTAAATTTTATTCTCTCAAACATGACTTGTCTAAGGTAAGGAGATTTTACAAATGCTTAATATTAAACCCTTAAATAAACAAAATCTAGCAGTATGAATTGTTTGGATCTGTGTGGTCAAGGGCTCCAGTACTTCTTGATGTTTCACATGTGTAAACTTTTGCAATGTGACTTCCTCTCTCCTGGGTACCCTTCCATTTTCAGTCTTGTTAAATCCTAGTCACCCTTCAAGTTCTTATTCCAATGTACCGTGCCTATGAAACTTTATCCTAATCCTGGAACATAGTTATTAACTCTTTCCTTTGTAATCCAATTTATTTTACTTAGAGCTCTATTTATTCTACTTATTCCATTTTTTACTATTTTACATGTTTGTTTCCCTGACTGGCTAATAACCCATGAAGAGCATAAGATATTCCTATTCATCTCTACATCCAAGTGATTTACACACCAAAGGGACACAAAAGTTTTATGAAGAAGCATGAGTGATATTTTAGGGAAGAATCTAGTAACTTTCTTGTAAAATGTGTATGAACTGCCATCTTCATGGGCTCCCTCAGGTGGAGAGAAAATGGAATCAGTCATCTGGTATTTTTTGTTTTTGTTTTGTTTCATTTTTGATTTTTTGCTTATTAGGAACGGGTGAGTTTTAATAGAGAATATTTTTTTTTAATTGGCTCTTTGCTAGTTGGTGAATATCGGAGTTTGAATTATAACAGGTTTTCTCTGAAAACATCTTCTACATCAGGATTTTTAAATTATGAAGCAAAAATCAAAGCTTTAATGATTTTCATTCCTGAATATATAAAATCATTAAAATATCAAGTTTAATTAATTCTTTGGAATCTTAGAAGAATTCCAGAAATAATTATTTTAAGGTAGTTATATAGAGTTCCATTTGGAAGCATCATAAATTATTTCCAAAGAACTGTCAGAAAAATCATGGAAAGAGTAAACATATGTATAGGCACTAATTTTCTTCCAGCAAATCAAATTGATCCAAGTATATAAATACTTAAAATCATGTTATTCAGGTAAAAAACAAGAAATATAAATTACTTGTACTAGTGGGAAAATTGCTGGACTCTTTATTTGTGTATCACGCATTAACATATACGCCATGAACAGCTAGCTAGGGGACTTCATCATACTACAAATAGCTTATGAATTGCAGTGAGAGATTTTTGGCAGTCATCTAAGTTTTTACCATCTCTGAAACATATTGACATGTTTTAATATTCGTCCTGAGATTTGCTAGTGTCACTTTCAATAAGATATTATTTGGTAAACTCAATTGAATTACTAACATATGATAAGAGACATCTTAATTCAGTGTTTAAATGATTGATTTTAGGGATTATGCTGTCAAAATTACTAAAAATTCTAGGGAGTTTCTCAAATATGTAAATGCTAAACTCTTTTTTACTCAATTAGATATAAATTTGATGTGACTTTCTTCATTCTTTCAGTATATTTACCAGATTTGGCTTCCATGTTTTCTACAGATACTCTCAAATCTAATTATAATTTCCTCAAAATATGAGCTTCATTGCTCATTGTAGTTTTCTTCAAAACATTATCATGATTTATTTCTCTCAAAAATACAACTGTTATTCAGCACATTATTTCCTGATACTCTCTTCATATCTTCATCTTTCTAGGATGCCTCAGAATAAAGAAAATACCCTTTCGCTCAAATCAATAAACATTTATTGATGTGCAGAATACGGGCTTCATATACAAACCTCCAGACACATATCCAGGCATGTGTAGAATTTCTGAAATTTAAAGTTGATCATTCAAATCAATAAAAATGTTCTGTCAAAGCTTAGTGCATTTAGAAGATGAGATATTCTCAGTACTCAGAAATTTCATGTTAGTTGATCTTACTTGTATGTTCCAGAACTGAATTGTACTTATCATCTCATTTCATTGCTACTTTTCATGCTTTACTCATTCTATCAAAGAACCACAAAAATCTGACTCCTCTGTCAGCCTTTTCAGGAATAGATTGACTTTATTTACGCATTTTTTTCCCTCCTTCAACAGACAGAAAAAAACGTCATTAGGCAATGCATTGTCTAAGGGACATATCCTCAGTGATAGTCTCTAGATCCATTTTCTAATGTCATCTTTGGTTGGCATATTACTGCTTTTCTCTTGGTACTCTATCAGTCCATTCAATACTGCATTTTCTTTTTCTTTACTTTATTTTTGCCAAAAAGTCCATGTCTTAATTTTTTTCTCCACTTCAAGAGCATGTTCATTAGCATTTAGGGTTTTATAGTGCTGTCTCAATGACTTAAATTTGTGTCAAGAGCAGTTGTACAGGGAGGGGGTAGGAACAAGATGGCAGAGGAGTAGGAGACCTAAATTTCGTCTGGTCCTGGGAATTCAGCTAGATAGGGATCAAACCATTCTGAACATCTATGAACTCAAGAGGAGACTGAAGAAAAGGATAGCAGCAAATCGCTGAAGAGAAAAGCGACCACTTTCTGGAAGGTAGGACGTGAGGAGAAGTGAATCCGAGGCGATATTCGGAGGATAGACGGCGGGGGAGGGGGCCTCCGTCAGCCCCTTCTGGCAAGTGATAGAGCCGTAGAGCACAAAATCGGAACTTTTAGAAGTCGGCTCCGCTGAGGGACGTCACTCCAGCGGCTAAGCGGGGGGCGGGGGGGGGGACCCTCTCTGGGATGGTGTTGTCTCAGGACCCTTGGGGTCACAGAAAGACTGGGGGTGCCTGAGTGTGGCAGAGCTTCCAGGTACCAGAGCAGGGAAGCTGGCTGCAGAGACGGAGCAGAGGAGCGTTCTCTTAGCTCAGGGTTGCCATAAACTGTGATGCGCAGGACAGTCGGGCAACTGCTCCTCCAGCAGGGACCCAACAAGTGGCAGATCCGGGGAGACTCCCCTTCCTCCCCTAGGAGGAGTGGTGTGGGATCACACCACAGGGATCTGCTGGGTTTGGAGACTCCACACCGAGTCGGGTACCAGAGATAGAAATGCTTGGTCACAGGCCAGGTGAGCATGGAGTGCAGCCGGAGACCAGGGAGACGGGAGTGATTGACTGCTTTTCTCTGGGAGCTCACTGAGGAGTGGGACCCTGTGTTCTTGGCTCCTCCAGGGCAAAGGAGCCATTTTCACTCTCATCCTCCAAAGCTGTACGGAAAGCTTGCAGGGAACAAAACCTCCCAAGAGCAAACCTGAGCAGATTACTTAGCCCGGACCTGGCAAGGGCGGGGCAATTCCCCCTCCAGCAAAGACATTTGGGAACCATGGCAACCAGCCCCTGCCCCCAGAAGATTAGCAAGAACAGCCAGCCAAGATGAAGTTTACTGATCAATGAGAACAGCAGAACTCCAACACTAGGGGAATACTGCACACAGAATTCATGGCTTGTTTCCCATGATTCTTTAGTCTTTCAAAGTTAATTTATATTTTTAACATTCTTTTTTTTTGAATTTTTGTTTTTCCTTTTTTCAACCAACATCTTATCAATCCCTTTTTTAAAAAAAATCTTTTTTATTTTTCATTTTTAGAGTCATATTCTATCCCTTCATAGTAGTCACCCTTATTTTTGGTATATATATATATATATGTTGTTCTCTCTTTAAAATTTTGGGATACAGTTTCTTCTAACAGACCAAAATATACCCTAAATCTCTAGCGAATGGCTTTTTTCTAGTCTCCTGCCTGATCACATTCTCTCCCTTTTTTTTTTTAAATTCCTCTTTTTTCTTTTTTCAACCAACTTCTTATCTTATCAATTCCTTTTATAAAATCTTTTATAATTTTCATTTTTATAGTCATATTCCATCCCTTCATCATATTTACCCTTATTTTTGTAACTATATAAGTTTTTCTTTCTTTAAAATTTCAGGAGGCATTTTCTTCGAAACTAGGAACTGGTTCTTTGAAAGAATTAACAAGATTGATAAACCCCTGGCCAGACTTAAAAAAGGAAAAGAGAAATGACCGAAATGAACAAAATCATGAATGAAAGGGTAGAGATCACAACCAACACCAAAGAAATACAAGCAGTTATAAGAACATATTACGAGCAACTATATGACAGCAAATTAGATAATTTGGAAGAAATGGATGCTGGCACAAAAACAGACACATAGATCAATGGAACAGAATTTGAGCCCAGAAATGGACCCTCAACTCTATGGTCAACTAATCTTCGACAAAGCAGGAAAGCATTTCCAATGGAAAAAGACAATCTCTTCCACAAATGGTGTTGGGAAAATTGGACAGCCACATGCAGATGAATGAAACTGGACCATATCCTTACACCACACACAAAAATAGACTCCAAATTGTTGAAAGACCTAAATGTGAGACAGAAGTCCATCAAAATCCTAGAGGAGAACACAGGCAGCAACCTCTTCGACCTCAGCCGCAGCAATTTCTTCCTAGAAACATCACCAAAGGCAAGGGAAGCAAGGGCAAAAATGAACTATTGGGACTTCATCAAGATAAAAAGCTTTTGTGCAGCAAAGGAAACAGCCAAGAAAACCAAAAGACAACCAACAGAACGGAAGAAGATATTTGCAAATGACATATCAGATAAAGGGCTAGTATCCAAAATCTATAAAGAACTTATCAAACTCAACACCCAAAGAACAAATGATCCTATCAAGAAATGGACAGAAGACATGAACAGACATTTTTCCAAAGAAGACATCCAAATGGTCAACAGACACATGAAAAAGTGCTCACCATCGCTCAGCATCAGGGAAATCCAAATCAAAACCTCAATGGGATACCACCTCACGCCAGTCAGAATGGCTAAAATTAATAAGTCAGGAAATGACAGATGTTGGCAGGGATGCAGAGAAAGGGGAACCCTCCTACACTGTTGGTGGGAATGCAAGCTGGTGCAGCCACTCTGGTAATCAGTATGGAGGTTCCTCAAACAGTTGAAAATAGAGCTACCCTCCAATTTCACTACTGGGTATACACCCCAAAGATAAAAATGTAGGAATCTGAAGGGGTACATGCATCCCGATGTTTATAGCAGCAATGTCCACAATAGCCAAACCATGGAAAGAGCCAAGATGTCCATCGACACATGAATGGATAAAGAAGAGGTGGTATATATATACAATGGAATATTATGCAGCCATCTAAAGGAATGAAATCTTGCCATTTGCAATGACATGGATGGAACTGGAGGGTATTATGCTGAGCGAAATAAGTCAATCAGAGAAAGACATGTATCCTATGACCTCAATGATATGAGGAATTCTTAATCTCAGGAAACAAACTGAGTATTGCTAGAGTGGTGGGGGTGGGAGAGATGGGGTGGTTGGGTGATAGACATTGGGGAGGTTATGTGCTATGGCGAGCACTGTGAATTTGTAAGACTGTTGAATCACAGACCTATACCTCTGAAACATATTATACATTATATGTTAAAAAAAAAGTAGAAGATAGCAGGAAGGGGAAAATGAAGGGGGGGAGATTGGAGGGGGAGATGAACCATGAGAGACTACTGACTCTTAGAAACAAACTGAGGGTTCTGCAGGGGGATGGGGGGAGATGGGTTAGCCTGGTGATGGGTATTAAGAGGGCACGTACTGCATGGAGCACTGGTTATATACGCAAACAATGAATCATGGAACACTACATCAAAAACTAATGTTGTAATGTATGGTGATTAACATAACATAATAAAAAAATTTAAAAATGAGCAGTTGTACAGGGTTTTAGAGGGGAGGGGGCTGGGGGGATGGATTAGCCCGGTGATGGGTATAAAGGAGGGCACGTACTGCATGGAGCACTGGGTGTTATACGAAAACACTGGATCGTGGATCACCACATCAAAAACTAATGATGTATCTTATTATTGACTAACATAACATTATAAAAAAATAATTAAAAAATAATAAATAAATAAATAAATAAATAAATAAATAAATAAATAAAAGAGCAATTGTACAATAGGTATTTCAGTCATTCAGTCAGAGTTTTGAATGTGCATGTTAGGAACATGCTCTAGTGTTAGGAGGAAAATAAATTTAATTTAACCTACAGGTTTCACAAGATAATTGGAGAACTAGGCTTAGGAATACAGAGAGTGGTGTTTCTAATAAATACCCCTGTCTTTATCTGGACATACAAATGCTGATAAGAACAGCATTGTTCTTCCCACTCCATCACCACCAAGATTCTGGTTTCACTTTTCCTTGATCTTGAGTCATGTGTTGAAGACTCAAATCCTTGGTGGGTTGGGAGAACCTAGCTAACATGTTCTCACACTTGGTGCTGAAGGATAAAGATGGAGGCTGTTCCCTCAAACTTCTTTCTGAAGAAAAATATTTTTCTCTTTCCAAGAATCACACGAATATGGATTTCTCAAAACTGTGAAGGTGATTCAGATAGTGGGCATTTTGACTTAAAAGCATCTATTATTAAAGTCCAGAGGGCTAGCCTGTCATCAACTTTCATAAATCTTATATTCCAAGCAGAGATGGGAAACATGGATTAGTAAACCTGGACTTAATGTGTAGTCCCATCTCCTATGGTGTTTATAAAAAATAAATCATATTATATATAAATCATATAAATCATCCATATGACATGCTGTAAAATCATGAAAGGGTCTAAGAGTTTGGCTAACTTTTAAAGAGTGCCAAGCTAGTAGCTATCAGAATGGAGTTCCACATTAGTTATTTTTATTCATTAGACTAGTAAGCAAATCATAATTCTTCATACTATTTCCTGTACTTTTATTTCAACTATAAAGAAAGATAAAGTTTGTTGTAACTAAAGAATGTCTTTCATTTTTCAGTTATTGTATTTAGCAATAGACAGTTCAGAAGAACCTGAAAAATATTTTCCAACAATCATTTTTGACTGTATTCTCAACTTATTAAATTTGATACACTGCAAATTATGATACATTTTACCAACTTTATCACAGTTGAAAAACTTAACTGCAAGACTGAGATTACAATGTCCAGTCTTATGGATTAGAAGAATATACCATGGGACACTATTAGATGTTTACTTGAAATTGCTATTGATATCTTAATTTCTGGATAATAAATGTATTTTTTTTTGGATGGATTGTCTAGCTGGCTTTATGCAAGAGAAATCAATTATCACTAAAAATCAAAACACGTTCCAATATTATTCTTTCTTAGTTGTACTTTAACACCAGTGTGTAATAAAGGCTCTCCACTGTCAGGGAAGGCAAACTTTGGGGCATTAACTATGGAAAATTTTGAAGGTAATTGTCAGTTTCAAGAGCTATGTTGTTTACTAAACTGTATAGAAACACTGCCAAATATAAATAGTTTATGGCATGAGAATGCAGAACATAGTTTAAACTAACAGAGAACATCTTTATGTTTAATTAAAAGAGAATGCCACAGAAGGAAGAGCAAAACACTCAAATCAGATTCTTTGAATTAGAACTGGCTCTGTCACACATGAGCGTAATAGTCAGTGGCAAATTATCTAACAATTCTAAGTTTCAGTTCTCATTTACTTAAAAGAAAGATAATTGTACTATTTAAATTATTGGGTTACTGTGAGGAGTAAGCTGTGTGTGAAGCATCTAGCATAGATCCTAACATATAGTCAGTAATTAGTATCATAATATAATTCTGCTGTGATGAAATCTGCAGTTTTCATTGAAAAGTGGACCATGAATGTCTATTATAGTAACCCAAGTAAGGTATATCCCGGGGTACACTGAGCCTGAGTCAGTTATCAACTGTATCATGTCATATCCTTAGCTCTAATCTGTACAGTCATGCCCTTGCAGTGTCCAACTGCTGGAGAAACACAAGTTGATTCAGACATAAACACAAGAATATGGAAATCGTGACTCCTAGAAGGTGACTTTGCGTATATAAAAATATCAAGATGCATTCTAGATAATGTGTTGCATGTTTATTTGAGAGACAGGGAGAGAGAGAGAGGTCTGTATTTTAGGGCAAAATATTTTTATTGGAATTTTTGATATAGGAGCTTTCAACCATGTCTCTTTCTAGTTCCAGGTTTTCATATACAATGATATGAACAGATCTCAAGAGTACAATTTGATATATTTGACAAATACAAAGGCCCCTTTTATGAAAATATAAATCAAGATATAGAAACTTTCTGTCAGATTATCACCCCAGAAATTTCTCTCTTATTCCTTTTCAATCAATTCTCCCTACCAGGAGGAATCCACCTGTTTCTACCACCTTTTTACCATCAGAGATTATTTATCCAGAGTCACATAAATAAAACCAGACACTATTTATTTTTGTGTATGTGTTTGGCTTGTTTTATTCTACATAATGCTTTGGAGATTCTTTCATGTTTTTGTGTGTTATATTTTATTGCTGATTATTATATCCTATTATATAAATATACATAATTAAATCACTCTTTTGTTGGGACATGTAGATTATTTTTAGTTTGAGAGTTTTATAAATAGAGATTCCAGCAATATTCTTGTACAAGATTTTTCATGGTTTTAAGTTTTCATTTATCTTGGACTAATTAATAGTCCATTTATCTTGGACTGATATGACACAGGAATGGAAATCCTGTGTCATAGAATAGTTGCATGTTTAACTTTATAGGAAACTGCCATACGCACATATTTCCAAATTGGTTATGCCATTTTATACCTCCACTACCAACATTTGGTAATGGTTGGTCTTTTTAATTTGACCACTTGAGTGCATATGAAGGGGTTTGTCCTCATGATTTCAATTTGCATTTCCCTGTGAGCTAAGGGTGTGAAGTACTTTTTGTGTACTTATTGGTCATTTATTTTTTTATTTTAAGATGTACTTATTTATTTGAGAGAGAGCGAGCAGGGGGAGAGTCAGGGGGAGAGAATCTCAACCAGATACTCCACTGAGCACAGAGCTCAACTGGGGCTAGTTCTCACAACCCTGAGACCATGGCCTGAGCCAAAATCAAAAGTCAGATGCTTAACCGACTAAGCCACCCAGGTGCCCTTTATTGGTCATTTCTATGCAATTGTTTATTGAAAACAAAACAAAACAAAACAAAAACAAAAACACAGCTTAAAGTTTCTTGCAAAATTCTACTGACTTATCCGTATTTTTTTTTATTTGTATGAGTTTAATATATTCTTGATATAAGTCCTTTGTTAGAGGTATGTGTTGTTAATATTTTCACCCAGTTTGCGGCTTATTTTTTCATTTAGTTTAGCAGGATCTCTTAATCAGAAGACATTGATATTTTGATGAAGATCAAGTTTCTATTTGTTTCTCCTAGAAAGTGCTTTTGAATATTCTAGATAAGCAAGTATTTGCTTTGTAAATATATTTTTACTTCTTCAATTACAAATTTTGTCTTACACTGATTGAATGATTGTCATTTTTGCATTGTCTAGGACTTTGAGGACAAGGTTGAATGGAAATGGAGAGTGGACAACTTGCTCTGGTCTTAATCTTAGTAGAAATAAATTCAAAATTTCACTATTATATATATCTTAGCTAAATGTATGATGACAGCTAAAGAGATTTATCAGATTAAATAAATTCCTTTCAATTCCTGTTTGTTAAGAGTTTTAACCATTAAGCATTGGGTTTCATCATACATTTTTCTGCATTTCTTGAAATAATGTCCTTGTAACAATGACAAACATTTTCAAATTTAACCAATATTATACTGTGAATAAACTTCATGTAGTATATAACTTAGTTATATAGTTATATATAAAATATATATAATATATAGTTATTTATAATATGTACTTATATATAAAATTATATAAAATATAAATAAATATATATACATAAAGTATATACGTAATACAACTTAGTTATATTATCTATTTTATAAACTATTAGATTTAATCTGTTATTATTGTGTTAGGGATTTTTATGTCTATGGTTATGAGTGTTTGATAGAAATCATGCATGGAACAATTTGGGTATAAACTTCCTGAGGCAGATTTTGGTTATAGACTCAATTTCTTCAGCATATATAGGCTATTCAAATTTCCCTTTTTTTTTGCAAGTTTTGTAACTTGCAATTTGTCTCTTTAATCTGTCTTAAAATTTATAATTTTTAATTTCAAATAATTTGTCTATTTCTTCTGAGTCCTAAATTTTATTTGCACAAATTAATTAATAATATTCTATTATTTTAATATTCACATAATCTGTATTGATATCCCTTTTCATTGCTGATATTTGTTATTTGCTTTCTCTTTTCTTGATCACACTTGCTAGGAGTTTACCAATATTATTGATTTTTCAAATAACTAACTTATCTTTTTAATATTTTCTATTTCATCAATTTGTATGCTTTTTAAAATTTTTATTCTTTTAGAGAAAGATAAAACAATATTTTAAAGTATTTTTAGTATTTATTACCATACATACAATTTATAATTCTTTTCAGTCTTTGTACATTTGAGCTTCCATTTAGTATCATTGCTCTTCCATGTGAAGGATGCTGCTTTAGCAGTTCTTCTTGTATAATTCTGCTGGCTACTCAGCTTTCATTACTATGTTTTGTTTTCATCTGTAAAAGCCTATTCATTTCAATTTTTAAACAATATTTCACTGGATACTGTATTCTGGATTAATTGATTTGTTAGATTTTAGCAGATTAGGAATATCATTCAATTATCTTCAACTTTCTATTATTTTTGATGAGAATGGAGTTTGTCTTCTCTGCGTTTGGGTGTCAGAGAAGCAGATGCCAAGAAGGAATAGACATTTAAGAGGGTCTTTGAGAGAAATGTCTATGACAAATACTGGGAGAGGGAGTACATCACAGGTGAGAAGAGGCTACAGACTATAATGAACGTTTGACATCTGAGAAAGGAGAAAGAATTGGGTAAGAAGAACGTTACTAGGAGATTTCTGAGAAAGTCTTAACCAGACTAATCAGCAGTTTCTGAGCAAAGTTTGCCAATTAGAGAAGTCTCACAATAGTCAAGAGTGGCCCAGCACTATCATCCCATCTGTGTCGGGGCGGGGAAGAACCTGAAGGAAGTAAAGCCTTGGAGTCAATGGAGTTGCAGATCTACAAGTATAGTGGCTAAGAGCTGTTAGTCGCCCACTCCCTGCATTAGGATCCTTATATGGAGAGCTGAGGGTGTGTTTAAATGGTGGATAGAGCCTAGGCACAATGTGTCCTTAACTCTGGATGAATTTAATATTTTTAATTCAACTATGACACTTTGCAATTTTACCATGTCTAGGTTTTGTTTGTGATTTTCTTTGTTTTTTAAATGTATTACTTGAATTAACTACTTTTCTGATATCTGTCGGTTGATGCTTTACCACATTTGGTAAGTTCATTTATTTTTTCAAAGAGAACACAGTACCATTCTCTCTTCTTTCTTCTTTTGTAAAATCAGTTACATATATATGAGAAATGCTTTATATTGTTGTACATGTCATGGAAGCTACCCCCTCTCTCTTTTTAAATTTTTAAATTCAAATTATTTCTCTTGGCTCTTCAGATTTGAAAATTTCTATTTGTCTGTCTTCAAACGTATTAATCTTTTCCTCTATTATCTTCAAACTGTTAAGTCCATCTTAAAATAATATCCATTTCAGATAATATGATTTTGTATTTTAAAATTTCCATTCTTTTTAAGTTTCACTTTCTCTGCTGAGATTAAAATTTCCATTATGGCAATGCATTCTACCTAACTTTTCTGTTAAATCTTCGAACATATCTCTATTGACTGTAACATAATTTTGCCTGATAATTTCAACCTCTAGATCATGTTTGTTCTTATATTGGCTTTTTTTTTAATCCTGATTGTGGCTTATATTTTTCTTGTTTCTTTATGTGACTAATAATATTTTTATTGTATGCTGAACACAAGGATCATCCGTTGTAAGGAGTCAGGATGACTTTTGTTTGGCAGGTCCCTAATTAATATCAGAATTACTTGATCCACTAACGATGGTTTTATTCTTTGTTAGAGTTTGTCTTTTTTGTTTTGGTCTTAATCTTCTATGTCTGATCAGTTCTAAGGTCCCTAGCACTTTCCAGATTTTATGGAATCTCACCCTGTACTTGCAGTCAAGTTCTTAGCCAAGGACCCACAGCCAAACCAGTCTGCATAGCCTCTTTGTACCCATACCTACCTTCAAATTTTCAGATGATTAGTAGCCTCAAATTTTGATCCTTCCCTTCCCAGCTTAAAAAGATTGCTGAATTCTGTCTCAGTTCCATCTTCCTGTGCGTGGTGCAGAAAATGCCCCAGGTAGAAAGTCAGATCAAATGTGTGCTCTCTTAGTTGAAAAAAATGTCTTGTACTGTTTATTGTCTAAAAACAAGTGCCTGTCGGGCGCCTGGGTGGCTCAGTTGGTTAAGCGACTGCCTTCGGCTCAGGTCATGATCCTGGAGTCCCAGGATCGAGTCCCGCATCGGGCTCCCTGCTCAGCAGGGAGTCTGCTTCTCCCTCTGACCCTCCCCCCTCTCATGTACTCTCTCAAAATAAATAATGAATAAATCTTTAAAAAAATAAAAACAAGTGCCTGTTATATTTTTTTCTAGTTTCATAGTTGTTTTCTGTGGAATGGCAAGTCTGGTATAAGTTATTTCATCATGATAAAAATATCAGTTTGCTTCTATTATTACTGTGGAATGGAAATATTCTTTTCTTTTAAAGAAGCAAATTAAAATCCTCAGGGCATTTTCCATAAATCGTCATCAATCTATGGTTCTTAAGTGCTTTACTTCTTCAATTATTTAACTAAAATTGAGAAATACTTTAAACTCATTAAATTTCTTATTTATAGTTTGGCACAATTATTCTAGTTTATGATGCATCTTTTTGATACCTGATCTGTTCAGTTGATGTATGAATTTTTGTTCTAAGCTTTGGGTCATACTATTTTTTTTATTATTGTTCCTTTTTTATCTTTATCCATGTACTGATAATATGTGAAAAGGACAGAGCAAAAGACAAAGTTCAACTGAAAACTTTTCCAAAACACCAGCCCTCTAGGTGATCTATCACCACTCTTTCTAAGTAAATCTTAACCAATTTTGCTATAATTCCTCTTTTTTTTTAAAGGATTTTATTTATTCATCTGAGACACAGAGATACAGAGAGAGAGAGAGAGCATGAGCAGGGAGAGAGGCAGAGGGAGAGGGAGAAGCAGGCTCCTTGCTGAGCCAGGAGCCTGATGTAGGGCTCGATCCCAGGACCCTGGGATCATGACCTGAGCCAAAGGCAGACGCTTAACCATCTGAGCCATCCAGGCGCCCCTAATTCCTCTAATATGTATATCATCTATTTTAAAAAGGACACTATACCATGCCTGATCAAATAATTTAATAAATTCAAAAGACTTTTTATTTGCCACTTGTCTACTCTTACTAACCTTATATAGCCATCTTAAAAAAAATAAGGGCCTGATTGTACCTTTATGCCAACTGCATGATGAAATACCATGAATTGATTATTTGTATTTATCTTCTTCCTCTAACACAACCCTGTTTAATGATAGACACATAAAATGTCATAGGCACAAAGAAAATAGGAAAGGCGACTATAATGGATAAAAAAATGTCCTTTTTTTTAGAAGGAAGTGGACAAAAGATTAATAATTTAGTAGAAAGTAAATACATAATTTAACTGGCTACAGAAAAGCATTCCTAGCCACCTTCAGTCAGGTTGGTCATAGATTTCTGAGGCCATGATTGTCTCCCCATACCCTTTCCATAGGAGATTCAAATATTTATCATTGGAAAAATTGTACAGGTCTAAAAGAAAAAAAAAAAAAAAAAGGCCCCAGATACTGTCATTTGTATTTCTATCATGAATAGTCAGTCAGAACACCACCAGATCATCTACCAGTGTCCGTCAGCTAATAAGCTTCCTCAACGCATAGAGGATGTCTTACTAGCTGTATAAAAATCTCACTATTAATTAATAGTGGTATGTTATAGATCCTCAAACCTCACCTCACCTCTAACATGAAAATGGAAAACAAGTGAACAATCAAAAAATTACATGATTTGTGAAAACATGAGTTTTCTGATGGAAAGGGCCCACTGAGTGCTCAGAAGTCTAAAACACTACTAGTATTACTACCACTACTTCTACTACTACTACTACGAAGATGATGATGATTCAAACCAATGCAGATCATTATAGAACTTTAGAGTACCCTGGTAAAAATCAGGTCTTAAATCTTGCCTAAAGGAAGAGGGAGAGATACATATTTAGAATCACAATAGATCACCCACATGGAAATGCAACTAAAAACGGTACCAATTTTTCAATAGCAACATTTGATGACAGAGTACAACACTTTCAAATTTTAAGGATATATATCAATTAAGAATACAGGGGAAGAATCAACATGTTTTGAATCAAACTGCAACTCAATATTTTATTTCTCAAATATGTTTTTTTTCTTTCTTCAGAAACTACTGAAAGGTTTTCTCCAGAATATTAAGGGAATAATCCAAGAGAGAGGAAGACAAGTACTTTTATACAGAAAAGTGTCAAAAAAAAAAAGGAAAAACACAAGAGCTATTTTACCCAATGCAGAGAGAACCTAGTGTAACAGCAGGAGGAATAGCAGCCCCAGGAGGGAAATCACAATATAAAAAGGAAATATCTGATGTTTATTAGCATTTGGACAAGACCTGTCTACAGAAGTATGCAAAATGTATCTACTAATAGGTACATAGAAGGTAATGTGATGGAAAAATTAGCCAATTATTATATTTAAGAAATTTAACAGTAAGTTTGTAATGTGATAATTACCCATTATTTGATTCTAAAATTACCAATTTTACATATTCACATTTGCTACTGATTTAATAACAAATTGTGATATAATTATATTGGCAGGATAAGATTAGGAGAGGCTAAAGCAATATTGTCAACATATATAATTTAGGGGCGCCTGGGTGGCTCAGTCGGTTAAGCGGCTGCCTTCAGCTCAGGCCATGTTCCTGGCGTCTTGGGATCAAGCCCCACATCTGGCTCCCTGCTCAGCAGAGAGCCTGCTTCTCCCTCTCGCACTCCCCCTGCTTGTGCTCCCTCTCTATCTGTCTTGCTATCTCTCTCTTTCTCTTTCAAAATAAAATTTATACATATTTAGAGAGTGAGAAATTTAATATTAGTATCTCATAAAAAGCCTTATAATTAAAATAGCCTATCTACTTAAACTATGATATGTTGAAAAATTATTATGTTAATTTCCCAGGAAAAGCAGATTTAGAATTAATCACTATATTATAATTTACAATGTTATTCCCCAAGTTGATTAGATTCTAGTACTTCTGTACCAATAATTTAAAAACTTGAGTTGTTAAGTATTGCAAAATGTCACTATCAGTACTATGATCAGGAATTCCTAAACAATGAGGTTACAGAAATTTGTACTGGAAAAGAAGGGTATTGTCTCAAATCACCATATCACCAATATTAGAAATTTTGTAAGCCATAAGAATTATATTTAATAAATGTATTGAATGTCATATGAATAATGTGATTTTATTCCATTTTCAACCATAATTTACTATAGATGAATAACGAATAAGTATAATAATTACTGATTGCCCTATCTCCTGATCCATATTTTCTTTCCTTTCTTGTATATGTGTGTGTCTGTCTACACATAGGTATATACATATATATTTACAGAAATATATGCATATGTGCATGTATGTTTAAGTGTATAGCTGTGTATAGTCTTGTGTGTGCATGGGTATGCTTCTAATCAATGACTGAAAAAAGTAAATATTTAAATGTTAACTCTGCTTTATGTACCACATAGTAATGTGTTGTATTTGGGGGTCGCAAAATGCATTAAAGTTATTTTGAACCATCGCTTAGTTTGAGGCTAATTCACATAATACTTAAATTAATATCAGCATAAGAAATCATGTTCAATTATGTAAATAGTAACCTTGAACTTTAATAAATTGTAAAACTGATGTTAAGGATCTTTTAAAATATTATCTGCATCTTTGGTTTTATTTATGCTTCTATCCCAACATGAATAGTAACAGCTATCATTTGTTGACCATTCTCTATATGTATGACCCACTAAAGCCCTGGAAAAATGCCTTGTATCAGTCTAGCCACCCTCCTCTCTAGTTGCTCTTTTTTTTTTTAAGATTTTATTTATTTATTTGAGAGAGAGAGAATGAGAGACAGAGAGCATGAGAGGGAGGAGGGTCAGAGGGAGAAGCAGACTCCCTGCTGAGCAGGGAGCCCGATGCGAGACTTGATCCTGGGACTCCAGGATCATGACCTGAGTCAAAGGCAGTCGCCCAACCAACTGAGCCACCCAGGCGCCCCTCCAGTTGCTCTTAACAGACTGCTTATTGTTAATTAATTTATCTTCTTTTATTGAGTGCCTGATGTAAGCATACACATGAGCTAATAAATTCTTAGGTACAGAGATGAATAAGGTAAAGTCTCTAGGCTCAAAATGCTGAGAGATTAATAGAAGATAGATAATTATATACAAATACTTGCAATATAATAAATAGTTGAGGTCTTATCAAAGGTTTGGGAGTCTAGAGTACAACATGTCTCATATGGACCATTGCTATGAGTTGAATTGTGTCCCCCCAAATTCATGTTGAAACTCTAACTCGTAATGTGCTCATATTTAGAGATGGAACCTCTGAGAGGTAATTGGGATTAGATGAGGTGATGAGCATGGTGTTCTCATGATAGGACTAGTGCTCTTTTAAGAAGAGAAGCCAGAGAGCTAGCTCTCTCTCTCCTCTTGCACACATAAAGAACAGGTCATGTGAACACAGTAGGAGATGGAGGCAGTCTTCAAATCAGGAAGAGAGCCTTCACCAACACCCAACCATGCACTCTGATCTTGGACTTCAAGCCTCCAGAACTGAGAAAATAAATTTCTGCTGTTCAAGTCATCCAGTCTATAATATTTTGTTATGGCAGCTCTAGCTGCTTAAGACAACCATTAACAAAAGTTGCAAACATTATTGTTGAAGTTCATATATGGAAACCTGGATATTTACAAATCCTTAAATAACCTCTCTCTCACTTATAGGTACATTAATTACAAGTCTATTTCCTACACATTTAATTACTTATCAGTCAAGAAAAATATTTCCTAGAATCCGAGACCTAAAAAATGCTTAAATAATCCTCTGCTTCTTGTATCTCTAACATTTATCAAGCCTGTGACTCTTGTTCTCTGCTCTTCCCTGGAGCATTGCTTCCAGGTTTCTACTAATTGATGCCTCACTTCAGCTACCCAGTAGCTCCATCCCAGCACACACTTAGGGTAAAGAAAATCTCCTAGTTACTTCTTATGATTGTGGCTGTCCCCTACTTTATTATTATTATTATTATTATTATTATTATTATATTTTAAGAATAAGAAGGGCATTGCTCTCTGAAATAAAGATCCAAATTATTTCCTTCATCTATTATATTCAGCTCTATAACAAGTACAACATTCCTCCTATGCTGTAGTTGGTCTTATTATCAATGCAAACCACTAAAATTTAAAGGTCGCAGTCTCTCTGTTATCAACATTTGGCCGTCCAGGCAAATAAAGAGAGTAAAAAACCATGGTATATATCATGTAGCAAATAGTTCAGCAAGGCACACTATTATAAGATAAATAAAAGCAGAAACAACATATTTTTAGTGTCACAATTTCCTAGAACTTAGATTTTTCTCCACATCTGAGATAATTAGAGCCTCTGGATTTTGAAGTAGGAACCTAATATTCAAAGACCCATCACTAAAAATATCTCTGGGAGAAAAACTAGCCTGTGGGTAGGAGGACATCTGCATACTACAATTTTAAATGTTATATTGCAGTGGGGCAGTATTCTACTTGGGAGTACAAATTATAAGTAATTGTGCTTAGTAAGATGATTAGCTGGCTTGATTTTTTAATACCTACGGTTTGCTGGCCTTCTACATTTTCAATTCCTAGAGTTGATTTTTATTATCTGTGTTATTACTCTATTTTAGATCAATGCCCTTCTTTGGTTATTACTATGTTATGCCCAAAGATTCCCTAAACATTATACTGCAATTCTTCCTAACCTATCCTGTTTGGGTCACTATCTTTACATGTGGTTCAATATTTAGTTACATCATTTTCCTACTAATTGTGAAATATGTATTTCTGATAACTTTCCTGTTTTAACATAAAAGCTGCCTTATCAATATTAGGATGCAAACTGAGAAGCCTAAAGTAATATGCTTTTCCCCCCTAAATTAAAAAAGGTCATCGGAATCTGAAAAATATATAAGTGCAAATTATGTCCACACAATTTTTATTGGTTGATTGAGACATTCAGTATATTTCTAAGAAAATATAGGGCATCACCATTCACTCAACAAAAATTTATTGTGTATCAACTATGTGCTAGGCATTATTCTAGTGACTGGAAATATAGGAGTGAACCAAAGAAAACACATGCCTCCATCAACTTTACATCCTTATGAGGAGTAACAGACAATAAACAAAATGTTTACATCTGTCCCATTTTGCTGCAAACACACTGACTTTCTTGTTCATCCTCCAGATGTCTGGCTCCATCAAATCTTCAAGTCATTTCTCAAATAATACCCTTGCCAATTAGGCCTTCCCTGATGACCCTATTTAAAATCCCACCCCACTTCTATTAGCATTTCCAATTCACTTTCCCTAATTTTTTTTTTCTGCATCGTGCTGTTGTAATCTTGCATAACAGTGTTCCTGGTCTCTCCCACTTAAAATGTGAGTCCATAAGGAATTTTGTTGTTGTTTTTGTTCATTGCTATAACCTCAGTGCTTTGAATTTGCTTGACACACAATAGGTGCTCACAAATATTTGGTGTATTATTAACAGACAAGGTAGTCTCAAAGAATTGGATTCAGGCATTTTGGATCAGGAGCTTCAAATGGTCAAAAACTGTCTTTTACTCCTATCTCTAGCTCTATCTCCTGCCTATCCCTATCTTTGTTAATTCTCATGGGAACTCTCCCCATATGCATCAAACTTCCTTCAGGCAAAGTCCAGTCTAAATCATCCTTTAGAGATTGAATTCCCACTGAAAAGACAAGTTCTATGCATTCCAGTATCATTATCCATTCTCTGAAAGACCCAGAGACCCACTTCAGTGGTAGAGGAGAAAGGGGCAGTTCTGAAAAGAAAAAGCAGCTCAGAAAAGCAAAAAGGAACAGACTCTATTACATCTAGGATCCCAGACCAGTTGACAAAGTTAAAAAACAGCTTAGTTGATTTTTATTATTTGCTTCTTTCCTGTAGAAAATAATGCCTAGGTTTTTTTCTCTAAATTACAATGGACATTGAGTAGAATTATCAAACCAGAATATGATGTACATCTTTTTTTTAAGTATTTTATTTATTTGAGAGAGAGAAAAAATGATCAGGGGGAGGGATAGAGGAAACAGCAGACTCCCTTGTGAATGTGGAGCCCAAAGCAGACTCGATCGTAGGACCCTGAGATCATGACCTGAGTTGAAGTCAGACACTTAACCGAGGGAGCCACCCAGGCACCCCCGATGTACTTCCTAACTAAAACAGTGCAAATATTTAGATAGGGGCACTCACAATGTCATCATTAATGCCATTCAGAAATCTTTCATAACAGAGATCAGAATGCTATGATAAGCTCATTGAATTAAAATTCAAAACAAGTTACTTCATATTGGGGGAGCCAGGTTCTTTTTAGAATTGAGATTTGACCACAGAAACTGTAAAGCCATTTTCTGCTTTGCCAATCATTTATTCTAATTTAGGTATTTGTTTGTTGTAATTTTGAAAAGGTGCCTACAAATAAGGAATATTTGGGTAGATATGAAAATGGACATATACTAAATATTAACTAATGTCTATTTGTTTTCTACCGGGGATCTCTGCCAATGAAAACTTTGTCAGGTTCTTAACAAACTCAAGGAATTTTATTGCTGTGGCCACTGTTTTATTTCTTTTTGTTTTTGTATTTAAAAAATAAGAACACATTTTAAATGTTTTGATCCATATGCATAAGTAATAAACTTGGTCAATATATAAATTAGATGACCTGTCCCATGTAACCAACACACTTTAATGTAACATCTCTCCCTAGTTAAAATTAAAATTAACAATTATTATATTTACTAAAATGATGTATTTTAAAAACAAATAAGGTCACATAGGTTATTTTACTATCTGTAAGATTACTGACTAAAATCTAGTCAATAATCATTGTTACGGGATTCTGAACAAGTGCACATAAACACTCTCAACGTGCTTCTCTTTTACCAGGCAATCTGTCCCATCAATGCTTTGAAGATATCCTGGAACCAGTGCTCACCTGGTCTGTTAAATGATTCACCAAAACAAAGACATGCTGTTTAGCAAAACATACGGTATTACCCTAGTTACTTTCTTGTTATTTTTATCCGCATACTGCAGAAGACTTCTCTAATATTGAACTTCATTCGCCACTCTCAGCTTTATTATTCTCCCTTGCACAATTTGGACTATTTTTCTGCTAACCCACTGCTGATCCTCTATCTGAACTGCTCCCACAGTGTCTCAACTCTTAAAACATAGACATGTTGTAGATTCTCTCATATCATCCTTTAACGTCCCATGCCCCAAGCTGACTTTAATTCCACAGGCTCTTGAAATCAACGTTTTGTCCGTTCCACTGATTTTTAAATTTTTAACTTGGTAAATTTTTAATATGGAAATCAATGGAAAAATAAGTTTTGTTATACATAGAAAATTTTCTCAATGCATTTGCCATTTTCTTCTATAGCATTACAGACACTGCTAAGCATTTGTTATGCAAGAAGTGAACAATTTCATTTTATAAAATTGAAGAACATAAACCTTAGATTTCATAGTTTCATACTTGCTATAGATTAATGTTAGATGCTGACAACCTGCTCTAGGGAAGTTTAAAAAATTTGAAATGCTGGCAAAAACTAGTGACAGTTCAAACCCAAAAAACAAAAGGTGTATATGAATATGTACTGTGTATGTATATATATTATATGGCATATAATATATATGTTCTTATATAATTAGGTATTATCCTCACTTCAAATTTACCTATTTCTTTTTTAAAGGATTTATTTATTTTAGAGAGAGAGAGAGAGCACACGTGAGTGGCAGGGGGAGCAGAGGGAGAGAAGCTTGAAGCAGACTCCTCACTGAGTGTGGAGCCTGACCTGCAGCTGGATCTCAAGACCCATGATATCACGACATGAGCCAAAACCAAGAGTCAGACAGTTAACTGACTGAGCCACCCAGGCACCCCAGACTTACCTGCTATTTCTGAAAGACAATTAAATTATGATTAACAGAATTGGAGATGCAAAAGATACAGGCTGATGTCTGAAAAGAAGAAATTGATGAAAGAGTAGCAGAAAAAAATAGTACCTTATAAACATGATATCAAAGAAACAGGCGGAGCAGAAATTTCACCTTCATTTGATAACTAGACATAATGTTTAATATATGGAAGAAAAAAGTCATTCTTTGACAGTATAATATAGTGGGTAAATCCGTAGGCTCTGAAAGCAGATTGCAAAGTTCAAATACCAGAATCAGCACTTACGGACTCTGTGATTTTGAAATGCATCACTATCTTCATGTGGAAACTGGGACTATTACCTGTCTCTTACTAGTGTGATGAAGATTCAGTGAGAAAATCACTGTAATAATTGTTTACTTAGCTCAGAATATAGTAAACATCAGTAAATTAGGTTACTATTTATAATGAACATTGTATTTGCTCTTTAGAAGTTTCCCAAAACTAGGGTAGCACTTTGAGATTATATGCTCCTAAGATTTTTTTAGGACAAACTGATTTTTTTTAATTTTACACATATATCAGTAATTTTCTAATCCCACTGTATTTTGTAATATAAAGAAAATTCTGTTAAATGCATAAGTTTCCCATCCAGCAGTCTGTTAGCAGTGAAAATAAGTTATAACTGTGACACGTAACCATGTAGTCTTCTAATGTTCATTCTTAAACTGAGCTGTTCTAAAGAACTAATTGACTTAATTTAATTAATAATTTAAACCCTGAATTAGAAATTTGTCACCTGACATAATTTAAACATTTAGAAACAACTAAAACATGCAGAAGTACAGTGAGCAGCAGAGGTAAAACTAATACTCATCAAAAGTATGATAATTAAAATTAATAAAATTATTTACATTTAATATTTTATAGCTTACAAATCTCTTGATAAATCATTTAACAAAAATATCTGTTCTTCTATTTTTTTAAAAGATTTTATTTATTTATTTGAGAGAGAGAGAGAATGAGAGATAGAGAGCACGAGAGGGAAGAGGTTCAGAGGGAGAGGCAGACGCCCCGCTGAGCAGGGAGCCCGATGCGGGACTCGATCCTGGGACTCCAGGATCATGACCTGAGCCGAAGGCAGTCGCTCAACCGACTGAGCCACCCAGGGACCCAATATCTGTTCTTCTATGCACTTTCCAAATTGAGATGCAACAGCAATAACAGTATTCATAAACATAAAATAAACATCTTATGCTAATTACTGATACACTGCTTAGTTTACAAATAATATACAGAAATGCCTACAAATTGGTTCAAATATATTATTTGCTACTTCAGGAGTCCTTTTGATTATTGGAGTATATAAAAGAAAGTTACACATTGTTACGAGCATGCAATTTCACTAAGAAATCTGTAAAATACAATTATTTTATACATTTTCTTTTTATTTCCAGAATTTGGTTCTAACATCGGGGAGATTAAATGGCCAACTTAATACACAAACTATATGGAAATTTGTGACTATCTCACCTTAGAGAATAAATGCTGTGGGAAAAAAATGCTCTTTCCAGGCAAAGTACTGAAAAGAGTAGCTAATTAAAAATTCATTGGTGATATAGAACTACATAAGCATTATCATGCTCTCTTATAAGACATTTAAAAGCACTATTTTCAAGCACTGTTTTCCTAATTTCCAAAGCAGAAGTCTCAACTTGTTTAAAAATAATCTAACCCTATTAATGAATGTTCATTTTGTCTGCCTGCACCCCTGGTCCCAATTAAGAACGCTTGCAGGTTACTATATACTGTGACTTTGAACAGGGTTGCAAATATAAAAGTGTACAGTTTCTTAATATGATGGAAAATTAAGAAAACACTTGGCTGATTCTTTCCCTCTAGAAGGTAATAATATAAATAGGTTGGCAAATATTACTTCTTTTCAATGCTCTGATATCTTCAGGATTACACCACAAAAAGTAATGAGAACAATGTAAAAATCTTATGCATTTCCAAAAATCCCATTTATAGATATTAGTTTGATATTTTACATTCCAATTCATTTTGTTCAAAATAATTTCTGTTGTAATTTGTGTTGGTTTCTCATTCTTACTGTTGAAATCTTACTTAGCTAAAAGCCAGCACACACATACCAAAAAAAAAAAAAAACCCACAAAAAAAACAAATAGCTATGCAAAGAGCTCATGCATAATTTGAAAAGGATCATCATATTTATATTCATGAATTTTTATTCAGAAAGCTGTCAAAGTGAAACTATTTAAGAAAATGGAAGACAACATATTCTTTTCTATTAGGGAACTTAATCTACACGGATGTAAAGGAAGGAATCCAGAGTAGTCATATTTCTATTAAGTGATGTTGATATATATGGCATAAGTGAACACTATCTGAAAAATTTTATTTGAATATGTTCACTTACTTTAGTGGTTGTTTTTATTAGATTGGAAAATTGAGGTCTATCAGCTGAACCCCATTTTTTGTGAGTTTGATTATTTTGGGTTCGTATACAGTTGATTTTTAAAATAAATAATAATAATCATCTCTACTATTTCTTATTGCTTCACAGTTGGCCTGAGTCACATATTAACTATATGCCTGGCCTTTACATAAACGAGCTGAATACATTTAAAATAAATCTTTCTAGTACTTAATATAGGTAAGAGTTTGTGCATTAGTATTTTCTCTGACCACGCACTTCAGGTGATTATTAATTTTTTAAATCAGTTTTCCCTTTAGTAGATAGGCTACATCCTCATAAACATCGGCTTTTTAGCCCACATCAATCTTGAATACCTTCCTATCAGTTATAGGGAAAAAGTGTCTTCTGCTCCCCAGCTGACTTTCTTTTCATGCTTCAAACTACCCTTGTATCCTATGCCCTCCCCCTTCTCTAGGGCTTTCTCTCTTCATGATTGCACTTTCTCCTCACATATTTAGCTTTCTCTCTCCACTAACTCTTTGTCTTCAGAATATAAACATAATTATATGTCTGCCATCTTATAAAACTCCTTAGGCTCTGGATTTTACTTTATTCTATTTTTTTTTTCCTCTCCTCACTTGACAGCTAATCTTTAAATAATATTTCTTAATTTCTATAAAAATGCATGTGTATTATTTTAAAACAACGCAGAAAGGCTTAAAGAAGGAAACTGAATACTCATAGCTCTACTAAGAATGGTCATTCTTCACATTTACATATAAAAATCATATATCACTGACTATTTGCATAAATATTTTCATAGAAATGAGACCATACCACACATGCTGTTTGAAACAGTCAACACATCATAGAACATTAAGTATTATTTGACAACAGCAGAAAGTTTCTATTGTATATACTGTGATATGGGTTCTATCAGCAACATGCCAGTGAACTAATTCCACAATGTCACCACTGCTTGTTAAATTTCCCAGTTGAAGGGGCACTTTAAAGAATTCATCTCAGGGACTAATTTTGATCGCTCATTTTCCTGGAGTTCCTCTTTGCTACTGCACCAGCTCTCTCTTCTGGATTCTGTACACCTCCCTGGCTATTATGGACCCTCCCTTCATACCTAGATGATCCCATTCACATTCATGGTTCCAGTAACCATTTTGACATGATTACTTCCAGAATGGTTCTCTGATTCAGCCTCCCGGGGTCATCGAGCATCTCACCTTGTGTGTGTGTGGATGTTTAACAAACCAAGCAACTGAGATTCAGTCTAACAAAAACCAGATTTACCATTTTACTCATAAAAAATGCTTTCTTGGGAGGGTCAGGCCAAGCTACTGGGTGCCATTCCCAACTCAGTTCACTCCCATCTCACTACAGGGTATTTGGATTAGATTCTGTTTCATAAATATACATATTCGCTCCTCTCACTGTGTTGTTAAGTACAGGTCAGCAACCATATTGCACTGGGGTCATTGCAAAATTTACACAAGTTGTCTACTTACCTCTTGCCTTTTCACATCCACATCCACTCTAGGTACCCTGCCATTTCCTAAAAGGCAAATTAAATCACTAAATTAAATCATTACATTTAAATAAGTTGTCCTGCTTAAACTCTTTAAGGAGTCAGCTAATCATCCCTTACAGAACTACAGAATTTTTATGTCTTCCTGTACTTATTTTCATTTTTCTCCTGCCCCATCTCAGTCCACTTCCTTTCCAGTAAAACCTATCCTTTAGCTGCTCTTGATTATAGTCAGTTACCTCATAAAACCTTACATATTCTGTTCCTCCTGCCTGGAATACCCTTCCCTTCTGTTCACCCAGTGACTTTCAAGTGTTCAAGCTTCCTCTGAAATCTTCCCAGGCTTTACAATAAAGGAAGTTTATTTTTTATTTCCCAACATTTTTCCATGTATATACACATATATATAAATCATAGACACCTATATATCATTGCTATATATACCACCGATATCTCTATCATCTCTATGTATCCATATACATCACAATAAATTAAGATTGATTCCACGTATCCCCGCTAACTCCATGATTTGCGTCTCTTGGCATTCTCCTCGAACACCAAATATTCGTCATTTCCATTTTTGGCATGTAGATAAACTACTAATGGTGACTAGTATTTACTGAGTAATAATTCTTTGTATGCATTAAAAATATATTCTTACAACATATTTTGAGCGTTAGAAGACCTATGATTTAGAAGTCTCACCCTCTGCAAGAATTTAACTTGCACTAGTTTATAAACGGCTAGTAAGTGGCAAATAGAGAATTTGAACCCTAGCATTCCAATTCTATTTTTAAAGATTTTATTTATTTTTCTATCTTGAGAGAGAGAGCGAGTGAGCAAGAGAGCACAAGCAGGGGGAGGGGCAGAGGGAGAAAGAGAGAGAGAAAGAAGCAGACTCCCTGCAGGGCAGAGAGCCCAAAGTGGGCCTTGATCCCAGGATCCCAAGATCATGACCTGAGCTGAAGGCAGACACTTAACTGACTGAGCCTCCTAGGCACCCCTCTAGAGCCACTTTCTTGACACTCAATATGTATTTGTGTAACGAACAAATGAGTGAATAAGAACGCAAGTTTTACACAAATGCATCAGGTTTTTGTTTTGTTTAACTGTCTCATCCAGGGCTATTCAATGAATCGTGATTTACTATATGCTATGTGATTCCCTACATCTCTAACAAAGGTAGTTATATAATTAAATCCTAAACCCCTACCTGAAATCAGAGTACTCTGTGCAATTTTCATCTAAGAACACAAAATAGAATTCTGTGAGAGTAGAAAGGCAGTAAGGGTCTTATGTAGGGTAAGTCATGCCTATCTCCTGCCAGCACATTCTTCATTTCATTTTTTAAATTTTTTTAAAAGTTTTTATTTATTTATTTGAAAGAGAGAGAGTGAGAGAGAGCATGAGAAGGGAGAGGGTCAGATGGAAAAGTAAACTCCCTGCTGAGGGAGCTCCATGCGGGACTCAATCCAGGGACTCCAGGATCAGTGACATGAGCCAAAGGCAATTGTTTAACCAACTGAGCAACTCAGGTGCCCCAACATTCTGCATTTCAAACAATCAATCTAAGTGGAACTTCTCAATGGGTTTAAACCGTGTAAGAATATGATCCTAATATTTCCAGCCCAAATTATTATCTATTTTAATGCAAATTTCTAACACCAAATTACAAAAAAAAAGTGGACAAAATAGAGCAGCTATAAATGCACAAGAGTCTGGAAGAATTACCATTTCAGCCACCATACATAAATGAATTCTTTCCTCAAATAAAGCAGATTTTATCTTCTCCAGTACTAGAGCAAAGCCCAGAGTGAGTAGTCATGTTTTTACACTAAAGATGTGATATGGGACAAATGACAGAATCTTCATAATTGACACCTTTTGATCTTTTTCCAAAATATAGTCACCATAATTTAATAAGTAGCAAAAGCAACAATATAATCTAGTATTGCAGGGACAATATCATGTTGATGCAAACAAAATTTTAGAAAAAGCCAAAAATATCATCTCTCTACAGGTGAAGTGTATTATGCCATCATGATGTCTTATGCTTACCACCTACGGCTGAAAGAAGTGTTTTTTCTAGAAGAAAAGTTTGTTATGCTCTGAGGTAGGTGATTTCCTCTTGGAAAAAGAAAGGCATAGTGAAAAAGAATATGAAAAAGAATATTTCAGACTTTAAGCAGTAATGGCCTGAATATCCTAATGAATCTTCCTAACACAAAGGGAAAAAAAAATCCTACAAGACAGATGATAATAGGAGTAGTTAGAATAGAGAACATAATCTTGCAAAATTGGTTATCAGTGCCAGTTATACAGTTTAGAAAAGCAAAATATTATGCAGGCATTAAAGGAAAAATATTAAATTAGCTGGAAAAAAGCTGTGCCCATATGTCTCAACAGCACATTTATTTTAGTAAGCACCTACGTGTTCAGTCACCACTATGCAATCAAGAAATGAATTTGGCTATGTAGGAGGCTGTGTGGGCAATAAAGAAAAATAAAACAACCAGAGAAAATTATTTACAATGTTATTAAAACAGAGGGAAATAAAGTAATGGTTTGGATTCCCTTAAATTCACATTTTCACCAGAAATATATGCAATATTCTACTTTAGAGCTGGAGCCAAACAGGCTGTACATACTGTTGATATTATCAACAATTAAGTAGTAGACAAGATTGATATAAGAAATCTAGTTATTCACAAAAATATGAGTCTTGTTTTCCTTAAAAAAACTGCCTATAGCACTTGAAATAGGAACACAACCTTGTGTCAGGCAAGATTAATTCAGTAGTTTGGCATCGCAGTATATAACAAGGACAAGCAGCAAAACTACACAGTTAGGTGAAACTTAACATAAATATCTCCCCTACTTCTTAATACCTCTCTTTTAACTGTATTGAAACTCTGTATAAACATGTACTTCTCTTTAACTATAAAAACTATTCCCACACAGTTAACCTGGCTTTAGCTTCCTTCACATCATCTCAAACTAAAATAAATAAATATATAAATATATATATATGACAATTTTCCCATTTCTCAATTAAGACAATTAATTAATTAAGCCTGACTATTCTGGAAAATAAAAAGCATGATTTTATTATGCAATTTATAATAAAATGTGAATGACAGATGGATTACTTCCCTAGGTAACTTTCTGAGGTGGGAGAACTTCAGATGGGGACAGAAATCCTGAAAAGCACATTTAAGTAGATGTGTATAAATATTTGTAAAATGTATGGGGCAGAGATTTTGAATCATAGCATCATTTAAATTTCCTTGCAGTAATGTTAGTTTATTTTCTCCTCAGTCCATTGTTATGCTATAATTACTAGAATCAATGATTTTATGGGCACATACATAAAACAAAATATGAAAAGAAGGGATGAATCCAAAGTTGCAAAATCGGATATCTACAAGGACCAGAAAGATGAGGTAAATAAAAAGGAAGCAGATTTGTGAACACATGCCTCATCTAAGCAGTGAAAATTATTGCCAAATGGAAATATGGATCTAGTGTTGCAAATGTTCCAATTTTCAAGAGAAGTTGGTATTTAGACCCTTATGAGAAATATGTTAATGTTTAAACATTGGCAACTAATTTCTTTTAATTCTATGTGAGACAAACAGAAAACTTCAATGAGCCCCAATTCTGGAATGGCCACATAATGAAAGAGAAAATGTATAAAGTGGTGTATTCTGCAACTCACTCTTGCTGTGCACTAGGCAAACCTCTCTGGGGCTCAGGTTCCTCAATGGTAAAATGAGGATTGGGTTAGACCAAAATGTTCCTTTCCAAACCTTTAATTCTTTGCATTTTGTTTCATAAGTGGCTCTAATCTGCATTTTGTTTGGTCATAGGGTATGTAGATTTTAGATCCACCACTGGATTAGAGAAATATTGTTTAATTATGTATTCATTTTTCATTCAATAACATGGACAAGCACTGTTCTAAGTACTGAGGATACAATTGGGAACAAAACTTATGAGTCCCTCCCTCATGTAACTTATATCTTAGTGCATGTAAACAAATAACAAACAACTAGACAAATAAAATATATAGGGAGAGTGTGGGATGATAAATAAAGCTGAATAAAATTCAGGATGAATGGAGAATACCCACTGCTGGGGAAGTGGTGGGTATTTTAAATTTGATGGACAAAGAGGGGGAAATTGGAGGGGGAGACGAACCATGAGAGACTATGGACTCTGAGAAACAAACTGAGGGTTCTAGAGGGGAGGGGCGTGGGGGGATGGGTTAGCCTGGTGATGGGTATTAAAGAGGGCATGTACTGCATGGAGCACTGGGTGTTATGCACAAACAATGAATCATGGAACACTACATCAAAAACTAATGACGTAATGTATGGTGATTAACATAACATAATAGAATTTTAAAAAATGTGATGGACAGAGGAAGCCTCAATAAGAATATGAAATTTGAATAAAAACCTGAAAAATATGAGATTACAAACCATGTACTACCTGGAGGAAGTTTGTTCTAGAAAGAGAAAATGAAAAATACTAAAACCCTAAACAGAAGCATGATGGGGGTTTTGTGATACAGCAAAAGGGACAGGGTCTCTGAAGTCTTTTCAAGGAAAGGGAAAGTTAGAGGGGGTGTAATGAGAGGGGATGCTATAGGGTTTTGCAGACACAGTAAAGATTTTAGCTTTTATTCTGAGAGAGATGTTAAAGTTGGAGGGATTTGAGACATTGAGTAAATATTCTGATTTAGATTTTTAAAATACTAGGAAAAGAGAATTAAATTTTTACATGAAATTGTAGGCTTATCTAATTCTCCTTTTACTTCTGTTAGTTTTTTTAATATATTTTTAAGATTGTTAATATGCTAATTAGCTCAGACATAATAAAAGTCCCTCTTTGTCTCTGGTATTATTTCTTGCTTTGCAGCCTGCAGCTTTCCTATGATGACTAGTTGCATAATACATACTTTTAGCATCCTTTTTAGACAACATATGGTTCAGTCTTGACTTTCTTACTGTTACATACTTTTGAAATTTAATCCATCTTCATTTAATTAGTAATAAGATGTTTTTCTGTTTCCTGCCCTACTATTCATTTTTGATTTGCCCTTTCTGTTTTCTAGCTAATTGTCACCTTTTTCTATTGTTCTTTTGGTTAAAATGTATATATTTTAATTATATCTTGATATCTCTTTTACAGATTTTCAGCTCTATCTCTATATACGTTTAGTGTTTGCTCTAGAGATGAAAATATGTCTCTTTAATTAATCACTGTTTACTTTGAATTAGTATTTTATTTTTGAGAGAGAGAGCGCACACAAGTTGTGGGGCAGGGGGAGGGCGGTGAGAGGGAGAGAATCCCAAGCAGGCTCCATTCCCAGCTCGGAGCCCTACACAGGGCTCGATCTCACAACCCTGAGATCATGACCTGAGCCGAAACTAAGACTTTGACACTTTACTGATTGAGCCACCCAGGCATCCTAGAATTAGTATATTATTTTATCTACAATAACAATGTGAATGTGTATACATATAAAACAACATAATTCCAAAAACATCCTTACCATTTTTTGTGAAATATATGTTCCACATATCCTATATACTGCAAAGTATATTATTATTTTCACCTTTAACAAGCAAGGTGAGCCCCGACCTGGGGCTCAATCCCAGGACCCCAGGATCATGACCTGAGCCAAAGGCAGATGCTTAATGGATTGAGCCACCCAGACACCCTATTTTTCTTTTAAATTAAAAAAAAAAGTAGAAGAAGAATGTTTTATGTTTATTCATCCATTTCTTGTGTTTCATCTGGAGATCTGAAACTTCATCTCTACTCAAATCCTTTGCATTCCCTTTTTTAAAGTTTTTATTTTAATTCCAGTTAAATCATAGTGTTAGTTTCAGATGTACAATATAGTGATTCAACAATTTCATATATCACTTAGCGCTCATCACAAGTGCACTTTTTAATCCCCATCACCTATTTAATCCATCCCCTCAAACTCCTCCCCTCTGATAATCCTCAGTTTGTTCTCTATAATTTGAGTCTGTTTCTTTCTCTCTTTTTTCCCTTTGCTATTTATTTTGTTTCTTATATTCTACATACGAGTAAAATTATGTTATTTATCTTTGTCTGACCACCTTATTTAGCTTAGCATTATACTCTCTAGCTCCATCCATATCATTGCAAATGGCAAAATTTCATTCTCTTTTATGGCTGAATAATATTCCATTGTGTGTGTGTGTGGGTGGGTTGTATTACATCTTCTTTATCCATTCATCTATCAATGGACACAGGCTGCTTCCATATCTTGGCTATTGTAAATAATGCTGCTATAAACATGGCAGTGCATGTATCCCTTTGAATTACTGTTTTCACTTTCTTTGGGCAAATACCCAGGAGTGCAATTGCTGGATCATAGGGTAATTCTATTTTTAACCTTTTTGTTGTTGTTGTTCTTTTTTTTTCCCCAAAGATTTTATTTATTTATTTATTTGACAGAGAGAGACACAGCGAGAGAGTGAACACAAGCAGGGGGAGTGGGAGAGGGAGAAGCAGGCTTGCCGC
This sequence comes from Zalophus californianus, assembly GCF_009762305.2. Classification (NCBI taxonomy): domain Eukaryota; kingdom Metazoa; phylum Chordata; class Mammalia; order Carnivora; family Otariidae; genus Zalophus; species Zalophus californianus. Next base: position 166,345,007 of record NC_045598.1, on the reverse strand, counting down.
GGAGCAGGGAGCCTGATGCGGGGCTCGATCCCAGGACCCTGGGACCATGACCTGAGCTGAAGGCAGACGTTTAACGACTGGGCCACTCAGGCGCCCCTATTTTTAACCTTTTTAGGACCCTCCATACTGTCTTCCACGGTGGCTGCATCAGTTTGCATTCCCACCAACAGTGCTTTAGGGTTCCTTTATCTCCGTATCTTCAGCAACACCTGTTGTTTCTTGTGTTGATCTTAGCCATTCGGTAGGTGTGAGGTATATCTCATTGTAGGTTTGATTTGCATTTCCCTGATGGTAAATGATGATAAACAGTTTTTCACGTGTCTGTTGGATATCTATATGTCTTCTTTGGAAAAATGTCTGTTAGTCTTCTCCCATCTTTTTTTTTTTTTTAAGATTTTGTTTATTTATTTGACAGAGAGAGACATAGCGAGAGCAGGAACACAAGCAGGGGGAGTGGGAGAGAGAGAAGCAGGCTTCCTGTGGAGCAGAGAGCCCAATGTGGGACTTGATCCCAGGACTCTGGGATCATGACCTGAGCTGAAGGCAGACGCTTGGCAACTGAGCCACCCAGGCACCCTGTCCTCCCCCATTTTTAAATTGGATTATTTGTTTTTCTAGTGTTGAGTTTTGTAAGTTCTTTACGTATTTTTGGATACTAGCCCTTTATCAGATATATCATTTATAAATATCTTCTCACATTCTATATGTTGCCTTTTTAGCTTTGTTGATTATTTCATTCCTTTCCATTCTGAAGATGTATTTTCAGTATTTCCTTTGATTCAGGTCTGCTGGAGACAAATTCATATTCTTTCATCTGAAGTATTTCATTACACTTTCATTATGAAAGACATTTTCACTGGATATAGAATTTTAAGTTGACAATATGTTTTTTTTTAATTTGCCTCTTTAATGATTATAATTCACTATATTCTTGCTTCTGTTGTTTCTGCTTAGCCAGCTGTCATTTCTGTTGTTTTTTCCATGTCTGTATTAAAGGTTTTTTTTTTTTTTCTCCCTAGTTGCTTTTAAGATTTTACCCTAGTTGCTTTTAAGACTGTATTAGTTTTTGTTTTTTTTTTGTATTTGAATTTTGAAAGGGTTACATTCATATTTTGGTTCCTCCTCTTTCTGGCTTTCTTCTCCAAAATTTTTTCTTCCTTTAATTTTGAAATTTTCAAGACAAATTGGTATTTAGACTCTTTCAGATGTTCTGACATTCCTAATCCTTTTGTTTGACTTCCTCATAGTATGACTGGATCTTTCTGTTTGTTTTCTAATCTCTTTTACTATGGGTTGGGGAATGACATCAGGGAATAAGTCTTATAATGTAGGCTTCACCCAGTGTTACCCTATTTCAAAGATCAAGTCACCTGCATCTCCTTGTTGATAACATAGTTGTTTTGTTATTCATTGGTGGTTTTCTTTTATTTGATTCCAAGGTTTTAATTGTTTCCTGTGTGACAGTCAGTTTGATACAAGTTATCTTGTCATTACTAGAAAAAGAACTCAGTTTCTAGATACACTGATGAAGCCAATGGGTCCAGTGGCTACAAATCTCAAAGAGGATTGCTCCTTTACATGTGATAGTTAAAATGGTTCTATTTCTTTGCTTTATGTTTCTAGTGTACTGGCATTCTTGATTGCGCTAATAATCAGTGGTGATTCTATGCTACAATTTGCTTAGAAGATCCAGGGTGAATATCATAGCATATGAAATAGAGGAAGTTTTCTCTCTTAGAACCAATATACAGGCTTCATACTTTATCAAACAAATACTCCTCATCAGTGAGTACCGAATGGTATTCAAACTTTAAAATGGTATTTCTGTAATGGAAAGTCATGAGTTTAAAGAAATTTAGGGACTGATCAAGAAAAATGTCTGACCACAAGATGGCAATAGCACACAAAATGCTCTAGTTGCATGGTCCTTTGACAGAACTGCATAATGGGAAATCCCTCGCAGCTTGAGACCCTCCAGAGGAAATGACCAGCCAGAGTGTGGCCATTATCCAGAAAGGAAAGGAGAGAAGGGGATTCAGAGAAAAGGCTTTAGTATCTAGATGATGTCACCCAGCAGTATTATGAGGAGTCTGAGTCAGAGAGCTCCAAAGGACAGCAGAGGCTTTGAGTAATTTATAGCCCAAAGATTTATTGCATTTATGGCTTGCAAATGTTAGGTGCATTTTTGTGAGGTATGCAAAGCCATTAGCCTCTAAATTGTTAAAATCAGCTTATTGGAACTATAATTAAAACAACTGCATGTGTAAAAATTTGAGTTTGGCTGAGCTAATGGGTATAAGTCTACTCTGAAGAAGTAAAAGACATGATACCAATATACAGGAGCCAACAGTAACCCATTTATATAACATGGATAAATAAAAGTAGAGAGTCTAGTTATATGAAGTGTTCCATAGTACTGAACAGGGAGAAACTTATGAATATACAAGCTTTTGCAAAGATGACACATATGTTGATGCTCCCTACTTTCCTGACCTTTTTCTGATTCTTGTTCTTGCTTTCTCTGTGTAGCATCCTCTGTAAACCACCCAGTCCAGTAACCGTATCTCTATCTCAAAACACTGCCATTCTCAACACATTCTCGCAAACTGTTGATTCTCTAACTTGTTATATCAAGAAACACTTCAGGATTTAGCTGAATGACAGAAAAACACTAATTTATATTTCACAGGAAGCATGGAAGTAACAGAGCTCTACTTTATGAAGTAAAAGTAGACAAGTATTCACACAGGTTAAGTGAATACTTCCTAAGGTCATTTGTTTTTATTTCTGAAGTAGATTTTGTAAATTATGTTTTATTTTAGAACTATGCATTTTCCTCTAGACTGAATGGTAGTATCCCCACAAATTTGTATGTTGAAACTAGTCCCCAGTGTGAGGGTATACCAAGGTGGGTCTTCTGAAAGGGTGATTAGCACCCTCATAAATGAGATAGGTGCCCTAATAAAAGGGACCCCAAGGAGATCCCTCACCTCTTCCACCATAGGAGCACACAGAGAAAAGATGGCTGAGTATGAACTAGGAAAATAGGTCCTCACCAGACATTGAATCTGCCCAGACCTTAATCATGGACAGTTTAGCCTCCAGAATGGTGAAAAATAAATTTCTGTTGTTTATAAGCCACCTAGTCTAAGGTATGTTGTTGCAGTAGGCTGAATGGACTAAGACACATTTTAATGAAGTGTTACTAACCAAACAGAAATTGGTGTGAAAAAACTTTTGTAATTTTTAAAGAAAAACTAAATTGAAAGCTTTTTAAAAATCATGATACATTCATATCACTAAAAAGAGTCCACTGAATTGGGTAAAAACTCTATCTCAATTAAACTGAGAAAAATGTTTACCTTTACAAGGATTCTGTATAGATTATTCTGCATAGACTGGAAATATCTTTACATGCTTCCTCCACTTCAAATAAAAGTCAATGAATTAGGGCGCCTGGGTGGCTCAGTTGGTTAAGCGACTGCCTTCGGCTCAGGTCATGATCCTGGAGTCCCTGGATCGAGTCCCGCATCGGGCTCCCTGCTCAGCAGGGAGTCTGCTTCTCCCTCTGACCCTCCCCCCATCTCATGTGCTTTCTCTCTCATTCTCTCTTTCTCTCAAATAAATAAATAAAATCTTTAAAAAAAAAAAGTCAATGAATTATAGGTGTGGTTTATTCTCTAAATATGGCACAGCTACATATTAAAAGCAGGTTAGTTGAGTATTGAGCAACAGATTCATGAATAAATATGATTGCATGTTTAAAGTTGAAATAAATTTTCATTTAATTTGTCTATTGTTTTTTTTTTTTAATTTATCTTTTTTAACCCAAGTCTACTTTGAATGACCTATTATAGGTCCTGATCATATTAACTAAGAGAACTTCTGTTTCATGTTGAAAAAATTTGTTTCTTGTTCTATTATGGTTTGGTTGCATAATTAGAGAAACTGCATTTTTTTTTTTTTACCAAAGGTTACTAAAGTTCCTATTTCAAAAGGATGCAGCTAACCTTTAGGAGTCAGTTCCTACAATATCAATTTGATAAGTCTCTTTTTCACAAGAGTGATGTAAGGATGGTGGAGAGTCAGATGAAATAGCCAGGTTTTTACATCAAGTTACTTCTACTATTACTTTTGCCCATGGTAGTATTGTCAAGTTGCCAAGTTTTTTTCTACCAAAGTTAACTCTAATTTTATTTTATTTTTTATTATTATTTGGCCCTCACCAAAAAATTTTTAGAAGGAAGAATTTAGTTTGTTTCAAAAACATAACTAATTTGATAAAGCAACAGCAGAATTCAAAATTACATAAATTGGGTAGCCATATGAATTATCCTGAATAAATAATTTTATTGGACAAATCATAAACAGAAACTAAAAGAACACTTATGTTAGGAGCAATGATTTATACAACTGAGTTTACAAGGACTGACTTGTTTATACAGAGTTAATTAACCTGGTTAGCAAAAATTTGTACAGATAACTATTTCATAATTTAGAATTACAACGGTTAGTTTAATAATTTTAGAGTCTCTTTCCATAGTTATAGTTTTCCCTGTGTACATGGTGTTAAAGACATATTGCTGTAGAAAGAACCAGTGGCTGTTACATCTTGCAGTTAATTGTCAGATCTCTGAGCTGAAAGAAAATGATGCCTTAAAAATATTTAAGAAAGGCATATTCCTTTTTGTAAAGTAGGGATAGGCCTAGTACAAGCCTCAGCTTACTCTTCCAGCTAAGATGGAGTAACTGAGATCAATTTTAGAAATCTGGCTTGAAAATATCATAGAGACTAAGGAAGCCAAGATTTTAGGGGCTAAGGTCAGAGAGAGAAAGTAAGACTTCATTCAAACAACCTTTCCCTTTAGGGTGTTAGCTGATTTTTGACACAGGGCAAGAAGCCAAGAATCAAGAAAAATGACCATGGCTAAACACAGAAAATCTTCCATTGCTTTTGGTAGACTCATGGGACTGGCAAGAAAAAAATATTGGATTTGAACACCTAAGGCTATCAGGGGAGAAGAGAGCCACAAAGAAGTGATTCTTCTGCTTTATGGTTTCTCCTCTTGGCATTTTAAAAATTCTTAAATTGCACAGAGAAAGAAGCTAAAAAGCTAAACAAAAGCTTCTTAAAAGCACAGTGGAATCTAAGGTAGACTCATAGTACTAAGAAGGTTGTCTTATTAATTATAAAACACTCTCATTTGTGATGCCTGGAGAGGTATATCCTAGCAGAGTATGTGAAAGAGAGGTAGATAGAGCCCTAACAAAATGCAAACCAGCCTTGACTGAGGTTAAATCTTTATTGAACTAAAGTAATGTTCTCCTACTATGTCTACCTATGAGGGGATAGGCTGAAATCCTACTAGATGAAGGTTAATGACATCTGATACTGTAAAATTTTTCACTTAAGATATCAAAAAATCAGTTAAAAAAATGAAGCTAACCAAGAAATAGGGAGAAGAATGAAACAGACAACAGAAATAGGACCACAGATGACCTTCTTATTAAAATTGACAGAAAAAGAATATGAATAATATGCTGAGGAAAATAGACAAAAATGCAGAATTTTCTCATATAACTCAACTCCTTGAAAAAAAAAAAAAACTCCAGTGAAGTTTCCTAAACCACAAAATATAATAAAACTTCAGAACTCTTTGAAAGACTAACAGCAGAATGGACACTGTAAAGAATAGTTTTTGTAAATGGGGAACTAGTTTATTAGAAAATAGTAGTGCTAAATAGTGGAAAGAAAAAAATAGAAAATTCAAGAGGCCATAAGAAAAATATGAAACTAGATGTAAAGTTCTAATATATGTGAAATTAAAGTCCCAAAAATGGAGAAAAGAGAGAATGGTGGTCAGAGGACTGGGGAGGAAACAGTATTTGAGAATGTGCCAAAACTGATATATAGCCAAGTTACATATTAAAGAAGTTTCTATGAAAGCTAAAAGAAAAATAGTAAAAAACACCTATACACTTTATGATTGTTGAAAATCAAAGTTGGATATGATCTTAAAGGTGGTCAGAAGAAAGCAGACACATTACTTTAAAACAGCAACAACAAGACTGACTATGTGATGACATCTTTCAAGTTCTGAAATGAAGTAAGTGCCAAAAAAGTAATTCACAAATTAAGGGGAAAAATTAGACAAAATTGGGAGAATTTGTTACCACTACACATCAGCAATTTTAATAAATCTTCCTCACCAAGGTTTACTGGTCTATTTGTCCTTGCTCAAGCAAGTAATTTCCTAAATTATTGCAACATATTAGTTTCTCTGGTAGTATTAAGTAGCCCTGCTAAGAACATAAGAGGTTGTTATGAAATTTTGCACCCAGATTTCTCCCAGAACTCTTTTTTCCTACTCAGTTGCTGGCATTATCAAATAACCTCACTGAAAGTCTCCAAAGATTTGGTCTTTTTGAGTTTCATAAGTTCTAGGACCTACTTGAAGAATCCTTTTTATTTTTTCTTAAGATTTATCTATTTATTTGAAAGTGAGAGAGAGAGAGCAGGAGCATGCAGGGGGAGGGGCAAAGGGAGAGAATCTCCAGCAGACTCCCTGCTGAGCAGGGAGCCCAATTCCAATGCCAGTCTTGATCTCCTGACCCATGAGATCATGACCCGAACTGCAACCAAGAGTCGGACACTCAATTGACTAAGCCACCCAGGTGTCCCAACTAGGATCTACTTGAAGGGAAATCTGCCTGTCTAGTGCAATTTTTGGTCCAGAAATTGTTTTTATTTTTTTTTATTTTTATTTTTTTTAAGATTTTATTTATTTATTTGACAGAGAGAGAGATAGCGAGAGCAGGAACACAAGCAGGGGGAGTGAGAGAGGGAGAGGCAGGCTTCCTGCGAGCAGGAGGCCTGATGTGGGGCTCAATCCCAGGACCCTGGGATCATGACCCAAGCCGAAGGCAGTTGCTTAACAACTGAGCCACCCAGGCACCCCCAGAAATTGTTTTTAGATTCCATTTTATCCCACTTTACATGCATTCCTAACTACAATTTTCATTACCTTAAGAATTAGAGAATTTGAACATTCTTTACTTCGCTAACCATCCTTAATTGGAGTTCTTGCTGAGGCAAGGAACTCCTCATTGTCTCCAAAGCATTCTAAAAGCATAGATTACCCCAAAATATATCTACTGTCAGTGTATATATATATATATATTAACCCTCTTGTGTCTATCTAATTGACTAGTTTTGGTCAGTGTAATGATTTCCATTATTTGAGCAGAGTTTGCTACAATAGATCATATTCTATCAGTGATCCTTTTTGATATTTTCCTGTTCACAATTTTAAGATCTGAGCCATGAACTAAAGAATAATTCAATTTTTCTCGAGAAGAGTCTAATAAATCTTTCTGAGGTATATGAAGCTTGCAAATAGAAGTTAGAGTGTCATGAGTTCTCCCATCTTCAAGTAATGGAAAAGAAGTACCAGTATTACAATAATAAATGGACATGTAAGAAGGACAAGATAATATTTTATAGGAGGCAAGGCTTACAAAAGAAAGTTACTTACAAAGAAACATGTATTTTCAGTGAGCAAAACAGAGTTTACAAAAAGAAGACTATCATATTTGAAAAGGACACTAAACCAAGATGGCAGAGGCCTCCACTAGTTTAGCTGCCTACTTCTAGGTAAGATGCACACTCTTTTGCCACTGCATACCATTATTGGTATATGTAATTCCCATCTATTGAGTCAGAATTTAAGGGCATGTTCAGGCCCATGATGAATAAAATGGTAGAAAGTTTATAATAATCAGTTAGGCTCCACTATGAGCCTAATTGCTCATATGAGCCTAATTAGCCCAATTGCCAATTGCTGAAGAGCTAGTTTTAAATCACAAAGGTCTGTATTAATATCATGGTATCCAAGGAAGAGATTAGGTTATAGAGTACTTAGCTTAAGTTATATAGTGAGTGGCTTGGGGATTTCAGAAATGTTGAGAACCTATTGCCTGCTGTAGCCACAGATACCCAGAATTACTCTGAATTACCCTTAATTACTGTTCTTGCAAAATTTTGAACTGATTTTAGCATGTCTGGAGTAAGGGATTTAACTCCTCTGTATAAATCATGTCCTAGGTAATATAATTTACTTTGACAAAATTGTTCCTTTTCTTTGGCAGACTTATGTCTTTTTTGACTAAAAGTAACAGTAGATAAATGGAATCAGTTTTAGTTAACCCTCCTCTTCAGAAAAAACAACAACAACAACAACAAAGTCATCCATATCCACATGAGTAAAAGTAGAATCATGGGAAAATTTAAGGTTCTTGAGGACTTGTTAAGGACATGAATAGTACATTGTCTTAGTCAACCCTAGGATAATAATGACCAAGGCATATTGCTGATTTTCCCAGATAACACAAGAAAGTGTTAGCTATTTTGATCTAAAGGGACACTGAAGAAAATATGTAACCTCTGGGGGATTCCAATATAAGATTGTATGTGGGTTTGATACTGCTAGAGTTGACAGACAGACATGAGCAGGAAGGGAGAAAGAAGGAAGGCTGATAGGAAATTACCAGGGACCACCCCTTCTCTCTTACACCAACCCTTTTTGCTGTTTAGCACAGCCTGATAAGCACAAGACATGTGCTGCAGGGGATGGTCCTAACTTTGGAGCATGTGCACTTAAGGAAAACCTTATCTACCAGTAACCCCAAGGCTGTTGTAATATCATGATAATAGCATTTGCACTTCTATTTTGGCCCTCTGTGGGTTTCCTTTAGGTGCTTTTGGGAAGATGGTGGACACAAGCATGCACAAAATGTTGGAAGCAGAGAAAACCAGGGCAGATCCAGAGGGTGGTGTGATATTGACAAGATGGGAAGGAGACCAAATAGACCCCCATAAAAAACACAATGCAGGGGTGCCTGGGTGGTGCAGTCATTAAGCATATGACTCTTGGTTTTGGCTCAGGTCATGATCTAATGGATGGTGATTTCATGGGTTATGAGATCGAGCCCCACCCCAGGTTTGGCCCTGAGCATGGAGTCGGCTTAAGATTCTCTCCCCCTCACCCTCTGCCCCTCCCACTCATGCTCTCTTTCTCTCTATCTGTCTCTCTAATAAATAGATCTTTAAAAATAAGTACACAATGCAGAACCCAGTGGGCTGCTACCCACCCTCCGTTCAGCTCTCTCCTATATCTTTGGAGTGTATTTTCACTTTGCTAAATAAAATCTTTGCTGCTTTAACTCTCTATCCAGTCTCTCTACTGAACTGTTTCCTCGGAGAAGACAAGAACAGAGGAATTTTACAATTCCATACCCAGTATCAATACCATAGAGAAACTGGAAAACTGGAAATGATTATTCTAACTGTGGCTCTGGAACTGAACAAATCTATGTCCTGACTGGGAAAGTAAGAGTGTTACAAGGACTAGTACAAGGTATGGTGAGGCCTTTGTTCAACTTTTTGTCCTTTAGCTTTCAGTTTTAAGGAATATCACATAAATTTGAGTATGAGTTAGATAGGCTCAACCCTAATAATTCTCCCTACATAAGTAGAAGTTGTTTTTCACAAGAGATCTGACACTTCTGTGATCTTCAATTTGGGCTTGATTTAGACTAGTTTGGTAAACTAAAGCCTGTGGGTCAAATCCAGTAGGTTGCCTCTTTCTGTAAATAGTTTTATCGGGACACAGCCACACTCATTCATTTACATATTGTTTTTGGTTGCTTTCACACTACAAAGGTAGAATTAAATAGCTTTTAGAGACTTTATGGCCCACAAAATTAAAATGTTTTACTACCTGATCCTTCACAGAAAAAGTTTGCTGATATGTGCCTAGAGAAATGGAAGACTTTGTTAATTCAGGTTAATTAGTAACTCATTAAAGTACAGTCAAGTTTTAAATGTTTTGTACTCAAATATTTTCAAGTTAGAAATACAATGAAAAAGTAAAAAGTAATTCTGGCCTTTATAATTACCAGGAAGTTTGTAGCTGAACCTCCCAGAGAGGAAGGAGGGATTTGAAGAAAACCTGTCATTCTTAGAGAACTGAATTTAAGAGTTCAGGCTTAAATTCAATTTAACTCTTAAATTCAAATTTAAGAGTTCAGCTCATCTATTCAGAAATACAAAGAATTTATTCTCCTTACAGAAAGACTGACACAGAAAATATGATTAAATAGGGTGGCAATTCTTCTACGTGTTGCTGGATGCATTGTTTTTGTGGCCCCAGAGTACTATGAACTGCTTTTAGTACTTTTGCAAAATATTTACTAAATCTCACAATTTAAAAGATCAGTATTATCTTAGGAAGCATGCATCACCTAGTGACTTACCGTTAATATGGTTTTGTTCTCTAATGACTTATGCAATTACCTAAAATTACATATATATTTTTAATGTAAAGATTTACTAGGCTTTGTTAGTCAAAGAGAGAGCAATCATTGTATACTCATAATTTCAAATTCCTCATGTTTAAAAAAGATTCAGTTTTCTCTCCACTAAGATGAATAACTAACAAACAGACAAGTTAAAAAATATCCATGTTCTAAAAATTATTGAGGACTTTCCATGTGCTGGGGACTATCATAATACTGAACACAAAAATACTATGTTTATTAATTAAGCATCTGATCTAGTTGATGTAGGTTTTCCCTTTCACAGATAAATAAGCTGAGATTTGAGGAGATTATATAATGTAGCCAAAGTGAACCAGTAGATCTTGTAACCAGCTGATCTCACATTGAAACCCATACAACGAGTATACAACCCATGTAACCAGTAGATTTCACATAGAAAGCCATATAACTCAACTCTAAAATCTGGGCACTTAACCCTCAGTTCTACTGTCTCCCAAGTAAAACAAGGATAAGAGAATCTCATTTAGGCAAGGACATATTGAAATATTTAAAAAAGAATCCAGAGGTGCCCACAGACAGTTGTGAAAGAAAGAGGCTGATTTTATTGAGAAAATGGGAAGGATAGGAATGTAAAACAAGGTAACCAGTTCATGCATTTGTAACATAATTAGCAATCTTATCACAAACCCTTCTATTCTATTAGTAATATTGGATCAGTGAGAGACAGGGGGTGGAATCTTACTGTTTGAGGAATCACCAGCTGAAACATAAATCTACGCATTAAGGCCTATGCCAAATACGTAGTTCTAGACCAGTGACAGTCAAGGAGGTGGGACTGATTTAAGATTAATCCTTTCCATCACATGTCTTCTAACAAAGTGATGCAACAATATTGAAAAGCATTCCATCTCTAGGTTGTGTGTGTGTGTGTGTGTGTGTGTGTGTGTGTGTGTGTGTGTGTTTGTAGGACACAGGAAATGAAGGAAAGGACTATAAGAGATTTCCTATTTTCACTCATGCATCCTAGAAATAGGTGTCAAGAGTTCACACTCAATGGCATTAACAGAGGTTAAATATAAGATGTAAACCAGATTCTAATTATATCCTAAGATTCTATTTTAAAGATGCAATTAGAGTTTAGGGACTACACATACCTAGACCACCATGGTTATTTTTTGATAAATAAAGCAAATATAAAATTTCCAATAACAATACCATTTTTACCAAAAAGACATAGGGATTTGGTCTCATTGGCCTTCTGGTTAACTAGCAGGTCAACTTGTCAGTACCCTAAAGATCACTTTTTTCCTGAAATAAAAGTCTAAAGTTTAGAAAAAGTCTGGAGGACAGAATAAAATCAATTCTATTCTTCCTTGGCTCCAGTCTGTCTCCCAAAAGCAAAGAAAAAATGGTATCCAAACACAAATGATGCTCCCAAACTAAAAGGCATGCACTTTTGCATGTATTGTTATAGGCAGTTATTGTTTTGTGCTTCATTCTTTTCAACAAAAAATCTTGACCCCAAAATAATTGCAACCCTAGCCAGAACACTTTTGGAGTATTGAATTTGTGTCTGGATAGCTTGATATTAGAAGGATGTGGATTAGAGTTTTGTGCCAAAGCATACCAGACAAGGACAGTGAGGTGACAAGAAGTCAGATCTAATGTAGAAGAGAAAACAGATGTGGAGGAGAAAAAAAAAAAATAGAATGGGAATTGTTTTCAATTGTTGAAGATTTGTCACAAAAAAAGAAGAGATAATCTTGTCTATTATGCTAGAAGATGGAGTTTTAAAAGATGAATATTGCATAGCAAAACATTTTAAAATTACAAGGAAAATTTTTAAACTTCAATATGCTAGGAGTTAGTAAATGCCTTTTCATCAAACACATTTATAGAATTCTAAGTTGTGTAATAACTTGTCTTGAGCTCTTGGGTTTGGTATTTATAGTCAGGAGTTTATTATTCCTTCCAAGTTTAAATATCTCAGTAGATTAGGCTAACATACTGTCCCTATGAACATAGAGTTACTAAGAACATGACATGATAACTTGGAAAAAAATTTGATCTTTCTTTTGAAAGACTGGGTAGTCGTTCTGTTCTAATACATAAAGCAGTATAAGACATTAAGAAGAGAAATTTTGTAGTCAAACTCATCAGTGATTAAATAACTCAAATATAAGCTGGGTGATTTTTAAAACATTACAGAATTTTCCTGAACCCATGTTGCCTACCATATAAATAGGAATAACACCCTTACAGCATTTGGAGAGAATTAAAAAAAAAATGGTGAATCAAAATCATGACATAGAATAAAAACACAGTAAATGCAGATGTTGTTATTACTTGACCATATGAATTTTATATGCCTGCTGTTAGTTCCTATACTGCTGATTCAGTAGCTAGGACACTGAGGAGACAGAGTCACTGATATTCTGCCATATATAAACATAAAAATGAGTCCACAGTCTCATCGTTTTCTCAAAACATAAAAAGTTATAGGGTTAAAAAAAAAGTTACAGGGTTCATATCCATAATAATCTCATGGCAAGCATATCTGAACAAACTGGAGTAGTCTGACCTGAATATATCTATTTTTAAAAAGATTTTATTTATTTATTTGACACAGAGATAGAGAGCACAAGCAGGGCAAGCAGCCAGCAGAGGGAGAGGGAGAAGCAGGCTCCCCATTGAGTGGAGAGCCAGACTTGGGGCTCGATCCCAAGACCCTGGGACCATGACCTGAGCCAAAGGCAGATGCTTAACTGACTGAGCCACCCAGGCACCCCTGAATAAATATACCTATTTTTATAAGACATATCTCAAACTCTACTTCAGTCTTTCACACATTATTTCACATAGTCTACATTTTATAGATATTGCTTAGAGACCATTATCTATACTTGAAAATCAGTACATAAAATAAATTAGTTAAGGCATTGCACTTAAAACACAGTGGACATTCCTTTTACTAAGGTGAGTTATAAGTCCCAATATGATTTGCTTCAGTTTTACCCTTCTTAAATTCTCAGTGAAGTTTTCCAAATGTGACACCAATTTTTAATTAATTAATTTTATTTTTTTACTTTTTAAAGAAATGTCAAATCACATATCCTAATTTTTAACTGTAACAAATATAGGTGTGGAAGCACATAGGTGGTGGTATGAAATGTGTCTCAAAAGAAGAGAAGTGCATGTATAATTACTAAGGAAATATAAAGCAATAGAATTTCACAAGAATGATCTTTATATCAGGAATTATTTAGGGTAGTGTGGTCTTCATAAAACCTGTATGAGAAACATCGTAGGTGGTTGTTAAATAGATTTTTATGGCCAACTCTTGCCCCCAAATCAGAATATCTTTTATATTTGTAGGAATTTATAGTTAAAAGGAGAAATTGGAGAAGTTCTTATATACTAATTCTGGAGTATTAATATTTAATGTTAAGCAAGAAAAAAAGAAGTTCTCAGCCTAACTTCAATTTCTTAGTCTCATTCAAACAGAGGATGAATTTAGAGTCCTCACTACAGGCACCTATTTCAACAGATTTTATTATGGTTATTGTAATTTTTAATTATAAATTTCTATCTCATTCCTCTTTACATCTTCTGTTTCTTCATAGACACTATCTTCCTGATTATTTCAAGTGTATTCATAATTACTTGTTGGAGTATTTAAAGTCTTTGTCAAATAATTTCAATATCTGTGCCATCTCAATGTTGGGCATCTGTTCATTGTGTTTTCCTATGTGAATTGAGATTTTCCTGGATCTTCATATGTTGAATTTTTTAAGATTTATTTATTTATTTGAGAGAGAAACTCCAGCAGAATCCCTGCTGAGCTCAGAGCCTGCCCTGGGGCTCAATCAGACCTTGAGATCATGACCTGAGCCAAAACCAAGAGTCCAATGCTTAAATGCCTGTGCCACCCAGGGCCCCTATATGATGAATATTTTGAATTGTGTCTTAGAAGTTTTCAATATCGTATTATGAGGATTAAGAATGTTGACCTTCAAAGCCTGTGAAGAATGTTGATGTTTTTATATTTAGCAGATACTCAGCCTAGCTATATTCAGGCACTAAGTTACAGTGGCCTTTTGTGGGCTATAGTTCCAATGAGTTCAGATTTCAAGGCCATTGCAATACTATTTGGATTTTATAATGATTTTACAATAGCTTTTAAAATATTAAAGATACAAACAACAAGTACAGGCTTGCATTACCAGATACTTGAATATATATATTATAAGGTCACTTGCAATCAAGTCACAGTGCATAAATTGTTAACAACCTTGAAAAACAATAACTAGTATATAGGACCCTTTAGAGCAGGGTTTAACAATTTTATTTCTGTAAAGGGTCAGATAATAAATATTTTAGTCTTTGTGGGCCAAGAATCAAAAGCGAGGATATTATATAGAGACATATGACATGAGAAAGAGCAACTATCCAGAAATTTTCTTGATTCAATTTAAAATATAATAATACGGGGCACCTGGGTGGCTCAGTCATTAAGCGTCTGCCTTGGGCTCAGGTCATGGTCCCAAGGTCCTGGGATTGAGACCCGCATTGAGCTCCCTGCTCCGCGGGAAGCCTGCTTCTCCCTCTCCCACTCCCCCTGCTTGTGTTCCCTCTCTCACTGTGTTTCTCTTTGTCAAATAAATAAATAAAATCTTTAAAAAAATAAATAAAATATAATAATAATTGTTTTCAAAAATACAAATGTATTAAATATCAGAATGGAATTCTTTTTTAAAGGGAAACATTTTCTCTAATTGGGGTTCAAAGTCTGTGTTCCCTATCTTAAAAATTGATTTCACAGGCTCATCTACTGATGCTGATCTACAGACAGACTTGATATATCTTTGGAAAAAAAAATTTTTTTTTCACATAGAACGGTGATACATGTGGTACTCACAATGCTGTCATGTCATAACATTCTCATATACAGTTTGTAGTACCATGGGCAGCAGTGTAGAGAAAACACCATACACAGCCTCTGTCTCAACTACTCAATTCTGCTGTTATAATGGAGAAGAAGCCTTATACAAAACTAAAATGATTAAGTGTGTCTGGATTCCAATAAAACTATATTTATGGATACTGACCTTTTAATTTAATGTAATTTTCATGTGTCCTAAACTATTATTCTTACTTTATTCTCCCACATTACAATATAGATGAACAGTTCATAATCTTTTAAACTACCAAAAATTGATGGGGAAGTGAAGAAAGATGGTGGATTTGGCCTGTAGGCAGGAGATTGCCAAGCTCTGCATTAGAGGAAATATTAAGACAGACACTTGTTGAAAATCCAAGAGGGTCAGAAATGCCAGCAGGGGCTGAGTATCTGGTGCAAAGCTTATTAAACAGCCAGGTGTCAGTATGGTCCTGAAGGAAGCCACGCCTGCAGAATATAAGACGCTCAATGTATAAAAACACTGAATGAACCTCTAGCAATGAAGTAGAGGTTAACTGGACCCTACTAGAGGTGCAATCTAGCCTCAAATAAAACAGTTCTTAGAATAAATTGATCAATCTTTTTGATTGGAAAAATTTGTGATCAGTCAGTCCAGTTATGCCTAATAGGAGAAAGTATAAACTCTTTGGAGGAAGATAATTTCATGAGTCTTCCATATATTTCATACACAACGTCTGTCATTAAGTAAAAATTATAGGTAGGCTAAACCATGGCATCATATTACTGAACATCAAGGGAAAATGACAATGGAAACAAATACACATGTGGTTCAGATATTGGAATTAGTTGGCAAGGACTTTAAGTGACTATGATAAATATATTCTAAAATACAGAAAGATAAAAATAAACTACAGAAAGAAAAAAGTTCAAAAGCAGCTGAAAAGCTGGAGATTTTCTATAGTGAATTGAAGTTGTATTAAGAACTGTATTAAGAATTGAGTTGTGTTAAAATTACTGAAAAATACAATACAGCAATAATAAGGCAAACAATGAGGAGTGATTTAAGTATATTATGAATTAATGATTCAATGTAATTCAAATCAAAATCCCAGATTCAATTCTGTATGTATGAAAATGACAAGATGATGTCAAAATTCATGTGAAAATGCAAAATGTAAATAAGAGCCAAGGAAATATTGAAAAAGGAAAAAAATAGAGAGACTTATATTTCAAGTAGTATGTCTTATTTTAATGTCCTAATAATTAAATCATGTCATATTAGTACAAAGAAACAAGAAAAGTTCAGTTGAACAGAATAAAAACTTTAATATACAAATACAGACATATAAAGTCACTTGATTTATGACAGGATGAAACTGCAGTGTAGTAAGGAAAGGGACTCTTTAATAACATTAGATCACTTAGATAACATATGGAGAAGAAGAACCTTTATCTAATGTTATTTCACACACACACACATATACACACACACATGCATATATTCTATGTATATAGAAATATATATACATAGAATATATGTGTGTGTATATATATATTCTATGTTATTGTTGATTAAAATGTAAAAAGTAAAGCAAGAGTCATGCCTTTCTTTTTTTCCCCTTAGGAGATAACAGGTTAGTATCTTTATGATCCCACTGATGCAAAGGTTTGTAGTTTAAGATACAGAAATTAATGACAATGAAGGGAAAGAAAAAAAAATGAAAACTGGACCACACTAAAATTAAGAACTTCTTTTCATTAAAAAGTCATACTACAGAATTATGAGAATGAATAGGCATAGAACTTCCTTAACAGCATTAATTAAAGCTAACAAACTCAGTGGTGAGAGACTGAAAGCTTCTTGCCCAAGATTAGGAATGACAGAAGGCTGCCTGTTTTTCACTATTGCCATTCAACATTATACTGGAAGTCCTAGCCATAGCAATTAGGCAAGAAAAAAATATAAAAGACATTTAAGGGTTCTAGAGGGGAAGGGGGTCGGGGGATGGGTTAGCCTGGTGATGGGTATTAAAGAGGGCACGTACTGAATGGAGTGCTGGGTGTTATATGCAAACAATGAATCATGGAACACTACATCAAAAACTAATGATGTATTGCATGGTGATTAACATAACATTATAAAATTTTTAAAAAAGACATTTAAATTGGAAAGGAAATAGGAGATTATCCCTATTTACAGATGACATGATTCAGTAAAAGGTCAACATATAAAAATTCAAAAAAGGGAAATTAATAGAATAACTCCAACTGTGATAGCATCCAAAAATATCTTGGAATAAATTTTACCATGGAGATGAAAGACTTGTGCACCGAAAACTACAAAGCATTACTGAAAGAAACTACTTAAAAGACACAAGGTGTTTTTCTGAGATGATGAAAAATTTTAAAACTAGACTTATGCCCTTTAAAATGGTTAACTGGTTAAATTGTATGTTATGTGAGTTTCACCTCAATTATAAGAAGAAAAAAATCAGGCTGGTGTCTACATAGGGAGTGGGGAGCCAGATAGTAGAAAGAGTAACTAGTAGTGTTTTGTGGATTCTGTTAGTGTTTCATTTCTTAATTTGGGCACTGGTTTTGAATGTGGTTTCACTGTGTGAAAACTGTTGGGCTGTATCTCTTTTAACTTGTACTTTTATATAAGCATTTTGTATTTCAATAAAATTAATAAAACTGTAACACAACTAAAACAGTTTTAAATGTGAATTTGTATTATTCGCAACTTCAATTTAAAAAGACAAATATGTTACCCAAGGACAATGACTACACAAAATTGTTTAAGTTCAAGAAAGAGAAAATAAGATAATTAATTGTACATAAGAATGAATACTTAAATGAAAGATTCATATGTCACATTTAGAGGGTAGGAGAATATGATATCATAAAAGGGTCAATTTATTCTATATGTACATATTAAATATAAATGTAATGAATACCATCAAAAGGTTTTTGTTAAATTTTATAAGACAATTTTAAAATTTCTATGAAAAACAGGGATTATAAACAATCAAGGGACTCTTGAATTAGAACAACGTGATAGGCAGAATCCTAATATGGCCCTCAAGCCTCCTCCCCTTGAAGTCCTATTCCCTGGAATTTTTAACTACAATTGTCTCACTATTTCTGTGTTTAGAATATGATATAATGTTATATAGCTCAGTTTCCTTAATGAAAGGAAAAGTAAAGTGCATGAATTCGAATTCTATATATTAACAAGAGGTATCTCACTATATAACATCTAATAAAAGTTAAGTTATAGAAGAATACAGGTAGTATGACATATTCCATTTAACAAAATTAAAACATGCATGATAATATTTATGGGAAAATGCATATATACTATAAGTGCAGAGAAAATCATAATAACTCTGAATATCAAATTAGACCAGTAGTTATTTGTATATGTGTGTGGAGGGTGATAAGTGATAAGGACGGTGACAGGAAAGATACATATGGTTTTCATTATATTAAGTAAATTTTTATTTCTAAAGATGAATTATTGAAATATAGATACTTTAGATTTTATAAAATGGTACGCTTTAATATTTTTATACCGTAATATTCCATTATTTTAAGAGAATAACTTACATTGCTTTTATCCTTTATAGGTTTTGAAAAACTTTACAATTTGTTACCTTACTTAACCATCAAAATTTTTATGCTTTTGGTTAGTCAGGGATTTTTACTACCAAGTTTTTAGATAGAGAAAACACAGTTTAGAAAATGGCAGTATCCAGCAAAGTTTTCAGATATCACATTTAGCATACAATTCAATATGCTGAGCTACTTCTTTTATTTTTTATTTTTTTATTTTTTTTATTTTTAAAGATTTTATTTATTTGACAGAGAGAGACACAGCGAGAGAGGGAACACAAGCAGGGGGAGTGGGAGAGGGAGAAGCAGGCTTCCCGCTGAGCAGGGAGCCCGATGCGGGGCTCAATCCCAGGACCCTGGGATCATGACCTGAGCTGAAGGCAGATGCTTAACGACTGAGCCACCCAGGCGCCCCGAGCTACTTCTTTTAAAGGAAAGGAAATAAATGTTTACTGAATATCTGCAAAGTGCCAGGACACTGACATATCTCAATAAATCCAGTGAAGTAGGTATCCTTATGTCATTATAAAAATAAGGAGCCTGAGATTTAGAGAGATTGTCACTTGTCCAAGAATTCTCCCCTAGAGGCAAAGCTATATTTGATCCCTAGGATTTTTGTATGACCACAACAGCCGTGTTTGTTTTATATTTTACTGACTCCCCAAGCACCTGGCTTCTCAGTTAGTAAGGATTTAGGCACTAATTGAAGAGTATATATCATAAAATTAAAAGATCCAATAATTTGCTTTCCTGCAAATAATTTCTAAATTCATATGAGCTGCTTTCAAAATTGTTCTCTGTGTGAAAACAAAATCATCTAAAATCATAAAATATCTTAATACTTTTCTATCTTCAAAATTAATACTCTAGAGTTTTTAGGGAGCTTTTCCCCCTCTCAATTTTGCTTTGAAGTGGGCAACACGTAATGTTGAAAATTTCCACATCGAAAGTTATTTCCTCACAGATCATAAATCCACAGTACTGGAAAGTAATTCCATTTTCTTACTTATGCAACACCACACTCCATGCTGAGTGCTGGCTACTCTTTTGATTCCATAATGCTGCATATTGAATCCTAAGTTTAGTTTCCTTGAAAGTTAGACCTTTCATGTCTGATTTAGTAATTGATCCAAGTACTATAAAAAGAATGTTTTTAAGCATTTGCATATTGGTTAAATTAAGGGTGCCAAACACCTCCTGTCTATGACCTTCATTCTTCCTCACTGAGGAGCCCTCCCCTTGCTTTATAGAAGAGGTAGAGAGAACTACCAAAGTCATTATTTTCACTTCAGCTACTCAACCTTGAGTCTTAATCCTTATAAGCCTACCATTCACAAGCTTCCTGGACATTTTAAAAATCTTTTGAACTTAAGAATTGAAGTTCTAACATCATAACATCCTTGCAAAACTGGAAAAAGAAACAGAAAAGACCTCCCTCGAATTATTACCTACTCTTCTAGATATTCTCAGATTGTAGTGAGAAGAAAAATAAATTTGAATAGTTACCAAGGTTTCAAATTGGTGGTATTTTTCACAAGATGTTCTTTTATTCCTAGCATATTATCTATTTTATTTTTTTCATCTTCATGGAGTATCAATTTAAGCTATAAGATTGAGCATGCCATTAATCAACACTGATTTCTGATTTCAAGCTGAATTATTATTTCTTAACGTTTTGAAATCTATTTTTAAGAAGCAATAACAATGTATGTTGAGCAATGGTGTAATAATATTAAATCATGATCTATTTTTTATCATTTCTTTATGCAAATAAGGGGAAAAACCTGAAAATATTGTTTTCTCTAAATCGTGTTAAGTCAAGGAGGTTTATTTACTTGTAAGTATTTAACAACATCCCTGCAATTATATACTAAGAGAATGAACTGTATAATTTATTTAATTTAATCTCTCTGGAGTTATCTTAACATTATATGAAAGGTAAAATTTCAGGTCCCAGTAGTGTACTTTTACCACTGTTCCTCCACATAGAAAAGTTGAACACATATCTTAATACACTTTTACATATCCCCTGCTATATAGACTTGTCTACGAAGGCATAATAAAGTTTTGTGAATACTTCAGCATTTTAAGTACAATAATTTTACATATAAACTACTTGAGGATGAATAATTACTTGCTTAGTAATGAGTTCCTGACAGAAATAGGCTGCTTCAATGGTTGGATTTTCTGAATACAGACAATAGTGACACCAAAGACCCAGGAGTAGGTACAATTTATTATTCTATTTTGCGAGTAGTTTCAGAGCCCCTGTCAGTCAGGATTTTAAAGATATAGCTTAGAAAATGAAGAGACATCATTAAATATTTAAAAAATATTTAGAGACCCTAAATGCAGCCAAATTATTTTGGGATTTTGAATAATATTATTTAAAAAAATAAAGTCTGGGCATTTAAAATTAATAATAGAAATAATTATAAATTATTGCATTTAGAATTAACCTTACATAAGATCTTGTTCATGTCATTCAATCTAGGATACATTTTCAGGGAGCCATTTCTTTTTTATGATTTTATGATAATTTGTTAACTGTCATTTATTCTCATTTATTCTCAATCCCCTGGATGGCAACTCCATAATTTTTCAGTCTTGTTCCATTTTGAATTAATTTTCATGAGTGGTGCAAGATTGGGGTTCAATTTCATTCTTTTGCATATGGATACCCACCTTTCCTAATACCATTTTATTGAAGAAACTATCCTTTCCCCATTGTGTGTTCTTGGACCCTTGACAAAGATTAGTTGACAATATATACACACACACACACACACACACACACACACACACACACACACACACACACACACACACACGGGTTTATTTCTGGGCTCTCTATTCAGTTCCATTGGTTCATATGCCTGTTTTATGACTTTACCACACTGTTTAATTATCATTGTGGTTTTTATTGGAATTTCCTTGATGACTAATGGTATTGAGGATCTTTTCCTGTGCTTATTTTCCAATTTACCCACCATGTGTTTTTAATGATAGAAACAGTTGTTCCACATCAGCCCCAGCAATTGGAATTATCAGTGTTTAATTTAACTACTCTAGTGGGTATGTAGTGATATCTCATTGTGAATTTAATTTCCTTGATGACCAATGAGATTGACCAATATTTCATGCATTTATTGGCTTTCTGTAAAGCACTGTCTGTTCAAGCTTCTTCCTCATTTTTTAAAATTTAATTATCTTTTTTCTTATTGATATGAATGAGTTATTTTCATATCCTGGATGAAAGTCATCTTATGTGTTGAAAATATCTTACCCCAGTCTGTGGCTTGACAGTTCCTAAATCAAAGGTGTCTTTAGAAAAACCTTTTAATTTTTTTAACTTAGAACTTCGTATATCCTGTTTAAGAAGAATTGCCATATGTCAAGGGTTGCTTTTCTGTATTTTTTCTATAAGCTATAATGTTAAATACTTCACATCTACAATTTAAGATGAACTAGCTGTGGATGCTTTGAGAAGCGGTCAAGTTTCATTTCACTTTTCCTATGGCATAGCCAGTTGACTCAGGACCATATTTGGGAAGGACTAACTTTTTCTCTTATTCCACAGTGGAACTTTAGTCAAAATCAAGAATGGCTCTGTTTTCATCGTCTGTTTATCCCTTTACAAACACCCCACAGTTTACATTACCATAGCCAAAACTTCCAGAATGTAGTGGACAAAGACGGAAGGAGCTTGGTATTTCCAAATTAGCAGGTTCAATTCCATTTTTTCTGTTCTGAAAATATCCCAACTTGAGATTGACTGTACTACATACTTCTCTTTTTCTTTTATTTTCTTCTTTGTTCTATCATGTCCCTTTTTTATATCTCCTTTTCCTCCAAAGGAACCCAAGAACAACCTTTCTAAATCAGCAGCAAATGGTAAGCATTTACCTTTCAATTTATATTTTTAATATGTCTGTGTGTGGGGGGAGTCAGTGACATGATGGTAAAAAATAAAACTCTTATTCTTCCTACTGCCTGAGGAAGATTATAATGTTAAAAAAAATAAGAGACTAAAAACAGCATTCTGGGGATTCAGACAAATTGATTACTTACCTTCAAAACTATGGAACTTATATTCTAAGAGGAAAAACAGTAAATTGCTCAAAGCCATCTAATAATCTGATACCAGCAAAAACAAATAAGGTGACAAATGTATGGGGTAATGGCAATAAATAATCTAAATGTTGATATTTTATGACTAAGCTATATATTCTGATTACCTTCTGCCCATTTTTGAACTTATGATTACTTGACATTTCAATTGAAAACAATAATGGCAAAGGTAGGCATGCTATGACAAATTTAATGGTATTTGAATAATCCAACATTCATAAGGGTGAACTGTAGAGTTTTTACTGTATCAATATAGATCTAAGACTTAAAACTCTCAATTTAGGATCATCCTGTAGTCCTGAATTTCAGCCACCTTTAGTGGCCATTTGTTTTCTTTATGCACAGCAATGAGTAATAAGATTGCACAGAAACATGGAAATTGCATAACATATTGCACTTTACAATTTTATTGATTTTATGTAGGATGGTAGAAAAGGGAGACACATATCATCATAGGAGAACATGCTTTTGTAACCCAAAAAACAACATTGCCTTTTGTGACTAGTTGAAATGTTGGGAGAGTACAATGTGCCTTAGGTTTATTATGAAGTAGCTGCAACCTTTTCGGTATTATCCCTACAGCAAAAACACTTTCAAAAGTATAAAAGAACACAAATGAATGGAGGCAATATTGGCTTTGGGTGTTATCACAGGTTAAATAATGCTAGAACCTCAATAATACTATTTGAATTTTAGCTACTGGGCTATGTTAATTGTGAATAATTTCAGAAAGATAAAATGTGCTACTAGCTCTTCTGTCCACAAATCACTATGCATATCACAGATGTCCATCATGATCAATGACCAGTTATATTACTTCTTTTGAAGTCTGTCCATGATTGGTTGCTGTGCTGTTACTCAGGTCATGCACAGACAGCAAAAGTTGTAGTTGTACTACCCCCTTATCCCCTGTTATAAACCCACATGCCAGTTTACCAAAATTAATAATTAAAAGAGGAATTTGACCAAAAAACAAAAAGTAATAAAGCTGGATATGAAATTTGTATGGAATTTAAATGGAGTTATAGAAGAAAGAGCAGATGATGGGAATGTTGGCATTGCTACAGTTTGAGAGACTCTCGTCTTCAACAAAGGAATTTAGTGAAGATGAACTTATCAACCTAAATGAGAAAAGTTGCTGCGACAAAAATGATGAAGCTGTCTCAAAGGTTGTGAAACCAGCAAAAAAATAAAAAAAAAAATAACACTAATGGAACTCTTGGAGATATTTCATGACATTTAAAGCTCAAAGGATAAAATTTTGAAAGCTGATCTGAACTTAGAAATTATCATGACAATTCTCCAATGCATATAAAGGATAGACTGTACTGTAAGATATAAAATGAAAAGACAAGCATTGTTCAAACTATTCTTGGTAAATTTTTACAAAGAAAAAAACATTTTAATTTTAAATGCTTCTAATGTTTTAAGTTACAGTAAACTATATATCAATTTTACTTTTTCACTTCTCTATAAATGTGTACAAATAAGAGTGTTTTAATGTTCTAATAATTTTTTAAAAAGATTTTATTTACTTGAGAAAGAGAGAGACAGAGCACAAGCAGGAGGAGGGGCAGAGGGAGAGGGAGAAGCAGACATGCGCTGAGCAGGGAACCAGATGTGGGGCTTGATCCTGGGACTCCAGGATCATGACCTGAGATGAAGGCAGACACTTAGCCAACTGAACCACTCAGGCACCCTGGTAATAGATATTTTTTTAAATTCATGGACAATTGTGTTTTCCCATTGACTATTATGATCACTTTGCATAGCTTTAGTTTGAATTTTTATTGTTCTGTACTACTGTGCAAAGTAAGGATGATCTGTATCATCCTCAGGTGATTTATCTGTTGGTAGAATTTGTGTCCACAGTAAAATATGTAGTCAGAAATGGAAAATCTTTACATTCAACTAAGAAGGAATTGTTGAAGAAGACTAATGTACAATATCCCCCTTCTACTTCAGGCTGAATACCATACTTCCAGGCCTGAAAGTCTGGAAAGTTGTGTGTCCTTTTCCAAAGATTAGTTGCTCTGTGAAAAGAGAGTAGAAGGAATGGGGGATAAGTGATAAAATTATGTTCACAATTATGAACAAAATAGAGGTATGCTCCTGGGAACCATTAGTTAAGTCATTCACTCACTTAACAAGTATTTTCATGGAGTATATAGAAATTATTTAAATATGGGAGACATTACATATCCAGTAAGAAAGGTTTAGGCAGTGTCAAAATTTAAAGATACAGGAATAATCTGGGGAGCACATACCTTGAATAGGTGAGAGGAAATGGAATTCATGATACAGATGGGAGGTTTAGCATTAGTTAAGAGCAGAGGTGGTTCATGCGTAGTAATAAGGAGAGAAAAGGGAATAGAAGTAGCTATAGACAGAGCCGGTCTGTCCATTTGGAAGTTGGAAGTTAAGGTAGTTCTCTTTTTCTCTAGTGAAATAATAAGGATGGTCATTAGTGAAGATGAACAGAGTAGGGACTGCTTATAATTGAAGGAGTGAAAAGTTACGAAACAGCCATCACAGACTAGTAAATTAGATTGACTCTGAAAATATGGAAGAATTGTTGGGAAATTGCAAGGGGTCTTTTGAGGTCATAAACTGATCCAAATTTAATGAAGGCATATATTGTCACTTTGGGCTAAGATAATAGCCAAAAAAAATCAGTAACTATTAAAATAATGAATACACCTCTTAGAAATACTGTGAATACATTTAAAATTTACATTAAATACATTAAAATTTTAAAATTTTTTAAAAGTTTAGATTTCTGTAAATTTTGCCACATGTTTTTTAAAGTTTTTATTTAAATTCCAGTTAACATACAATGTAATATTAGTTTCAGGTGTAAAATATAGTGATTTAACACTTTCATAAAATACCCAGTGCTCATCACAAGTGCACTCTTTAATCCCTATCACCTATTTAACACATCCCCCAACTCACATCCCCTCTCCTCTGGTAACCATCAGTTTGGTCTCTATAGTTAAGACTCTTTTATGGTAGGCCTCTCTCTTTTCTTTCCCCTATGTCCCTTTGTTTTGTTTCTCAAATTCCACATATGAGTGAAATCATATGGTATTTGTCTTTCTCTGACTGACTTATTTCACTTAGCATAATACTCTCTAGCTTCATCAATGTCATTGCAAATAACAAGATTTCATTCCTTTTTCTGTACGAGTAATATTCTTTTGTGTGTGTGTCCGTGTGTGTGCTTGTGTGTGTGTGTGTGTGTATATATATATGTAGATATATATATATATACTTCTTCTTTATCCATTCATCAGTTGATGGACATTTTAGCTCTTTCTATAATTTGTTTATTGTTAGTAATAGGCTAAAATTAACAAGTCAGGAAGGGACAGATGTTGGTGAGGATGTGGAGAAAGGGGAACCCTCCTACACTGTTGGTGAGAATGCAAGCTAGTGCAGCCATTCTGGAAAACAGTATGGAAGTTCCTCAAAAAGTTGAAAATAGAGCTACCCTACAATCTAGAAATTGCACTATTGGGTATTTACCCCAAAGATACAAATATAGTGATCTGAAAGGGTACGTGCACCCCAATGTTTATAGCAACAATGTCCACAGTAGCCAAACTATGGAAAGAGCCAAGATGTTCATCAACAGATGAATGGATAAAGAAGATGTGGTATACACACACACACACACACACACACACACACACACACACACACACACACACACACACAATGGAATATTATGCAGCCATCAAAAGGAATGAAATCTTGCCATTTGCAACGACATGGATGGAACTGGAGGGTATTATGGTGAGCAAAATAAGTCAATCAGAGAAAGACATGTATCATATGATCTCACTGATATGAGGAATTCTTAATCTCAGGAAACAAACTGAGGGCTGTTGGAGTGGTGGGGCGTGGGAGGGATGGGGTGGCTGGGTGATAGACATTGGGGAGGGTATGTGCTATGGTGAGCGCTGTGAATTGTGGAAGACTGTTGAATCACAGACCTGTACTTCTGAAACAAATAATACATTATATGTTCAAAAAAAAAAAAAGAAGATAGTGGGAAGGGAAAAATGAAGGGGGGGAAATTGGAGGGGGAGATGAACCATGAGAGACTATGGACTCTAAGAAAGAAACTGAGGGCTCAAGGGAGGGGCGTGGGGAGATGGGTTAGCCTGGTGATGGGTATTAAAGAGGGCATGTATTGAATGGGGTACTGGGTGTTATATGCAAACAATGAATCATGGAACACTACATCAAAAACTAATGATGTAATGTATGGTGATTAACATAATAAAATTTAAAAAAATGGTGCTATAAACATCAGGGTGGATGTATCCCTTTGAATTAGCATTTTTGTATTCTTTGGGTAAATACCTAGTAGTGCAATTGCTGGATCATATGGTAGTTCTATTTTTAAATTTTGAGCAACCTCTGTTTTCCAAAATGGCTGCATCAGCTTGCGTTTCCACCAAGTGTGCAAGAGGGTTCCTCTTTCTCCACATCCTTACCAACACGTATTTTTTCTTTTGTTGTTGATTTTAGCCATTCTGACAGGTGTGAAGTGATATCCCACTGTGGTTTGGTTTGTATTTCCTTGATGATCACTGGTGTTGAGCATCTCTTTATATGTCTGTTGGCCATCTGTATGTCTTCTTCGGAAAAATGTCTATTCATGGCTTCTGCCCATTTTAATTGGATTATTAATTTTTTGGGTGTTGATGTTATGAATATGTTTCATATGAGCAAGGGATGTGTACAGTTGATTTTCCTAGTATGTGATTGTAGAGTCACTAATAAAATGTTTTCATAGGTTCAGCATAATATGAACTAATATATTAAGACCAAAATATAACAAATTAGGGTAGTATTATACAAGTGTTATTTAATAACGATAATGATACTACTACACATTGTTTGATTTTATTGAGTGGTTTCATACTTAGTCATACTGGGATTTGTGTTTTACACAGATTTTTAAATTCAGTATTAATAACAATCATACATTGTAGTCATTCTTATCCACATTTTATAAATGAAGAAAATAAGGCCTAGTTAACTAATTTGAGCAAGATAACCTAGTTAATAAATAATAAGACAATGTTTTATTCAGACTATCTGAATTTTAAGCTTTACTATTTTCCTTACTAGCTCCAAGTAAATGTCATGTTGCTTACTTATCCTGGTAATTCTGAGATGGTCTGGTAACATCTCCTTATATAGGATAACAATAAAAAAGCATGATTTCCTAATCAAAGAGATGATAAATACTCATTTTAGAAGCATTAAAATACAAAAATATAGAAATGAGAAAAATCATCCATATTAGCCAATCTAACCTTGAACACTGTTAAAATTTTGAGGAACAATCCTCAGATATTTGTCCCTGGTGGTATTTGTAATATTTATATATGTGACCACTGATCATATTTGTCTGTAGAGTTGCATTAGTTTGATAGGGCTGCCATACCAAAGTACCACAAACTGAATAGCTTAAAGAATAGATATTTATCATGTTGCAGTTCTGGAGGATAAGTCTGAGATTAAGGTGTTAGCAGGGCCATGCTCCCTCTGAAGGTACTAGGGAAAGATATGTTCAGATCTCCTAGCCTCTGGTAGTCTTTTGGTTTATTATTACATCATAACTCCAATATTCTCATGGCATTTGTGTGTGCATGTCTATGTGTGTGTATGTGTGCCCAAATTTCCCTCTTTAAAAGGGCACTGGTCATATTACATCAGGGGCCCAACCTACTCCAGTATGACTTCATCCTAACTAATTGCAATGACCCTATTTCCAAATAAGGCCACAGTCCACATTTAGTCTTTCTGGAATTAATTTCAATATTTTTTCTCTTCGTGACTATTTTTTGTTTCTTAAGCCAGTTATGGATTTCATACTATGTATGTCATAAATATATATATATATTATATATATATATGTAGTGTATATATGCAATTGTAACATATAAAGAAGAGTTTTGTGTGTATATGCATATTCATGTGCATATGACATATATGTGCATGTCATTTTTAAGAATTTGAGATAGAAGGAAAATAAACCATGTGTGCTCCCATTGTCTTATTGTTCTTATTGATCTCTCTTATCAGTATTCTGAAATCCCTCACATATGCCTCATTATATCTATTTAACAAATAAGATAACAGGTAAACAAAATGAAATCATTCATGTGGTTATACACCAATGCTAACTACAGAATACAGAAATTCATAACTTTCAAATGGTTCTTAAATATTCAGAGTTTATCAAAATGATTGACAAACAGAAGACATTTGCAGGTGGTTTTTGAAACATATTCAATCACTTAATCAAGTAATTCTAAATTGGTTCACTATAGTTTAATAAGCATTGGATTGATCTCTACAGTGGAAATCTTAATTTCTTATAGTGAAGGGTCATGGCTTAATTCTCAAACACAGACTACTATAGTCCTACCTAATGTGCATCCAGCAAATCTCAATGTCGATATGGGACAGTTCCATTGACATTAACTGATCAATTAAAGCATTTGAGCAAACAATAGCTTACTCCAAATATGCTTTAAAACAATTAGGCACATTTTGCAACTTATAAACTGTAATTTCCTTGTTAAATTATGAATATTGCATATAGTAAGCTTATTTTAATAAACATAAAAACAGTGTTAAGGTGTTACTCCTATATAATTATTCAATATTAGATTCAGAATATTTTAGCTTTTGCTTGATCCAAATATTTAAGGCTGTTTAGAAAAAGGGCAAGACATCAATTAGCAGAAGGCTACATAGTCTGTAAATTATTTTTAGCTACTGGGAGCTCCAACCTCCGTAAAGAAAGCCGATTCAATGTAAATGGAGCCATTCCTAAGAAAGGCCTAGGGAATGTAAGAGAAAAAAAACATAGAAAGAAAGAACAAGAATTGCCAAATTAGAGGCTTAATCACTTGAGTAGGCAACTAATCCCTCATTGGACCAGAAATACCATGGGGTGGGACAAAGCTCAGGTAGAAATAGTTTTCTGCAATCTTTTTACTTTCTCCTTAGATGAAAGACAAACAAAGTAAAAGCTTAATAGGAATTCATCTAAGATACTTTATCATCTTCCATGCTGCATTTAATAGAAAATGCTGTCTGTAAAAGCTCTAGGCTGTATCATTAGGGTATACATCTATGTCAAGCCTTGATGCCCAAAGGAAACAACTGAGGCAAATTCAGAGGCTTTTTAGCAAACGCAGCTAACCGAGAAAAATGCCATGGATCTGAGTCCAAAGAGATGATGCCAGAAATCATCTTAACCAGTTTAAATTTTATATATGATTTTCGAAGGAGTGCGCAGTGCCTGTTTTCAGACCACAGAGGAAAGAGACTGATTAAAATGGTAAAAAGATTGGCAATAATTATGTCCATTATAGTAACAGATTCGAAACAATGATATCAGTTCATGCTTAATATTTCTTCTGTCTTGCTTTGAAAAGATAACTTGCTGTCTGCTTTCTCAAGGTAGTTGTTTTCTATCTGTGCTCCTTTAAGCACTGTTGGGCTACCTACACAAGTAAGAATGCTAATGTGGTATCAGTCCCCCACTCCCAATCCACCCCTATTCTACAAGAATTACTTTAAGTTTTTAGTTCTACCTATCAAGTGTTTAATCACTTCAGCTGAAGATACAGAGTTGAGGCTTAAAGAAGTTTGGAAGTTAGCTAGTATATACTCTTATTAATAACTATGATTTATTGAGCAAACACTATGTTTTTGGCCATGGGTTAAGTATTTTCTATGCATTATATATTTTAGTCTTTCGAGTAAAATAGCTTTCAAATTGGGTACATAAAGAAAAGAGGAAACTGTGGAAAGTGGAGATATTGAAATTAGGGAAGGAAAATCAAAAATATAATCACAAAACATATACATTGTTTTTCTCAATATTTAACATATAACAACTTTTGCAAATTAAAAGTTATTTCCTACAATAACATGATAAAAGCTAGATTCTCAACATACAAGTATGTTTACTCTTAACTTATAAAATAACATATACTACATTATATACAGAATTATACAGGTATAGGAGTGCATGGGTGGCTCAATTGGTTGAGGGTCTGACTCTTGGTTTTGCCTCAGGTCATGATCCCAGGATTGTGAGATTGAGCCCCAGTCAGGCTCCATGCTCAGCATGGAGTCTGCTTGAGATTCTTTCTCTCCCTCTTCCTCTGCCCCTCCCCCTGTTCACGCTCTCTCACTCTTTCTCTAAAATAAATATTTTTTAAAAAAGAATATATATGTCTATACATATATAGATTTATAATAGGTCTCTGTTCTTTCCTTGAGACAAAATAAATTTTATGTATTTAATACTTTTCTATTTTCACCATAGGATTTAAATCCTAAATTTATCTCAAATTTAGCAAAATAAAAATTATCTGTTTAAAAAGATACAAAATCAGTCTAAAAGTTATTTATTAGCTGGAATCCCACCACTGAATGCTTCATTTCCCATTTTTCCCCTTTTCTTTTTATTTAACTTGTTTTGTTTTCTACTTCAGTTGTTTATATTAATTTTAGCATCATTCTTACTTAAGATATTTTATATTTCTGTAGTTCATCAACAATGCACAAATTCTGGAGGATACCAATAAAATATTTCAGAAGAAAAGGGCACACTACTATGACATGCATCTGAGCACATGATTCAGCTCTTAGATTTCAGCTTGAATATAAAATTATGCTCAATCCTACATAACCTGAAAAAGTAATTTTCCATTGCTAATGGTTGTGCATAGCCATGCATCAGTGATTGCCTCTTTATCCTAGAGTAAAGGTCGGCTCTCACTTCTCTTATTTTTTATGGCACAATACTCATAACTAACACCTTAAACTTAGAATTCTGGAATCATTTTTCATATTGTTGTCAGAATAGGTCTCCTTTCTTTTGTGCCCAGATCTCCAATTTATTCTAAAATAAGCTTGTCCCACCAATTATATGGGTTATATCATGGAAATAACACTTATAGAGAACTATACATTATGTGGTTGATAATTTCATCAGCTAGCATAGTTTTTGAACTGTTCTAAAGAAATTTTTATTACTTATTCTAAATCCATTTGTAGTCAAATACATTAAAGAACAATCAAAAACTGGAATGGGGATCATAAGTTTTCCTAAAATTGTACAAAGAAGTAGGAAATCAGAAAAGCACCTTTGTTGGTTTCCATGTAAGCTAAAAATCTAGGTGGCACTAATTCATTTATCCTATAATGAAACTGCAAAGTGATGGGATTTACAGATAGATACTTAAGCAAAGACTACAGATAATTTGACATATATATATATATATATATATATATATATATATATATATATTTTAATTTCTCTGTGGTAGTTTTGAACAGATCAAATTGAAGTCCCACATTTGTAAAGGGTCTCATTTACTCAAATTCCTGGAAGTCTATCCAATGATGATAGAACTCACAGGTGCATTCATTTGGGTTTAAGAATTGCCTTTTAGAGCCCCCTGTTAAGTTTTAATCAACTCCTGGAGAGTTATTATAAGATCATACTTCAGAGCTCTGTGGGATGACATGCAGGAGACCCCAGATGATGGGCTACATCCAAACTACCCCACCAGCTGAGGATAGGGTATCCCAGGGGGATGAACAGAAAGGATGATTAGATGTCTAAGAAAATGTTTCTGTGGTCAGCGAATTCTTGGAATAAGTTGTTAAGGACAGGATGCTATATATCTTATTGCTTATCTAAGCTTAGGAACAAACCAAAGTTCAAGGCTCTGTGGGGAGGAGATAAGCCTGACTAATATCTGGTAAGGTAAGTAAGTGGGTAAGTAATGGTCAATTGTATGTACTTGGTCAAGTAGTTAGGAGACGAAATGAGGTATTTTGCTACATAACACTGTTTGGCTATTGTTAACTGATACTTATGGATATCATGGGAGTATAGAACTATCACTGACTCATTTTTAAAAAGTAAAAACTTTAAAATAGGATCAAAACTCTATAATATTTTTAATTTATGTCTTTTCTGATATTGGTGTGCACAGAATCAAAGTTCCTCTTTTTTTTCCTTATGGCACAACTTATGAGATTCAGTTGAGCTAACTATAGGATTGGATTTGATAATTTTTTTTCCTTTAGGTTATAGTTGAGATAACTATAATCCAAAGGAAAAAAGGTATCAAAATTATTTTAAGTACTTGGTTTAACTGTAGCACAAACTCTGCTTAAGAATGAATTCTACTAGTCTTTTGAAAGCTGAGCTTTTATTTAGTCCATGACAATACCATCCCTTGCTAATGCAACATCTGAGACATGATTTTAAGTGTGTCCTCTTCAAAACATGTTTTTCTTAACTTTCAGTTATAAACTCTCCATATTTAAAATGAAGCTATTACAACAATTTCCTAATTTGGAGGAAAGTTTGACATTTCCTCTTTTGTACAAATGCTATCCTTCTATACATGTATTTTGTGTCCCTGGTACCTTAAAGAGAAAGCAATTATTGTCTTCTAAATAGAATATCTTCTGACTACTGTGTTTATGTAATTATAGCCTTCTAAATGAAACCTAACAGATGATAGAAGACATCATTTACTTGAAATTTCAAGAACAATATTGAAGGAGAACACAAATATGTATGCCAAATATAGAAGAAATGTAGTAGTAAAAAAATAAAACAACTTGAAAAATTTTATAAAACCACAAAATATGGTTCTAAAATAACACATAAGCATAATAGGGCACATCCAATATTTTGGCAAAAAAGAGTTCATCTCAAAATGAGTGCCATCATTTCAGCACTACTACTGTTCAAAATATATTCACTATGAACTGATGAGATTATCGAGATTTTATGAATTATGAGATTTATGAATAAGCTTATGAACTCTCCTGGTATCAGAACAAGTCCCTACGGTGTGAAGAGACACCTATGAGAAGTTATATCTAAAGAAGTGTTAAGATGGGATTGTAGAATGTTGAAACTCCAGCTGCTATGGTAGAGGAGCTCATTTAACTTGCTACTTGTAAAGTTTCATGGATTCCATGGTTCTATCATATACAAGACCAATTTTTAGCAAAAGGCATTCTAGAAGTCACCATTTTATCCAAAATTAGTGAAGGAAAAAATAATTTGCATATTATTGTAGAATCATCAGGAAAACATCAAGGAGGAAAAACTAAAAAAGACACACCATACAAGATTCTGCTAATAGGAAAAGACATCACTAAAGTAGATAATTTGTGGAAAACAATTTGTTTTGCATTGGGAGAAGGCAAATATTCCCTGGAGATATTTTGATGAGGACACTGTTACTTAAAATCTAATTTTTGGGCTATTACAGATTGATACCACAAGTATCTCCTTTTAGTAGTAGTTTGTTCTCTTAAAATTTTAAACAATTCTCTGGTTAATTTAGTCAGGCATAGAAGACTGAAATCACACATGGAGTGAAAAATAGGAAAGGAAATGTAACACTATTATATAAAAATACAAAATCATTACAGATCACAAAATTAATATGGTTATTCTTGTAAATTTATATTAAAGGTAAGGTTGAGATGCCAAGATGTTTAATACTATGCTACTAAATAATTCTAAAGCATCTAAACAACTTAATATCCAACCTAGCTGATTGGTTAAGTAAAATATCTCTGGCATAGTTTACAACTTTTAAATTCTTCTCATAGACATTGAGAGGTATAATTAAAACCAATTACTATGATATCTGTAATTTACTTTTAAATAAACAGTGTCATATTAGATATGTCTTATTTTAGGTTACTTTATGGGGCAATTATACTAATTATTAATATGGATTTTACTAATCCATATTAATAATTAATGCATATTCCAAGAATGGTCATTTAGCATTAATTTGGAAAAGCAATACTCCAGAAGTGCTCATTACAAATTGATTCAGGATCCTTCACCTTCCAAAAATATACAATTACACTTACAATAGAAACTGTGTCACTTTGGTGAAAGTTAGACACAAAATGTATATTAGAAACACATTCTCACTATTGAAATCACTTATATTTAAGATATATGCCATGGTTAAAATCTTTAAGATATACTCCTTTTTCTTGATAAACAGGGTGTAAAACTGGTGAGTCTTCCACTATCCCCTTTTTAGAATGTGCCTGAGGCATGATATCACGTCTAGATAAAATTTCAAAAGATTTGTTTTTCCCGATGTGGAACATAAAGTTGATTGAATGCTTTATATCAGTGGTTCTTAACCTTGGGTAATTTTGCCTCCCAGGAGATATTTGGCAATAACAGGAGATTTGGGGTTGTCAAGCTTGGAGGCAAGGAGAAGGCAAGTATTACTGGCATCTAGTAGTAGAGGTCAAGGATGCTGCTAAACACCCTACAATGCCCAGTTCAGCTCTCCACAATGAATAATTATCTATTATAACTTTATATTAAAAGGTATTACCAGAGTACATACAAGGACAATGACTTGGAACTTATTTTCTGCCTTTAACCATGGATTTGTCTTTCTTCAAGAATGCTAATAAATACTTTTCAGTACCATTTTACAACCAACAGAATGCCTATAATTAAATGATTCACAATAACTATTATTAGAATGTTTAGGAACTAGAATTCATATGAACATGTGCTCAGAAGACTAAGAAGTTCAAAGAATAATTGATCAGCCACACATCAGAAACAACCCATATATCCATTAATAGAAAACCCAAATAAATTATGATATATTCATGTAAAGAACACCATACAGCAATGAAAAGTAATGAACTTTTGCCATATGCACATGAATGGCAGAATCCTGTGGACAAAATATTTAACAAAACTAGATAAAAGAAGATATGATAATCTATCACTGCATAATATCCAACCTAGATGATTGGTTACGTAAAATACTCCTGGTATAGTTTACAACTTTTAAATTCATCTCATAAACTTTGAAAGGTATAATTATGAGCAATTACTATGATATCTATAATTTCCTTTAAGTAAACATACATATATATACCTGTGCTTGTATATATACACAAACAGGTAATAGAAGTCAGTCAGACTGTCACTCTTTGGGGGTAATGACTGAGAAGAAACATAAAGGTAGATTCCACATGTTCATAATAATCTGCATCTTGATCTCAAATGTAGTTATGAAAGTGCAGTCATTTTTCTACCTTTACGTGTTTTGAACTTCGTATTGATGGTATGTACCAATGAAATATAGTGTGAAAACACACCTAATTCTTCTTAGTTGCAAAGCTGTCCTAGGAACTCAACTCCATTGACTTTGTTATGTTATAAAAGTTTTTTTGTTGATGTTTTATTTTTACAGTGTTTTATCACCTATATTCATGATGAACTCAATGATACTGTGTGGGAAAACACAGGTATCAATTACTGATTTAAAAAGTTATCAGAAGAGTTATACTCTAAACACAAAAACAGTTTTAGAAATAAATCAACTAATTTGTTTTCTTTATATTTTTATTTTTTGTATGACAAGTGTATGTTAAATATTTACATTAATATAATAAATATTAAAAAGCAATACAATAAATAGGTATTAAATCATTGTTGGCAAATTTTTTTTCTTAATAGTACACACTGTATCTGTTCACTAGGCAGCTAGTTAGGTCAGTATGCCTCTAGATGCCAAATATGTAAAATGTCCTCATTGGCTATCTAGAAAAGATGGAATGCTAGATATGATAAAATTCTACTTTTAGGAAAGGGAGAGAGCTATGAATGCACCTTTCCTCTATGGCAGGTTAGCTTAAATAGAGTTGGAAAACTTGTACATGGATGAACTTATGTCCCAGTTTACTTAGAACAGCATTGGTTCACACTTATTGTCTTCATCTAATTATCAAAAGCACTCTTAAGTCTCAACAGTGGCTCAGCTTAGACAAAAATTATGTAGTCACCCTCTCAGGTATGACCTTGAACTAGATGTTCAGGGCATCTTTCTTTGAGTAAGCATAGGAATAACTAAATTCATTGTGAATAGGGAATAGTGCAATAAAATCTCTTCTGAGAAGGAGAAAGGAAAAGAAGACAAGAATTCTACAAGCAAAACTTTAACATATAGACAGAAACCTAAATGTATATATGAAAGATTGTAATCCTAAAGATATGATATGCATTATATCTAGATTTAAATGCATGTTACTGTGTTATACAATCTTTGGAAGAAAATAAAAACCTCCAGGTAAAGAATATCATGCTATATTTAATGGTAATTTACTACATTTAAAAGTTGAATCACAAACATTTTAATAAAATATTGTACTTCTATTTTATAGAGCAAGTTTTAAATTCTCTCGTTGTTATTACCTAAAAGGAAGTACTACTATAGTACTTCTAGACTACACTTTAATAGCATCCAGGCAAAAGGCATTGTTTTTTTTAATGTATTCTTTTTTAATTCAAGAAGAATATTATGCTTAAATAGTATTACTGCATTTTACAGCCCAGCAGGTTCCTCTCTGAATAAAATATATTGGCCTCTATAGAGGAAAATCCTCAGAAGATACTCATAATTAGTCTTAGAAATATGCTATTATACACACACACACACACACACACACACACACACACACACACACACACACAAATCAACACTTCAGAAAAAAACAGAAAAGTTGAAAAAACAACACAAAAAGATTTGAACGTACTCAAGTATGTATATACATAGATTTCTAGCTCTGCATTGTGAAACCCTGGAGAAGAGGTATTGTATTTGTATTTTTCATATATATGTATTTATACAGTCATTGATTTTAATAAATGTAAGCATTTTTCCACAAATCATTTAAAAGAGACAGTTGTTACCTGACTGCAATGTGCTAGTAACTATTTCATAATATTGTGGTTAAGAGCATGGACTTTAAATCCAGATATTGGAATTGAAGTCAGGTTTTATAAGAGATGCCACCTCATGTGATAGTTATGAGTCTTGTTAATGCTTGTAAAATGCTTCAACAAATGCATGCAACATAGTAAGTGTTTATAAGTATTGTTATTATTATTGTTTTTGTTATTATTATTGGCATGAAAGACCTAGGTTTTTTTAATTTGTTTTTGTGGATAGTGGAGGCAATAGACAAAGAGATAAATCTATTAGGATGAATTAGAAGAATTTCAGAGCTATAAATATTTCTATGTAGAATTTAGCAATAAATGCAGTGACAGTTGCTCAGTAGATGCTACACTGCTAACAGTATAACTGACTTAAATCCATGAGTGTGTTTTTCTATTGTTTTCCACATCCAAGTAATTCTATTAACTTAAGTAAAACATTTCTTATTAGAACCTCAAGATTTGGAGTTTCATTGGCACTTTGATTTTTTTTAACCTCCTGCTAGTAAAAAGAGGTCCTTTTGCTCATTATTTTTATGACCACAGTTTGATGGAAATTTCTAAAGTAGTGGACATCGTGAATTACTCAATTCTTAATAGCATCAAGGAGGCCTGGAGATTTTGCCTACTAATATATCTTGTGACATACATTGAAGAAGAATTACCTTTAAAAGATAGTAGATATCCCTCCTCTTTTTAAGGGACAATTCTGAGTTGGCTCTCAGGTATAGAACTTACTAGTAAATAGCTCTTCTCAACAAATGGCAGCCCCTAATTTTTTACCTATTTCTAAATGTACACTCTCAAATCTTGTAACTTTCTGTCTTCTAATGGAACAAATATAAATATTATTTTTAATAGAGTGGCAAAACTTCCCACAAAGCTTTCTGAAGAAGAAGAAGAAAAAGAAGAAGGAGGAGGAGGAGAGGGAGAAGGAGATGGAGGAGATGAAGGAGGGGAAAGCAATTCATGAAGATGCTTTGCTTAGTATGAATCTTCAGCACCTAGGACAAGTCCTGGCACATATAAGTAAGCAATTGCCACTAGCTGTAATTTTCTTTCCTTTCTCCTTTAAACTTAGAAACTAATTTCATAGGACATTGTCTCACTATTCAGGGATGACAAACTTCTAATTTAGACTGGGTGATATTAGTCAACCTCATTTATTCATTTACTCAAATTGAAAAATACTTACTGAGCAACAATAGTGAACTTATTATGTACCATGCATAGTATTAGTCAGTGAAAATACAAGAAAAGAATTACTGGAGACTTGGTTACTACATTCATTGGCTTTTGAGTGTAGCATGGATGAGATCACCACGAGTCTTGATCATTAAAGTGGTTTCTACATCAAGTTCTCTAAGATCCAAGCAATATTACATTACTGCAAAGTTGAGGAGAGGAGAGAGAGGGAAAGTCTATTTACATTTTTTATATTTTTAGAAAACAATGATTTTGATTAGGGTCTCTTCTGTTTGTCCATAGTACATCAAAAAGTCAGAAGTCTAATTAAATATTATAAAAGTTATATAGTATTTAAAACTTATTTCTTTAACTTCTGTCTTCTGGGACATTCATTTTGGTAACACATTTCTGTTTGTGATTCTATAGAATGTTATCTAGCCAAAACACTGATAACATTTGCTAACCTCAAACCAAGGATGTTCTGTGAATTCTATTACTTGGGTTATTTAGCTTCAGTAAGTTTCATTTCAGTGCTTAAAATAATGCTGATCTCACCACTACAAAGTGCTTTCCATTCCCATAAGTACTTGTCCTGATAGAATTATACCACAGGGAGACTCATAATTGTTTGTCTCTTTCATGTAATTGCCATAAGAACTGCTGTGCCTGGAACAACGAGAGAATAGCTTCAGAACATGTTGGCCTCAATAGGTAAAGGGTCTGGATAGTTAGTTATTTAGATACTCTTCACCACTCTATATTTTCACTCAGGATTGAAAATATGGAGAGGCCAGTAGAAGATGGATAAAAATTGCTGGGCAAGCATTAGGGAAAAAAGTCTAGTTCAAGATATTAATATCAAGTAAGTGTGTATATTAGATAAACTTAGTAAATGACACTAAGAGATGGTACTATAAAATGACACAAGATGAAATCCACACAGGATTAGAAATGCTATAATCCTTAAAAACTAACCTAATGATATAAAATATAGGAAATACAAAAACAAAGCCTGCAGAAAAACAACAGAAATAAATAATTAACTTGCCTTGAAAAAACAAACTCCCTATCAAATCCTTATAAACATTTAAAATTGTTTGTTGTATACTATTCTGCAGAGAAAATCCCAATAAAATTTCAAAAGGTACCAAATAATATAGGTCATGTACTTTGACCAATACAAATAAATGTAGCAACAATAATGAAAGAGAAAGAAGAAACAAAAATACAAAAAAATAGAAAATCTATTAAAATAATGTTGGTGTCAACTATAGAAGATATAACCAAAATTACTAAATATCTAAAAATGTTTTAATATAATGAATACATATCTAAACTTATGATTATTTAAATTTGTTTTTAGGGGAAAATAATCAGTTTTACTCTATTTTAGTGCTACATGAGAGAATAAAATTGAATTAATCATATATTTAGATGTAAAAGAAAAAAGCTGGTTAGGAAATGGAAAATGAGTAGAATAATAAATATATATAAGAAATAATCCCATTTAAAAAGAAGACAGGGAGAAGCCACACATGTACTGAAATAAGAATGAGAAAAGTCATAATAAATGCAGAGTAAATCAAAAGAGTCAGAGACTACTTTGGAAAACTCATGCAAATAATTTGAAGCATCAGATAAAATATAAAGTATAAATTTTAAAAAATATCACTGTGTGATGACAAACCTAAACAGTTAAATACCTTAAAAAATTGGTAAAAAGTCAAAGTCCTATCAATAAAACACATTTATAGAATGCCATACAATGCTAAGCTCTGACTAAAGAGATTTATAAAGCTTATGGAATTTGCTTCTGATAGAGTTTCTATAAGGAATTTACATGAATTTTTCAAGTTGCAATGAAGGAAATAATATACAATATAACTTTTTTTTAAGATTTTATTTATTTATTTGTGAGAGAGAGAATGAGAGACAGAGAGCATGAGAGGGAAGAGGGTCAGAGGGAGAGGCAGACCCCCTGCTGAGCAGGGAGCCCGATGTGGGACTTGATCCCAGGACTCCAGGATCATGACCTGAGCCGAAGGCAGTCGCTTAACCAACTGAGCCACCCAGGCACCCTACAATATAACTTTTAAGATGAGAAAAAAAGAAAACTTTCCCATTCATCTTATTAGCCAATCTAGCATTGATAACAAATCTGAGATAGAATAAAGCGTGAAAATTGCCAATTAATTAATTTAGCTGAAAAGTGCCAATACAAAAAACTGAAAGTATTAGCTCCTTAAATTTAGTGTACTAATATATCTGTATATTTAATTATATATGAGGTTTCTCTCTAGATTGCAGTCTTATCTCAAAACCTGACTGGGGAAGGATCTTATTGAAATTGAAAATCACTCAGTGTTGGCAGAGTTCAGTTCTTTTGGGGCTGATGGACTAAGTGTTCAGTTTCTTGCTGTTGTCAGTCAGAGGTAACATTCAGTTCCTTCCATACGGGCCTCTACATAGAGTATTGCATGTAACAATGTGTTTTATCAAAACCAACAAGAATGAGGGTCTTCCAACAAGATGAAAATTACAATCTTAAGAAGCATAATCATGAAAGTGACATTCCATCACTTACAAAACTTTCTACTGGTCAGAAGCAAGTGGTAGGTCCTACCCATGCTAAAAAAGAGGGAATTGGAGAAGAATATAAATATGAGAAGATGGAGATCATGGGAGGGACATCTTAATGCCTCCAATTAAATACTGGGTTAAAATATGAATATATGAATATCAATCCTCCACAAATTACAAATATTTTAGACTTAATCCCAATTAAAATAACCTTTTCTTTTTTTCCTGGAAATTGACAAAAATATACTAAATTTTGTCTGGAAATTAAGCATGTAAGAAGAATCAGGATATAATCAGGATAAAGAAAAATAGAGTAATGAAGGACCTGCTAGTTACTAAATCATTATTACTGATAAAAATTTTGTCACTAGAGAGAAAATAGAGAGTTTATAATCAATCCCAAATTTATTCTAGATTTTACTACCTAATTAAGATAACATTTAAATTAAATTCCAGTAACCAAAAGATTTATGTTGGAAATATGATAGACAAATGAACTGTTAGAAGAAAGTCTGGTTAAATAACTTTATAAATTTGAAGTATAGAAACACTTTTAAGCTGACCTAAAACAAGAAGACCTAAAGTAAAAGACTGAAAAAATAGATTCTATTAATTTTATAAAAACAAATATTTTTTAAAAATTTCATTAATGAAGCAAAATATTTAACAAACTAGGGGCAAATTTTGGTAAGGCAGATGATAAATGAAGTACTAATTTCTTTAAGTATCAAAAGTTTCATTAAGAAAAACATGGAACGAACATAACAAGAGAGAAAAAAATTTAAAACGTCTCTTTGAAAGATTCTAAAACTCTAACCTAATTCAAGACATGCAAACTAACCAATCCCCCCAAAAAACAGCTGTATTTGAATAAGCCATTAAAATAAGCCGACATCCACTATATGCAAAGCAAAGCAAAGCAAAAGTAAAAACCTTACATTATTCAAAATATACAATTTACTATTCCTAACTTATAATTAGGTGATTTTTCCACTGTTCCATACTCATCTCTATGTAGGGTCCAGAAAGTGCCCAGGGAGCTATAAACATGTGAAAGCCTATGCTTGGAAGTCAGATGGAATCAATAAAAGGCAGGTTCAAGGAATCCTTAAACTTGTATAATCTCATAGGAAGAAGTCAACATGGTTGCTGAAAGGAAAAGCATGCCTCAAGTACTTGAACTGATATGGAATGATGTGTAAAACTTTACAGATTTTTAAAAAATATAAAAGGGTGTATTAAGGATATCATTTTACTTTTGGCAATTTAGATGATTTGGCATTTGAGGTCTTGCTGACACTGGAGGAACTACTTCTCCCAGGGTTAGCTAATTCTTAGAGTAGAAGACTGCCTGTGAGTGTGACTTTCAAATGCCAACCAACCAATCCAGAACCTACACCCCA
Organism: Zalophus californianus; assembly: GCF_009762305.2. Classification (NCBI taxonomy): domain Eukaryota; kingdom Metazoa; phylum Chordata; class Mammalia; order Carnivora; family Otariidae; genus Zalophus; species Zalophus californianus. The sequence continues at coordinate 166,301,977 of NC_045598.1, read as the reverse complement.
ACCACCTATTCTACAGGACTCTCACACTCAGGGTCACAATCCCTCTGCCCTAATCACCCCACTTATTCAAATTAGCCAATCCTCAATCTGCTTACTTTACCCTACCCATTCCTTTCTATGGAAACTGTAACAAAGGTTGTTGTCCAGATTTTCTCCTTGACCCCCCACTGCCTAACTGACCTTAGTGTTTCCCCTGTGTGGCTTCCCATTGTGTGAGGTACCCCATTCTCTTGGAATCTGTGAGCATAGCTATTCTCTTCTCAATGGCAGTTGTCTTCTGCTGTGATGATCATGCCATACCTGAATAGCTATAAAACCTACATTATATATTTTTTCAACTTTTTATTTAAATTCCAGTTAGTTAACATACAGTATAATATTAGTTTCAGGTGTAGTGATTCATCACTTACATACAACACCCAGTGCTTATCACAACTATTTATTTTTGAGTATAGTTAACACACAATGTTAATTAGTTTCAGGTATACAACTTAGTGATTCAGCTTCTCTATACATTATGCTATGCTCACCACAAGTGTAACTACCATCTGTCACCACACAATGCTGTTAAAATCTACATTTTATTTGTTTTTTATTTTTTATTGAAATATGATGAACATACAGTATATTAGTTTCAGGTGTACAACATAAAGATTCAACAATTCCACACATTACTCCGTGCTCATAAGAGTACTCTTAATCCTCCTTATTTCACCCATCCCCCCCTTTACCTTCCCTCTGGCAACCACCATTTTGTTCTCTGTATTTAAGAGTCAAAATCTTACATTTTATTTTTATTTTATTTTATTTTTTTAATTTTTTTAAATTTTTTTATTGTTATGTTAAGCACCATACATTACATCATTAGTTCTTGATGTAGTGTTCCATGATTCATTGTTTGTGCATAACACCCAGGGCTCCACGCAGAACGTGCCCTCCTTAATACCCATCACCAGGCTAACCCATCCCCCCACCCCCTCCCCAAAATCTTACATTTTAAAACAAAGTGATTCAGCAAAAACTACCTAGAGTAGAAAGCAAATCTCTAGGATTGGCACAAAAATTATATAGATAAGAAATTGAGTTGGAGTCAAGTAAAAAAACTTAGGAAGGTGTGAAAGTGTGAATATAAAGAGGTCTCTTCAGGGATAAGTATGATATTTCTCTTTAAAGATTTGAAAACAAATCACAGGGAGGAAGAATATTTAGTACATGCCAACCCAATTGTATGAATACTAAGAAGACATTGAGGTGAATGAGCAGAAAATTGAAAGAAGAGATCAGAAATATAATGTGTTTAAGAAATATATGGTATATTTTAAGTATATTGTTACTAGGGTTTACATTAATAATGGACAAGAGTAATATTTTAAATAAGATTTTACCAGTGCAGTTTTAAAATATAAAAGTTATGAAGCAATACTTGTAATTGTTAATTGATTTAATCTCTAAATATATATTGAGTGCCCATTTCCTATATTACACCATTCCAGAACTAGGGATTCAAAATTTAAAAATTAAAATCTATCTTTAAGGTCCCAGATTCTAATGATAGTGACAAGCAAATAATATAAACATAAAAAATACACAATAAAGAGGCTATAAAGTCCAGAAATGGGAGATTTTGATTTAATTGAAATTGTATCCAAAGACAGATATATATTTTTTAAAATATCTATTTATTTGAGAGAGAGAGAAAGTTCATGCAATAAGGGGGAGGGGCAGAGGGAGAGAATCTTCAAGCAGACTCCCCACTGAGCACAAAGCCCAACGCAAGGCTTGATCTCACCATCCATGAGATCATGACCTAAGCCAAATCCAAGAGTTGGATGCTTAACTGACTGAACCACCCAGGTGCCCCAAAGACAGATATATTTTATGAAGCTATAGGCATATTTATAATAAATTTGATCTCAAGCTTATGTCATTGTTTTCAATGAAAACAAATACATATGTCTAAGTCATGTATTTAAATATCATGTTGCATTTCTTTATTTGAATTGGGATCTTTTAGTTTCATATCAACTATTTCTTTACTTATGATTATTATTTGTTCATCTTAACACAAAGGCAAATTCACTATTATATTAATTTCACCCATTCGTTCTTTCATTAATTTTACCCAGTTCATTCTTTCATCCAAACAAAATTTATATACTGTCTACTTTGTGGTGCTAGGCATTTACAATTAAAAAATATTTAAATAAGCATAGTTATTGGAAAGTGATCTGAAATATTACTAAGCCATACATATCATCATTCTAATCAGGTAAAAATCAGTTTTCTAACAAAGACATCAAAACTACAGTATAAAAAGAATGGAAGGACTACTGATATAAAAAGTAATAATACACAACAAAGCAGGAAAGAATACCCAATGGTAAAATCTGTAAGTATTGCCACAGTTTCTTCAACAAATGATGTTGAGAGAACTGGACAGCAACATGCAAAAGAAGGAAACTGGACCACTTTCTTACTACACACACAAAAATAAATTCCAAATGATGAAAGACCTAGATGTGAGAGAGGAAACCATCAAAATCCTATAGGAGAACACAAGCAGTGATAGGAACTTCTTATAGATATGTCTCCTGAGGCAAAGGAAACAAAAGCAAAAATGAACTTTTGGGACTTCATCAAGATAAAGAGTTTCTGCACACTGAAGGAAACAGTCAATGAAACTAAAAGGTAACCTTTGGAATGGGAGAAGACATTTGCAAATAACAAAACCAATAAAGGGTTAGTATCCAAAAGCTACAAAGAACTTAATCAAACTCAATACCCAAAAAATAAATAGTCCAGTTAAGAAATGCGCAGAAGACATGAGTAGACATTTTCCAAAGAAGACATACAGATGACTAACAGACACATGAAAGTTACTCAACACCACTGATCATCAGGGAGATATAAATCAAAACTACAATGAGATATCACTTCACACCTGTCAGAATACCTATCAACAACACATGAAACAACAGACTATGACCAGGATATGGAGAAAGGGGAACCCTCTTACACTGTTGATGGGGATGCAAACTGGTGCAGCCACTGTGGAAATCAGTATGGAGGTCCTTCAAAAAGTTAAAAATATAACTAGGCTATAATCCAGTGATTACACTACTAGGTATTTAGCCAAAGGATACAAAAATACCGATTTGAAGGGATACATGCCCCTAATGTTTAAAGCAGCATTATCAACAATAGCCAGATTATGGAAAGAGCCCAAATGTCCATCAACTGATGAATGGATAAAGAAGTGGTATGTATATACAATGGAATAGTACTCAGCCATAAAAAAAGAATAAAATCTCGCCATTTGCAACAACATGGATGGAGCCAGAGAGAAAGAGGCAAACCATCAAGCTGACACTTAACTATAGAGAACAAACTAAGGGTTGCTGGAGGGGAGGTGGGCAGGGGGATGGGTTAAATGGGTGATGGGTATTAAAGAGGGCACTTGTTGTGATGAGCACTGGGTGTTGTATGTAAGTGATGAATCACTAAATCCTACACATGAAAGTAATATTACACTGTATGTTACTAACTGAATTTAAATAAAAACTTGAAAAAGAAAATAAAAGGTAATAATATATTAGAACTCTCTTTATAAAATGTGTCACTTTAAAATTTATAGGTGAAGTTTTTAAATGTGGGTGTGGAAATGGAATATTATTAATGACCAGAAACCATTGTTATAAACAAAAATTCTGATCTGTGCCTTATGGCAAGGGGTCCAGACCAAAATTTGTAAATATATAAAATCAACTGAGTTTCAGAAACATGATATTATTTTAAGTTGAAAAGGAACACTAAAATGCAAGTTAATGCCAAAATTTATTTGGTGAATAGTAAAAGATTATTTTCGAAAGGGCAATCACTGATTCAGAGAAACCATAATGTAATGTAAACAATGGGCAAATTATAAATCCCAAGGCAGCACGTTTTCTAAGCAATATTTTAAAATATTTTTTATTTCAGTATAGTTGACACACAATGTTACATGAGTTTCAGGTGTACAACACTGATTCAACTTCCCTGTACCTTATGCTATGCTCACTGCAAGTGTAGCTACCATCTATAATCATACAATAAACACTATTACAATATTATTGACTATATTCTCTATGCTCTGTCTTTATTCCCATGACTCATTCATTTCATAACTGGAAACCTGTATTTCCCAAACCCCTTCACTCATTTTTCCCATCACCCACCCCCTTTGGCAACCATCAGTTTCCATCAGTTTGTTCTCTATATTTATTGGTTTTCTGTATTTATAATTTGATTTTGTTTAATCACTTGTTTGGTTTTTTGTTTTATTTTGTTTTGTTTTACATTCCACAAATGAGTGAAATAATGTGGTATTTGTCTTTCAGGAATATTTTATTTATTTACTTTATTTATTTGAGGGGGGAGGGGCAGAGGAAGAGGGAGAGAGAATCTCAAGCAGACTCTATGCTGAGTGCAGAGCCCAACATGGGGTTTGATCTCACTACCCTGAGATCATGTGCTGAGAGGGAACCAAGAGTTGGACGCTTAACCAACTGAGCCACCTAGGCACCCCTCTCAGGAATATTATAGATTTAAATGTATCATACTGTCTCAGATTTTTTTTTATAGGTTTATTTATTTGAGAGAGAGAGTACACAAGTACAAGTGGGGGTAGGGGCAGAGGGAGAGAATCCTCAAACAGATTCCCAGCTGATCGTGGAGCCTGATGCAGAGCTCAATCTCACCATCCTTGGGATTCATGACTTGAGCAGAAACCCAAGAGTCTGATGCTTAACCAACTGAGCCACCCAGATGCCCCATCCTGTCTCAGTTTTGGAATGAAAACATAAAATCAGTGGTGATCAGGTATATGATATTGAAGGGATTATTGTTTTGGGGTTTTAATCAACAAAATACAATCTGGGCTGGCTCAGTCAGTAGAGCATGCAGCTCTTGATCTTGGGGTCATGAGGTTGAGCCCCACACTGAGGATAAATATTACTTAAAAATAATAAATAAAAATTCAAAATTAGGTATGAAATAAATATTTTTTAAAAAATACAATTAAGAAAATAAAATATTTATTATAAGAATATGAAGAATACAAGATAGTCCCACTATAGAAGGATATAAGTAATAGGAACAAAATAATAATTTCTAAGGGACAACAGAGTATTACCTCCATAATGAGTCACTTTCTGTAAATTCATATTTAAATTCTAGGAGGAGAAAATTACATTTGTCTAACTTGGGCCAAATATTCACCTCAGAACTACCATATTAATATGGTAGTTCTAATCAAAACTGGTAAACCTGAAGGAGTATTAAGGAATAAAATGTGGTTAACTCACCTATCTCTTTGATCTTTTAGATAACAGTTGGACTGCATTTTTGCTGGTCCAGTAGTAAACCAAATTGACAGCAATTTTAAACCAATTCTATTTGTCATTCTTTCTAGTCTTTGAAACTGGGACTACATATATGGTCTTTTTCAGATGGACATCAGGTTTAACAAACAAAACTAATTTTTAAGAGGAAATGAATAATTTCCCAACAAAAATTAACTTGCTATTACTAAAAGAGGGTGCTGAGTAAAAATTGGGAAAAAATGATAGAAATTCAGGAGAGATAACTGGTTTGATGAGAAACAAGTAGGGCATTTATGTCAATTCAGAAAGGATTTGCAGCATGCCTCTTCCACATGAAATAATAAACTAAATGGTATAATGTCTAGCATTCACAGACTGAATCATTCTCTATGAATCTCTCTAATCATTTGGGAAGATTTTCTGTGTTCAACCACCTGTCCAAACTTAATTCTGAATTCAATTGATATATGGAATCTCTCCAAGGCATCTTCTCTATAATAATGACTAAATTCTTTTATAGAAATATCAAGTCCAATTGCTAACTAGGCCAATCCCAAAATATCCAAATACCAAAGTATGAATCTGCAAATCAGAATATATATATTATATAAATCACAATCCTAGTTTCCAAGGATTCCCTTCTTCAATATGTATTCCATCCAGACTGGTAGTACTCTTTTCCTGACTGGGTCCTAGAGTCAAGTTTAAGACATTTCTTGAGAGGGTGCCTGGGTGGCTCAGTCGTTAAGCATCTGCCTTCTGCTCAGGTCATGATCCCAGAGTCCTGGGATCGAGTCCCACATGGGGCTCCCTGCTCAGCGGGAAGCCTGCTTCTCCCTCTCCCACTCCCCCTGCTTGTGTTCCCTCTCTTGCTGTGTTTCTTTCTGTCAAATAAATAAATAAAATCTTTAAAAAATGACATTTCTTGAGAACTTAAAATGTAACTGTTAGATAATCTGTTTTCTAAGGACCCATTCCCTGCGACTGTGCATTACATAAAATGGTAAAATACTCATGTTATGACTTTAATTGTTTCCAATATAAATAGGTTACCTTACTGGGTATCTTGTTACACTTTAACCTTAGGGGAACTGTATGTGAGAAGCAGTTCAAACAATTTAGTTCTTAATTAGTATTTTAGAAACCACTGAAGAAGGTAGATTCTTTGACAAAGTAGGACATGATGTAACCTTTCAAATCCTACCATGTTTATTTATGAATAAGTGAGATAATAGTGATGAATCATAATAAAAAATAGACATGGATTCAATTTTTCCCAAAGAAGCTTTTATTTTCCAAAATGAGATAAAATCAGCAGGGGCTTTATATGGGCCAGTAATTTAAATTCCATGGTCTTCTAAGTCCAATTGTCCTAATAGTTGTATCTTAAGCTTGATTAGAAGGTAGGCAATTTTTTTTTTCTGATTTGTTTTGTTTTGTTTTGTTTTTTTAACTAGAGAGGAATTTCTTAAATTTATCAGACTATATGAGTTATGATCACTACCTAGGGCTTTCTGTAGAACTATGAAATTCCTAGTCCAGAAACTACAATTTTCTTGGAAAGAAAAACACTTTAATCATCTCCCTGCTGGTCAACTCAAAGAGGTCAATAAAGAGTCTAGCATGCAGTACTGCAAGTAAAATGCTGAGTGTTTTCTTAAGAATTGAGAAAGAAAAAAATGTACTTCACCAACAACGTTTTCTTTGACTCTTTAAGAACCAAAATCAAGATTGTGAATACTAATCTTAATTGATTATCAAATTTCTCATAATTTTATACACCTTGATGAAGTGTTGGTAGGCACAGAGGTACCAATCAGTCAGACCTGGAATTAAATCTTCAACACTTTACTAGATTGAAAATAATCTCATTTCATCATACATAACAATGGTCAAAGAGCTACTGAGAAAACTCAATGAAATAGTATAAGTAAAGTATCTATCACAGCTCCCGATATGTAATAAGTCTTTAAAAACATAGCCATTAACAATAAGATATTCATGACCATCATAGCAAGAACACAAGAACCTATAGAAATTTCTAGTAATGCAAAACTAAAGCAAAACCAGTTTTAGATGATGCTCTTTTTCTACTTTTGAAGCCACTAAGGCTTAAGAATGAAAAGACTAGCAAGTATTAGAGGTAAAATCAACACCAAAGTATTAAAATTCACTTGAAAATAAGGCTTATAAATATGCATATCATGTTTTGGGGGATGGTAAAGGGAAATGTCATATAATCCACTGGTAACTAACCTTGTTTCTACAACCATACAATATATTGTGTGTATAAAAATTCTAGAACAAAAGTTTACGTGATTCCAGCAGGCCCTGTGTCTCCATTTCATAAATGAAGCTGGCCTTGAATGGGCTTCTGTCTTATCTCTTCTAATGGCATTGTTGTCAGACTTTCCTTAATTGTTTTATTGTTAGGTAGATATTGTGTAAATTACACTAGAAGATCCTATGTGATTTATATCACATGAGACTTAATACATTATATACTAAATTTCCATGGTGCAGGATACAGAACTTTAATGTATAGGCTTCCAAGTAATATGATACTCTGAAAAACCTGGGTTTACTTACAGATCCCCAATGAACTGATTGAGAGAATTAAAATAGTGGGTGAATTTGGGATCCATCTCTAAAATACTGTGAATTAAATTCTATGTGACTTCTTTATTTTAGAAATTCTGCTACCTATAGTACACATACCAACATATTGAAAGGAAGCTTAACTTGGCTCACATCTCTCTTTAGACTACATAAGAAATTAGTGGAAGTGTTTCATTAAATCACTAATAACAATACTCCCTAACTTATAGCAAGAGAGAATAAAGACAAATTTTAGGATGAATCTTGGAGGCTACCTATTCTGACCTCTGACAACCACACCCTATCTAAATTTATCCTTCTGTTATTTATATTTCTTTCAGTATTTAACTTTAAAATATGTTATCATCATCATCTTCAAAATATGTTATCATCATCATCTTCCTCATCCTTTCAACATCACCACCACCTACATCAGCCATTTGGTAATTGTTCTGTTGGAGCATATTTTTTAGGCAGTAAATCCTTCTTCACCTTTCTACATCTGAAGACCAAAAGCTACAGGCACTCAATAAACATTTGATATTATGTCCCTTATAACCTGCCACCCCAAAAAGAGGAAGTTCTTGACAGCCTAAAAATTCATATTCAACTTAAACTTGTCAATACAAAACCACAAGACAACTTCATGGATCCCCTTGGAGAATCTCAAGTCCATTTCACCAACTTTCCACTGGTTCATTTTATTTTAAATGCCAGCAAAGGGTAAGCAAAGGGTAGGTGATCACATTTTAAATGTCTGGAGTGATTCTTCTAGTAGCATTAAATTATTGGCTATTGCTAACCCACAGAGTTCACAACACACACACAGTCCACTTGGTGGGTAGACTAATAAGGATGTCCCCAGGGTTTGCATTACCAACAGCTCCTACTGAGTTCAGCTCTGTAGGATCCTCAAAGTAATGTGTTGTTTAAATGGATTTGTCTCTATGTGTTTCTGCCCAGGATTTTTCTTATAAGTAACTTCACTTTAAGTTTTAAGTTAAAATTACAATTCTAATCTTCACAATTAGCTAATCAAAATGGGAATGAAGTTCATGCAAAATCAATTACTTAAATGATGACACTGCAGAAGCTATTGTGGAAGATTCAGGAAAATGATAGAAGTTTGAAATTTTAGCCTAATATTTCCAAACATAGAATTTTAACCTAAAAAAAAGAGTATTTTGCTGATAAATCCCCAAATAATGATTTTTTAAATCAATGATTAATTCTATATACCACAGTTATAGAATATTCTCATTAAATGCCATGAAACTTCAATAGCTCAATACTAATAGCAGTATCACTATAGAGTCATCTATAAAATTCAGCATGTGACTCTGTGAGCTAAATTTTGTGCATATTTTTGTAGGCACTGGTGGCATTTCAATAACATCCTAACAGTCAAATAAGAATGTGGCACTGGAAATTGCAGCAAAATCAAAGAGCAAAGACAATGAGAATATCCAGTAAATTCTGATAGTTTTATTTCATAATTTAGCATCAGGAAATACAATTTTAATTGTATTTATGGTTAAAGAATGACAAGGCCAGTTTTGGATGTCTGGGGGAAATATCATTATTGTATATATTCATAATTATTATTTGTTCTCTACTAACAGTGTTTTTAGAAAATATATATTATCCTATTATGGATTTTTTCTAATGTCCACAAAGAAGCAAAAAGAGCATGGATAATTTGAAGCAACCAATTTAAAGAACATACTTAGGATAGGAAAATCATAAAAAAATATTCTAAACGGTTTTACTAATTCTAACATCTCTAAAAAAAAAAGACAACCTACTGCCTTCTTAAAAATAAATCTTGGCTTTCTCATCTCTTTTGCAGAGAATAACTAATTGAATAACCACAAAATTAAGTGGATGAATTTCTGGATTTTTAGAGGAATCAAGAATATGGTTATATGAGGCTTTTTAAAAAATGAGTTTCATATTTTATGATGCCTAACAAATAAACTTCAAGTTCAATGCATTACCAGATCAATTGTACTTTGAGTAAAAATATCCCCAAAAGATTTGGAAGAACAGAGTAGAGAGCTGGATCCCACTCCAAATTTTGGCATGGGAGATATTTAAAGCTATTCACAGTTTTGATAATTGTTAATAAGATATTTCAATCCCAAGACAATTAGAGATTTTTTAAAAAGATTTTTGAACTAACTTTAGACCTAGAGAATAGCTGATGAATTCTATAGTTCTACAGAGATTTTATGTATCTCACCTCCAGCTTTCTCTAATATTTCTACTTTACCTAACCATAGCATAATTGTCAGAACCAGAAAATTAACACCGGTACAACACTATGAACTAACTTAAAGACTTTATACCAGTCCTACCAGTTTTTCCACTAAAGTTATTTTTGTTCTAGGATTCTATGTCTATATATTTATATACATGCTATATCATTGGAAGAAAGGCCTACCATCAATGAATTTCCTCAGTTTTTGTTTAACTGGTAAAGTCCTTTTGTCTTTCATTTTTGAAAGACTATTTCACTGGATATAGAATTTGATGTTGGTGAATTTATTTTCTTTCAACATTTAAACTTTTCTCTCTATTCTCTTCTTCCTTGTATGGTTTCCAATGAGAATCTGTTTTAATTCTCATCATTGTTCCTTAATAGGTGCTCTTCCATCCCTGGCTTCTTTTGAGATTTTTTTTTGTCTTTGCTTTTATGTAATTTGAACATAGTACACATCAGGGTGTGTGTCTGTATGTGATGCATTCTCTGAGCTTCTTGGATCTGTGGTTTGCTGTCTTAGTTTTGAAATTCACATGAATTACTACTTCAAATATTTCTTCTGCTAAATTCTTTCTTTGCCTTCTGATATTCCAATTACACATATATTGTACTTTTAAAATTGTACCAGAATTCCTAGATGTTATCTTCTATATTTTTTTTCTCTGCTTCAGTTTTGGAAGTTTCTGTTAACCTACTGTTGAGCCCATTAAAGGCAATATTTACTTTGTTAGGCCTTAACATGTCAATAAGCATAGTTACTTTAAATTCCCTGTCTGATAATTCCAATATCTGTAACTTCAGAGACTGGTGCTGACATTTGATTTGTCTTTTCAGACTACGTTTTCTCTTGCTTTTTGACATGCCATATAATTGTTGAAAGCCAAGTATGTATCAGGTAATAGTGACTAAGGTAAGTAGGCCTTAGGGTTAGGATTTATGTTAATTTGGGTAGGAGTTGGACTATGTTTAATGCTTGCTGCAGTTTTAAGTGCCATCAGATCAGATTCCTCTACCGTCATTGTTTTTGTTACCACTCTTGACTTTGGGTTTCTATAAGAATTTCTCATGAGAAACAATCTGCCTCTTGTAGCTCTTTCTGTTGTAATCCACTATTTTCATAGTAGAGCCCTGTTGATGTAATAGTGTGGAGTAGAAGAAGAGAGTGTTCTATAACCTAATGTTTAAATCTCAGTCTTTGAGTCTTTGGGCTGTGACACTCAGAAGTATTTCTCCAACAGCATGGCTACTCCCCACCACACTGGCCCTCTACTCCCATTCCCTTTCCTGATTACAGTGTTCACAATCTTTTTTTGTTTGTTTGGTTTTTTACTACATTCTTTCTCCAAACTTTGTGTTTAGACAGGAAAGCCAGAAGAGGCTAGATTGGGGGAAATTCCTTTCACCAAGCTGAGAATCTGCTTTAATTCTCATCATTGTTGCTTAATAGGTGCTCTTCCATCCCCGGTGTCTTTGTAAGTAAGGCTTGGCAAAGCCTTTTCTCTTGGGTGTTGGGTCTTTGTTATGGAGAATGTCGGGGTTTATTTCTCAAGGAGTAATATTCCCCTCCTCCTGCTGAGATATGAGGGCATCTTTCCTAGACTTCACCCTGAGAATCTGGGAGTGTTCCTGGAGGTAAGCCTAAAAAAGTGTGGGACCTCACAAAGACTGTGGCCTCGGGAATTTCTCAATCTCATACTAGTTCAGTTCTTCAAAATTACCATTTAAGTAGTCCCAGTAATTATGATTTCAGCACACATTACTCTAGGTAATCAGATCTCAGATATAATTCTCTGGGTAGATCTGTCTCTTGACATATTGGGTTGGCAGTTTGCCCTGAAATCTTAGTTCTCTGAAGGGTTGAAGAAAAGCCACTGATTTTCAGGTTATCTGGCTTTTTTTCTATAAGAACAGGTATAAAAACTTCTAAGCTCTTTACTTCATGGAACTGAAATCTAACCTATATATTTTTAATTAATGAGATTGTAAAAAAAGCATAAAAGTTATGCAATTATTGACTTGCATAATTCCATGTATTATACATGTTTGATATGAAAGCTCAGAAACATCATAATTGATATCATTACATATGTGTTTTCAATAAATGTTGGTTTATATTATTTTATTTTTTATTAATTGTCATAGCTGTTATACTTCCCAGGCTTTTAAATTCATCAACAAACCTACATCTGTCACATTCTCTTGCCCTGAGGACCTGTGTACTATTCCCTTACCTGTAACTTCCTTTCATTATCATATTCATGAATTGCCACAAAAGTAATATAATTTGATAGATAATGCCAAATTGGCAGAGGGTGTTCACCAAAGCTATTTATCTACTTTTCAAATTAGTTTGCACATCAATTTAATAAGTCTTTAAACTCTGCCATCTGCAATCTAACACTTTCTCTGGTTTTGGATGATGAGGTATATATTCTTATTTTATTACATTTTCACCTCTGGGCCCACTTCCACTACAGAAAGAAGAGAATATAACCTTTGATCTAGATCCATTTTGGCAAAAGCAGAAACTACATGGAACAACAGATTGACAAAGATTTGCTACTGAGTAACCAGTAGTGCCCATGGAAAAATAAAAATACGCCTTGTGATATTATGTTTATTGACCTTTTTTGGGCCTTTAGAAAGATTTCTTCACCATCAAGCTTTATTTGAATATAAACAGAACAAGGAGGAGAGAAACTCAAAATAAACATTAGCAAAGCAATAAAAAAGTCCTTTTATAGGAAATGGCTTGCTCTAAAAGAAAGAACCACATCAAAACCAGCAAAAGTCCAAACTTCACCTTTCTCTTTGCTCCAGTGATTCCATCTGCGAGAGGCAGACAATTGGGGATTCTGAGATGATGGTGAGGAAAACAGATTAATGAGGCTAGGTCTTCTCTATAAATTGACCAAATGCTGTATTCTGATATGAAAAATTATATTAAATTCTTACTAGAAAAAATACATTTTACTTAATAAAGAGAAAACTGAGACAGTCAAATAAGATTATAAATATATATTTAATTGTACTAATAGTAACATCCATAATTATTAACTGGAAAATATTATGGATTAAGGCAAAAGGTACAGCCAAAAATGATTATAGGTATGAATGGCCCAGCTGCCTGGGTTTAAAATTCTCAAGTGCCCCATGACTTCAGCACATTCATTTTATGTGAAAATAAGTTCTTCTGAATCTCTTATATATCTTTCAGAAGGACAAAGGAAAAGTTTCATTTTAATTACATACTTTTTATTTTAAGAAATAGCATTTTTTACTTTTATGTTCTATATTATCCTTCAGCATTATGGAATTCTCATCATTCATTTCCATCTATTATAATTCATATGATTGAAAAGAGAAAAAGGATAATTGATCTACAAATTTAGGATTTTTTTTTTAGTTTCTAAGAGTTTATTTCATAAATATAAAATTCTTAATAGGTCATTAAGCTAAAGGATTTTAACTTAGCATTTATAAAGAAAAATGAAAGAAAAATAGATATTTCTCAGCATTAAATAATTGATTTTCTGGGTAGGATTTAGTGGAGGTAAGGGTTCCAAAATCCTTAATTCACAGCTGAAGACTCCACGACCTAAAGAGGGAAGATAATTTGTTTTGCTGTCACAATCAGTAAGATTCTCAAATTCACATCTGTTGATTTTCAATCCAATGTTCCTCTTATCACACGACTGTGGTATGTTTTTCACCCATATTGGCAATCCTTTTTTCCTTTCTGCCTTGATTATCTGTTCTTCAACTGAAGGACGGGACGTTGAATGATACATTGATCACTATTTTCCCTGCTTATTTTACACTGGTGTATCTGACATCAATTCACTTGAAAATTATGGATTGTAATGTTCTGTTCACTTTAGAAAATGGAAATTGCTAAAGTTTTCCAATTTTTCCCCAAAATCTTACACACCCCAATACAAGAACATGATTGAGAACATGAAGCAGCACCTTTTCAGATTAAGTTACTCCTCTGTTCTCCACACTCTGCTGAGACTTCTCAGTGTTCCCTAAATCTTTGTATCTGAACACTCTCCTTGGAGTAGAGTATGCTTATGTAGGGTAGCTGGGATGGAGATCTTGGGAGACAATGAAATGTTCCAAAATTAAATTAGCCAATCTCTTTGAAATATAGTGCATGATACATTAAAGGAATATGCATTTGAAGTGTCACTGTTCTGCACTACACACTGACTATGCCAAATTCTAGCTAGGTGATGATTTTTACAGCCAAGTCATAAACCTTTTGAAAATAAAGTTTGCATTTAAAATGCCAACATTTAATTATTAAAAAAAAACTATCAGGTGTCTGAATAGTAAAGAGATATGTATTTGCACAAATTATTCTTGTGGGTTTTTTTCAGGAGTAGAGAACTTTAGTGATTGTTTTCATATGAAACAGTAGCCTTGGTTCATTTTCTTAAAAGAAGTTATCATATAAAAAACTACTAAAATAAATGTAATAGCATCACAATTTGTGTATTACATTTTAACAAGAACAGTTGTTGGAAATCTATATCTTTTAGCTAGTTTCTGGGCTACCTGGCACCCATATATGAAAATCCCAAATGGCTTTTCACATCTTTCTTTTTCTCATGCCTTTTTTTTTTTCTTCTCATGTCTCCTAAAAAGAAATGGGACTAACTAGATTGTGTATACCATCCAAAATGCTTCCTATATCTAAGTGGTTTGCACATACAAAGTGGCAGAACTTTAAACAGCAGAATTGCCACATAGATTCAAGACAATACCTTGGATTATTTTTAGCTCTCCTCCTGTAGTCTCTATAACAGCATATTTTATCCATAATAGCAAAGTCTCAGAAAGTGAAATGTCCATTACTGTGAATTTCAAATTACACACCACTAGAGTCTCTGTATCCTCATATACTGGGTATCCTATCCCAGGCAATCATTTTTATTTTCCCAGTTCTTTTGCTTTTCAATCCAGCCTGTTACCAAGCAAGAGAGCAAAACACAAGTGAGGAATGGATATCTATTTTACTGATCAAGAGATTGTAAGCTGCAATTTCCCTGTAGCATCTGGCTATAAATTAGTGGCTTAAAAAGTCTGACATGTAAACAACAGACCACTGTCCAATGGAATGGAGATTGTTACTGCAGAGGAGTATAAATGTCCAGAGGATGGGGAAAACCATTTCATTTAGCAAAGGAATTAAACCTGAAAAGAGCAAAGGGATCCTAGTGGCTTGCTGATTCTTGAATACTACATGAAGTGTACTGGAAGAACAAATGCAGTGAGCAAGAACTATTCCTCTTTATCATTCACTGGTGGAAATTCGGTTTGGGCTGACAAGGCCAATAAAACAGACACAAGAAATCTATCATTTAGCAGTGTTGAGATATGAAATCAAAAGCATAGGGACTTGTAATAAATAGCTAACATAAGAAAGTTTTTAGCTATAAACAAATTATTAACCCTTGTATTTTTATATGTTTTGTAATTTTGCATAATTTATAGTAATATTCATTCAAAACTTGCAATCCTGGTATGATTACAAGGTAACATTATAATAACTGAGGAAATAAAATATAGTAGTTTGAATAGTTCAGAAAATTATATAGCAAACAAGAAACAAAGACTTAGAAATAAAAACTGAATTTCATTATTTCTTATTCATGTTTCCAGTCAGTTTTAAAGAAATCCAACTTCCTTAATTTCTTTTTGCTTGTCAATTTGCACAGGACTCCATGTGTATGTGTGTGTGTCATTTTCACATGCATGCTTGCTGAAGCCCTGCAAATGTGCACAAGGATGAAACAGGATTGACTGACAGGAGGATGAAGAACTAAACATAAAGAAATAAAAGATTGGAGAATTACAGGCTGAAGAGCTAATGCTAAAGGTAAAGAGATAAAAGATTGAGAGAGTAGAGGACACTTTAACTGGCAAGATTTGGGCAGGAAAGGAAAACAGAGAATTCATGAAAGACATGTTTTATACTAACATTTAACATTCAAGCACTGACTTATAAATCTCAAAAACACTAGTATACTAGGTGTGTGTCATTGAGGATTGGGGCAAGATCCAAACATGTTGAATATTTTTTGTTGCACTTAACAGTCCTGTTCAATAAAGTATTGCTTAACCAAAAATTTTTGCTTCCAACCCTGAGATAGTGACGGTTTAGAGATCATGTAGCTCCTATTGCACACCCAAGACCTTTGCTAGTAATCACCTTCAGTTCCTGACATTGTAGTAAAATGTTCCAATTTTGACCAAATGTTCTAATAGCTATCATTGTTTCTATTCCTTGGCACAAATTGTCTATAATTTCTAGTAGCAGGTGCTCCCCAAGTGGTTCTAGTGCTTTTCTGATTGCCAATCCCCAAAGGAATAATCTCTAAGGAGTTCTGTCTTGGCATAAGGAGTATATGGGTTCCTCTTTCTTTTTCCAGTAAATATATTACATATATTGATATATATGAAATATAAATACATGAAATATAAAAATATGAAATATAAAAACAAATATGTATTTTAATTTACTTTAAGTATAAACGTCCAATTCTTTCCTCACCACTCAATTTCCTGGAGAATTCCTTGGTTATAATCCCAAATGAACTGGCATTGCATTATGTACACTTGTTCTCTACAGGAAACATCCAGTTTTGAAAGATACATCATACCACTATTGTTAAGACTAAACTCAGAATAGTTTTTACAACATGCCCTGATGTTGAAGTTATAGCTATTCTGGGCAAATTTCTACTCTCTCTTGTAATATTGATATTACTATTATAGAAATGCTATTAAGGATATTTTCTATTATCACATTTGTCCTAATTTAGGCTATTCATTGAAAACACCATAGTACACTTAAAAATATAGATTCTTAACCTAGTCATTCTCTGCACACAACAGTATTATATGATGCTCTATGTATTTAGAGATAAGAAAAGTTTTGTTTATTGCTTTGTTATTTTTTCTAAATATAATTTTTTTCACTAGATTTCTATATAATTTTCCCTAACATTTTAGAAATTGTAAAACATATGGAATATAAAATTTACCATTTTAACCATTTTTAAGCATATAGTTCAGTACATTTAGTGCATTCGCATTACTGTACCACCATCCATCTCCAGAACGTTTTTGTTTTGCAAAATTGAAACTCTACCTGTTAAACAGCAATTCCCCATTCCCTTTCTCCCCTCATACCTACCATTCTTTTTCATGTCTAAATGAATTTGACTATTCTAGGCACCTCATATATGTAAGTGAAATCATACAGTATTTGTACTTTATGACCAGCTTATTTCACTTAGTATAATGTCTTCAACATCCATTTGTGCTATAGCATG
This sequence comes from Zalophus californianus, assembly GCF_009762305.2. NCBI lineage: Eukaryota > Metazoa > Chordata > Mammalia > Carnivora > Otariidae > Zalophus > Zalophus californianus. The sequence goes on along the minus strand of NC_045598.1, from coordinate 166,284,413 downwards.
TGTCAGAATTTCCTTCCTTTTTCAGGTTGAGTAACATTCCATTGTATGTACATACCACATTTTATTCATTCTATATGTCCACATTTAATGACAAAAATCATGGTATTATTCCTCTATATCAATCATGCAAATATTTCTATATTAAAGACATTTTTTTCATCTAGACATTTATTTGTATATTCCCATTAATGACTGGTAAATTCTTTTTGTTTTGCAAGTTATAGTATATCCCTTTGGAAAGAAATTCAGTTATAAAAATAAGATCTTAAATAAACTAATAGGTACATGTGTTAGAATATTTTTTCTACATACCTAAAGATAGGACTAAATAACAGTTTGATTAAAAAAAGAGAAGGGCAAGCAAAATTATACTTATTGTGTGTGCTGAGCCCTTTTGCATATGCTATTCTACATATTGACAATCTTAACCTTGAGATATCAAATTTTTGCTTTATTTCTACACAGGAGGATAATGAGACTCAGAAAGCTCAGAGCTAGGAACTGCCTAACCTGGCTGATAAACTGAGCTCTGTATTACTCAAGATTCCATAAAGTGTTATGCTACACCAGACAAACACAAACTATTTGACAGAAAATGCCTCATTTTTGATAGAATTAAATAACCAAGGTTTATATAACTTTGAGTGCATATACTACCAACTAATAGAATTATAGCCAATTTGAATGGCAAAGGGTCTTAAAGACCTGACTATATTTACTTCTAAAAGTACAAAACAAGCATCATAAGAACATGGTAAAAAAAAAAAAAAATCGGTCCTAAAAAGGCTATTTTAATATAATAGGCTAAACACCCATTTCATGTTTGACTTGTAAAAGCTTTATGTCTGCGGAGTGATTTTCTCTCTTTTGATTGAACTCCTTTCTCAAAGCAATCCTTCCTTAAAACTGACTTGAAATCAATCTCCTTGGAATTCAAAATCATTAGTTAGTGTAAGTCTAACATTCAATCATATTCATTCATTCATTAGGTAGTCAGCAGACGGTACACATTTGTGAACAGAAATAATGCACAGCAGTGAATGAGAAAGATACGATTCTTTGTCTCTAAGAGAAAGAAAAAAGGAAATATTTTGAGTAAGAAATGAAGCAAAGAAGTGAAGGGCTGAAACAAAGAGTAGTGTGAGATAAGGGATCATCATAGGAAGATGATAGAGAGATCTTTGAAACAGGAGAGGAGAGATTCTGAAAAGATGGCTTTTAAATAGACAACCCAAATATTAATAAAAGGAAGAGCCAACGGAAAATGTTTCAGCACTTCTTAGGGTTTGGAGAAGGGGAAAACTTGGGATTACAAGAAATTGAAATAAGGTAAGTGTAGGAATAAGGTGACAAGAGATGAGTTTGTTGTGTACGTCTCATGACATTTCTTTAAAATTCAATGTAATATACAATCCAGCAATTCCAGTTCTGAGTATATGCTCTAAAGAATCAACAGTAAGGCCTTGGAGAGATATTTGCAAACCCAGCACTATTCACAGTGGCTGAGAAGTGAAAGCAATCTGTCAATTGGCAGAAGAACGGATAAACAAAATGTGGTATATATGCAGGGAATAGTATTCCAGCTTAAAAAAGGAAAAGTATTCTAACACATGCTAAAACATGGATGAACTTTAAAGACAATATCTAGGTGAAGTAACCCTATCACAAAAAGACCAATATTGTATGATTCCACTGTTATTAGATATCTAGAGTAGTCAAATTCACAGAAACAGAAAGGAAAATGAGGTTTATCAAAGCTGGTGTTGGATGGAAAGGGAAAACCATTGTTTAATGGATAGAGTTTCAGTTTTGCAATATGAAAATTTTTTAGAAATTGTGCAACATTGCAAATACATGTAACTCTGCTAAACTATACACTCAGAAATGGTCAAGATGGCAAGTTTTATGTTATGTGTTTTTATCTCAATTAAAAATTTTAAAAAATAGATGTTAGGCACACTCTAATGCTTGGGAAAAATGCCAAATTCATCAATCATATTGAGACATTTGATTCCTTCATAGAAGTTAATGTTCAAGTTCAATATTTAGTCAAGAAACATGCTCTAACACTCCAGCCTTGCAGCATTTGAGCAATTTTTTTTTAATTTTGTAAAATAATTCTTTATTTCATATATTCTGTTTTTATACTTGAAATGTAATTTAAATTATTAAAATAACTTACAGTGATTAAGCATTATTTTTATATCAATTTCTACTCTGCTATATGTTTTGCAAAAGAACACAGAGATGATTCTGTGCTACAGCATTAATATATATGCCTGACCAAATATACTGTATGCTTTAAAAAGACCAAAGAGAAGAGGAGCAAGATGGCAGAGGAGTAGGAGACCTAAATTTCATCTGCTCCCAGGAATTCAGTTAGATAGGGATCAAACCATTCTGAACACCTATGAACTCAACAGGAGATAGAAGAAAAGAATAGCAGCAACTCTCTGTACAGAAAAGCGACCACTTTCTGGAAGGTAGGACATGCAGAGAAGTGACTCCGAGGTGATATTTGGGAAGATAGAGGGTGGGGGGAGGGAGCCTCCATCAGCCACTACCGGCAAGTGATAGAGCATTTCTCCACCTCTGGAGAAATAAAAGAACTAAAATCTAAACAAGTTGAAATCAAAAAGGTATTAATGCGGTACAATCAAAAATGGAGGCTCTAACTGCTAGGATAAATGAGGCAGAAGAGAGAATTAGGAATATAGAAGACCAAATGATGGAGAACAAAGAAACTGAGAAAAAGAGAGATCAACAAGTGCTGGATCACGAGGGCAGAATTTAAGAGAAAAGTGATAGCATAAGACGAAACAATATTAGAATAATTGGGATCCCAGAAGAAGAAGAAAGAGAGAAGGGCAGAAGGTATATTGGAACAAATTAGAGCAGAGAACTTCCCTAATTTAGGGAAGTAAACAGGCATCAAAATCCAGAGGCACAGAGAAGCCCCCTCCAAATCAATAACAATAGGTCAACAGCCTGACATCTAATAGTAAAACTTACGAATCTCCGAGACAAAGAGAAAATCCTAAAAGCAGCTCAGGACAAGAGGTCTGTAACCTACAAAGGTAGAAATATTAGATTGGCAAGAGACCTATCCACAGAAGGAGGATAGGTCAGAAAGGACTGGCATGATATATTCAGAGCTCTAAATGAGAAAAATATGCAGCCAAGAATACTATATCCAGCTAGGCTGTCATTGAAAATAGAAGGAGAGATAAAAATCTTCCAGGACAAACAAAAACTAAAGGAATTTGCAAACACGAAACAAGCCCTACAAGAAATATTGAGAGGGGTCCTCTAAGCAAAGACAGAGCCTAAAAGTAACATAGACCAGAAAGGAACACAGACAATATACAGTAACAGTCACCTCACAGGCAATACAATGGGCACTAAATTCATATCTTTCATTAGTTACTCTGAAAGTAATTGGGTTAAATGCCCATATCAAAAGACACAAGGTATCAGATTGGATAAAAAAACAAGACCCATCAATATGCTGTCTGCCAAGGGATGCATTTTAGATCCAAAGACACAATCAGATTCAAAGTGAGGGGGTGGAAAACTATTTACCATGCAAATGGACATCAAAAGAAAGGTGGGGTGGCAATCCTTATATCAGACAAATTAGATTTTAATCCAAACTGTAATAAGAGAGGAGGAAGGACACTATATCATATTTAAAGGGTCTATCCAACAAGAAGATCTAACAATTCTAAATATCTATGCCCCTAACATGGGAGCAGCCAGTTACATAAGCCAATTAATAACAAAATCAGAGAAACACATCGACAGCAATATAATAATAGTAGGGTACTTTAACACCCCCCTCAATGAAATGGACAGATCATCTAAGCAAAAGATCAGCAAGAAAATAAAGGCTTTAAATGACACACTGGACGAAATGGACTTCACAGATATATTCAGAACATTCCATCCCAAAGCAACAGAATACAAATTCTTCTCTAGTGCCCATGGAACATCTCCAGAATAGATCACATCCTAGGATACAAATCAGGTCTCAAACAGTACCAAACAACTGGGATCATTCCCTGCGTATTTTCAGACCACAATGCCTTGAAACTAGAACTCAATCACAAGAGAAAAGTCGGAAAGAACTCAAATACATGGAGGCCAAAGAGCATCCTACTAAAGAATGAATGGGTCAAACAGGAAATTAAAGAAAAATTAAAAAGATTCATGGAAACCAATGAAAATGAAAACACAGCTGTTCAAGGGGGGGGCGGAGCAAGATGGCAGAGGAGTAGGAGACCTGGATTTCGTCTGGTCTCAGGAATTCAGCTGGATAGGGATCAAACCATTCTGATCACCTACAAACACAACAGGAGATCGAATAAAAGAATAGCAACAATTCTCTGCACAGAAAAACGACCACTTTCTGGAAGGTAGGACATGCAGAGAAGTGAATCCGAGGCCATATTTGGGAGGATAGATGGCGGGGGAGCCGGCCTCCATCAGCTGCCTCTGGCAAGTGATAGAGCCGTGGAGCACAAAATCGGAACTTTAAGAAGTCGGCGCCGTTGAGGGACATCGCTCCAGTGGCTAAGTGGGGGGTGGAACCCTCGCGGGACAGTGTGGTCTCAGGACCCTTGGGGTCACAGAAAGACTGGGGGTACCTGAGTGTGGCAGAGCTCCCAGGTATCAGAGCAGAGAAGCCGGCTGCAGAGATGGAGACGAGGCATGGTCTCTCAGCTCGGGGTTGCCATAAACTGTGATGCGCAGCACAGTCGGGCCACTGCTCCTCCAGCAGGGCCCCAACAAGCGGCAGAGCCAGGGAGACTCCCCTTCCTCCCCTGGGAGGAGCGGCGTGGGAGCGCACCGCAGGGATCTGCTGGTTTTGGAGACTCCATACAGGGTCGGGTGCCAGAGATAGAAACGCTCGTTCACAGGCCACGTGAGCACGATGTATGGCTGGAGACCGGGGAGACGGGAGTGACTGACTGCTTTTCTCTGGGGGCGCACTGAGGAATGGAGCCTGGAGTTCTCGGCTCCTCCAGGGCGGAGATTGGGAGGCTGCCATTTTCACTCTCATGTTCCAAAAGCTGTAAGGAAAGCTTGCAGGGAGCGAAAGCTCCCGAGAGCAAACCCGAGCAGATTACTTAGCCCAGACAGACAAGGGAGGGGCAATTCCGCTTCTGGCAAAGACATTTGGAAACCATGGCAACAGGCCCCTCCCCCAGAACATCAGCATGAACAGCTCGCCAAGACCAAGTTTACCGATCAATGAGAACGGGAGAACTCCAGCGCTAGGGGAATACCGCACATAGAATTCATGGCTTTTTTCCATGATTCATTAGTCTTTCAAAGTTAATTTTTTTTAACTTTTTTTTTGAATTTTTCTTTTTCCCTTTTTCAACCAATATCTCATCAATCCCTTTTTTAAAAAAAGCTACTATTTTTCATTTTTAGAGTCATATTCTATCCCTTCATAGTAGTTACCATTATTTTTGGCATATATATATAAGTTGTTCTCTCTTTAAAATTTTGAGATACATTTTCTAACAGACCAAAATATACCCTAAATCTCTAGTGTATGGCTTTGTTCTAGTTTCCTGCCTGATCACATTCTCTCCCCCTCTTTTTTTCTTTCTTTCTTTCTTTTTTTAATCCTCTTCTTTCTTTTTTCAAGCACCTTATCAATTCCTTCTATAAAATTTTTTGTAATTTTCATCTTTACAATCATATTCCATCCCTTCATTTTATCAATTCTTATTTTGTACATATAAGAGTCTTTCTTTCTTTAAAATTTTAGGAGGCACTTTCTTCTAAAAGACCAAAATACACCCAAAATCTAGTGTGTGGCACTGAGCTATGCACTAGCCTTATCATATTTGATCATATTCTTTTTTTTCGTTTTGTTCTGTTTTTGTTTGTTTTTATCTTTTTCTTTTTCTTTTTTTTTCTCTTTTTCTTTCTTTCCCTTTCTTTCCCCCTGGTTTCAGGTGTTTTCTGATTTGTTTGGAGTATATTTTCTGGGGATGTTGTTAACCTGTTAGCATTTTGTTCTCACATTCATCTATTCTCCTCTGGACAAAATGACAAGTTGAAAAAAATCACGTCCAAAAAAGAACAAGAGGTAGTACCATCTCCCAGGGATGTACTCAATATGGACATTAGTACGATGTCAGACCTAGAGTTCAGAATCATGATTTTAAAGATACTAGTTGGGCTTGAAAAAAATATGGAAGTTATTAGAGAAACCCTTCCTGGAGAAATAAAAGAATTAAAATCTAACCAAGTCGAAATCAAAAAGGCTATTAATGAGATGCAATAAAAAAAAGGGGCACTAACTGCTAGGATAAATGAGGCAGAAGAGAGAATTAGTGATATAGAAGACCAAATGATGGAAAATAAAGAAGCTGAGAAAAAGAGAGATAAACAACTACTGGATCATGAAGGCAGAATTTGAGAGATAAGAAATACAATAGGATGAAACAACAGTAGAATAATTGGGATCCCAGAAGAAGAAGAAAGAGACAGAGGGGCAGAAGCTATATTGGAGCAAATTATAGCAGAGAACTTCCCTACTGTGGGGAAGTAAACAGGCATCAAAATCCAGGAGGCGCAGAGAACCCCTCTCAAAATCAGTAAAAATAGGTCAACACCCCGACCTCTAATAGTAAAACTTATGAGTCTCAGAGACAAAGAGAAAATCTTGAAAACAGCTTGGGAGAAGAGATATGTAACCTATAATGGTAGAAACATTAGATTGGCAACAGACCTATCCACAGAGACCTGGCAGGCCAGAAAGGACTGGCACGATATGTTCAGAGCACTAAACGAGAAAAATATGCAGCCAAGAATACTATATCCAGCTAGGCTGTCATTGAAAATAGAAGGAGAGATAAAAAGCTTCCAGGACAAACAAAAACTAAAGAAATTTGCAAACACGAAACCAGCCCTACAAAAAATATTGAAAGGGGTCCTCTAAGCAAAGACAGAGCCTAAAAGCAGCATAGACCAGAAAGGAACACAGACAATATACAGTAACAGCCACCTTACAGGGATTACAATGGCACTAAATTCATATCTTTCAATAGTTACCCTGAATGTAAATGGGCTAAATGCCCCAATCAAAAGACACAGGCTATCAGATTGGATTAAAAAACAAGACCCATCAATATGCTGTCTGCAAGAGACTCATTTTAGACCTAAAGGCAGCCCCAGATTGAAAGAGAGGGGGTGGAAAACCATGTGCCATGCTAATGGACACCAAAAGAAAGCTGGGGTGGCAATCCTTATATCAAATTAGATTTTAAAACAAAGACTGTAATAAGAGATGAGGAAGGACACTATATCCTAAAGGGTCTATCCAACAAGACCTAACAATTGTAAATATCTATGCCTCTAACATGGGAGCAGCCAATTATATAAGGCAATTAATAACAAAAGCAAAGAAACACACTGAGAACAATCAATAATAGTGGGGGACTTTACACCCCCCTGACTGAAATGGACAGAGCATCTAAGCAAAAGATCAACAAGGAAATAAAGACTTTAAATGACACACTAGACCGAATGGACTTCACAGACATATTCAGAACATTCCATCCCAAAGCAACGGAATACACATTCTTCTCTAGTGCCCATGGAACATTCTCCAGAATAGATCACATCCTAGGTCACAAATCAGGTCTCAACTAGTACCAAAAGACTGGGCTTATTCCCTGCATATTTTCAGACCACAATGCTTTGAAACTAGAAATCAATCACAAGAGGAAAGTCGGAAAGGACGCAAATACATGGAAGCTAAAGAGCATCCTACTAAAGAATGAATGGGTCAACCAGGAAATTAAAGAAGAATTAAAAAAAAAAAACACGGAAACCAATGAAAATGAAAACACAACTGTTCAAAATCTTTGGAATGCAGCAAAGGCAGTCCTAAGTGGAAAGTATATAGCAATAGAAGTCTTTCTCAAGAAAAAAGAAAGGTCTCAAATACACAACCTAACCCTACACCTAAAGGAGCTGGAGAAAGAACAGTAAATAAAGCCTAAACCCAGTAGGAGAAGAGAAATAATAAAGATCAGAGCAGAAATCAATGAAATAGAAACCAAAAGAACAGTAGAACAGATCAACGAAACTAGGAGTGGGAGCTAGTTCTTTGAAAGAACAAATGAGATTGATAAACCCCTAGCCAGACTTATCAAAAAGAAAAGAGAAATGACCCAACAAACAAAATCACGAATGAAAGAGGAGAGATCACACCCAACACCAAAGAAATACAAACAATTATAAGAACATATTATGAGCAAATATATGCCAGCAAATTCGATAATCTGAAAGAAATGGACGCATTCCTAGAGATGTATCAACTACCAAAACTGAACAAGGAAGAAATAGAAAACCTGAACAGACCTATAACCACTAAGGAAATTGAAGCAGTCATCAAAAATCTCCCAACAAACAAGAGCCCAGGGCCATATGGCCTCCCAAGGGAATTCTACCAAACATTTAAAGAAGAATTTATACCTATTCTTCTGAAACTGTTCCAAAAAATAGAAATTGAAGGGAAACTTCCAAACTCATTTATGAGGCCAGCATGACTTTGATCCCAAAATCAGACAAACACCCCATCAAAAAGGAGAATTACAATCCAATATCCCTGATGAACATGGATGCAAAAATTCTCACCAAAATATTAGCCAGTAGGATCCAACAGTACATTAAAAGGATTATTCACCATTACCAAGTGGCATTTGTTCCTGGGCTGCAAGTTTGGTTCATAATCCACAAATGAATCAATGTGATAGAATACATTAATAAAAGAAAGAACAAGAACCATATGATCCTCTCAATAGATGCAGAAAAAGCATTTGACAAAGTACAGCATCCTTTCTTGATCAAAACTCTTCATAGTATAGGGATAGAGGGTACATACCTCAATATCATAAAAGTCATCTATGAAAAACCCATGGCGAATATCATTCTCAATGAGGAAAAACTGAGAACTTTCCCCCTAAGGTCAGGAACACGGCAGGAATGTCCACTAACACCACTGCTATTCAATATAATACTAGAAGTCCTAGACACAGCAATCAGACAACAAATGAAATAAAAGGCATCTGAATCGGCAAAGACGAAGTCAAACTCTCACTCTTTGCAGATGATATGATACTTTATGTGGAAAACCCAAAAGACTCCATCCCAAAACTGCGAGAACTCATACAGGAATTCAGTAAAGTGGCAGGATATAAAATCAATGCACAGAAATCAGTGGCATTCCTATACATCAACACAAGACAGAAGAAAGTGAAATTATGGAGTTGATCTCAATTACAATTTCACCCAAACCCATAAGATACCTAGGAATAAATCTAACCACAGAGGCAAAAAATCTTACTCAGAAAAACTATAAAATACTCATGAAAGAAATTGAGGAAGACACAAAGAAATGGAAAAAGTGTTCCATGCTTTTGGACTGGAAGAACAAATATTGTAAAGATGTCAATGCTACCTAGAGCAATCTACACATTTAATGCAATCCCTATCAAAATACCATCTGCTTTTTTCAAAGAAATGGAGCAAATAATCCTAAAATTTGTATGGAACTAGAAAAGACCCCGAATAGCCAGAGGAATGTTGAAAAAGAAAAGCAAAGCTGGCGGCATCACAATTCCGGACTTCCAGCTGTATTACAAAGCTGTCATCATCAAGACAGTATGGTCCTGGCACAAAAACAGACACATAGATCAATGGAACAGAATAGAGAGCCCAGAAATGGGCCATCAACTCTATGGTCATCTAATCTTTGACAAAGCAGGAAAGAATGTCCAATGGAAGAAAGACAGTCTCTTCCACAAGTGGTGTTGGGAAAATTGGACAGCCACATGCAGAAGAATGAACTGGACCATTCCCCTACATCACACACAAAAATAAACTCAAAATTGTTGAAAGACCTAAATGTGAGACAGGAGTCCATCAAAATCCTAGAGGAGAACACAGGCAGCAACCTCTTCAACCTCAGCTAGAGCAACTTTTTTCTAGAACATCGCCAAAGGCAAGGGAAGCAAGGGCAAAAATGAACTATTGGGACTTCATCAAGATAGAAAGCTTTTGTACAGCAAAGGAAACAGTCCACAAAACCAAAAGACAGCCGATAGATTGGGAGAAGATGTTTGCAAATGACATATCACATAAAGGGCTAGTATCCAAAATCTATAAAGAACTTATCAAACTCAACATCCAAAGAACAAAAAATCCAATCAAGAAATCAGCAGAAGACATGAACAGACATTTTTCCAAAGAAGACATCCAAATGGCCAACAGGCACATGAAAACGTGCTCATCATCACTCGGCATCAGGGAAATCCAAATGAAAACCTCAATGAGATACCACCTCACATCAGTCAGAATGGCTAAAATTAACAAGTCAGCAAACGACAGACGTTGGTGAGGATGCAGAGAAAGTGGAACCCTCCTACACTGTCGGTGGGAATGCAAGCTGGTGAAGACACTCTGGAAAACAGTCTGGAGGTTCCTCAAAAAGTTGAAAATAGAGCTATCCTACGACCCAGTAATTGCACTACTGGGTATTTATCGCAAAGATACAAATGTAGTGATCCGAAGGGGTATGTGCACCCCGATGTTTATAGCAGCAATGTCCACAGTAGCCAAACTATGGAAAGAGCCAAAATGTCCCTCAACAGACGGATAAAGAAGAGGTGGTATATATATACAATGGAATATTATGCAGTCATCAAAAAAACCCATGATATCTTGCCATTTGCAACAATGTGGATGGAACTAGAGGGTATTATTCTAAGTGAAATAAGTCAATCAGAGAAAGAAATGTATCATATGATATTAGTGATATGAGGAATTCTTAATCTCAGGGAAAAAAATGAGGGCTGCTGGAATATGGGGATGGGAGGGATGGGGTGGCTGGGTTATAGACACTGGGGAGGGTATGTGCTATGGTGAGCGCTGTGAATTGTGTAAAACTGTTGAATCACAGACCTTTACTTCTGAAACAAATAATACATTATATGTTAAAAAAATGATAGTAGGAAGGGAAAAATGAAGGGGGGGAAATCAGAGGGGGAGACGAACCTTGAGAGACTATGGACTTTGAGAAACAAACTGAAAGTTCTAGAGGGGAGGTGGGTAGGGGGGTGGATTAGCCTGGTGATGGGTATTAAAGGGGGCATGTTCTGCATGGAGCACTGGGTGTTATATGCAAACAATGAATCATGGAACACCACATCAAAAACTAATGATATAATTTATGGTGATTAACATAACATAATAAAATTAAAAATAAATAAATAAATAAAAGGACCAAAGAGGTCTCTACCTTAGGCAGTTAATCTGTAAGAATAGTGTGGATAGAGACTGTTTTCTGATTATCTTTATATCCATTTTCCTTACATTTCCTGACAATAGTTAAGAACTCATATATGTATTCTGAATAAGCCAATTTCAACCCCTATGCAGACCAGTGGGAGAGATTATTCATATAATTTTATCTCATTATGTAGTTAGCTACTTCTCACAGCTAAAAATAGTAAGTATGTATGTTTCATGTTGTCAAGTAGGTACTCTGGACTCCTGACGTTCTGGACAAAGTACTTATTTTGTACTTTAAAAATACAACACGGTTTACTTTGTATATGTTCTTTCTTTTCACTTATAGGGCACTTACAGCAAGTAACTTCCTAAAAGTTTTTATGAAAAATTCATGAATGACAAGTATTTAATATTCAAATTACATGGTAATAGCTTACTACGTTTTATGTAAATATGAAAGAATAATATAATCAGTATTGTAAAATAATGGATTTAAGCAAATAAGCTATTCAATATTTTTCAACAAAAATTGTATTTAATGTACATGAAGCTATAGAGAAACAAAAAGGGAAATCTTGTTAGATAATCTATTAATTGTCTATAATCTACAACTTTAAAGTTATTGAGCTTTCACATTTCCCTCAAACCTATGATTATTAAATGGGTTATCATCAAAAAACCTTTTAGAACCTGAATTGTGAGTCATATCATTTAAAGACTGATTTTTCTATATAAGCAATCTCTCATGTTTGAGTTTTTTGCAATAAAAGTTTTTCATCATCTAAACAGGGCTTACCTCCATCCCTTTATTTTTCTCTTAGTACAGAAATCTTTGTGTATAAATCTATCATGAAATTAGACAGGTATTTAGTACTTTTAAAAGCTTCATTTTAAATTCTCTGCTATGTGACAGTTATACCACTTAGGTGAATATATAAGCAGAAACATCTTTGATAGTCAATTAAAAATTAAAAAGAAAAAAACATATTGTATCCTGGAAAGTTTCCAGACAACAGAACAGAAATATTTGTGCGGATATCCTTGGAAATGCTGCCAAACTGTGGAAAATAAATGGGAGAAGTTATTCAAACCAACAGAAGAAATATTTTCAGGATTAACACAGAGAAAAAGGAAGATTCACTGCCATGGGAAAAAAGCCACCACTTAAATGACTTCAATAATCACATTACAAAATACCAAGTGTTTTCAGACAACATTTAGGAATTCAAAACCTCTTTCAAAATCACTACACAAGTAACTATGGAGCTACGAAGTTTTATTTTACATTTTAGACATATTTTAAAACTGAATATGCCATGAAAATTCTTTGTATGTCTCCATAATCATAAGTATTTTACCTACTTCCACTTCTTTGCTATGATTTTTTTAAATTAATATTTTCAATTATTGGAATGGAATCCTAGGAAGTATGGTCAGATTTGTAATTTATCAATTAGTATGTAATAAATAGTCTTTATATGAGAAATGCTGCTATAACAATATATAAATGGTAATTCCATAATCATAATTTTCTAACTAAGAAGGATGATTCTGAATAATTTCTATATTTAAAGCTATCTCTATTTAGAAATTGTAGTTTTATCACATAAAAGGATGAGTTTCACAGAAAATGTATTTTTTTAAAACCAGTGTTTTAAATATACAGTGAGGGCAATTATTATTTTGGTAGATGTAATTCTTTCCCACAAAGCAATGTACGGTAATTTTTAGGTCACAATATATTTTATATATCTTATCATTAAGCAATTAATGTTTATATTTATCCTAGAATGGAAGATAATATATGAAAAATATTTCAATAATAGAAAAATCTTCAACTCTGAACATTTGCCATTTTCAAAGTTCTCTTTTAAGTTTGTAAACTGAGTTTCACATTTCCTTCTGCCATAAAAATGAGTTTTTCCTTTTGAAATAAAGCATATTTTGTTCTTTTTAGTATTAATATCATTATATTAAAATTTTGATTAATACCTGTCCAAAGTTTCATAAATTAGGTATATTTTTCCTAGAAATGTACCCTGATTTTTCTACTGTTTTCTACTGTTTTGGACTTTTTAGAATAAAAATGACACTTTGGAAGGTCAAGACTGATGGCTCTGATTGTAATAAATGTTGTATATGATTCCATTGCTATAAAACAGGAAAGAATGAAGGTTTGAGCAAGTAATATCTAAATTCAGCCTTTATTATTTCTTTGAACATTTCATTTCCAAAAAAGTTGAATAAAGTCTTTGTAGAATATTTTTAGATCTATACTTCAGTGGACACTTGTCTGAAACATTTCAAACACAAGTAAAGGATTTTTATTATATTTTCTAATAAAATAATCACCTAAAATTTTAAAATGGATAGAAGATAATATGAAATTAATATTAATTCCTCATTTCAAAACTGTATGTCAATTAAATCAAATTAATTTCTTCCATAAAACCAAAATTATTTACATTAAAAAACAGAACCAAATCAGATTTATGTGTATTCATTGTATTTAATACCATTTTCGTAAAACCCCAATGTATATACCTTCAGGAACAGTTCTACTATTATTTAAGTTGTTATCCCTCTTCTTATTACATCTTCATACACTATTTCTAAAGTAACTGTTCCAACTGTCATCTTTCCTATCAGCATTTATTTTAGAATCATATTTATTCCAGTAAACAGTGATTTTATTAGATAACACGGATTCTATAGACCAGTCAATGAAAATATTTTTAGTTATAAAAATTTCTGTTTCAATTTTTCAAGAGTACCACATGATCATAAAACTTGTTTCCACTACTTCAAAATATCAGCCTAAATATACAGCTAGTTTTCCAGTATTTGAAAATGTGGCTAAACATATATCAATATTTATAGCATCACTATGTACACACACACACACACACAGCATTTATCCAAAATGTAACACCATAATAAATCACTATTGCTCTTTAACCTATAAAATAAACAGAATAATATTCAATAATACTGATGCACTATATTAAAAATGATAAATTGTAGCCTTCATTGATGATTCTTATAACATTTAAACATCACTCTGTGACTAGAGACATGAATACTGAAGTGACAAATGCTGAAGACTGGCTCCCAAAAGACTTTACTCTCTCCCTTTCCCCTAAGAAAGAGACTTGAAAGTGAAATTTATACTCAAGTTATGAGTTTCCCTGCAGATAGTTTTGTCCTCGTCATATATTTCTCTTATATGAGATATAATCACAAGTCTGGTATACTATTCCATACTGACCACATGTAAATACTGATTTTCATTGGGAATTTTCAGAGTTTCTAATGTTTTAACATACTTACCTGCTCAGTCTAATGAAAAACTAACAAAAGTTAGAAAGATTAAGTACCTCTGTCATTTTAGGCAGTAATATATTGGTGACTTGGTTGGGAAGAAATAGCAAGTGTTATCTCAACTATCTAGGCTTTTAAAAGCTTATCTTCACCAAGTTTTGTCCTTTCCATTCTATATTGCCCTTCAAAAGAAGAGTTGACATCACTATTGCAAGAATAACGATAAATATATATTCTTCATTCCCTACTCTGCTGCCATGGGAGTTCTTAATTGGTTAGTTATTCATCAGATTTTCTATCTCATGTTTTTCTTCATGGAGTGGCATTATCCTTCTTTCTCCTAATGTTTTCTTATTCATTAACCTTATTGAACATTTTGTTGTTTATATGCCTGTCCTATCTGAGCTTGTTATGTACTACCAAACTTCTTTAGAAAATGGGTACTTCCAGTGGCTCTCCCATTTTGATTTATAGGACTCACCTACTGCTCCACCGACTTATTCACCATCAATTCCAATTTAGCCTCTCTGGGGAGAAGCCAGGAATCTCCATTACTAATCCAAGTAGGCTCTAACTGAACTTCAGAAAATACTTTCTCTCCCTAGAATATATCATTTTTTGCCTTGACCTCCACGTTAACATTATTCAGTGAATATCAATGGTTCTCTGGTCAATAAATTAATAATTCTTGTCCTGGATTTTCTAAGAATTTAACACCTTTTTCCTTTACCTCATTTATATACTTTCACTATCATTGTAGGATTCCGTGTTAGCTCTTATTCTCCCAACTTCTTTGATTCCTTCTTGATTTCCATTAATACTTCTTCCCCTTGCTTCATCTTTACCTTTGCTGTTTTTCCATCCTCTTCTCTAATCCTTGTATGATTTCTTCGTTCTGTACTAGCTATCTTATTTAACCTCCCATAGTTTCAACTATAATCTTGAAGTAAGTTCATACCAAATATTCTTTTTCTCTTTCATTTTTCTCTTTACAAAAATTTTATCCCACCTCTCTTATGAACTCCAGTTATACATTTTTATATTCTGCTGTAATTCTGACAAATAAATCCCTCTGGAATCTCAAATTAGAAACCTCTCTAATAGGCAATCTCTGCTTAGGCCATCTGCCTAGATCAGATTTCCTCAGAACTGCACTATATTCTGCGTCTCTTGCTAGCCAATTCTCCTTCCCTTCCCCTCTCCTCTCACAAGGATTAGGCAGGCATTGTGAACCAAAAGCTCTCTGTCTGCTCCTATTTTCTCCCACTTGTCAATATCTTATTTTTAAAAGTAGTTAGGAACACACCAGTAGTTGAAAATGTGGGTTATTATCCATGCCAGTGAGAGAAAAATCATACCATAGGAAACTGTGTAGTGTCTCAATTATAGGGTATTAGAAAGAACTTGTTATAGGATATAGGCTTCTGTTAGGTGACTTTTTTTAAAGACTTTATTTATTTGACAGAGAGAGAGAGACAGTGGAAGAGGGAACACAAACAAGGGGAGTGGGAGAAGCAGGCTTCCTGCTGAGCAGAGAGCCCGATGAGGGGCACGATCCCAGGACCCTGGGATCATGACCTGAGCTGAAAGCAGACTCTTAACGATGAGGCACCCAGGAGCCCCCTTTTAGGTGATTTTTAAGGGAAGATGTAAGTATGGTTTAACTCTTTATTGGATGTTCTCAGAAGTAGGGGCTATTTTACTATTGTATATTTTAGTAAATATAAATAAAACAATATAAATAATAAAATAAATAATATAATTTAATAATAAATATATAAATTTATAATAAACAAATATATAAATAATATAAATAAAATAAATAGGAAGGGAAGACTAGTGAAAGGATAAAGTTATAATTGGTAAAGAAGTAACAGTCACTCGGATTAGCTGTAAGATGGGATTGAAAGGAGAAAAAAAACCTGTGGAAATAAAAAATCTAAAAAGACTGATTACAAGTAATGAAATTGAAGCAGTAATTTAAAAACTCCCAAACACAAAAGATCAAGACCAGTTTCATAGGTAAATTACACCAAACATTTAAATGAGTTAGCACCTATCCTTCTGAAATTATTTTTTTAAAAACTGAAGAGGAAGGAAGGCTTCCACATTTTATGAGAACACCATCACCCTGATAAGAACACCAAAGACAAAACACACACAGACACACACACGCACACAATTTCAGACCAATATCCTGATGAACATAGATGCAAAAAGTCTCAACAAAGTATTAGCAAACCAAAGTCAACAATACATTAAAAGGATCATATATCATGATGAAATGGCATTCATTCCAGTGTTATACCCTCAAGTCAATCAACATAATACACAAAATTAAAAAAAAAAACCTAAGGATAAAAATGATTATCTTAATAGATTCAGAAAAAGCATTTGAGAAAATTCAACATTCATTCATGATTAAAAACTCTCAGCAAGGGGCACCTGGGTGGCTCAGTCATTAAGCGTCTGTCTTCGGCTCAGGTCATGATCCCAGGGTCCTGGGATAGAGCCCTGCATCAGGCTCACTGTTTGGCGGGAAGCCTACTTCTCCCACTCCGACTCCCCCTGCTTGTGTTCCCTCTCTCACTGTCTCTCTCTGTCAAATAAATAAAATCTTAAAAAAAAAAAAACTCTCAACAAGATAGGTAGAGAGGAATATATCTCAACATAATAAAGTCCATTTATGACAAAACCCCAGCTAACATCACACTCAATGATGAAGACCTGAAATCTTTTTCTCTAATGTCAGGGACAAGATAGGGATGCCCATTCTTATCACTTTTATTTAACATATTATTGGAAGTCCTAGTGATAGCAGTTAGAAAAGGAAAAAAAAAGATAAAAGATATCCAAATTGGAAAGGAAAAAGTAAAATCATCACTATTTGCAGATGACATACTATATATAGAAAACCCTAAAAACTACATCAAAATACTATTAGAATAAATGAATTCAGTAAATTCACCAAATAAAAAACTAATATACAGAAAACAGTTGTGCTTCATACTGCGTATTTACCCCAAAGACACAACTATAGTGATCCAAAGGGGTACGTGCACCCCAATGTTTATAGCAACAATGTCCACAATAGACAAACTGTGGAAAGAGCCAAGATGTCCATCGACAGATGAATGGATAAAGAAGATGTGGCATACACACACACACACACACACACACACACACACACACACACACACACACACACACACACACACAATGGAATACTATGCAGCCATCAAAAAACCCCAAATCTTGCCATTTGCAATGATGTGGATAGAACTAGAGGGTATTATGCTAAGTGAAATAAGTCAATCAGAGAAAGACATGCATCATATGATCCCACTGATGTGAGGAATTCTTAATCTCAGGAAACAAACTGAGGGTTGCTGGAGTGGTGGGGGTGGGAGGGATGGGGTGGCTGGGTGATAGACATTGGGGAGGGTATGTGCTATGGTGAGCACTGTGAATTGTGTAAGACTGAGGAATCACAGACCTGTACCTCTGAAACAAATAATACATTATATGTCAAAAAAAAAAAAAGATAGTAGGAAGGGAAAAATGAAGGGGGGGAAATTGGAGGGGGAGATGAACCATGAGAGACTGTGGACTCTGAGAAACAAACTGAGGGTTCTAGAGGGGAGGGGGGTGGGGAGATGGTTTAGCCTGGTGATGGGTATTAAAGAGGGCACGTACTGAATGGAGCACTGGGTGTTATACACAACCAATGAATCATGGAACACTACATCAAAAACTAATGATGTAATGTATGGTGATTAACATAACATAATAAAATAAAATTTTAAAACAATCAGTTGTGGTTCTATATGTTAATAAAGAGTTATCAGAAAGAGAAAATAAAAAATCAATTCCATTTATAATAACATCAAAAAGAATAAATACCTAGGAATAAACTTAACCAAGAAGGTGAAAGCCCTATACTTTGAAAACTGTAAGAAATTGATGAAAAAATTGAAAATGACCCAAACAAATGGAAAAATATTTCGTGCACATAAGTTGGAAGAATTAGTGTTAAAATGTCCATACTAAGCAATCTACAGGTTAAATGGCATCCCTATCAAAATACCAACAGCATTTTTCACAGAACTAGAACAAAGAATCTTAAAATTTGTATGGAACCACAAAAGACCCTGAAGTGCCAAAGCAATCTTGAGAAAGAAGAACAAAGCTGGAAGTATCCTAGAGCCTGCTTTCAAACTATACTGAAAAGATACAGCAATCAAAACAGTATGTACTAGGATGAAAATGGACACATAGATGAATGAAATATCCCAGAAATAAACCCATCACTATATGGTCAATTGAACTATGGAAAATGAGGCAAGAATATAAATTGGGGAAAAGACAGTCTCTTCAAATAAATGGTGTTGGGAAAACTGGGCAGCAACATGCAAAAGAGTGAAACTCAAGCACTACCTTACACTATACACAACATTAAATTCAAAATGGATTAAATTTTAAAATTCTTGGAAGAAAACATGAGGAAAATGCCCTTTGTCATTGGTCTTAGCAACATTGTTTTCGACCAGTCTCCTCAAGCAAGGGCAAAAAAAGCTAAAATAAACAAATAGGATTACATCAAACTAAAAAGCTTTTGCACAGCAAAGGAAACCATTAATAAAACAAAAGGTAGGCTGTGGAACAGAAGATATTTGCAAATGATACAACCAATAAGGGGTTAATACAAAATATATAATTTACACAACTTAATATCAATAATCAAATAAACCTGATTAATAATGGGCAGAAGACTTGAATAGACATTTTTCCAAAGAACACACACAGATGGTCAACAAGCATATGAAAAGATGCTCAGCATGACTAATCATCAGGGAAATGCAAATCAAAACCATAATAAGATATCACCTCACACCTGTCAAATTGGCTATTATAAAATAATAAGTGTCTCCCCCATGCAGAAAGACACTTAAAGCCTTTTCTTTACAAAGTAACAGGTGACTCTCTCAGGAGCTAATTTCCTAACTACAAGACCAAAAACAAGTTTTATATAATCTTAAACTGGCTAGGGACATGTTGAACCTGATAACGGTAGAAAGTAATTACACCCCAAAGGAACTACAAAATCTAGCCAGCATAGCCCATTATAAGCCAGGGGTATCCCTGAGATTCTAACTGAGGGTTCAATGGGACTGGAACATAAAACTGAATAAGAATTAATTGGCATTAGTTGTTTTTTTTAGAATAGAAAATGACAGCTTGGCAAGGACCTCAAGGAATGGGGCAAACTTTCTGTTAGGGTGGCTCTTAAAAACCTGGAGAAAGGGCGCCTGGGTGGCTCAGTTGGTTAAGCGACTGCCTTCGGCTCAGGTCATGATCCTGGAGTCCCGGGATCGAGTCCCGCATCGGGCTCCCTGCTCAGCAGGGAGTCTGCTTCTCCCTCTGACCCTCTTCCTTCTCGTGCTTTCTATCTCTCATTCTCTCTCTCAAATAAATAAATAAAATCTTTAAAAAAAAAAAAAAAAAAAACCTGGAGAAAGTAATAGCCAAAGTTAAGCAAAGTATAAAAATAGTGTCTGAGCTTCCCTGACAGATAGTAAAGATGCTATCAAAAAGCTCAGGTCGGTGGGCCTGCTGACTGGATATGTTATGTGAGGCCCTAAGATCCCCACAGGATGATATTCCCTGGGAAGGCCAAGATGAACGCATCATTTATCAAGACCATTAGGAATAAACTGGTGAGAGTGACATAGACCTCAATAAAATATCTGGTGGTAGCTCTCCATTTACAGCTTCCAAAAAAAAAAAAAATGTAGGACTGTAGCTAAGTTTGAATTTCAGATAAACAATGAATTTTTTCCAGTATAAGTATGTCTTTAATATTACATGGCACATAGTGCATAGAGATTCTACTGTATAACAGGGCTGATGGTGGCCGAGGTAGTCATAAAGCTGGTTCATTATTAGTCATGTGCTGATGTGTTCCAAAGCAATTGATGCCTTAAAATCAACAGGGGCACTTAATTGTCAGAAACCAGTTTCCAAAAAATACCAAAATATCAAGCCAGGTTAGATAAGCAAGTAAGAGGGCTTGACCTGCAGGAACTTCTGAAGATGGTTAATAGAATATGGCATCCTAATAGATAAGTAACCAGAAAGAGTTCTGCTGTATAAGAATGTAAATCAGAAGAAGGTAAGGATGGAGAAGGAGAAAGATAAGAGCAGTCATCCAAAGAAAAAGTCATGATGCCTTGTTCAGTACCCAGATTCGAGTCTGTTTTCTCATCTGGAATCCATTAATAGAGGAGGTGACCAGGTGTTTAACATAAGAAGCATGCAACTTTATGAAAAGTATATGCCATAATGATTTTACCAGTCCTTTACTAATGAAACCTATTGCCATTTACTCAGGTGACAGTACATTGAGGAAAGGAGAATATCCAGTCATTTTGAAGGCTATTGGACACAGAGTTTGGCTTGACATTGATATTTGCTGAATCCCCTGTTAGAATAAAGCCTTACAATGTCCAGGTAATATATGCACACTTGGCCAAAATTTAGCATATAGTGGGCCCATTGAGCCATGGATCTCCATCCAGTGGTCATTTCCCCAGTCCCTGAAGGTATAATGAGGTTGACATATTTGACAATTGAAGTGATTCCCACATTTGGATCTTGGCTTATGGAATAAGAGCTATAGTAGTGTGGAAAGCCATACCAAAGTCTGTGAAACTGTCCTTATTCCCTGGTCAAAACAGTAAATAAAAAATAATATTGCCTGTGAGTTGGGGGATGGGTGAAATACATGAAGGGGAATAAGATTGCACTTATCATGATGAACACTGAGTAATGTTAGAATTACTGAATTGTTATATTGTACACCTGAAACTAATATAATTACATGTTATATTAATTATACTTGAATAAAAAGATGAAAAAAAATAATGTTGCCTAACAGAAAAGTAAGTATCAGGTATTAATGATCCCACTACAAACCTAAAGGATCAAAAGGTAGGAATCCCAATCATAAATCTTGAAGAATTACTATGGAATGAGACTAGGTCAACAAGGCATTGTTCTTATTGTAGCTTCTGTGCCAGATATGGTATCAATGTTAAATGAGCTGAATTCCAGAATGTAGCAAGTCCTTCCTAGTAGAGAAGAGACCGATTTGCTCTCAACTTTGGTCAGTTGGCACAAGGAGGGGGCGCCTGGGTGGCTCAGTTAGTTAAGAGTCTGCCTTAGGCTCAGGTCATGATCCTGGTGTCCTGGGATAAGAGCCCAAGCTGGGCTCCCTGCTCAGTGGGGGAGTCTACTTCTCCCTCTCCTCACCATCTGCTCCTCTCCCCACCCTCCCACCCCCGGCTCATGCTGTCTCTCAATATCGTACTCTTTTTCTCTCTCACAAATAAATAATAAATCTTTTTTTTTTTTAATTGGCACAAGGAAGAGGAGTATGCCAAAAAGAATGGGAAGGAATAACCTACCAAATTTCTAAATATTGTTTATCACTCATGTTTCAGCTGGCATGGCTTACTAAAACCTTAAATTTAAATTTTGAGGACCCTAGGACACACAGCAAGTCTTCACCAGCCCAGCTGTTTATAAGCCTGTATCGAATGCATGGAGGTAACACAGAAGGCTGAGGAGAGAGCAAGAGAGCTGAGTTTCACACTGAGTTTCCAAGATGTCTGCATAACAAACTACCACAAATTTAGGGGTTTAAAACAACACATATTTTATTATCTCATGGTTTCTATGGTTCTGGAATCCAGGAATAGCTTATGTCAGCCCTTTACAGATAGCCACACAGAGCTGCAGTTAAAGCTTACCCCAGTTCTGGGATCTCATCAAAGGCTTGACTAAGAACCTACTTCCAAGGTCAATCCAGTCATTGGCATATGCCATTCCCCTATGCCTGTAGGATTAATAGATTATTTATTAAAAGCCTCCTTGTGGTGAGTGGAAGGGACAGAGGAAGGAATGGCAGGGAGGAAGAGAGAGGAACTGAGTCCAGAGATAGGTGCTATATTTGTATGTAATCATGTGCACATAATCACGTACATCTTGTCACATTTGCCACATCCATTGGTGAGAAGAAATTACTGGTCCTGTCCATACTGAATCAGAGGAAATTACACAAAGGCATGAATAGCAGGAGGTGGAGAGCATGGGTACCAACTTAAAATCTGCATACCAAGTAAAGGGGAGAAGCCTATTAAAGTATAATATATAGGATAGCTTAGAAAAATTCATTCAAGTCATGATAGGTTAAAAATTTGACATTGAACAGGGAGTGGAGAGAGATAACTGATAGTAAAAAGGCTAGGATGCTAAGTTGGGACTTAGGAGCAAAGAAAATTTCCAAAGGTCCTTAGAAGTAGGCAGCCAAACTCTAAAGTAGGAGGAACCATAAGATGCTTTAGGAAGGTGAACACTTTTATTATTATAGAAATTGCAAAAAGATCACCAAAGCTTTTCTGGTGCTCAGATTCCAACCCCTGCTGAAGAGCAAGCCCAGATCCTGCCACTGAACCATTTAAAGCCAGTATTGAATTGCTTGTAAAAGAATTTGCCACAAAGCCCAGGCCCAACTAAATGATGGATTCCATATAGCAGCCACCCTAGAGCAGTCTGAAGGGATGTTTCCTTCTCTGAGAATAAATATTTACTCTAGTATCTACTTAGCTGTTACACATTATGTTGGGAATAAAAATTTTTTGAACTTTATAATGAATTGACTCTTTATTGGTAATTTAAAAAAATTAATTCTGGTTAAGAATAAAATTTTTAAAATCTATGAGACTTACAAAAAAGAAAGAAAAATATAACCTAGGGTCAAGAGAAACAGACCAAGATATGATCCTAGTAGTGTAATGATCACATAAGAACATTAAAATAACAACAATAAATATGTTAAATGACTTAGTGGGAAAGACTGAGAATACACATGAACAAATGGAAAATTTCTACAGGGAGAATAGGGAGAAATTATTTTAAAAATAGAAGAGGTGAACCTGGGTGGCTCAGATTAAGCGACTGCCTTTGGCTCAGATCATGATCCCAGGGTCCTGGGATCGAGTCCTGCTTTGGGCTCCCTGCTCAGTGGGGAGCCTGCTTCTCTCTCTCCTTCTGCTGCTCCCCCTGTTTGTTCTCTCTCACTCTCTCTGTCAAGTAAATAAATAAAATCGTAAAAATATAGAATAAAATGGAAATGCTAAAAATTAAAGGAAATTATCAGAAATAAAAAAAAAAATGTTTGATATACCTAGCAACATGATGGAATCAGCAAACAAAGGATAGCTACAGATGAAGATAAGTTTGAATAATTTCTACTGGTCTCATTACAGAATTAAAAGTGAAAAAATGTGAAAACAAAATGGAAAAGCTCAGAGATGTGTGCCACAAAATCGAATTGTTTAATATATGTATTAATGGAGTCTCCAAAGAAGAGAAATAATGGATGAGAAGAAATGTTTGAAGATGTATGAGAATTTTCCAAAACTAGTGAAAGATTAACTGATCCAAGAAAACTTAAGGAAGATAAAAAAATGTACAGCTAGGCATATTTCAGGTTAACATTAAAAACATCACGGTTAAGGGAAAACTCTTAAAAGCAGCAGAAGGAAATGTCATATTCCACAAAGGGGAAACGGATACAAATGACAGCTGACTTCTCATGAAAAATTAACAACCCAGGAGAAAGACATCTTTAAAACATCTATGAAAATAAAATTCAACCTAGAATTATATACCCAGTGAAAATATCCTTCAAAACTGAAAGTGAAATAAAACCATATTCTACAGACAAAATCGGAGAGATTGCATTTCTAACAAATACACACTTCAGTAAATGCTAAATTCTTCAAGCTAATGGGAAGGGACAAAAGAAAGAAGCTTATATCCATAAGGAGTATGTCCTAATTTGTTAATATATCTGTGTAACAAAATACCACAGACTGGGTGGCTCATTAACAACAGAAATTCCTCACAGTTCTGGAGACCAGAAAGTCCATGATCAAGGTGCCAGCATGGTCACTGGCTGGTAGGGCCCCTCATTCCTTGTTCATAATTAGTAACTTCTTGCTGTGTTCTCACTTGGTGGAAGGTGCTGAGGGTTCTCTGGTGCCATTTTTATAAGAGCACTCAGCCCACTCACTTAGCTAAAACAAAGTTATCAGCCTAGCTACAGTTATCTTCTATGCTTGGGGGATCCACTTTTAAGTGCACTGATTGATGCCAGAATTTTTTCCTTCTCATATTTTCCACAATGCCCCTCCATCTGCAAGCCAGCAATGGGAGGTCAAATTCTTCTTGTGCTTTAATCTCTCTAATTTACCTTTCTTTAGTCATCTTCTGGTTTTATGGGCTCATATGACTACACTGAATCCACTTGGATAATCCAGAATAACCTTATTTTAAAGTCAAGTGATTAATAACCTTAGTAATATCTACAATGTCATTTTTTTTTTCTATTTAATGGAACTTATTCTTGGGCATAACACCAGGAGGCAAAGACCATGGGGCCATCATTCTGTTATACATTCAGTGGATATATTATTAATTAATAGACTATTTTAAAGCAAATTTATACATTCTGTGTGATTTATAGTACATGCAGAAGTAAAATATATGACATCAAGAGAACAAAGTATGAGAGAAGAGTAAATGGAAATAAACAATTGTTAAGTTCCTTATATTGTTCATGAAATAGTATAATGTTATTTGAAGACAAAATCAAATAAGATTTTTTTTTATTTCTAGAATCACTATAAAGTAAGAGAAATAAATCTAAGAAGTCCTTATGGTGGGAGAGTCAGATGAAATAATTTGTTTTTACTTTGGAGAAGATTTCCCAGAATGCTAAGTGCATTAGCCCTTAGACATTTTACCAATGCAGCAAGTCTCTGAATCTTTAGTTTCCACCATGTGGACTGCATGTCTTACAAAGGCCTCTAATACACTAGCCACTTCTTGCTCATCCAATCTTATTTGTATGCTGTTATCAATTCAGTGTACCAGTGATATTCCATGGAATGTCCAAAGAGTCTAGATCTCTTCAGATGATATGAAAGCGAGCAAGGGAATCAATCCTGAGCAAATACAGTCCTGAGCAAACTGTAACTATATACCATTATGTCTTCCAAGTGAATGTGAACTCATTCTGATTCTCTCTCCTTAAAGAGATGTAAATAAATTAATTTGATAAATCATACTTTCCTTCATCCCATGTTTCTGAGATCATGTTAATTCTCTCTAGTGCAGATACTGCATCTGGTAGAATATCTGAACTGAAGTTACTATTTGCTTGAGAAAATAGTATGTAATTTTCATTCTCCATATTCTGTCTGATTTTTGCAAGGTCTGGTCTTGTGAATTAATCCCTACCCCACAGGCCAAGGACCAAATATAGTGGTTATGCCTTATGCTAAGTAAATTGATTCTGATTATACATCTAGGAGTTAGAGAAATGACCTCTAAGTGGGTCTGTGGACTCACCAGTTCACTTAGTCTTAACTCAATTTAATACCTACTCCCTTTATGTCCCAAAACTACAGAGGGTAATTATCAAGAACTATGAAGTATCTGAAATTTTCTGTTTGAAAGCTTACAAGTCAACCTGTCACAAGTGCATGGATGCTAGCAGAAGACATGAAACTCAGGTCAAGGATAAGGGGTTTCATTACTCATGCCACAGAAAAAATCTTGTTTCATGTTTACATTAGTTCTCCCTGCTCTCTAAGTACCATCAGGGTTCATGTGGAGTGATTCAGAGGAATAATGCACAAAGAGTAAATCTGCATCATAACTGAGGGACTTCAAGCTTTCAAAATCCAAATCTGCAATGAATGGGCTGTTAGAAAACATGCTCAAATACCTTCCCAGAGGGAGACATTACCTTTATCATTATGGTAAGCAAATATATATATATACATATATATATATATATATGTATATATATATAATCTGTGCCCTGGAAGGGGACAATATCTCTATCTTCTAAGGCCTTTTGTTACACAAACATTATTTGGAAACATATTACAGAGCAAAAGTTGATTCAAGATATGCAAAAATTTAGAGGACCATGGAGAATTGTCTACAAACATCATGATGTCACTTCAGATCTCCAGAAATACATGTCAGGTTGAACCTTGTGACCAGCAGACCTTAAAGTATTTAGATATTCCCCTAATTATCCTTTCAGTACAGAATTATTAGAATAATTGTTTTCACTTCCTTTTGGAAAGCCACCAATGAACGGCCAAGATGCTGGTCTCTGTCCCACCCACTCCATCCCTCATTACTGTAGTAAATAGAGTGACCTCCAAGCCTTCCTTCCCATGGAACATGACCATCTAGTGAGTTTTGGAGGATGGATAGTTCATTCACTTTAACATGTTCATTATAGACATTATCAACCTTATTATAGGTGATTGCTTTTATTATGATTCCAAGAGCCATCATTGTGGTAGGTTTGCACTATCTCCAGGGATAGAAGTAAATATAGTTGCTATTTTTAAGATTAATATAACCAATAAATTCCTTGTAAGACAAATCAAGAGGAGAGAAAATACTAATTAACAATTTCAACAATGAAAGAGTAGACACCAGTACAGATATCACAGTAATTAAAAGGATGCTAAGGACATACATGAACATTATGCCAATCAATTTGAAAACATATCAAACACAAAATTTTTGTACAAAAAAACAAAAATAAAACAAACTTCAACTTATCTAAATGAGCCCAAAACAAAATAAGAAATATAAATAGTCCTATGTCAATCACTATGGTTGAAAACAATTTACAAAACAATTAGGAGAACTCTAGGCCTAGATGGCTTCACTGGTAGATTTTATTAATACTTTCAAGAGAAAATTAAACATCTTACACAAACTCTTCCAGAAAATCCATCAGATTGGAACAACTGTCAATTCATATTATGAGGTCAATATTATCTGACATGAAAATATGGCAAAAGTAAAATCAAAGAATAATTTCTTATCAGCATACATGCAAAACTCTTAAACAAAAATTAGCAAATTGTATCCTATCATACAGAAAGCATGATCAAGTGAAAGTTATCCCAATAATGAAAAACTGATTTTACATATGAAAATCAATTTAATTAACTGTATTAACAATATAAAGAAACGTATATGATCACCTCATAAATGCAGAGATAATGTTTGATAACATTCTATGTGCATCTATAATAAAAACTCTCAGCAGCTGAGGAATAAGAGCATACTTCCTCAGTCTGCTGAAGGAAATCAAAAGAGAAAGAAATTTATAGTATCAGCATATAAAAAAGCATTAGATTGTACAAAATATATCAAACCAATCATATTTACTCAGACTGTTATTTTATTTGTGTGAAACCCCAAAATAAGCAAAATAATTCATAAAAATATAAATCAGAAAGTGGCTTCCTTAGTGGGGAGGGGTGCAGAGGACTAGGAACTGACTGGAAACATTTGGAAATTTTCCATGGTGATGGAACTTTTCTATATCTGATTTCAGATACTGGTAGATAGATATACACAACCTCAAAACTCATCAAAATAAAATAGCAGGAACTCTTCACTTTTTATATGTAAATTATATTCACAAATATTAGAGAAAAATATTAAATTTGCTGGTAGTATTTAATTTTTATGGCTGGATTCTGAACCAAACCAACCAGAGATATACTGGAGGTTCCAAGGGCACTCTTCTCAGGCCTACGAGGCTGCTCCTCCCTGCCCCCACTTCAAACACTAGTCCAAGTCCAGGTTATCACCTGTGCTTCTGACCCACCAGCTACAGATTGAATGTTCCAATGACCCCCTCCAGAGGTTCAGTTAATATACTAGGGCACCTCACAGAACTCAGAGACACCTTTTCCTTACGAGATTACTGATTTATTATAAAAGGATATAAAAAGAACAGCAGATAGGAGAGATGCATATGGCAAGGTATGGGGAAAGGGCAGGAGCCTCCATGCCCTCTCCAGGAGGGCCACTCTCCTCATATCTTCATGTATTCACCAACCTGGAAGCTCTCTAAACTGAGTCCTTTTTGGAACTTTATGGAAACTTTATTACAAAGACATGATTAAATCATTGGCCATTGGAGATTGATTCAACTTTGAGCCTGTCTCTCCCCCCTCCCCAGAAGTACAGGTGTGGGACAGTAATTTCCCACCCTCTACTCACAAGGTTGGTTGTCCTGGAAACCAGCCCCTATCCCTAGATGGGATCCAAAAGTCACCTTGTGAACATAACAAAGTGCAGTTAGAGAATTCTAATGGATTTTAGGAAATTCTAGTGGTTTTATGAGCTAAGTATTGGAAAAAGGGACAAAGATCAAATATATATTATTATAAATCACAGTATCATAGCAGTTTTCAGAGTCTAGATGATTTCTTTGTTCAAATCTTCCAATTGTTTTCCATCTCATTAAAAATCAAATATTATTTTTTATTATGCCACATAAGGTTCTTCATGATTGATTGGTCCCTATCAACAACATATTTGTTTTTGTTTTAACACTGATTTTTTCTTCCAAGTTTTTTGTTTTTTAAATTCCAGTTAACATTCAATGTAATATTAGTTTCAGGGGCAGAATTTAGTGATTCATCACTTATATACAACACTCAGTGCTCACAAGTGCTCTCCTTAATACCTATCACACATTTAACACTCCCCCCCCACCTCCCTTCCAGCAACCCTTAGTTTGTTCTCTATAGTTGAGTTGGCTTGATGGTTTGCCTCACTCTTTCTATGTTCATTTGTTTTGTTTCTTAAATTCCACATGAGTGAAATCACATGGCATTTGTCTTTCTCTGACTTATTTCACTTAGCATAATATTCTCTAGCTCCATCCATGTCATTTGCAAATGGCAAGATTCCATTCCTTCTGGTGCCTGAGTAATATTCCATTGTATATATGTACATATGATTTCTTCTTTATCCATTCATCAGTGGATGGATATTTGGGCTCTTTCCATTGTTTGGCTATTACAGATAATGTTGCTATAAACATCGGGGTGCATGTATCCCTTCCAATCTCTATTTTTGTATCCTTTGGGTAAATACCCAATAGTGTAATTGCTGGATCATAGAGTAGTTCTATTTTTAACTTTTTGAGGAACCTCCATACTATTTTCTGGAGCAGCTGCACAAGTTCGCAGTCCCCCCAAAAGTGTAAGAGGGTTCCCCTTTCTCTGTATCCTTGACAACATCTGTTGTTTCCTCTGTTATTGATTTTCGCCACTCTGACAGGTGTGAGGTGATAATACCTCTCAACAAATGGTGTTGTGAAAACTGGACAGCAACGTACAAAAGAATGAAATGGGACCACTTTCTTACACTATGTACAAAAATAAAGTCAAAATGGATTCAATACCTAAACATGAGACAGGAAACCATCAAAATCCTAGAGGAGAACACTGACAGTAACCCCTTTGACACTGGCTGTAGCAACTTCTTACTAGATAGATCTACTGAGGCAAGAGAAACAAAAACAAAAACAAACTATTGGGACTTCATCAAGATAAAAATCTTCACAGCAAAGAAACAGTCAACAAAACCAGAAGGTAACCTTTAGAATGGCAAAAGATATTTGCAAATGACATATCTGATAAAGGGTTAGTATCCAAAATCTATAAAGAACTTAACAAACTCAACACCAAAAAAAAAAAAAACAAATAATCCAGTTAAAAAATGGGCAGAAGACATGAATAGACATTTTTTTTTTTCCAAAAAAGACATACAGATGGCTAACAGACACATGAAAAGATGCTCAACATCACTCATCACCCGGGAAATACAAATCAAAACTACAATGAGATATAATAACGTATTTGCCTTTTTTCCCTGCTCTCTACTTCCATCCAATGTTCAATTCAGTCTCAGATCATCATACCATTTCTTGCTTCTTATTCTTTACCACACTTCCTCTTTATGGAACACATTTCCACCCATATCGATCAGGTTAAAACTTATTGATCTTCATCATTCAGTTTAATTGTCTCATTTTGTAAAGAATCCCTTTCTCAGAAGGTTAGTTATTGCCTTCATTTGTGACCAGTCTGATTATAGGGATCATTATTCTGCATATAACCTTAGCTACTGTACTCATATTCATATGTCCAACTTTCCCTTTGAGTCACCAAGCTTTTCAGTAGCAACCATTTATTTAGTACCTATTGTGTGCCAGAAAGTGCACCTTTCACTCTAGATGCATATGAAGTATATGCTATTCCTATTTCAGGTTTATGGGTTGGAATACTCCTCAGAGACTTATAGTTGTAAAACTGAAGAGGTCCAGGATGCCTGGGTGGCTCAGTCCGTTAAGCGTCTGCCTTCAGCTCAGGTCATGATCCCAGGGTCCTGGGATAGAGTTCTGCATTGGGCTCCTTGCTCAGCAGGGAGCCTGCTTCTCCCTCTGCCTGTGCTCCCCCTGCTTGTGCTCTCTATCTCTGACAAATAAATAAAATCTTTAAAAACAAATTGGAAAAGGCAGGACTCTAAGCAAAGTTTCCCAATCCCAAAGCTCTAGTTTGCCTCATTGTATAATTTTCATAACACCAATCAGAACAATAGCATATTATTCCCTTTATACTGTCCATGCCCACAGAGAAGATTGGATTTAAAAAGTTCTAGGACATCACACACATTTCCTATTTAGTCAGAGATTAACAGATGAATGAATAGGTAAAGACTTCCATGACCACATGGGTTTATAGGGAAAGGAATAAAGAGGACAAACAAATGAAGCTTACGTATTGAGATTTTAGGCTCAGTAAATGAGTAACAGAAGCAGGTTTACGGGTTATAGGAACCTATTAGGTTCCATATGGTAGGTTTTCTTTTAATTATTTTAAGTCTGAGGTGATGATAGGCTTTTAGGGAAGATTTTTAACTGAAAATTTGGAACAATTTTGATGCAAACTCTAAGTCTATTTGCAGCAAATGGTTACTGGGCTAACCTAATTTATAGAAAGCTTGGTTAATTTCTCACATTAGAGCGGGTGGGTGGATGGGTTAGCCTGGTGATGGGTATTAAAGAGGGCACGTACTGAATGGAGCACTGGGTGTTATATGCAAACAATGAATCATGGAACACTACATCAAATAATGATGTAATGTATGGTGATTAACATAACATAATAAAGAAAAAAAATTCTCACATTCTCACCCACATCTGTCAATCACAGTAAGTACTCTTTAACACCAGACACTAAAAAGTGAGGCAAATTCTTACTTATTGGGTGTAGTGGGACGATTATGAGAGAGCAGTGGCACTATTGATTCATGAATTTAATAAGTACTCATTGATAATCTGTGATGTGCAGGATGCTGTGACAGGCAAGTGTTATTCATTGAAAGGTGAAGTAAGCTTAAGTTTTAGAGACAGAGGCATGCAATCAAGTACACAGGGAAATAAATTTATAAATAACATGTGCAGTGTTGTGAAGGAAATAAACACAAGACTATGATATTTAAAAAAGTAATAATGACTGTGCACATGGTGAGTAAGGGGAAGTCTCTTGATCAGGTAGTCAAAAAGTTCCTCTCTAAAGATATGACATTTGAGTTTAGAAGGTTAATTTTTTAAAAAAATGAAAGAAATCAAGGAAGAGCATCCTCAGAAGACAAAATATGTGCAAAAACCTGAGGTAGGAGAGCTTGAGATGTTCCACAAATGAGTGAAAACCAGAATGAAGGAGTGCTATTTTAAGCCTAATGTGGGTTACAAATTATGTTATTTTATAGAAAAATCCTTAAGAAACTATGATCCCAGTTATTTTTCTTGCCTTGTTCGAGTAGTAAAGGAAGAGATGGATTATTGAGTTGAGTCTCAAACCATTATTCTGCAAAATAACGCGAGTCAACTGTTGGTCCACCTTGCAAATAATACTCATAGAGATTCCAACCCTGCTGTTGTACAAATACCAACCATCTAAACAAGGCTAGTCTATTGGATTCTCTCATATAAAGCTGTTGTATCAAAACTATACATGCAGAAGTATTTTTTTCCACTCACTTAACTTTTGTGTGGCTTCATGCTTATAAAAAAAATGGAGTAAGGGGGCGCCTGGGTGGCTCAGTTGGTTAAGCAACTGCCTTCGGCTCAGGTCATAATCCCGGAGTCCGGGGATCGAGTCCCACATCGGGCTCCCTGCTGAGCAGGGAGTCTGCTTCTCCCTCTGACCCTACCCCCTCTTGGGCTCTCTCTCTCTC
Organism: Zalophus californianus; assembly: GCF_009762305.2. Lineage (NCBI taxonomy): Eukaryota > Metazoa > Chordata > Mammalia > Carnivora > Otariidae > Zalophus > Zalophus californianus. The sequence continues at coordinate 166,251,563 of NC_045598.1, read as the reverse complement.
TCTCTCACTTTCTCTCTCAAATAAATAAAAATCTTTAAAAAAAAATGGAGTAAGATAGAAGTAGGATCATGTTCAAGATATACCTATTAGTGCTGTGTTACCACATTCCAGTTTCTTTATTGCTCAGTGTCTCCATTTCCTTATAATGTTGAAAATGAATGATAATGAAATCAGCCTCACAAGATTTGTGTGAAGGTTTAAGAACTCACGCCAATCCCTTAGCAAAATACCTAGTGTGTAGTACCTTTAGCAAATGTTAACTATTATTATCTAGATAAAGAAAAATTGCTCTGCTTATAAGCAAAAATTTTCTATAGCCATATTATGTCGACTTATACAAAATTATCTCTATTCCTTTACCATCATTAAAGCAAAATGTTGGTTACATCTGGTTTTTGAACACTAAGCTGTATTTCACTTTTATAAAGATGAAAATGGGAAATATTAATATTATACTGTTGAGAATAATCCCCAGATTCCAGGTTAATATTTGCTTTCCTTTTTTATTTCAACAATAATTATATATAAATACAAACATAATTTGAAGTCCTATGTTATTATATATCTACTTGAGCTTTAATAGAATAAAAAAACTTGTAAGAAATTATGTTATCTATTTATGAACAAAAAGAAATTATAGCTAATAACAGTTTAATGTATGTGAAAGTGTGTGTGGGGTGTGTGTGTGTTGGATGTGTGTTAGGGTGGGGGTGTGCTGGTGGCACGTGTTTAGAGTGGTGTTTTTGTGGTGTGTGCATGTTAGCATGCATGTGTGTTGGGCTGGGAAAGGTAAGAGAAGAATGAGGGACAGATGTCTCATTCTTTTATTGGTAGAAAGATTATTTAGAAGCAAAAACAAAAGGTAGACATCAATACAGATTTATTTGGTTATAGAATTTTAAAAGATGATTATCTCAGATCCAGTGGTTGTATAAATTGCCATTAATAACTTACTTAGTGGTTGTATAAATTGCCATTAATAACTATTGCACATTTAAATATTCAAGATTATAGAGGACACTAAACTCCAATGGTAAATAATAAACATAATATGGGTAAGCCAGAGGAAATTCTCACAGTCGTGTCCACTTGAATGTCTAAGAGGTATCTCAATATGCACAAAATATTTTGTTCAAATCTACCTTCAATGTGCTTCTGTTGCAATCTGGTATTTCTCAGTAAATAGAAATCTACTCTTTCGGTTTCTCGGGCCCACCTTTTTTAGTCATTTCCACTCATCTCTTTCCTATTTCTCATCCATTCCACCAGCAAATCCTGTCAAATCTACCTTGAAAATAAATCCAGAATCCAGCTATTTCTCATAATCACCACAACAGTTCCACTGTTTAAGACACTGTCAGCCCTTATTTAGGTCATTGCAATAGCTTCCAAACTGGTGTCCCTGCTTCTACCCTTAACCAATGGTCTGTTCTCCATCCAGGAACCAGAAAAATCAGATACATTGCATTTATGTTAACAACAATCAGGTAGCTTCCCCTCTCACACACATTAAGCCAAAGTTCTTAAATGACCTACAAGACAATCAGCTATGTCACTGGCTTCATTTTTTTTTTTTTTTTTACCACTTTCTCCTCCTTAACTCTGCTACTTGCAAAATGTTCTCTCATTATCTTTATCAGTAAGCCCATTTCTGCTTTAGGGGTTATCAACTGTTACTCCCTTGACCTGAATATTTTCTCCCAGATGTCTATGGTGGTTGCCTTCACTTTATTTAGGTATCTGCTAAAATGTCACTTCCACGAAGAATCCTCTCCTGATAACTCCATATAAAATAGTAGGCCTTTACACGACTTGTGATCCAACCAACTTTGTTTGACTTTTCCCTAAAATTCCTATTACGACCTGATATGTAGTAATTTATGCCTACAGCCTACCTTCTGTCCCTACTAGATAGTACACAATCACGTAGTTTACTCAGGGAGAGGACCTTATTTATCTGTAATCCCAGCAACTGAAGAACCATATATGGTATTCTGTAGGTACTCAGTATTTTTTTAATTAAAAAAAATGCAACATGATTGATTTACATAAAAATAGTGGCTATATGGACAAACACAAGTAAACTTAAGAAAAAAGAAGGTATAAATGAAGCATTCTAAATATAATTTGACATCTAGGAAAGATATGGAAGGTATTTACATTATTACTTAAAATTAATGCACTTAATATTTTGTTTACAAAATAAAACTTAACATCAAAAAAGAATAGAAACAATATAAACATTTTTCTGACCATTGATAAAATTATGTTATTTCCTTACCAGGAAAACAGTTTATAATACTGAACTATGTGCTTCATTCTTCATAAAAGATACAAGTGAATTATAGTGAGTTCAGGAAAAGAACCAGTCACAGTGGTTTTCAAAGTCAGATGGGTGGAAAATCTGCATTAAAACATTCTAGATTGACCATCAAAAGTCCAAACTTCAGCCCTAATCCAGACCTACTGAAATGAATCTCTGAGAATTAAGTCCATGAACATTCACTTTTAAAAATTATCTCCCAGGGGCACGTGGGTGGCTCAGCTGGTTGAGTGACCGACTCTTGATTTCAGCTCAGGTCATGATCCCAGGGTTGTGAGATCAAGTCCCACCTCAGGCTCCACACTCAGCATGGAGTCTGCTTATTCCTCTCCCTCTACTCCTCCTCGCTGCTCTGTCTCTCTCTATCTTCTCTCTCTCTCAAATAAATAAATAATCTTAAGAAATAATAATCTCCCAGATGTTATTTATGCACCTAAAACATGAGACATCCATATTATATAAACCTCTGTCAGTGGACTTGTGTTGACAATAGCCTACTTGATTAAATGAACCATGTGTCTGAGCCAAGTCTTATATTAAGGTGTCAGATGGAAATGAAGAGAAATGGTTATGTTATTTTTAAACCTTTTGGTAACATTTATTAAATTTTGTATTGTGAACAATATTAAATTTCCCTTTGATTTAGTGAAAGTGCATTTTTTACATTTAGGTTTGCATTATTCTCTTCCCACTGAGAACATTAAAGCCACCAAGAGAAATTGTGGTTGCCTATGACGATGGGTATTTCCATCTAATTTGATAAGGAAGAAATGTAGATTTGGGGGAAACTTTATAAAATTATTCTTGGAATGTATTTCATTTATTTGTAATAAATATATCATCCCTAAAACTCGTTAGAAATCAGTTTACCTTGCTGCATCTAGCACCATATAGCTAAAAAAAGCCAAACTATATAATGCTTTCTTGGGTAGAAATTCTGGGCAAATAAGCATTGCAAGATATTAATTTTAAATCAAATTTCTCTAAATTACATGCATATATGATCTTCCCTTAATGAAACTGACAAATCAAATAAACAGAACAAATATTTTTTAAAACAAAAATGGAAGAAAACACTACTTTCTCTATTTATGTTTGATACATAGAACAACAGATATGATAGGTGAAATAATGGGTAAATTAAGCAAAAATGAAAAGTACATTATGGTATAACTTTTTTAAGTTAAAAAATGGCTAGCACTAAATAATATAATTTGATGAAAACATAAAAAGAAGCAATGTAATAAAATAATGGTGATTTGGGTGTTGGGGAGAGGCAGGCAAGTGATAACAATGTAGCATCTAAGTATAGAGAAGCTACTATAAATTAATAGTTCTTACATTGGGAAACAGATTAATAAGCTCTCACTAAAAATGTCCTATCAAAATTTATCTCTGATGAGATTAAAAAGTAACTGATATGATTCAATTGTACCTTTAATGAAAAACTGATATTGGAATATGTGAATTAGCATTCTCAAAATTATAAAATAGGAACTAATTAGGATGTTAAGAGAGATTTACCTTAGAGATGGTATGCAGTATTTATCTTAGACACTGAAAACCAACCACTGCCAAATATTTTATTCTCTGTGAGACACAGTCCCTTAAAAAGAACAATGGCAACAAGGACAGCAAGCAACTCTCAAACAACAAAACCCATCCACCTGTATTTGATGATATTTGGGGATAATTTGCTTTTTATCAAGAGCTATTTATTTGTTTTATGCTTATTCTGGAAGATTCCAAACTATAAATTTCTTTAAAATGACTCTTCATCATCAAAAAATTAAAGACAAGATACAGGCAGTAATTTCTAACAAAAAGTTCATGTTTTTCATTTTTAGTTCCATTTTGACACCTTAACTTATTAATTCTATCCACTTTTGAGACCACTATATATTCTGAGTGATCATGATACAAGATAATTTAGAGTTTTATAAATAATCTTCTCATTAATATGCTTCCACAGCCAAGGAAGAGGCAACATTCAACCAAAGTGGATTTATTCACATCAAAAGAAGACAGATACGCCTTCTAACTCAAAATATCTGAAGGTAAAGGAAACTCCATACAAACAAAAGCATGCTTATGGATGGATAGGAGTATGTCCTTTTAAAAAGAAAAGATATCTTTTTCTTCTGTGATTTGGGGTAAAATTCCACAGTGCCTTTAGCTGCTTTCTGCTGGTAGGAATTTTCCTTCAGATCTCATTTTCAATGTAGGTTACTTGTATGATGTAAAAATATTCTTAATGCATGAACCAATTTGTCTAAAATCTTCTCTAATAGCTCCTAATTATTTTCTCCTATATTATACTTGCTGAGTGGGATGAAATAGATAACTAAAAATAAGCATATTTATGACAATATTTTATTGACTTATTTAAATATATGTAAAAAGCTTACATGTATTAAGTCCTTAAAATTCACCAGAAACTGTTGTGAATAATTTGTACATATTAACTTTTTTAAGTGTTAACTTCCTCTGAGCTAGCAATTGTCGCCCCCATGCAAAGACAAGGAAAAGAAAGTCACAGATTATACAAGGTCACATAGCTAGTAAGGATTGGATCTGAGATCTGTAGTTTTGTTTAATTGCAGACCTGATGTTCTTAACCATTATGCTTTAATATATCGAGGTTTGTTAAACTATTATCACCTGAATAATTAAATATCTAGAAATGTTAACACAACTAAATACATGATTCAGGGAAACAAATGTTCCAATGTTCAGGACACTATTAAGTAGCCAAAATAAAATCAATATAATTATCTGGTTTCTTATATACATATTTTTATTAAATAATGACATTTAAAAAATAATGACACTTAAAATAATTGCACTTTATAGTCATAAAAAAACTTGTCTTTCAATGCCTCGGCATTGCAAGCACAGAACCAATAATGTGCTTTATTTATTTTGACCTTATGATAAATGCTCCTTTGTGAACAATTGAAATGGATATGGAATTTTAAAGTGATTATGCTTGCACATTGTGGGTTAAGTCAACATCAGTGAAGAAACTGGGTTTCTTAAAATATAGCTACGTTAAAAATGTTGGGGAGAAAACAGTCATTTGATTTGGGGTTGTGTCTAGTGCCCTGCCAGAGTAGAAATGCTGTTAATATTTTTATTCAGTCATACATGTATGCAGTCATTCCAAAAAACCTATGATTTTGAGCCTATGAAAAACAATAAGAACAACAACAAAATCATTTATTCTATGTCAAAGAAGAGGAATAGGAAGATGTGGGGGCAGGGGAGGAATCACACTGCTCCAACCTCAGAGTTTTCAGAATCCAGAGAACTCAATCTTAACCTGTGTATATGCTGCTTGCATACACTCAGTTTGAAAGAAAAATCATGGATATTTTAGGTACTAGATCAGAAGTCATCAAGCTATAGTCCAAATGCCCAATGTGACCTTCTGCCTGTTTTTGTTTGTTTTACATGGTGAACTGAGAGTATTTTATACCCCCAATATTGAAAAAAACAAAAGTATCCTATTGTGTGACACATGAAAATTTATAGGAAAGCAAAATTTAGTGGCTGTATATAAGGCTTTTTATTTCTTTTTAAACACTAGACACACTCATTCCTTTATGTATTTTTTACGGCTCTTTTTGCACTACAAGGACAGATTTCAGATGTTATGAAAGATGGTATGAATTGCAAAGACTAAAATATTTGCTATCTTTATAGAAAGGTTTGTTTCCCTTCACATATACTATCCATATAGGAAATGTTTACTGGGAAATTATCTTGTGTAAATGGAGCTACTCATATTGAAATAATCTTTTTCTGAATAACTCAGTTAACTCATTAGAAATTCAGATGCTGCCCATATAAATTTTTTAATCTATTTTTATTTTGTTAAAGATTTTAATTATTTGAGAGAGAGAGAACATGAGTGGGGGAAGGGGCAGAGGGAGAGGGAAAAGCAGACTTCCCGCTGAGCAAGGAGCCTGATGTGGGCCTCAATCCCAGGACCCAGGGATGGTGACCTGAGCCAAAGGCAGAGGCTTAACCAACTGAGCCACCCAGGTGCCCCCAGATGCTGTCCATCTTAAACAGTGATGGTGACCGATTAATATAATATTTATATAAGTACTAATGTGTTTATGTTGTCAAATATATAGTATTTTGTAGCATATATGCAATATTACACTATGTAATCATGGTGTTAGTTTTAAAAAATCTAAAATGTAATTCCTATCTACAAATATCTGAATATTTAAATAGAAAGAAATAATTTGGGGCGCCTGGGTGGCTCAGTCATTAAGCATCTCTCTTCAGCTCAGGTCATGATCTGGAGTCCCAGGATCAAGTCCTGCATCTGGCTCCCTGCTCAAGGGGAAGCCTGCTTCTCCCTCTCCCACTCCCCCTGCTTGTGTTCCCTCTCTCGCTGTCTCTGTCAAATGAATAAATAAAATCTTTAAAAAAAGTAAATTGTATAAAAAAATAGAATTTATTATTTATTTGTCAAATCTTGAGCTATGTCTTTGGACGTAGTTTTTTACAAAAATCTCTAATGTTAGGATACATTAAAGTTGGGAATAAGGTTAATCCTGGGGGATTTAACTACACTTCACATTTTCCAAGAGCAGTTTTCCACCCTGATTATATTTTGGGACTCTCTTGGCTTGTTTTCTTAGAGGAGTTTAATTTTCTTGCAGCTCACAATATTAAAAATTAAATTCATACTGATGACCTAGATTTTAAGAAACAGAACAAATCAAGGTTATCCTGGGTAAACTGTTCTACCATATAAATGAGAACTGAATTCTATATGATTGGAACAAAACTCTCCCTCCAGACTTAATCTCCCATCAGAAAATTTTCTGGACTATATGAAAACTTCACCAGGTCTAAAGTTAAGAAAGAATAGTATAATCTCTTCATATATTACTTGTGAGTAAACTTTTTCATTGACTTTTATTGTCTGATGCAATTTGGCTAGGAATAGTAATAATAAATTACCTGTTCAATTGTTAAAAAGTTCTAGGTAGCCCTAATCATGTTCTTTCACTATATTTTTATAAACCCTTTTTTTTCTGTAAGGTTTTCTTTTATTTAAAAGATCATTCACACAATACTATATCCATAGATTAAAAAATATGGAATGTTCCACGAATTTGTGTGTCTTCCTTGTGCAAGGGCCATGCGGATCTTCTCTGTATCGTTCCAACTGCTGCCAAAGTGAGCACTACATTTTTAATTGTAGTGACTTCATTTATACCCACAGTTTATCTTTATCATTTATATATACCTTAGCTATCCAAAATCTACTTTGGCAGCTCCAAATTCCCTCTTAAGCACCAAACCTGTGTCTTCCAGGGTCCCCTGAATATGCCTCTGCATGTTTCATGAACAACTTAATCTTATAATATTCAAATATGACTCCAGCTAGCTTTCCTCTTCTTCTCCAAATTTACCTCATGTTGAGTATTCTTAGTTTCAGTGAATGGTATCAGTGCCCTCTCACTTTTCTGAAGCCAAAATTGTCAGCATCATTCTAGACATTTGCCTTACACTTATTCCTCATTGCCATGCCTTTCCTCTCTGCATGCACTGAAACAACTGGAGATTACTATTTACCAATTTTAGCTCCTAAGTGTCTCCTACTCTAAGAACTAAGTACTTTCTCCTCTCCATTTCTACAGTCACAACCTCAGTTTGATTTATCATCTCTTATGCTCATGATGTTTGTATTAGTCCCTTTACTAGATTCCTTGCCTAAATTCATTCCCAAACTATCCATCTTCCATAATGACTTAACAAGTCTGCTTTAGTTTTTAACAAGTTTGCTTTGAATAATTCAATACACATTACCCAAATTAAGTCCAAATTGATGAATCTTCATCCTGTCTCCTCTAAAATGCATGTCTTTTTACTTAATTGTATCCTATAATTCAATCTTGCTGAACTAGGGTCATTTCCCAGCACATGTTAGCCTTCTCCTTGTACTTCTGGGCCTTTTGATAAAATGCTCAATCTGGTTTGTTCTCTCAACTTTCTACCTGACTAATTCCTGCTGGATTTTTTAAACCCAGCTTAATTATAACATCATCTTAAATGTTTTTCTAGTGTTGTCAGTGAAAATGGCAGAATAAAGAAATCCAAAAGTTCATCCTTCCATAAAGGCAATGGAATCTTATAAAAACTGTCAGAATCAACCTTTTCGGAATTCTGGAAACAGACCAAAAGCTTGCAACAATGAGGGCAAGATTTAAGTAAGAAAAGTACATCTGAATCTTGGTAAGAACAGAGAGTTTTGTGGTGTTTTAACTTACACTGTTCTTTGTGGCGGGGGGGGGGGGGGGGGGGCAGAAGGAGAGGGAGAAAGAAACCCAAGCAGTTTCCATGCCCAGTGTGAGCCTGATGCAGGGCTTGATCTCACAACCCTGAGATCATGACCTGGGCTGAAATCAAGATTCAGGTGCTTAACCAACTGAGTCACCCAGGCACCCCAAACTTATGCTGTTCTCATTTCATGTTTCCTAGTTAATCCACAACCCTTGTACAGGTACCAGTACCAGAGGGAACAGAAAAGAGCCACAAAGAATTGTGGCTATTTGTTTTGACCTGTCTAATGGCTCTCTGGAATATCAGCTGAGGGGTTTGCCTTTATCTTGCCTAACTTGGAACTGTGGCAGCTTTTGAGGGCATTTGTCAAAAACATTTATAGGGAGATGTATTAGCTTTCTGAAACAATGGATAACACTTAGAGAAAACCACTTACTAATGAAAGAGCTTGGAATAGAAGACTAGGAATGAGATGTTCTGGGGAAACACATGTTTATTATTTTTTTTTAAAGATTTGTTTATTTTAGAGAGAGAGTGAGTGCACAAGTGGGGGGAGGGGCAGGGGGAGAGAGAGAGAAAGAGGAGCAGACTCCTCACTGAGCATGGAGCCCAACATGGGGCCTGACCCAGGGCTTGGTCTTAGGACCTGAGATCATGACCTGAACTGAAATCAGGTCGGTCAATTAACCGACGGAGCCAGCCAGGTGCCCCAGGAAACATGTTTTTAAAAGCTCCAATATATTCATGGGAATCTAAAAAGTCATGTGAATTCCCAGAGCAAGAAACATGCTCAAGAAAGAATTAAGAAGGCCCTAAGCTCCCATTCTGACTGACCTTCAGGATCTACACAGGGAGGAAGTAAAGGCTAAGGCAGAGCTGTAAACTGCTTAACTGAGTATTGAAAGTATGCCCAGTATACACACAGGCCACTGGCAAAGACTGGGAATTTATTGTTTACAGGTGTTTAAGCAAATCTTCGTCCAGCCTCTAGCTCACCACTCAACTAACAGAAACTTTAGGGGCCGCACATGACAGAGAACAGAGAATTTACAAATTAGTTCAGAAAAGTCACCAGATATCCAAACAATCGCAACAACAAGGAACAACAGCAAACCCTAGGGACAGGGGTTTCCAGGTATCCTGATTTCCAGCATTGCTACATTATCATATTAAAAATATTCAGTTTTCAATAAAGAATGTGATGCATACAAATGAATAAGAAATTATGGTCCATAAACAGGAGGAGGGGAAGCAATAAATAGAAACTGTACCTAAGGAAGGCCAAACATTAAATTTACTGAAAAAAGACTAATATACTTGTATGTTTCTATTTATAGGAAATGTCCAGAATAGGCAAATCCATTGAGACAGAAAATAGATTAGTGGTTTCCAGGGGAAAGGGGGAGGGGAAAATGAGAAATTACTCTTTAAAATGGCTATGGGGTTTCTTCTTGGGATGATTAAAACTTTCTGGAATTAGGTAGTGGTGATGCTTGCACAACATTGTGAGTATGCCACATAGCACTGAACTGTACAACTTAAAATGGTTAAGGTGGCGAATTTTATGTTATGTGAAGGTATCTCAATGAAAATATAAGTCCCCTTCCTCCCCAAAAATGTTTTCAAGACTTCTCTACATTAGCTTTGGCACTCCTTGTAGGTATCATAGGTTCCCATTACATATCTCTACCAGATTCTCCTGAAATTGCTGTTTTTTTTTTTTTTTTTCTGCATGTCTTTTCACCTTGACTGTGGATTCATGGGGATTAGTGATAATGTTCCTTAGCCTAATAGCTAGAATTATGCTTGAGGTACAAATACACCACACTGGAAAAATGTGTAATAGAACCTTGTAGATGCTTGCTTGGGATTTATCTGTGATCATAAGGCAGATTCAAAATGAGAATAGTAATCGCCCTGAAAGGAACTGTCCAGAAGGAATGCAGTAAATAGGATATGCTATAGTTATTCACCTTTCAGAGGTAGTTAAAAAGAGCCACCTTATGGGATGGCCACAGAAAGCCTTAGTCTGAGACATCAAAGGGCTTACTATAGCTCAAAACCTGTTAAGTACAAGTGAAACAATTAAACTACAACACAAGATCCATAAAATTAAAATATAGGATATTATATGCATTGTTTATGTCAGGAAAAAAAGTAAAATAGGAGATTAAAGGCTATAGAGAGAGCGAATGGGGAAACTGTGAAAGGATCCGGCCCTGAATCATGGTTATTTAAACCTTCTTGGGAGTGACTCACCATCTCGCCATCTGTATATGGAGTTCTGCCACATCCAATTGGGTTGTTATCAGAATAAATGTGGTTAAAGGATGTCCTCAAAGTCTGAGACAATTAATTGGATATGATGAAACAAGAAGACATCTGAAAATTATCATAAGTTTCCAGGATTTGATGGCTAGAAAAACGGTAGTGCCTGTAATAAAATGAGGAAGACAAGAAGGTCAATCCATTTTGACTGAAAGATGATAACAAAGAGGACTGGACATGTTATGTTGAAGATTAAGTGGAACATAGATATAAAAATGCTGGAACTCAGGGTAAGGACTGAACCTTTCTTAATAGTAACCAAGAGTTTTTGTAAATAAAAGTAGATGCTTTTCAAATTCACTGGGTTTTCTTGCTGTAATGACAGCCAGAAATTCATGTAACAAATAAGGAACACATTTTTAGCAAATTATCTTCTTTTAGTTTTTGTTGTTTAGTTTTTATTTCATCACCATAAACTTAACTCTCCTCTCCAGCTAGACTTGGAGGGGAGTAAGGAAAACATGGAACCCACAGAATTGCAGCCAGAGCACAGAGATTATAGGATATTTCCAGCAGATGGGGATGAAGAGGTGCTCTCCTGAGCTACAGAAGGAATGGTCTGGTAGTTAAGATAAAACATAAGTCAAATTTATAAGATTTGTCTACAGTCAGCAACTGTGATCTTCTTGCTGGTCTTTCCATTCTTGGACTCAAAGCCTTCCCGGCTTTCACAATACTCATACTCCTTTTCACCTTGCCAAAGACCACATGCTTGCCATCCAACCACTCAGTCTTGGCAGCGCAGATGTAAAACTGAGAAGCGTGTTGGGTTCAGCATTTGCCATGGACAAGATGCCAGGACTGGTGTGCTTCAGGATGAAATTCTCATCCCCAAATTTCTCCCCATAGATGGGTTTGTTGCCACCTCCCTGGCACATAAATCCTGGAATTACCCTGTGAAAGCAGGAAACCTATAACCAAACCCTTTCTCCCCAGTTCTCAGACACCAAAGTTCTCTGTTGTATTTGGAACTTTGTCTGGAAACAGTTCAAAGGAGACACAGCCCAAGGACTGCTATCCACGGTGATGTTGAAGAATATGGTGGTGCTGACCATGGCCGGGTGACTCAGATGGCTCCGGGGCACTGGTGTCTGCCAGGCCAGCAAACTACCTTCTAATTCATATTTCTAATAATTGTAATTATCAATCCATTAAGCCACATAATCAATATTTATCAAGGGCCAAATATATACTAAGAATAGATGCTGAAGATAGACAACTATTCACAAAGTCCCCCCCCATTACAGAGCATACATTGTGATAAAGTTAAATATGTCAATCAAGGAAGATCCTAAAGTTTGATTAAAAAATCAGTAAGTATGTACACTGCAAAGTTATCATCACATAACTTGCTTTCCCTCCTGTTCCTCAGCAGATTAATTATTAAATTCATGGCAAGTCCCATATGCTGTTATTATTAAATTCATGGCAAGTCCCATATGCTGCCACTAAGTAGAAGAATTTTCACTGGACTACTCAGTTCTGAGCTGTTAGTACTGCTTCTTTTGTTATTATTTTATGTACCAATAATGTGCTGAGTAAAAACTAAGAGCCTATTGCTAGGACATGGCTGAGAATATATATAATCAAGATATATCAGATAATATCCTTGTCACACAAAAATTTTTACAGTCTAGAGAATGAAGCATAAATTTATACAAGTATGAAATTATTAATTAAAGTATGGGATAAGATGCATAGATTGATAGCTATATATAAAACTTGTCAAACCCAATGTTTTAATCAGAGTTAAATACCAATGTCCCATGATCATGATTCAGTAGATTATCCTGTGTCAAGAGTGAAATAACTAGCCAAAGTAAGAGGAGGTATTTACATCTCATTCCAGTAGCACAGTATATGGTAGACTCTTCATTCTCAGAAGTCAAGATGGTAGCATTTTGCTTGATTAAAACTATATTTATAATCACACATTTCCCAAAATTCCAAATTTAATCCTTAAAAATAGCAACATTAATTAGAAATAACATTTTTAAAATTTAAATTAGATTTGTTTACACCAGAACTGAAAATCTAGAAACAGTACTTTAAGTAGATCCTGATTTTTTAAAAAAAGAAAGCCTATAAAAAGAATACACATTCATTTCAAGTAAGCTTGGACGAATTATTACAGAATGATCATGTACTAAGCCACAGAGACATTTTTAATAAATTCCAAAAGTGGAATTTAGTTTGCATGACAAAGGTAAAATTATTCTAGAAATTTATTTTGACTTTTTGAGCAAAGACATTCTAGTGACAGGCAACTTCAACTCACATCATTGATGAATGGATAGGAATTGGGTATAAAAAGTCAAGGAAGGTGTATGCATGGAATGCATTGCAGTGAAAGAAATATTGTGAGCAAAGATACAGAAGTCAAGTATAAGTGATGAGTTACGGAAATGGCATATAGTTAAACTTGGCCAGAATTTAGTGATTATGAAAGATATACTAGGAAAGAATAATAGACCCAATCTTTAGTCTTTGTATTAGCCATGACTCATTAACAAGTCATATTTCTTAGGGACCTATGGAATTCTAAGAGGTGCAGCTTAATAGAGGCTGTTTATATATATAACAGTTTTACTTTTTGTTTCTTCTTTTCAGGTAGCATGACAACTGGCATAAAAAGCTTTAGCAGAAAATGTTTTATCTGCTGTAGCAGAAAATATCTTAAAAAGAATTTTGATCAACTCAGCTTGATTCACATGTTCATGTCTAAATCAATTTTTTTTCTGGCTAAGGAAATGGAATTCCATTTTGTTTGACTTAGGTTATATAACTAACACCACACCACTCTGCTATCGAAATTGTTCCAATGGTTTATATTTGATTCCCATTGCTGAATAACAAATTGCCACACACTTAGAAGCATAATATAACACACAGTTATTGTCTCATAGTTTTCATGTCTGGAAGTACAGGTAATTTAGCTGGGTACTTTTATCAGGGACTGAATGTCCATCTCTGTGGAGAGCTTAGCTAAACTAGTCCACATTGTTACACCTTGGCATCCATTTTTGTGGCCAAGTGGACTGCAGGCCTTGAATTGACACTAGCCCATCTGGAGAGTGCAAGTATGTGCTCTAAACAGAGCGCCCAGGGTCAGAAGCTCCTGATAAGACTCCCTCCAACATCCCTTGTTATATGCACTCTCCCCTGACTCCCAGGCCTTTACCCTTGTGAGCCCCTTGGTAACACACCCCACCCCTAGAAGCTTACCAAAACCCTGCTTCTTTTGGTTTGAACTGACCAATCCAGCCTCAGCCTGGGAACCCCAAAGCAAGCAACCCTTTGACCCTAATGATGGCATACGCCACAGGTTCTGCTGTGTTCTCTCTGCCAGTACCCTGTCTTGAGTTCCCCACATGCCCCTGGGAGTGTGACCTGTACCTTGTCCAGGACCTGTGAGTAATAAATTTCTCTATTTCATTTTCTCTTGTGGTCTTCTGCTGAATCGCTGATCACCATCTGACAGTCTAGGACTCTACTTTATAAATGTTAATTTAACAAAGTCACAATAATCTGGAAACTAGACTAGGGAATAATCTACTTCAAACACCTTCAGTTTGTTGGCAGAATTCATTTTTTTTTTTTCTTACTAATACAGTATTTGTCTTCTCTCTGTCAAACTCTGAGCCAACCACTTTTTCAAGTCTGTCTGGGGAGGTATAAGGAAAGGAAGATACAGGGCCAAGGAGACACAGAAGGACCTATGGGAGGTGGAGACAGGTCCTTCCCATGGTGAAGAGGATCAGAAAGACCACCACCAGGCAGAAGAGCCCCCTGGCGTCGGAGAGGGCAAAGCCCAGGATGGCGCAGGAGAAGAGCTGTTGCTTCAGAGAAGAGTTCCTGCCATACCCGAAGATGAGGCTCCCAAACACAGCCCCGCTTCCAGCTCCAGAGGCAGCCACCCCTACCATGGCAGCCCAGCCCCAATGCGCTTGGCGGCTGTGTCCATATCCCGGGAAACGGTGCTGGTTCAGAAGCCGTGGTTAGGAATAAGTGAGGTCAGGGGACGAGGGGCTGCCAAGCTGCTGAGGCTCTCATTGTCTCATTGTCAGTGTCTCCAGAGGGTTTAGCACCACTGGGGACTGTGATTGGCTCAGCAGCTGAGGGGGGCTCTTGATAAAGAACGGGGTGGAGATGAACTTTGCACAGGCATACATTTTCAGGGGATGAGGGGCTGTGGCAGCAGAGCTGCTCCTGGTACAGAGAAGACAGCTTATTTCTTGTGATTGTAAAGTTGAGGTGTCCCTTTCCTTCCTGGCCATTAGTCAGGAACCAGTCCCAGCACCTGGAGACTGCTTGTAGTTTCTTTCCATGTTGCCCCCTCAACACAAGAGGACTAACTTCAACGTTTGCAAGGGAGTTTCTTTTTTTTTCAGTGTGCTACTCATTGCTTGGCCATATGCCATTTCTTAAGGTCTGTAATAATTTCCCAAATAAATGCATGCATTTATTTGAAAATTTTGCTTTAAAAATTAAATATAGTCTCTAAAGGTGTTCTTATACAATTTTTCACTCAGATTCACTTATTGATTTTTCTGAGTTACCACCTCAAATCCTAATTTAGTGATCTACTTTATTCTCATATTCACATCATTTTCCAAAAACAATGCCTCATTTATAGAAATAAATTTTATAACCGTTTACCCACTGGGCTTGTCCAGCAAGCCCCAATTCACTGATTAAAAGAAATGTCCAGTGGTGAATGACATAAATACTTCTCTTAACCAGCCTAAGAAGACCATGGAGGAAATGAATATTTTTCTGAAATTTAATAGAACTATTATCTGTATTAAGTGTATCTGGGAGACTACATTTAAAATTTTAAATCTTCTTCTAGAGTTATGTTCCTTTCTAGATTAGCATCAATATTTCAGTGACCCCTTAAAATATAATTTTTAACATTGAACATATTTTCTGACATAATAAACACTATAAAAGATAATGTCTGAATAATTTTCCTCAATATAGTACAGCCTAATTTAATATACCTATTTTTTTTGCTCTGACAAAACTCAATAGCAAAAGCTTATGGTCTTCTAAAATTTTCAAGTATTTTAAATAAAGATTTGTTTAGCCAGGTCTCAATAATCTTACACTTACAAAGTTGATTTTTTTCAAATACAAGGTTTAATACTCATATCTGCCAAGTTTACTATTGTTAGTGTAAGTCCAATTATTTTAAGAAGTATAATTTCCCCTGGCACTCCTTTGTTCCTTCACCCCAGACACTCCCTGGTTCCTTCTTTATCTTTCTTCATTATTTTCATTTTACATATTTAATTATTTGTTTGTCAATTAGTTCCCCTCCTTAGAATATAAGTTCCACAAGAGCAAGGGTTTCATTTGCTGCTTTGTTGTTGTTGTTTGTTTGTTTATAATATTTGTGCTCACAGAATCTAAGGAAGGGCTTGGAAATAATAGACACAGATGACTATTTGCAAGTGAATATATATATCTATGTGTGTGTGTGTATATATTTACACACACAACTTTTATTAGTCAAAACATTTTAAGGAAAGACATTGTATCATATTACTATCATAATGTGTTTTTAATAAAGTCTTATTTATGTTTACTGATCATCTTTTCCAAGATGACATTTCTTTAATCATTCCTTCTAAAACTTTCCTTAAATCTTAGAATCAGTTTAATTTTTTAATAATTTTTATCCTCCGTCTTCCTCTCATTCTTCCCAAATACTTTCTTTTATCCTTCAATGTTTGCAATTCCTTTGGAAAATTATAGAAAAATCTAAATCAAAGTATTTTTTCAGTTTTTACTTACAAAACTGATGGTAAATAATGGACATCTCAAAATGAAAGTTGATTCCTCAAACTCGATTTTTCAAAAGTACATAGTGTTATGCTACCTTGTCTAACAGTTTTCAAGCTTCTAATGTTACCATAGGCATAGAATCTGAATATTTTACCTAATATTACCTAATTTACCTAATAATACCATTTTACCTAAATATTAAGTTTCTGTTAGAAAGGCATTAATAGCCAAAGAAACTCTAATATATTCCTTTCTATAACCAAGATCTCTCTCTGTCAGATAAATAAATAAAATCTTAAAAAAAAAGATTTAGAAATTAAAGTTCAAGAACCATTGCTAATGAAAGTAAAAGATAATTACTATTCAAAAGTCATTTTAGTTTGATGACAAGAATTAATTTAAAATAACTTCACATTTGACCTAAAGACCCCTATGTTTTGGCCTACATCTGTATACTGCAAGTTCCCTTGTGAAATTTAATGAATTGTCTTGTTACTTGAGAGAGAGAAACAAAGCGAGAGAGGGAACACAAGCAAGGGGAGCGGGAGAGGGAGAAGCAGGCTTTCCGCCCTGCAGGGAGCCCGATGCAGGGCTCGATCCCAGGATGTTAGGATCATGACCTGAGCCGAAGGCAGACGCTTAATGACTGAGCCACCCAGGCGCCTCTACTTTTCTTTTTTTAAAAAGTCTATTTAGAATAGAGCTTGCTCATGGGTTTCCTTATACATGACAGTTAAGAACTCCATCATTTCCTAATTATGAATTAATTCTACTTTAAAGAGCTATTTAGACAGTCTTTGCTTACTTCTGGATTAAAATGTAACAATTACTTCCTAAGGGTACTATCATTATATACTAGCTGTGCAATAATGTGCTCTCTCTTAGCCCTTAAACCACCATTATAGCCCAGCATACAGCTTGCGTTCATCCACTAGTAAAGCAATAATCCATAGATGAATATATTCACTAAATGTATAGCTATTGGCTTGCCTAGACCTTGAGATGACTCTGCTGAATATACTTGATTGACAGATCGCTTTGCTACTTTCATTACTACTACTAAAAATTGAAGCATCCATAGTGGAATAATGAAATAATCCTAAGTAGAGATTTCACTATTCATCTTTCCTAATTTGAATCTAGCTGGGGATAAATTCTCAGTTATACTTGATTTTCAAACTGTCAGTCTCTCCTCTCTTATCTTCTTATTTGCTAAAAATCTCTAGGACAGATTTTTCCCAAACTGCTTTTTGTAAGATCGTAACTTGTGTTAGGATTGCTTAAAATAAAACTCAATTTCTGAAAATTGCCAAACTTTGAAAAGGAATAAATATTTAATTTGAATATGGGCATTCTGAATCATCACAGGAGTATATGGTATGGGACAATTCTAAATTATTCTAACTACATTTTTTTTTCTTTTCTCAAAAATCTCATTACCTTTTGGTGGTCAGTTTTGGAAATAAAGGAAAATAATATTCATGATTTTTACATCTCATTTTACTTTCAGATGTGATTCCTAAACAAATGAGGACTAAATTCAATCTATGGTATGCCACCAACAACTACATATCAGGTTAAACACAGTTAATTGACAATATTCATCACTGAATCTTTGGAAGACTTCCTAAGAATTCAGTTAGGACAGTCCACGGCACCTAACTACTACACAACTAGGCTGCTAAACTCCCACCTTACTATGTTTTGCTAATCTTTCTTGGATCACATTCTCTACCTAAAATGTAATAATAGGACTGTCACATATAATGGTTTGCACTCTGCAAGTGTTTTCATATACATTATTCCATTTTCATTTGATTCTCCAAATAACCATATGACTTAAAAAAAGAGTTGTATAAGTCACATTTTATAGATGAAATAATTATAGTTTAAAGAAATAAAATACCCAAGTTACCACTGCTTATATATGAAAAAGCAATAATTTATTTAGGACTTCTGATTTCAAGTTTAGTATCCTTCTAGAAAATATTCAAACTTTAAAATTTTTACTCATAATTCCAATCATCTAAAGTCAAAAACAGTGATATTCTCCTCTTACTCAGATTTGGCCTCTTTCCATCATCAATATGATTTTGAAAACAAAACAAAAGCAAACAACAAAGGCCTTTACTTCAGTTCAACACTTATTCAGCACCTATTTCATACCAAACAATGTTCTAGGCACTGTGGATCCAAATATGAGTAAAATATACATAACCTCTGAAGAAGCTAACACATAATTTGAAAACTTAAATATACATGTAAAGTTTTAAAAATAGAATGCACACATACAAAGTACACAAAACATAGACTGCACAGAGGTTAAATAGAAAGCAAGTACCTCTTTGGAGAAAAATGGTGGTAGTCAGGAAGGGATTTATTATGAATCTATAATATGATGATACTCTTTCAGGAAAATAGAAGTTTGTCATGTATTTAAAAGTAGAAAGAACCTAAGGAAGGAAGTTCCTTAGACGTTCCTAAGGAACATAAACTAAAAAAAGAAAAAATTATAAAGAGAGTAAGGCATGAAAGATCATGAGATTTTCAAAAAAGTAGTATATTTTTATATTGCTGTAGTAGAAAATGAGTTGGGAAAGAAAAGAGTAAGATATGATCCTAAAAAGATAGGCAGCTTGGTAGAGAGAAACATTTCCACGTTTTTTAAATTTAAATTCAATTAGCCAAGGTATAGTTCATCATTAGTTTTTGATATAATGTTCAGTGATTCATTAGTTGAGTATATCACCCAGTGCTCATCATATCACATGCCCTCCTCAATGCCCATCACCCAGTTATCCCATCCCCCCACCCACCTCCCTTTCCACAACCCTGTTTGTTTCCCAGAGTGAAGAGTCTCATATGGTTTGTCTCCCTCTCTGACTTCTTCCTTTTCAGTTTCCTCCCCCCAATCTCTATTGTCCTCTGCACTATTCCTTATGTTCCACATATGAGTTAAACCATATGATAATTGTGTTTCTCTGATTGACTTATTTCACTTGGCATAATACCCTCCCAGTTCCATCCATGTTGATGTAAATGGTAGATACTCATCCTTTCTAATGGCTGAGTAATATTCCATTGAATGTATGAACCACGTCTTCTTTATTCATTCATCTGCATTTAAATTCCACCTCTGACATTTATTAAACGTTTTACTTTGGTAAAGTTATCCAATTTCTCTGAACCTTTTTTTATCCCCTAAGAAATTGGGATAAACATGCCTACCTATTACGTATTATGTGTATAATGAGCCCACCATAGGATATGACAATACATAAGTGCTAAGTGAATGTAAGCTGTTGGTTTAAACAGAGATAAGCCAAATCTCAAACTTGTAATTTTGCTATGGATCATGGATTCTGTCATGAATCATCCTCAAATGATTTTAAATGATAAAGTAAATTGTAGGATAAATACTTTCTGAACCATCTAAACTCGGTCTTATTTTCTTTGAAAAAATTAAAATATCTGCTTTTAGCACTTGATCAAAGATCCATTTTCAAAATGTGTTATATTTATTTTGTACTATATTTCTAGTGTGGTGCTTTATTTCCATTACATAACTTTAGTTAACTTAGTTGAACATTTTTCCACATCATTTAATGTATACATCTTATCATAAATAATTGTGATGATGTCATATTCTTTCCCTATTTGGAAAAGCGATCTAAAATATATTCAAGTATTAAATTTTATGACTGAATAGCATATGATTTTTAACAACAAAGCCATTTTCTCAATGTTTAGTGTTCACTTCAGAGGAAAATAAAGGCCTAATAGCCAAAACACATTACATTCAAAGTGTTTCAAACTGCACTAAAAGTGACAATTTATAAACTTTAATTATATTACAGTAAATACAATAAATATGAACCTTAGATTTCCCCCATGATTTAACTAAAGATATATACACCTTTAGATATATATATTAAAGTAATTTTCCAGTGAAATTTTAGGATAACAGTGGTGTTTCTTGGTAGCTTTCTTTAGCATAACACCTATAAGTAGCATGTAAAAAGTGATTTCATTAGGTTTAGAGAAACGCTTAGACATGAATCCTAATTCTAGGAGGGAGATTACCAGTTTGATCTTTTCCCTTTGCTCTTTCAATGCAATGTTGATACTAATTAAAAAGTACTATTTGATTTTTTAAAAAGTAAACATAAGTCCAGTACTGTGAGTTCATAATAAATATATACATGAATATGTATATATATTTTAAAATGTATAAACAAGCAAATAAATAAATAAATAAATAAATAAGTTGTAGTTAGTTATATGGCAATTACTCTCATAAAACCAATGTTACTTTTAGATGCTTCAGCTGTTTGCAACATAGTTTTCCCTGAGAAAACTAAGTCAGAAATTGATCTTAATCCTAAGGAAGCAATTTTAATTATTAATATATCAATTCTCTTTACAAAAATCTCCCTGGTTTTACCTATCTTTATGCCTGACTTCCAGCTTTTTCTCTAGTTAGTTTTGGGGTCCCTTTATTCTTTGAGGGTTGTCAAATCAAATCTCTAAGTGAATTTCAAAGATTTTTACTCCAACTCTAATCTATTTTTAAGCCCATATCTGGATGATTTGATGACAAGAATTCAAAACTGGATATTTTTTCTTAAGAATAACTTTAAAAAGAAATCATTCATCCATGGGGCACCCGGTGGCTTGGTTGGTTAAGTGTCCAACTCTTGATTTCAGCTCTAGTCATGATCTCAGTGTCCTGGGATTGAGCCCCGCCTCAGGCTCTGTGCTGAGTGGGGAGCCTACTTGAGATTCTCTCCCTCCCTCTCCCTCTGCCCCTTCCTGCCAGTCACATGCACACGTGCTCTCTCTCTCTAAATAAACAAATATAAAAAATTAAAAATTAAAAAATTCATTCATCCAAGTTCTTTTTTAAGAATTCCTAAGCACCCTATGTCACATGGATTTCCTTAGATACTTCTCCCATTTATTTGATTTAAAACATCCATAATTGTAATATCAAGGTTTTATTTTTGAGTGTCTCCAGAAGCTTCTGAGTTATTTTCTCATCTAGAATTTGAAGCCATTGAACCATATCTTAATTCTTAACTATTTGATACAGGTATTCCCTAAATATAGACTCAGTAAAGTGACTCATTCTCACTTAAGTGATGTGTATTTTCTTCAGTTAATTCATTTATTTACTTACTCATTCTTTCAAGGAACATGTATTGAACATCTATCACAGGCTAAGAAATGAGTTATATTACAGGTCTCAGTTGCTACTATCAAGAAAATAAACTATAAATGCCAATATAATGTTTTTTAAAAAAAGCCATGCTAGACAGAAACAGTTTGCCAGGCTACCTCAAAGAACAACCAAACATTCTGTAGGTCTGGAAAGATTGTCTGAAAAAGGTGATATCTAGCCTTATCCCAAGAGGGAGCAGGCCAATTAGGGTAGTTTAATAAGGAGGGGTATAAGGAGCAAGTAAGGAGGGACCTGACAATAAAGCTTTAGAGTTCCTTATAAAATCCTTTATCACATCATTTTGGAAAGTTTCACATATGTCTACCAATCAGATTCTCTGTGTGATTTTGACATCATGGGTTCTGGGACAAGTATTTTGGAGACATCCTGTTTATTTCAATATCGGTTTGGTACAGTGTATTGGCAATTATAACTGGCATGCTGATTCTCAGTTCAGTCATCTGGCAAAATGCTCTCAGGATCAGAGAGTATATTCCCAAGAATGTCACTAGAAAACTTAAATTTCTTTGTCTTTCCTCTTGTAAGATCAAATTTGATCTAGTTGTCTGACTCATACATGCACTACCAAATAAAATTAGGCATTGGGACAATATTACTATCGTACATACAAGTTGTGATGTATTTTAAATAAGCCCTCAAAATCTAGTCAAGTTAGTTTCTTAGAAGTCTTTCAAAATTTAATAGAAAAACATTAGAAGATAAGAAGCAAGTTGATGTGGTTCTTATCCAGTCTTTTCATGTCTTTCAGTAAATCACAGTAAAATAAAAGAAAATCACTTGAATAAAACATTGATTTTTAGTGTGCCTATAAGTGAAATGGTGATGATGACATAACATACATAAATGTAATAGTTTCAGAAACTGCTATAAAAAGCACTGAAAAGCAAATTTAGAGGAAACGGGATTATTAAAAACAACATAATTCAAAATTTTATGTAGATTTTTAATGTCAATAAATCAGTTCTGACTGGTTTATCTGAACAGTCTCTGATTCTAAAGTTGCCAGGGACTTAATTGACAGATATTGTACTTATTGAATTATGGCCTTGAAAATGAATTTGATTTCTCTCAGTTAATACTTAGGATCATACTATGCAAAAAGTGTATCATGTTATCCAAATCCAAAAAAAGCAGACTTAATATATAGTTAAAATATTAAAGCACATCAGTTTGTTAAAAGATGAAGACAGAAAAAATATAGAAGTGATTATCAGATTGACTAAAGTGACTGATTTTTTAAAACAGAAAAAATAAACACAATTATAATTATGTTCACACGTGTGGGAACCCCACAAAGATATGAGACTCCTACATTGACTAAATTTTACCATCATAACTGTTACTTTTTTTAAATGAGGTTTCTAAGAAAACATCTTTAGTTTTAGAAAGCACTCTTTTATGTGAACCAGACTATTTTCATATTAACATTCACATTTTAAAATACTACATAGTGAGTCACTTCTTCTATTTTCCGAAAATAAGAATAAACACTCAAGAAAGAGAGGTTGTTAAATTTAGCATAATAAAAGATAGACATTAGGCTGATTAAAGGTAGTAAGGATGCTAATTTCATCTACCCAGTGCTTTAAATGGAACTCTATCCATCCTTTCTAATGAAGTCACTTATAGGCATTTGGCATTTAATGTACCAAATAGCTGCAACACTACAGCTGATTTTAGTTTCAATAATTCATCTTTAAACTAATACTTGGCAGAGTGGAAAATTGAAATAGTATACCAAATAGTATATGACTAATAGTAAATATCTACAGTTTTTAAGTTTTTAGTCAGATACCTGCTGGGGATATAGCTAGGGAAGTTTTGTTATTATATTTATTTCTTTATTAGTTTATACAAAGAAAGAAAACCAAGCTTATTGCTGTAAAAAATATATTTGACTGTAAATCCTGCAACAGTATAAGTCTTACACCCTGCAGCAACAGGGTAGAGAATATACAAGTGGTATCAAGAGAATAAATAAAAAAATAGCTTAATTTATTCACACAAACACTATTTGAATAGCTAAAAAATGTTAAACACTATGTTAGGTATTTACACTACAAACATAATCCCTTGTTCTTAAAACTATACAGCTGGGGGAGGAGCAAGATGGCAGATGATTAGGAGACCTGGATTTCGTCTGGCCCCAGGAATTCAGCTAGATAGGTATCAAACCATTCTGAACACCTGTGAACTCAACAGGAGATTGAGAAAAGAATAGCAGCAAATCTCTGAACAGAAAAACACCAATTTCTGGAAGGTAGGATGTGTGGAGAAGTGAATCTGAGGTGATATTCCATAAGATAGACAGTGGAGGGAGGGAGCCTTCATCAGCCGCTACTTGCAAGTGATAGAGCAGCAGAGCACAAAATTGGAACTTTTAGAAGTCGGCTCTGCTGAGGGACGCCGATCCACTGGCTAAGCAGGGGTTGGAACCGTAGCTGGGACAGTGTGGTCTCAGGACCCTCGGGGTCACAGAAAGACTGGGGATGCCTGAGTGTGGCAGAGCTCCCAGGTATCAGAGCAGGGAAGCCGGCTGCAGAGACGGAGCTGAGGAGTGGGCTCTCAGCTTGGGGTTGCCATAAACCATGATCTCTGGCACAGTTGGGCCACGGCTCTTCCAGCAGGACCCAACAAGCGGCCAATCCAGGGAGACTCCCCTTTTTCCCCTGGGAGGAGCGGCGCAGGCAGGAATCTGCTGGGTTTGGAGACTCCAAACAGGGTCGTGTGCCAGAGATAGAAACACTCGGTCACAGGCCAGGTGAGCACAGAGTGCGGCCAGAGACCGGGGAGACGGGAGTGATTGCTTTTTTCTGGGAGTGCACTGAGGAGTGGGACCCCGAGTTCTTGGCTCCTCTGGGGTGGAGATTGGGCGGCTGCCATTTTCACTCTCTTCCTCCAAAGCAAAAAGGAAAGATTGCAGGGAAAAAAAGCTATGGAGAGCAAACCCGAGCAGATTTCCTAGCCCGGACCCGGCAAGTGTGGGGCAATTCAGATTCCAGCAAAGACATTTGAGAATCTCTGCAACAGCCCCCCCGCCCCAAATATCAGCAAGAACAGCCAGCCAAGACCAAGTTTACAGATCAATGAGAATGGCAGAACTCTAGCACTAGGGGAACACAGCACATAGAATTCATGGCTTTTTTCCCCCTGATTCTTCAGTTTTTCAATGTTAATTTTTTTAATTTTCTTTTTCTTTTTCATTTTCTTTTTTTTTTTTAACTTTTCTTTTTCCCTTTTTCAACCAACATCTTATCAATCCTTTTCTTAAAAATCTTTTATTTTTCATTTTTAGAGTCATATTCTATCTCTTCATGGTACTAAATATTAATTTTGGTATACATATAAGTTGTTCTCTCTTTAAAATTTTGGGATGCAGTTTCTTCTAACAGACCAAAATACCCTAAATCTCTACTGTATGTCTTTGTTCTAGTCTCCTGCCTGATCACATTCTCTAACTTTTTTTTTATTTGTCTTCTTTCTTTTTTCAACCAACTTCTTATCTTATCAATTCCTTTTATAAAATCTTTTATAATTTTCACCTTTACAGTCATATTCCATCCCATCATCATATATACCCTTATTTTTGTACATATATAAGCTTTTCTTTCTTTGAAATTTTAGGAGGCAGTTAATTCTAACAGACCAAAATACGTCCAAAGTCTAGCATGTGGCACTGATCTATTCACCAGCCTGATCATATTTGATCATATTCATTTTTTTTAGATCTTTTTCTTTTTCTTTCTTTTTTTTTTTCCTTTCCCTTTCTTTTCCCCCAGTTTCATGTCTCTTCTGATTTGTTTAGTATATTTTTCTGGGGATGATGTTACCCTGTTAGTATTTTGTTCTCTCATTCATCTTTTCTCCTCTGGACAAAATGACAAGACGGAAAAAATCACCTCAAATAAAAAGAACAAGAGGCAGTACTGACTGCCAGGGACCTAATCAATATGGACATTAGTAAGATGTTGGAACTAGAGTTCAGAATAATGATTTTAAAGATACTAGTTGGGCTTGGAAAAAGCATGGAAGGTATTAGAGAAACCCTCTCTGGAGAAATAAAAGAACTAAAATCTAAACAAGTCGAAATCAAAAAGGCTATTGGTGAGGTGCAATCAAAAATGGAGAATCTAACAGCTAGGATAAATGAGGCATAAGAGAGAATTAGGGATATAGAAGACCAAATGATGGAAAATAAAGAAGCTGAGAAAAAGAGAGATAAACAACTACTGGATCACAAGGGCAGAATTCGAGAGATAAGCAATACCAGAAGATGAAACAATATTAGAATTGGGATCCCAGAAGAAGAAGAAAGAGAGAGGGGGCAGAAGGTATTTGGAGCAAATTATAGCAGAGAACTTCCTTAATTTGGGGAAGGAAACAGGCATCAAAATCCGGGAGGCACAGAGAACCCCCCTCAAAATCAATAAAAACAAGTCAACACTCTGGTATCTAATAGTAAAATTTACGAGTCATAGAGACAAAGAAAAAATCCTGAAAGAAGCTTGGGATAAGAGGTCTGTCACCTACAATGGTAGAAACATTAGATTGACAAGACCTTTCGGGCAGGACAGAAAGGGCTGGCATGATATATTCAGAGCACTAAATGAGAAAAATATGCAGCCAAGAATACTATATCCAGCTAGGCTGTCATTGAAAATAAAAGGAGAGATAAAATCTTCCAGGACAAAAAAAAAAAAAACTAAAGGATTTTGCAAACACGAAACCAGCCCTACAAGAAATATTGAAAGGGGTCCTCTAAGCAAAGAGAGAGCCTAAAAAGTAACACAGACCAGAAGGAACACAGACAATATACAGTCACAGTCACCTTACAGGCAGTACAATGGAAATGCCCCAATCAAAAGACACAGGCTATCAGATTGGATAAAAAAACAAGACCCATCAATATGCTGTCTGCAAGAAACTCATTTTAGACCCAAAGAGACTTCCAGATTGAAAGTGAGGGGGTGGAAAACCATTTACTATGCTAATGGACCTCAAAAGAAAGTTTGGGTGGCAATCCTTATATCAGACAAATTAGATTTTAAACCAGAGACTATAATAAGAGATGAGGAGGACAATACATCCTACTTAAATGGTCTATCCAACAAGAAGATCTAACAATTGTAAATATCTATGCCAATAACATGGGAGTAGCCAACTACAGAAGCAAATTAATAACAAACACAAAGAAACACATTGATAACAATACAATAATAGTAGGGGACTTTAACACTCCCCTCACTGAAATGGACAGATCATCTAAGCAAAAGATCAGAAAGGAAATAAAGACTTTAAGGGGCGCCTGGGTGGCTCAGTTGGTTAAGCGACTGCCTTCAGCTCAGGTCATGATCTCAGGGTCCTGGGATCGAGCCCCGCATTGGGCCCCCTGCTCCGTGGGGAAGCCTGCTTCTCCCTCTCCCACTCCCCCTGCTTGTGTTCCCTCTCTCGCTGTGTCTCTCTCTCTGTGTCAATTAAATAAATAAATAAAATCTTAAAAAAAAAAAAAAGACTTTAAATGACACACTAGACAAAATGGACTTCACAGATATATTCAGAACATTCCATCCCAAAGCAAGAGAATACACATTCTTCTCTAGTGCCCATGGAACATTCTCCAGAATAGATCACATTCTAAGACACAAATCAGGTATCAACCTGTACCAAAAGATTGGGATCATTCCCTGCATATTTTCAGACCACAATCAGTCACAAGAGGAGTGTCAGAAAGAATTCAAATAAATGGAGACTAAAGAGCATCCTGCTAAAAAATGAATGGGTCAACCAGGAAATTAAAGAAGAATTAAAAAAATTCATTGAAGCAAATGAAAATGAAAACACAACTGTTCAAAATCTTTGGGTTGCAGCAAAGATGGTCCTAAGAGGAAAGTATATAGCAATACAAGCCTTTCTCAAGAAACAAGAAAGGACTCAAATACACAACCTAACCCTACACCTAAAGGAGCTGGAGAAAGAACAGCAAATAAAGCCTAAACCCAGCAGGAGAAGAGAAATAATAAATATCAGAGCAGAAATCAATGAAATAGAAACCAAAAGAACAGTAGAACAGATCAACAAAACTAGGAGCTGGTTCTTTGAAAGTATTAAAAGTATTAAAAAGATGAACCCTTGGACAAAGTTATCAAAAACAAAAGAGAAATGACCCCAAAAAATAAAATCTAAGTGAAAGAGGAGAGATCTTTCACCAAAGAAATACAAACAATTATAAGAACATATTATGAGCAACTCTATGCCAGCAAATTAGACAATCTGGAAGAAATGGACGCATTCCTGGAGATGTATCAACTACCAAAACTGAACCAGGAAGAAACAGAAAACCTGAACAGAACTGTAACCCTAAGGAAATTGAAGCAGTCATCAAAAATCTCCCAACAAACAAGAGCCCAGGGCCAGATGGCTTCCCAGGGAAATTTGACCAAACATTTAAAGACGAATTAATACCTATTCTTCTGAAACTGTTCCAAAAAATAGAAATGGAAGGAAAACTTCCAAACTCGTTTTCTGAGGCCACCATTACCTTGATTCCCAAACCAGACAAAGACCACATCAAAAAGGAGAATTACAGACCAATATCCCTGATGAACATGGATGCAAAAATTCTCACCAAAACTAGCCAATAGGATCCAACAGTACATTAAAAGGATCATCAACCACGACCGAGTGGGATTTATCCCTGGGTTGCAAGGTTGGTTCAACATCTGCAATCAATCAATGCGATAGAATACATTAATAAAAGAAAGAACAAGAACCATATAATCTTCTCAATAGATGCAGAAAAAGCATTTGACAAACTATAGCATCCTTTCTTGATCAAAACTCTTCAGAGTATAGGGATAGAGGGTACAGACCTCAATATCATAAAAGCCATCTATGAAAAACCCACAGCGAATATCATTCTTAATGGGGAAAAATTGAGAGATTTCCCCTAAGGTCAGGAACATGGCAGGGATGTCCACTATCACCACTGGTATTCAACATAGTACTAGAAGTCCTAGCCACAGCAATTAGACAACAAAAAGAAATAAAAGGCATCCAAATTGACAAAGAAGAATTCAAACTCTCACTCTTTGAGGATGATATGATACTTTATGTGGAAAACCCAAAAGACTCCACCCCAAAACTGCTAGAGCTCATACAGGAATTCAGTAAAGTGGCAGGATATTAAATCAATGCACAGAAATCAGTGGCATTTCTATACACCAACAAGACAGAAGAAAGGGAATTTAAGGAATTGATCCCATTTACAATTGCACCCAAAACCATAAGATACTTAGGAATAAATCTAACCACAGAGGCAAAAAATCTTACTCAGAAAACTATAAAATACTCATGAAAGAAATTGAGGAAGACACAAAGAAATGGAAAAATGTTCCATGTCCTTGGATTAGAAGAACAAATATTGCGAAGATGTCAATGCTACCTAGAGCAATCTACACATTTAATGCAATCCATATCAAAATACCATCCGTTTTTTTCAAAGAAATGGAACAAAAAATCCTAAAATATGTATGGAACCAGAAAAGACCCCGAATAGCCAGAGGAATGTTGGAAAACAAAAGCAAAGCTGGCGGCATCACAATTCCGGACTTCCAGCTCTATTACAAAGCTGTCATCATCAAGACAGTATGGTACTGGCACAAAAACAGACACATAGATCAATGGAACAGAATAGAGCCCCCAGAAATGGGCCATCAACTCTATGGTCAACTAATCTTTGACAAATCAGGAAAGAATGTCCAATGGAAAAAGACAGTCTCTTGAACAAATGGTGTTGGGAAAATTGGACAGCCACAAGCAGAAGAATGAACTGGACCATTTCCTTACACCACACACAAAAAATAGACTCCAAATGGTTGAAAGACCTAAATGTGAGAAGGGGTCCATCAAAATCCTAAAGGAGAACACAGGCAGCAACCTCTTCGACCTCAGCCGCAGCAACTTCTTCCTAGAAACATCGCCAAAGGCAAGGGAAGCCAGGGCAAAAATGAACTACTGGGACTTCATCAAGATAAAAAACTTTTGCACAGATAAAGAAACAGTCAACAAAACCAAAAGACAATGACAGAATGGGAGAAGATATTTGCAAATGACATATCAGATAAAGGGCTAGTATCCAAAATCTATAAAGATCTTGTTAAACTCAACACCCAAAGAACAAATGATCCAATCCAGAAATGGGCAGAAGACATGAACAGACATTTTTCCAAAGAAGACATCCAAATGGGCGACAGACACATGAAAAATTGCTCAACATTGCTCGGCATCAGGGAATTCCAAATCAAAACCTCAATGAAATACCACCTCACACCAGTCAGAATGGCTAAAATTAACAAGTCAGGAAATGACAGATGGCGGCAGGGATGCAGAGAAGGGGAACCCTCCACACTGTTGGTGGGAATGCAAGCTGGTGCAGCCACTCTGGAGAACAGTATGGAGGTTCCTCAAAACATTGAAAATAGAGCTATCCTATGACCCAGGAATTGCACTACTGAGTATCTACCCCAAAGACACAAATATAGGGATCCGAAGGTGTACATGCACCCCGATGTTTATAGCAGCAATGTGCACAATAGCCAAACTATGGAAAGAGCCAATATGTCCATTGACAGATGAATGGATAAAGAAGATGTGGTGTGTATATATATATATATATACATACACACAATGGAATATTATGCACCCATCAGAAATCTTGCCATTTGCAATGATGTGGATGGAACTGGGTGGTAGTATGCTGAGTGAAATAAGTCATTCAGAGAAAGACATGTATCATATGCTCTCACTGATAGAAGGAATTCTTAATCTCAGGAAATAAACTGAGGGCTGCTGGAGTGGTGGGGGTTTGGAGGGATGGTGTGGCTGGTTGATAGACATTGGGGAGGGTATGGTGAGTGCGTGAATTGTGTAAGACTGTTAAATCACAGACCTGTACTTCTGAAACAAATAATACATTATATGTTAAGAAAATGAAGAAGATAGTAGGAAGGGAAAAAATGAAGGGAGGGACATTGGAGGGGGAGATGAATCATGAGAGACTATGGACTCTGAGAAACAAACAGAGGGTTTTAGAGGGAAGGGTGGTGGGGGGATGGGTTAGCCTGGTGATGGGTATTTTTTTTAATTTTTTTTAAAGATTTTATTTATTTATTTGAGAGAGAGAGAATGAGAGATAGAGAGCACGAGAGGGAAGAGGGTCAGAGGGAGAAGCAGACTCCCTGCTGAGCAGGAAGCCCGATGTGGGACTCGATCCTGGGACTCCAGGATCATGACCTGAGCCGAAGGCAGTCGCTTAACCAACTGAGCCACCCAGGCGCCCGTGGTGATGGGTATTAAAGAGGGCATGTATTGAATGGAGCACTGGGTGTTATACCCAAACAATATATTATGGAACACTACATCAAAAACAATGATGTGGAGAAGGAAAGATGGCGGAGGAGTAGGAGACCCCATATCAACTAGTCCCTGGAATTGAGCTGGGTATCTACCAGACCACTCTGAGCACCCACGAAATCAGCCTGAGATGTAAGAATATCTGGGTATCTACAAACAGAATATCACAGGTGGTCGGTTTTGAGGTATGAAGCGGGGAGCCGTGATTCCACGGGCAGATATTGGAGGATAAATAGCAATGGGAGGGAGCCTGTCCATGGGGATCCTACACCGCCAGTGAGCGAAAGCCTCACTCCCTGGGGACAGGGCACAGACGCGCAGACCAATAGTGGTGGGTAAAGGAGTTTAGGGTAGCCCCCGGTGCGGAAACCTGTAGTGGCAGAGTCGCCCATGCAAACTGGGAATGGCTGGCAGTTTTAGAATCACAAAGGGCAGAGATGTGCCCCGACCTGGAGGCAGGAGTGGGAGTGCTGCAGAGGGGTGCATAACCCAGGAGGCTGCAGTTTATAGTGGCACGGACAGAAATGGAGATAGTGTGGCCTGGAGAGCTCACTGAACAGACTGATCTCCCTGCTCTGAGGCGGAGGGTTGGAAACAGTATTTTCTGCTCTGACTCATGGAAGAGACGTGGAAAGCCACCAGAGTACAAAATCCCCAAAAACTGATTCCCACTGAGCCCATCCCCCGCCACAGGGGGGCAGGGCAACTCCACCCAAACAGGGTTGCCCCTGTAACAGCGCAGCAACCCCCTCCCCCAGAAGACAGGTTGGGAAAACAAGAGGCCAGCAACCCTAAGGTCCCTAGAAAACAGGTGCATCTTGCTTGGGTTCTGGTCAATAATTTGGACTCTATACATTCCCTCAACCATCCATCAACGAGAATGACTAGGAGGAGGATCCCCCAAAATAAGAAAGACTCAGAGATTATGACTTATGCTGCAGATTTACAAATGGATGCAGATATAACCAAGATGTCGGAGATGGAATTCAGGCTAGCAATTGTGAAGACAATAGCTAGAATGGAGAAGTCAATTAAAGGCAACATAGAGCCTCTAAGGGCAGAAATGAAAGCAGAATTGGCAGAACTTAAAAATGCTATCAATGAGATCCAATCCAATCTAGATAATCTAACAGCTAGGGTAAGGGAGGCAGAAGAACAAATAAGCAACCTGGAAGACAATATAATAGATAAAAAGGGAAAAGAGGAGGCCAGGGAAAAACAACTCAGAATCCATGAAAATAGAATCAGAGAAATAAGTGACACCAAGAAGCATTCGAATGTCAGAATAATTGGAATCCTGGAGGGAGTGGAGAGAGAGAGAGGACTAGAAGATGTATTTGAGCAAATCATAGCTGAGAGCTTCTCTAATCTGGGGAATGAAACAAACATTCGCATCCTAGAGGCAGAGAGGACCCCTCCCAAGATCAAGGAAAATAGGCCAATACCCTAGCATGTAATAGTAAAACTTGCAATACCTAGAACCAAGGAAACCATCTTAAGGGCAGTTAGGGGGAACAGATTCCTTATGTACAGACGGAGGAACATCAGAATAACGTCAGACCTATCCACAGAGACCCGGCAAGCCAGAAAGGCCTGGCAAGACATATTCAGGGTACTAAATGAGAAGAACATGCAGCCAAGAATACTTTATCCAGCAAGGCTGTCATTTAGAATAGATGGAGAGATGCAGAGCTTCCACAACCGGCAGAAACTGAAAGAATATGTGACCACTAAGCTGGCCCTGCAAGAAATATCAAGAGATGTTCTATAAAAGGAGAAATACCCTAAGAGTGATATAGAAAAGAAATTTACAGGGACAATCTATAAAAACATCTTCACAGCCAACATGATGACAATTAATTCATATCTTTCAATAATCACTCTCAACGTGAATGGCCTAATTGCTCCCATAAAACGGCACAGGGTTGCAGATTGGATAAAATTCAGGGCCCATCCGTATGCTGTCTACAAGAGACACACTTTGAACCTAAAGATACATCCAGACTGAAAGTGAAGGGTTGGAGATCCATCTTCCATGACAGTGGACCTCAAAAGAAAGCTGGGGTAGCAATTCTTATATCAGACAAATTAGATTTTAAACTAAAGTCTGTAATTAGAGACACAGAAGGACACTATATCATTCTTAAAGGGTCTATCCAACAAGAAGATCTAACAATTGTAAATATCTATGCCCCCAACATGGGAGCAGCCATCTATATAAGCCAACTGTTAACCAAAATAAAGAGTCATATTGATAACAATACATTAATTGTAGGAGACCTCAATACTCCACTCTCAGCAATGGACAGATCATCTAAGCAGAAAATCAACAAGGAAACAAGAGCTTTGAATGATCCACTGGACCAGATGGACCTCATAGATATTTACAGAACATTCCACCCTAAAACAACAGAATACTTATTCTTCTCGAGTGCACATGGAATTTCTCCAGAATAGACCACATACTGGGTCACAAATCAGGTCTCAACTGATACCAAAAGATTGATATTATTGCCTGCATATTCTCAGACCACAATTCTTTAAAACTGGAACTCAATCACAGGAAAAAAATTTGGCATAAATTCAAACACTTGGAAGCTAAAGACCACTCTGCTCAAGAATGTTTGGGTCAACCAGGAAATCAAAGAAGAAATTAAACAATTCATGGAAATCAATGAGAATGAAAACACATTTATCCAAAACCTATGGGATACTGCAAAGGCGGTCCTAAGGGGGAAATACATAGCCATCCAAGCCTCACTTAAAAAAATAGAAAAATCCCGAGTTCACCAACTAACTCTACACCTTAAAGAACTAGAGAAAAAGCAACAGATGATGCCTAAACCATGTATTAGAAGAGAAATAATTAAAATTAGACAGAGATCAATGATTTAGAAACCAGAAACACAGCAGATCAGATCAAAGAAACTAGAAGTTGGTTCTTTGAAAGAATTAATAAGATCGATAAACCACTGGCCACACTTATCCAAAAGAAAAGAGAAAGGACCCAAATTAATAAAATTATGAATGAAAGGGGAGAGATCACGACTAACACCAAGGAAATAGAAACAATTATTAGAAATTATTATCAACAACTATATGTCAATAAACTGAGCAATCTGGATGAAATGGAGGCTTTCCTGGAAACCTATAAGCTGCCAAGACTGAAGCAGGAAGAAGTTGACAACCTGAATAGGCCAATAACCAGTAACAAAATTGAAGCAGTGATCAAAAACCTCCCAAAAAACAAGAGTCTAGGGCCTGATGGATTCCCTGGGGAATTCTACCAAACATTCAAAGAAGAAATAATACCTATTCTCCTGAAGCTGTTTCAGAAAATAGAAACAGAAGGAAAACTTCCAAACTCATTCTATGAGGCCAGCATTACCTTAATCCCCAAACCAGGCAAAGACCCCATCAAAAAGGAGAATTTCAGACCAGTATCCCTGATGAATATGGATTCCAAAATCCTCAGCAAAATCCTAGCTAATAGGATCCAACAGTACATTAAAAAAGGATCATTCACCACGACCAGATGGGATTTATCCCCCGGGATGCAAGAGTGGTTCAACATTTGCTAATCAATCAATGTGAGAGAACACATTAATAAGAGGAGAGAGAAGAACCATATGGTCCTCTCAATTGATGCAGAAAAAGCACTTGCAACATACAACATCCTTTCCTGATTAAAACTCTTCAGAGTATAGGAATAGAGGAAACATTCCTCAAGTTCATAAAATCCATCTATGAAAAACCCACAGTGAATATCATCCTCGATGGGGAAAAGCTGAGAGCCTTTCCCTTAAGATCAGGAACATGTCAAGGATGCCCACTCTTGCCACTATTATTCAACATAGTACTAGAAGTCCTAGCAACAGCAATCAGACAACAAAAAGAAATAACACGTATTCAAATTGGCAAAGAAGTCAAACTCTCTCTTTTCGCAGATGACATGATACTTTATGTGGAAAACCCAAAAGACTCCAACCTCAAATTACTAGAACTCATACAGCAATTCAGTAATGTGGCAGGTTACAAAATCAATGCACAGAAATCAGTTGCTTTCTTATATGCTAACAACTCAACTGTAGAAAGAGAAATTAGAGAAATGATTCCATTTACAATAGCACCAAAAACCATAAGATACCTCAGAATAAACCTAACAAAAGAAGTATAGGATCTATACTCTAGAAACTACAGAACACTCATGAAAGAAATTGAAGAAGACATAAAAAGATGGAAAAAAATTCCGTGCTCATGGATCGGAAGAATAAACATTGTTAAAATGTCTATGCTACCCAGAGCAATCTATACCTTCAATGCCATCCCGATCAAAATTCCAATGACATTTTTCAAAGTGCTGGAACAAACAATTCTAAAATTTGTATGGAATCAGAAAAGACCCCGAATCGCCAAGGAAATGTTGAAAAAGAAAAACAAAGCTGGGGGCATCATGTGGCTCGATTTCAAGCCATATTACAAAGCTGTGATCACCAAGACAGCATGGTACTGGCACAAAAACAGACATATAGACCAATGGAACAGAACAGAGAACCCAGATATGGACTCTCAACTCTATGGTCAAATAATCTTCAACAAAGCAGGAAAAAATATACAATGGAAAAAAGACAGTCTCTTCAATAAATGGTGCTGGGAAAATTGGACAGCCACATGCAGAAGAATGAAACTCGACCATTCCCTAAGACCAAACACAAAGATAAGCTCAAAATGGATGAAAGACCTCAATGTGAGACAGGAATCCATCAAAATCCTAGAGGAGAACATAGGCAGTAACCTCTTTGACATCACCCACAGCAACTTCTTTCAATATATACCTCCAAAAGCTAGTGAAACAAAAGCAACAATGAACTTTTGGGACTTCATCAAGACAAAAAGATTCTGCACAGTAAAGGAAACAGTCAACAAACAAAGAGGCAACCCACAGAATGGGAGAAGATATTTACAAATGACACTACAGATAAAGGGCTGGTATCCAAGCTCTATAAAGAACTTCTCAAACTCAACACCCAAAAAACAAAAAATCAAGTCAAAAAGTGGGCAGAAGATATGAAAAGACACTTCTCTGAAGAAGACATAGAAATGGCTAACAGACACATGAAAAAATTTTCATCAGGGAAATTCAAATTAAAACCACATTGAGATACCACCTTACACCAGTTAGAATGGTAAAAATGAACAGGGAAAGAAACATCAAATGTTGGAGAGGTTGTGGAGAAAGGGGAACCCTCTTCCACTGTTGGTGGGAATGCAAGTTGGTACAGCCACTTTGGAAAACAGTGTGGAGGTTCCTCAAAAATTTAAAAATAGAGCTACCCTATGAACCAGCAATTGCACTCCTGGGTATTAACCCCAAAGACACAGATGTAGTGAAAAGAAGGGCCACATGCACCCCAATGTTCATAGCAGCAATGTCCGCAATAGCCAAACTGTGGAAAGAGCCGAGATGCCCTTCAACAGATGAATGGATAAAGAAGATGTGGTCCATATATACAATGGAATATTACTCAGCCATCAGAAAGGATGAATACCCAACTTTTACATCCACATGGATGGGACTGGAGGAGATTCTGCTAAGTGAAATAAGTCAAGCAGAGAAAGTCAATTATCATATGGTTTCACTTATTTGTGGAACATAAGGAATAGCATGGAGGACATTAGGAGAAGGGAGGGAAAAATGAAGGGGGGGAATTGGAGGGAGAGATGAACCATGAGAGACTATGGACTCTGAGAAACAAACAGGGTTTTAGAGGGGAGGGGGGAGGAGGATTGGTTAGCCCATTGATGGGTATTAAGGAGGGCACATACTGCATGGAGCACTGGATGTTATATGAAAACAATGGATCATGGATCACCACATCAAAAACTAATGCTGTATTGTATGGCGACTAACATAACATAATAAAATTAAAAAAAATAAAGTAATTATTCATAAAAAAATCTAAAGATGTAATGTATGGTGATTAACATAATAAAATTTTAAAAATGCAAAAAAAACTATACAGCTATAATTTAAAAAAATGCACGAGAACAGATAGATAAATATAAATGTAAAGGATATTATAGCAGAGAATAATAGGGTCCATGATCTAAATGTAACTAACTGATAATATATAAGTAAAATTTTGAGGCATTCTAGATTAAGTCAATAACAAAGTTGAAATTTAAAAATATAATGTTATTTGACGTTGCCAGATCTTAATTTGTCTGAAATCCTATTCACTAATAGTTGAGTTCTTTCTATGTCAATGTTTGCTTTAATGGAAGGTATCTGGTACAGATGGTGCCGGTTTTCATTTATCTGTTTATAATTCATAAGTGTAATATTCACATATCCTATGACATAATCCAATCAAACCATCTATTGAATAGCAAAAATTATGTTTTTCATATTTCATTGTGAAATTTCCTCCAATCACAGTTTGTTGACTAGTTTCACTACAGATATTTAAAATAGTCCAAACATATGGTCTTAAGGAAATTTATTCTTCACTTCTACCATTTACTTTTAGCTGGCTTGTTATAAATATAAACAAAGTTTGTTATAAATATAAAGAAAGGGTGCTAATGATAAGAAGAATACATACGAAAGAGTAACTCTCACTAGAAAGTAAATATATACTAAAGATAGAGGATTAATTATGTATAAATGAAAAAATGAAGGTTATAAGGTACAAGTGGTAAAATAACCATGATTATAATAATTATTTAATGGACTTGCAAGATAAAAAGTTACAAAATGTGACATTAAAAACATAAAACATGTTAGGGAAAAGTAATAATGTTCAGGTTTGAATGGGATCAAAAAAGTTGTTATCAACTTAAATAGATCATATTTTATATGTTATGTTTATATATATTATGTATATTTATGTGTATATATAATATACATATATATGTTATATGTAAATCTCATGGTAATCGTAAAGAAAAAACCTATAGTGAACACACAGAAGATAAAGATAAAGGAATTTAAGTATACTACCAAAGAAAATTGTCAAACAAGAAAGAAAAAAGAAAGAAAGAAAGAATAAAGAAAAGAAAAGAAAAGAACAAAGAAAGAAACAGAGAGGAACTACAAGAAGAGCCAAAAACAATTAACAAAATGGCAATAAGTACTTACATATCAATAATTACTTTAAATGTAAATGGACAAATTCTCTAAGACACAGATTGGCTGAATGAATTAAAAAAAAATAAAAGGTCAATTTTACATGCTGCCTTCAAGAGACTCACTTTAGATATAAGGAAACACACAGACTGAAAATAAAGGGACGGAAAAATATATTCCACACAAATGGAAACCAAAAGAAAGTTGGAATACCTATACTTAACAGAAAAAATAAACTTTAAAACAAAGAATATAGTAAGAGACAAAGGTAGGTGTTACATAATGATAAAGGGGCCCAACAGGAGGATATAACATTTGTAAATATTTATGCATCCAATATAGGACCACCTAAATATATAAAGCAAATATTAACAGATCTAAAGGGAGAAATAGGCAGTAATACAATGATAGTATGTAAATTTAATACTCCACTTACATCAATGAACAGATTACACAGGCAAAAATAATCAATAAGAAAACATCTGTCTACTTAACAGATATATACTGAACATTCCATCCAAAAGCAATAGAATACACAGTCTTCTCAAGAGCACATTGAACATTTTCCCAGATAGATATATCTTAGGCCACAAAACAAATCTTAATAAATTTAAGAGGACAGAAATCATATTGAGTATATTTTCCAACCACAATAGAATGAAACTAGAAATTAATTGCCTAAAGAACACTAGTAACTCACAAATATGTGGAGACTAAACAAATGCTAGTGGACAACCAATGGGTCAAAGAAGAAATCAAAAGAAAAATTAAAAAAAATACCTTGAGACAGAAGAAAATGGACATATAATATCCTAAATTTTGTAGGATGCAGGAAAAGTAGTTCTAAGAGAGTTCATGGTGATAAATGTCTGCTTCAAGAAACAGGGAAAGTCTCAAACAAACAACCTGGGGTGCCTGAGTGGCTCAGTCAATTAAGTGTCTGACTCTTGATGTTGGCTCAGGTGATGATATCACGGTTGTGGGATCAAGCCCCATGTCAATCCTGCTGAACCTGGAGTCTGCTCCTCACCCCTGCTCATGCTCCTCACCCCTGTTCATGCTGTCTCTCTCTTTTTCTCTCCCCTCTCTCTCAAATAAATACAAACATACATAAATAAAATCTTCAAATAAACAACATACCTTTACATCTCAAGTAGAAAAAGAAGAAAAAAGCTCAAAGCTAGAAGAAGGAAGGAAATAAAGATCAGAGCAGAAATAAATGAAATAAAGTCTAAAAAGGTAAGAGAGAAGATCAATGAAATTAAGAGCTGCTTCTCTGAAAAGATAATCTAAATTGACAAATCTTTAGATAGACTCACCAAGAAAAAAATGTACTCAAATAAATAAAATCACAAATGTTATAAGAGATACCACAGAAATACAAAGATCATAAGAGAGCAAATATACTATGAACAATTAACAAATTGGATAACTTAGAAGAAATGGATAAATTCCTTGAACCATACAAATTTCCAGGACTGAAACATCATGCAGTAGAAAATCTGAACAGACCAATTACTAATAAGGAAATTGAATCAGTAACAAACAAGAATTCCAACAAAAAAAATGCCCACAAAAGTCCAGGACCAGCCAGCTTCACTGGTGAATTCCACCAAACGCTAAAAGAAAAATAAATACAAATCCTTCTTAAACTCTTTCAAAAAAAACAAGAGAAAGGAACACTTCCAAACTAATTTTACAAGGCCAGCATTGTCTTGGTATCAAAACCAGACAAAAACACCTTAAGCAAAACATTCCATAGATGCAAAAATCTTAAACAAAATATTAAGAAACAAAATTTAACAACACATTAAAAGGCTCATTCACTCGAAGATGGTAGAGTAGGAGGACCCTAAGCTTGCCTGGCTTCAAGGATACAACTAGATAATGCTCACATCAGCATAAATAACCCGGAATACAACCTGAAGATTGGCAGAACAAACTCTACAACTAAGGTAGATAAGAGGCCACATTGAAGAACTTAGGAAGGGTAAACATGTGGTCTGGGAGCAAAAGGGATGCTGGCTACCTGTGGTGAGGAGGGAGACAGTGGTGTGGAGAAGGGCAGAAAACAAATTTTCACACCACAGAGGCTATGAATGAGGACGACAATTCCCCACCCCATATTTGCCTTTGAAAGTAAGAGGGCCAAATTTTGCGAGATCTTACAACCAATGTGACTTAAAGCCTAGAATGTTAAAATATCAGTGGCTCAATGCTGACACTCCTTACCTAATCTGCTTCACCAAGCCCCACCTCCCCACACGCACTTCTGCAGATACACCCTTCCCAGTCACACAGGAACTTGTCCCGGCACTGGGGGACCCTCCCCTAGAAGAGCAGTACATACGATACCAACACCACATCTCATGACCCACAAATTTTTGCAGGATCTCAGTTCTAGTGGGAATGAGGGAAGATCTCATTCCACAAGCAGACCATTGCATACCTTGTTAAAATGCACCTCACCCCTGCTGGGGATCAAACACTGCCCACAATAGGCATAGAGAGCCTCTGCAGACAACTGGACTAAAGAAAAAAGAGGCCAAGACTCAAGCCAGAGCACGTGCAACACACATAGAAGACACTCACTGAAGCACCAGGCCATGGGGAACAGGGGACACTGTACTGCAGGGCACTTAAGGACCTCTTCTTCATAAGGCTGTTATTATTAAGAGGAAGAGAGCTAGATGATATTCCTAACACAGAGGATTGGCGCAGAAAGACAGACAAAATGAGGAGACAGAAATATTGCCCAAATGAAAGAATAGGACCAAACCACAAGAGATCAAAGCAAAATGGATATAAGTAATATGCCCGATAGAGAATTTAAAGTAATGATCAAAAAGATCCTCAATGAACTTGAGAAAAAAGTATAGGATATCAGTGAGACCATTAACATAGAGATAAAAAAGAACCAATCAGAGATGAAGAACACAATAAATTAAATGAAAAATACACTTGATGGAATAAATACCTGGCTAGACTAAGCAGAGGAACAAATTAATGACCTGGAAGACAGAATAATGGAAAGCAACCAAACTGAACAAAAGAGAGGAAAGAAAATTATGCAAATTGAGAATAGTCTTAAGGAACTCAGTGACCCCAATAAGAATAATAACATTCACTAGAGATCCCAAAAGAGAGAGAAAAGGGGACAGAAATTTTATTAGAAGAAATAATAGCTGAAAACTTCCCTAATCTGGGGAAGGAAAGAGATATCCAGGTAAGAAGGCACAAAGGCCCCCCCAAAAATTCAGCCCAGGAGAGCCACACCAAGACATCTAGTAATTAAAATGGCAAAAAGTAGCAATAAAGAAAAAAATTTAAAAGCAGTGAGAAAAAAAAAACAAAACATACAAGGGAAACTCTACAAGGTTATCAACAGATTTTTCAGCAGAAACTTTTCAGGCCAAAAGAGAATGCCATGGTACATTCAAAGTGCTGAAAGGGAAATTCTGACGCCAAAAATATTCTATTAGGCAAAGCTACCGTTCAGAATAGAAGGAGAAATGAGGAGTCTTTCAGACAAACAAAAACTAAAGGAGTTCATAATCACTAACCCAGCCCCACAAGAAATATTAAAGGGGACTCTGAGTGGAAAGGAAAGACCATAAGTGAGAGTAAGAAAAGAAAGTAAAAAGCAGTAAAAATAATAATTTCTGTAAAAATCCGTCAAGGGATACATAAAATAAAAAGATGTAAAATATAACATCATATACCAAAAAAGTAGGGGGAAGAGTAGTAAAAAATGGTTTAAACTTAAGCGACCATCAACCTAATGTAGACTGCTATTGCAGATGATGTTATATACAAACCTAATGGTAACCATCAATCAAAAACCAGCAATAGATATGCAAAGAATAAAGAGAAAGGAATCTAAGTATATGACTAAGGAAAGCCAACAAACCATGAAAGGGAACAAGAAAGAATCAGAGAAAATCTATAGAAAAAAATTAAAAAACAAATAACAAAATGGCAATAAATACATATCTATCAATGAATGTAAGTGGACTAAATGTTCCAATCAAAAGATATAGGGTGATGGCGTGGATAAAAAATACAAGACCCATCTATACACTGCCTATGAGAGAGACTCATTTCAGACTGAAAGACACCTTCAGATTGAAAGTGAGGGGATGAAGAAATATCTATCATGCAAATAGATGTCAAAAGAAAGCTGGGGTAGCAATACTTACTTTGGAAAAAACAGACTTTAAAACAAAGACTGTAACAAGAGACAAAGAAGGACACTATATAATAATAAAAGGGATGTTCTAACAAGAGGATATAACAATTGTAAATATTTATGTACCCAGAATGGGAGCACCCAAATATACAAAACAGTTAATAACAAACATAAAGGAAATAATTAATAGTAATACAACAATAGTAGGGAATTTTAACACCATACTTACATCGATGGCTGTTATCACCCAGACAGAAAATCAACAAGGAAAGAGTTACTCTGAGTGACACACTGGACCAGATGGATTTAACAGATATATTTAGAACATTCCATCCTGAAATGGCAGAATACGCATTCTTTTCAAGTGTGCACAGAACATTCTCCAGAATAGATCATGCATTAGGCTACAAAACAAGTCTCAATGAATTCAAAAAATCAAAGTCATACAATACATCTTTTCGGACCACAATGCCATGAAACTAGAAATCAACCACAACAAAAGTCTGGAAAGACCACAAATATATGGAGGTTAGATAACATGCTACTAATGAATGAATGGATCAACCAAGAAATCAAAGAGGAAATCAAAAATAACATGGAAACAAATGAAAATGAAAACACAGTGGTTCAGAATCTTTGTAATAGAGCAAAAGTGGTTCTAGGAGGAAAGAAATATAGGCCTACCTCAAGAAGGAAAAAAATCTCAAATAAACAACCGAACCTCATACGTAAAGGACAAAGAAAAAGAAGAATATTTATTCTTCTTTTACTTATTCTTCTTTTAATAGAAGAATATTCTATTATTCAAACCCAGCAAAAGGAAGGAATAATAAATAATAAAGATTAGAGTAGAAATAAGTAATATGGAAACTAGGGAAAAGAAAAAACAAAACAAAACAAAACAATAGAACAGATCAATGAAACCAGGAGTTGTTCCTTTGAAAAAAATCAACAAAATGGATAAACCCCTTGCAAGACTCATCAGAAAGAGAGAGAGAGAGAGAGAAAGGGAGAGAGAAGAGAGTGGTCCCAAATAAAATCAGAAATGGAAGAGTAGAAATAACAACCAACACCATAGAAATACAAATATTGTAACAGAACATTATGAAAACCTATATGCCAAGAAATTGGACAATTTAGAAAAAATGGATAAATTCCTAGAAACATATAACCTACCAAAATTAAAGTAGGAAGAAATAGAAAATTTGAACAGACCAATTACCAGCAATGAAATTGCATCAGTAATCAAAAAACTCCCAACAAACAAAAGTCCAGGAACAGATGGCTCCACAGGTAAATTCTACCAAACATTTTTCAAAATGTTAATACCTCGGGCATCTGGGTGGCTCAGTTGGTTAGGCGACTGCCTTCGGCTCAGGTCATGATCCTGGAGTCCCGGAATAGAGTCCCACATCGGGCTCCCTGCTCAGCAGGGAGTCTGCTTCTCCCTCTGACCCTCTTCCCTCTCGTGCTCTCTATCTCTCATTCTCTCTCTCAAATAAGATAAAAATAAACAAAATCTTTTAAAAAAATGTTAATACCTATTCATAAATTATTCCAAAAAATACAAGAGGAAGAAAGTTTCCAAATTCATTGTATGGGGCCAATATCACCATGACACCAAAACCAGATAAAGACACCGCAAAAAAACAGAACTACAAACCAATATCTTTCATGAATATAGATGGAAAAATCCTCAACAAAATACTAGTAAACTGAATCCAACAAAACATTTTAAAAAATCATATACCAAGTGAGATTTATTCCCAGGATGCAAAGGTGATTGAACATTTAGAAAACAGTCAACATGACACTCACTCAAATCAGTAAGAGAAAGATAAAAAACCTTATCATTTCAGTAGATCCAGAAAAAGCAGATAACAAGATACCACATAGAGAAAACCCTAAAGACTCTACCAAAAGACAACTTTGGTTAGGTTTATTCCTAGGTATCTTACGGGTTTTCATGCAATTGTAAATGGGATCGGTTCTTTGATTTCTCTTTCTGCTGTTTCTTTATTGGTGTATAGAAATGCAACAGATTTCTGTATGTTGATTTTGCATTCTGCAGCTTACTGAATTCGTGTATCAGTTCTATCAATTTTTTGGTGGAGTCTTTTGGGTTTTCTATATAGAGCATGATTT
This sequence comes from Zalophus californianus, assembly GCF_009762305.2. Taxonomy (NCBI): domain Eukaryota; kingdom Metazoa; phylum Chordata; class Mammalia; order Carnivora; family Otariidae; genus Zalophus; species Zalophus californianus. The sequence goes on along the minus strand of NC_045598.1, from coordinate 166,206,697 downwards.
CATCTGCAAATAGTTAAAGTTTGACTTCTTCCTTGACAATTTGGATGCCTTTTATTTCTTTTTGTTGTCTGATTGCTAAGGCTAGGACTTCCAGTACTATGTTAAAGAACAGTAGTGAGTGTGGACATCCCTGTCTTCTTCCTGACCAGAGAGTAAAAGCTCTCAGTTTTTCCCCACTGAGGATGAAAAAAAGAAAATAAAACAAACCCTCTGTGTTAAAAAGAGTATCATCAAGTAGAAATTATATTTTTATAAAAGCCACTTAGAGTACAAAAACTATGAAGCTAAGATTCATTGTTGCCATTAATTCTTTAGCATATACATGTGTTATACATTTTATTTTCCAATTTTACAGGAGATCAAAGTCTCCTTGATATATTAATTTATTTTACCTATGTTTCAAAAAGTAAAAACAAAACAAAAAACACTGACCTTAGCTGACCCACGTCATTCGTAGTAATGGATTAATTTTTCTTTTCTTCCAACTTTTTAAATTCCAGTTAGTTAACATACAGTATAACATTAGTTTCATGTGTAGGATTTAGTGGTTCATCATTGACATATATTATCATCAAAACACATGACACACATGCTCATCAAAACATGTACCCTCCTTAATACCCATCACCCATTTAACCCATTCCCCTGCCCACCACCCCTCCAGCAACCCTGTTTATTCTCTATAGTTAAGAGTCTCTTTCTTGGTTTGCCTCTCTCTTTTCCCCCCATGTTCATGTTTTGTTTCTTAAATTCCATACATGAGTGAAATCATATGGTATATGTCTCTCTGAGACTGACATATTTGCTGGTATTTTGCTTAGCATAATACTCTCTAGCTCCATCCATGTCATTATATATATGCCATTATATATAATGGAATATTACTCAACCATCAAAAAGAATGAAATTTTGCTACATATATAGGTGTACACACACACACACACACACACACACACACACCACTTCTTCATCCATTCATTAGTTGATGGACAGTTGGACTCTTTCCTTCATTTGGCTATTGTAGATAATGCTGCTATAAACATTGTGGTACATGTATCCTTCAAATCAGTATTTTTATATTCTTTGCATAAATACCCAGTAGTGCAGTTGCTGAATAATAGGATAGTTCTATTTTTTACTTTCTGAGGAATTTCCATACTGTAATGGATTAAATTTATTTTGGGATTTCTGACTAACTCAGAAAATAAGAACTACAGCTTAATACGCCAGAGTAAAGAATGGGATTCTAAGCAAGGAATTCAAGGAAAGGGGTTATTTCAAACTGCTATTAAAATAATGAAAAGTAAACAAAAAAACAGTATAAGCAAAATATTAACATTTGAATTTATCATAACTAAAATATTAGTTTTATTTTTTTAAATGTTTAAGTATATTTGACATAATGTTAATTAGTTTCAGGTGTACAACATAGTGATTCAACTTTTCTATACATCATCCTATGCTCACAAGTGCAGCTATCATTTGTCACCACATACTGCTATTATAATATAATTGACTATATTCCCTATGCTGTACCTTTTCTTCCCATGACGTATTCATTCCCTAACTGGAAGCCTATATTTGCCATTCCCCTTCACCCATTTTGCCCATTCCCTCACCATCAGTTTGTTCTTTGTATTTATGTCTGATTATGCTTTTTGTTTATTATGTGTTTTGTTTTTTAGATTCCACATGAGTGAAATTCTACGCTATTTGTCTTTCTCAGTCTGATTTCTTTTACTTAGCATAATATCCTCTAGATTCATCCATGTTGTTGCAGATGGCCTATCTCATCTTTTCTCATGGCTGTGAGATATTCCATTATGTATATACGTGTGTATATATGTGAGATATATATACCTCATCTTATATATATATATATCACATCTTCTTTATTCATTCCTCTATTGATGGACACTTAGATTCCTTCTATATCTTGACCATTGTAAATAATGCCACAATAAACATAGGTGTGCATATATCTTTTCAAATTAGTTTTTTTGTTTTCTTTGGGTAAATTCACTTTTATTTCTTAGGACAAGTCCTAAAATGGTTAGGGTCTTAAAAAGATTATAAGATACAACTTTTTAAATATATTCATGGAATTGTCATGGAATTAATATATGTAGGTAAAATTAATTTGTCAAAATTCAACAGATCAAGAAAAGGAAATTTCATTTTCAAGTAATTTTTTAGAATCACTAAAAAGTACTATTCACTGTGTTTCTCTTTTCTCTCTTTGCACTTACTCCTTTTGAACTTGAAATATTACAAATAGAAAATATAGAATTTGTATAATATTTAGGGATACTATAAGAAGAAACATATAATTTAAAAAGAAATTCTAAAAATAAAAACCACCAGGACAAACTACATTTTCTATAACTATTTAGAATTATTTAACAGAGAAAATAATAACAATCAATAGGTCTCAAATTATTTGTTTTTTAATTTGGAGATAAGAGTAAGAAACTATTTAACTGTCAATTGGCATTATCCAATATTTATCCAGAATGTAAGCATCTTACTCCAGGGTTCTTGCTGCGTATGGAACCTTAGAAATTAGATGTAAAATGTATTAGTATTTTCCCTCTATTGATTAATAAAATCTTCTTCTCCATTAATGTGGCCTTTTTTGGCATACTATATTTACTCTGCTTTAAATCTTTGAGATTTCCATTACATAAGCAACTATAGTCAAAATCATATTTTGCAATTATTTTTGTACATCATTGTTTGACTCGTGTGTCATTTTTATTACCCAAATAATTACATTGTATATCGCATGTAGTGGATGTTCAATGTATTCTGTTGAATCAATAGATAGAGTATTTGTGAAAGCTAGTTTTCTATTGTTTATTGTTAATGCTTTCTAGATTATATAATACGGATCTTCAAAAGTTATACTAATTATATTAGATTGAAAGGCACCTAGCCTTGTGAAGACTACATTTAGATATTTAGTTTGTTTTTTAATGCTAGTCTCTGATATTTTTAAAATAAATTGTTAGACATCTACAGAATGCATAGAGTTGTACACCTCACAAGGAGGAAAGTGAAAGTAAAGAGAAATGAAAATATTCACTTGGTATCAAAAGAGAGTAACTTGACAAGATATCTTAATGATTAGGAAATGACATTCAAAAATAGTGTTGCTATCTACCACAAAATGTCAGCAACTGAACTCATGTTAGAGACCACCCACACAGAAAAAAATATATGACAGAAAAATATGACAATAATCTTTTTAATTACATTGTTGTAGTAGTTTTCCTGGGTGTAATTTTCAGACTGACAACTTGACATTATTATTTTCCAGTTATTTAGAACAAAGGAAAAAGCTATGTTTATTGTACTTTGTCTTATGAACCAAAGGGTTGTGGATCAGGTACATGTAAATGATTACATTCATTCTTCTGAGTATTTTCAAAGTAATTATAAGAGTAGTGATCAATTTATGAATTGTACATACCATTAACTCTGCAAATATTTAGAAAGCTATGTTAGTTTTAAAAAAAAGTTTTCTTTTTAGAAGACATATTTAGAGAAAAGGTCAAGGTAATGATACTCCTGTTCCCAATCTACTTAAATTATGACAATAAAAAAGAGTTAAATTATGACAGCATAAAATAATTATTGTTTCTAAGCCAAACAGGGTTATATGCCCACATTGCATGAATTATTCTAAACTCTTCTTACTAAAGCAAAATAAAAATCTATCCACATATAGAAATACTCCATTACTATGTTAGAGTCTTGAATTTCTTAATTTCTTTAAGTTATATTCATTTATGGAATGTAAAGATCTACAAAATATTCTGCCATTCAGGTCTAGTCTGGAAGTAATTAAGATCACTGATCAGAAAACATAAATGTAAATATATCTACTCAACTCATAAATGTCACTATGAAAAAAAAGAACATTATTGATTGAAATAAACATGGGGAGTTATCAAAACAAACAAGGAGAATGAAATGTCCAAACTGATCAAACAAATGAGATAGAAAAGAGGAAGGAACCATTGTAAAGACTAAAAATATGAAATCAGACAGAATAATCCAAGCCTATCAATAATCCAAATAAATCAGAATGAATTTGACTCTCACAGAATACAAAAATTGTTTAAAAAATGGTCTTCTTATAAGAGATACATCTAAAATAAATGAAGATATGAATACTATATACCAGATAAATTCTAGCAAATATAACTATGGCAATATTACTATCATATAAATTAGAATTTTGTGCCAGTATTATAACATTAAGATGTGGCATGCCTTGCTGCTACTCTCTTTTAGGTAATATAAATGATCAAGGGGTATTCCCACTTTAGAATCCATCACTCCATTTGCAAAGAAAAAATGTCATACTGTAAAGCATCAGATACACCAGGGCAGATGAATTCTTGGGAGAGACAGGATCCCTTTGTCAGCTTCCTTTTGTTCAAGGACTCTGATGGCTTTGCAGAATTTTCCCTAGACTTCTCGTATAGGATGCTTTCACCCAACATTCTCCCTCTTTCTTTCACTCAAAATTGGAACTGAATCATTATTGGACTCCTTATGTCCACTTTTCCAGCTTTTTCTCTTTTTCCTATAACAAGGCATTTCCCCTAATATAATCCTTACATATTTAATCGTATTTCATGTTTGCTTTTTGGAGGACCTAGACAAAAGGACACAGAATAAAGGAATATTTTTTTATTTATACCCTACAATTCACCAATAATATAGAAGAGCTATGAAACTGTATGTATAAACAAACATCCTCAAATAGACATAAAGCAAAAGCTAATAGCAATACAAGGAGAGAGATAAAAACGTTTAACTGAGGTTAGGTTAATAAATTCACCCAGTTTATTAAAAACAACATGCCAAGATAAAATATAAAATAATAAAAAGATGACTTGACTAACAGAAATAAGATATATGCATACTCATACATCCATTAAGAGAGCACTTTATACCTATAAAAGAAAAAAATATTTGATATAATTTCTAAAACCTAACCACACAGAAGTCTAAAAATTTCTCCCATAAACTAAAAAAATTTCGTCTCTTCTAAGTAACTAATGATTAAGAAAAAAATAAAATTAGAAATTAGAAATCAGTAACAAAATAATTATATATAATGTAGGAAGGAAATATAATCACTATAAGTTAATCTTTCTTTTAAAGACAAATATTAATTCATTTATATTAATTTAACCAAAACTTACAGCAACAATGATCAAAGAAACCTTAAAAACTTAGAAGCTAGACAGTTTAAAGTTGTCTTTTTTTTTAATTTTGGTATTACATTGGTATTGTGGTATTTTGTAAGTATTTCTCAAATACCTCACATTAACAAACATTTATTTTGATTTGAGTTTTGAGCTATTATGAGTAAACCCTACCTGAAGATATATCTGTATGTGTTTTGATGGAAATAGGCACTTTCCTTTGGGTATAAATCAAAGTGCGCAATTTCTGGGACCTAGTGAAATCATGACCTTAGCTTCAATATATACTGCCCAAGAGTTTTCTGAAGGGCTTGTACTTATTCACAGTCCCACCAACACGTGAACATTCTGATTGCTCCACACGTTCTACTACCTTCCTACTGTCAGTCTTTAATTTCAGATTTTTTGTGCATAATATTAGGAGCTGAATTTAACATTTTTAAAATAACAATTCAACAATTCTATACGTCAGTGCTCATCAAAAACTCATAATCCCCTTTATCTAGTTCATCGATCCCCTTACCCACCTCCCTTCTAGCAACTACCAGTTCGTTCTCCACATTAAGAGTCTATTTTCTGTTTGTCTCCTTTTCATTGTTCATTTGTTTTGGCTCTTAAGTTCCACATATAAGTGAAATCACATTGTATTTGTCTTTCTCTGCCTGACTTATTTCACTTAGCATTATGCCCTCTAGGTCCATCCATATTGTTGCAAATGTCAAGATCTCATCCTTTTTTATGGATGAGTAATATTACATTGTGTGCATACTATATTTTCTTTATTAATCTATGGATGGACACTTCAGTTGTTTCCATATTTTGGCTATTGTAAATAATGCTGAAATAAACATAGAGGTGCATATATCTTTTTAAATTAGTGTTTTAATTTTCTTTGAGTAAACACCCAGTAGTGGAATTATTGGATCATATCATAATTCTATTTTTAATTGTTTCACGAACCTCCACACTGTTTTCCACAGTGGCTGAACCAATTTATATCCCCACCAATAGTGCATGAGAGTTCCCTTTCCTCCAAACATACTTGCTAACATTTGCTGTTTCTTGTGTTTTTGATTTTAGCTATTCTGACACCGGTGAAATGATATCTCGTAGTTATTTTTTTTTAAGATTTTATTTATTTATTTGAGAGAGAGAGAATGAGAGAGAGCACGAGAGGGAAGAGGGTCAGAGGGAGAAGCAGACTCCCCGCTGAGCAGGGAGCCCGATGTGGGACTCGATCCCGGGACTCCAGGATCATGACCTGAGCCGAAGGCAGTCGCTTAACCAACTGAGACACCCAGGCGCCCCTCTCATTGTAGTTTTGATTTGCATTTCCCTGATGAGTGATGTTGAGCATCTTCTCATGTGTCTATTGGCCATGTGTGTGTCTTCTTTGGGAAAATGACTATTCACATCCTCTATCCATTTTTTAATTAGATTTGTTTTTGAGTGTTAAGTTGTATAAGTTCTTTATATATTTTGGATATTAACCCCTTATTGATTACATCATTTGCAAATATCTTCTCCCATTCAGTAGGTTGCCTTTTAGTTTTGTTAATGGTTTAACATGTTTTTTCCTGTTCTCTCAGATAATATGGAACAGCTTTTCATATTAATGACTTAGTTACCCTCTTTCACAAAATACTTGTTCATATATTTTGAGCACTTTAAAAAAACTGGATCATTTGTATGTATTAATGATGAAATATCTTTATATAATCAGGACACAAGGCCTTTGCCAGATATAGTACTGCCAAGACCTCCCATGGCTTGCTTTTTCATTTTCTTAATGGTACATTTGAGGTCACTAATTTCTAAATTTCAATATAGTCCAGTTTATTACCCTTTTATTTGATAGTAGTGCTTTTAGCATTCTGCTTCAGAAAATGTTGCCAACTTGATGGGCATAAATAGTCTAGATTTTTTCCTAGATGTATTACTGTCTTACCTTTCATTTTGTCTATAGTCTATTTCAAATTAATTTGTGTTTAAACTATGTGATAGAGGTCAATGTTCTTTTTTCTTTTCAATATCTAGCTGACAGAGCATGATTTATAGATTTTTATTTTCTGTCTCATTGATCTATTTGTTTGTGTTTGTCCTGATATTACACCATCAGCAATTACTATGACTTCATAATTTATTTTGATATCTCATAATGTAAGTTTTCCAACATTCTTCTTTTAGCCAATATTTTTCTTAGCTGTCCTGGGCATTTGGCATTTCCATGAAATAATGTTAATTTAAGAAAAACAGTGAATCTGATTTGGATTGCCTTAAGTCTAAAATTGTTCCTTGCTGATGGGTCACGGCTGAATCCCTGCAAAACTTATTAAGCAAAAAGAGTTGCTTTCCCAAAGTTACTCTTCTTCCCCAGGGATAACGTACTTCCAATGACTGCTTGATGCAAGTGTACAAAACCTCCCTGACCACCACCTACATCTCAGATCCAATGCAGGATATCTCTGAAGAGCTACTCCAGCATCAGATCAACCCATGTGACTGGCTGAGAGTTTTGCTTCAACTGCATTGTAGGTCAACTTTTCCCTCTGCCCTGTCCTGCTTCCTTCAACTTCTTAAAGGTATTTTTTCCAGAACATTCCCCAATATTCCTAGGACTCAGTTTTCTTCAGAACCAAGCTAATGATAAATGGTGTCAGGAAAAAGAAGCAGTCCCTAAAAATAGGAATTTGGAGATGAATTATTCATTAGCCAGTTGGCGATGAGGATTCCATTACTAGAATAGGTGGAGTACTGATGACCCCTGGCATGAGATAGCAGTGTAACTCTTAATACTCTCACCAATGGTGAGCTGGAATGGTATACCAGTGAAGGACGTGCATCAATATTTTAGGTATTTGAGATGTTCAAGGTAAGTAATAATTACAAGAAACATAATTGCTAGAGGTATTGCTAGGGGTGATCAGTAAGTTAGATAAAGACATCAAAAGACTGAATTAATTCATCACTAATTTAAGACAATGTGTTTAAAAGTAATAGGGCCTCCTTGACAACATAAATGGAGAATTTTGTCTCCTGCAGTTAGAAAGCAGAAAGCTGAGGCTCAAAAATCAGCACTTAGTTATAATCATAATGCAGCTCCTGAGAAGGCTAGAAACCCCACTCTAGCAATTCCACACCATGATCCAAGCCTTAATCGAGAAGGAATGTGATCCTTATAATTGGGATGGAGACATGTTCACCAATGTTCATGAACATCTGGAATCTCCATATTCTTCTGAACTCAGACTACAGAACCTTCCAAATCCTCTGAAACTCTTAGTACTCACCATAAATCCTCTAGCACAACTCCATGTTAAAATTTTGCAAGCACCTTGTTTGAAGAAAATCTACCAGTTGCTTCCTCAAAAGATAACCTCTACTTCTGCAGTTCTGTCCATGACAGCAATAACCAGTATTAAGCAACAGCATAACTCAGCCAGGATAGCACTTGACCTACTAAGGGAGTAAAACGACTATAACTGAAAGCTGTTCAGCCTTGCAAAATGTACTAACAGGAGTCAGGGCCTATGAAAGAGACTGGATGCAGGAAATATGTATCAAGACTATCATGACATAGAGTCAGATAAAGGGGGAGGATTATAAAATTGGGAACAATTGCCTATGAAACTGTATTTAAAACTTTGTCAAGGACACAGGAGACCTTGCTATCCTTGTAGGACAGCAGTTTAAAGCCTGAGAAAGTCAATGTCCCCCATTAAATGAAAAATAAAAACCATAACTACAATGCAAGCAATGTAAAAAGGAATTGAAGAGCTCAGCAAAATGGAATGTTGGAGTGGAGATCTATTATGTAAGGCTGGAAACCACTAGTCAACTTTAAAGGAGGCCTGAATGACACTCCATTTATTCAGGCAATAAGGCATGTAATTCTGAGAAACTAAGCAGTGGTTTCTCTGTAAGACTCTGTGGTTCAGGTCTGACAGTTGGAAAAGCTATTACAGAATTGGGTTCCTAGACAGCAATGGGAATGGTAATGAGTTTCCTGAAAGAAGACCATGTGATGATTCTTAATGGTCAAAAATAAGATGTTAAAAAAAAGGAAGAAGATAGTAGGAAGGGAAAAATGAAGGGGGGGAAATCGGAGGGGAAGATAAACCATGAAAGACTATGGACTCTGAGAAACAAACTTAGGGTTCTAGAGGGGAAGGGGGTGGGGGGGATGGGTTAGCCTGGTGATGGGTATTAACGGGGGCACGTACTGCATGGAGTACTGGGTGTTATACACAAACAATGAATCATGGAACACTACATCAAAAACTAATGATGTAGGTTGCCTGGGTGGCTCAGTTGGTTAAGCGACTGCCTTCGGCTCGGGTTGTGATCCTGGAGTCCCGGGATCGAGTCCCACATCGGGCTCCCTGCTCAGCAGGGTGGTCTGCTTCTCCCTCTGACCCTCTTCCCTCTCATGCTCTCTGTCTCTCATTCTCTCTCTCTCAAATAAATAAATAAAATCTTTAAAAAAAACTAATGATGTAATGTATGGTGATTAACATAACAATAAAACAAAAAATGAAAAAAATAAAAAAATGAAAAAAATAAGATGAGTACAATTATTGCAATAAGCAACAATATCACAGTGAAACTAGGGTAAAGGCTGACATCCAACTATAGAGATAAGATATGGCATCCTTGGGGGAAAGATATATATGGCAAGATGGATGGCTCAATCTGTACAATCAGTCTAAACTAAACAATTAAGATGAATTAAGGGTGCTTTATCAGAAGGCTCAGGATAGTCATACAAAAATCATGCTGTGACCACTTTTTGGTCCTGGGCTGGTTTTAAAGCCAGAACTATTTGACTAAAGGGGAGATACAGAAGGAAGGATACTGAAAAAACACATTATGTGTTAATAGTAATAACTCACCTAGCCTCTTTCCAAAAAGATCCAGAACCATTTACTCAGTAAATAATATACCAGGGTAGTGGGGATACATAAATCTTTGGAGGACTGATGGAAAAAGTCCTAGCTGATGCTAATATATGATACTTGAAGCATCATAATCCTTGTTACAGTAGGGACCAAGTAGTAAGTAAAGAACTGGCCCAGGTCTGGCCTACATTGCGGTCCACTAAATTCACAGACTCACCATCACGAATTCCTCATTTTCTCAATCCCTGAGTGTATAATTTAACTGGACATTCTTGTCAGTAAACCAATCCCCATATTGATTTCTTGACCTGTGTAGTTAAGAGTCTTTTGTAGGTGAAGCCATTCTCCCAGCCAACTTATTATATAAAAACTATATTTAAGAGGAATGTTAAGAGGAAATAGGGAAGGTCAGATCTACCTTTAAGTACCTAAAGAATTCTAGGATTCTGGTCTCTATTATATCCTCCTTTATTCATCACGCCAGCACTTAGAAAAATGAGATGGGTGCTAGTGAATAACAGCCAGCTACCTCAAATTTAAGTAAGTAATATCAATATTGCTGCTGTATAAGAGGAGGTATCTTTTTAAGAGCATATTAATATGGCTTTAGGTGCATGGTATGTAGTAATTGATCTAGTCAAAGCATTCTTCTTAAGCTTTACTGTGAAAGAGGACCAGATGCAGTTCACATTTACATGGAATGCCACAAGACCATGTTAACTCTCTCCACCTCTCTCATAAAATACTTCCAAGCAATCTAGACCACTGGGATACTGTGAACACTTTTAAATTGGTCCACTTTATCAATGACATAATAAGCAAACCAACTGAGCAGAAAAAAAAAAAGGCAAGTATGTTTGAGAACTTGATAAGATCCATGTGTTCCAGAGGGTGGGAAATAAATAAAAAGCTATAGGACTTATCACACCAATTAAGTTTTTAGTTGTCCAATGCCCTGGGGTATATTTTTCCCAAAAGTAAAGGACAATAGATTGCATCTTGTACCATTTACCAGTACAAGCGAAGCACAGTGCCTGGTAGAAATTTTGTATTCTGGATGCAGCATATTCCACACTGGGTTTTACCACTGTGACCAATTTCCCAGTTGATTTGGAATGCTGAAGGTTTTAGCAGACCCATAGCAGAAAAGGTATCTATAGCATAAATATGTTGTGATTCAAAAAGACCTTCTTCTTGAGCCATAGAACCCTGCAGGAATAACACCAGTTATAAGGTGGCAAATCCCAGTAGGAGCATCATAAAGTAAAGCCTTAATTTTCTAATAGCAAGGTCATGCCATCATGTGAAATGTTAGTGTGCGTTAATAAAAATGGAAAACCTATTAAGAGATATCAAGTGACCTTTAAGAATGCCTATCATGAATAGGTTTTGTCAGACCTACCAACATACCAAGTCAAAAGGGTGAGGAAGCCCAGTGTCAATATGGCACTAAAAACAACCTCCCAATTGGTAGAGCTTTGATTTGACAAATTCAGGCCTGTCAGCTTGTCTTCAGCACTCCTAGTGCTGTTATTATGGGCCATGTGATGACTGCAATAGAACTAGTACCACTCACTAAGGCTAATATAGCTATTAATGCCTCTGAATATCTAACAGAATCTAAAACATAACTTCTGTTATGATTCATCCTTAGAAAATATCAGTGAGCTACTGGGTTGCAAGGTGATTATACTAGGCTCCTTTCACAATTGGATTACTTTCATTATGGCTAGAACTAACACATTCTGGACATGGGTATGTCTTTCTTATAGGACTTCAGGCAGCATCACTACCTATAGATTTATGTAATGATCCACTGAAATAAGATCCCTCATTATATCACATGGGACCAAGTATAGGATGTATGTCAGTGAGCACATGATCATGACATGCATTCCATCACTGACCACACACTCAGCAACCACAGGCTTGATGAGGAAATGGAATACACTTTTGAAAGTTTACCTAAGATTTTAGCTTGGAGATAATACCTCACAAGGATAAGAAACCATCCTTTGGGATTTAATACATACCCTAAATCAAGCTCAATGAAAACTGTATTGTATGTATACAATATGGACCATGGGAGAACCAAGAACCATAGCCATGGACTCTTTTACCAAAATCTCAGTGACTCACTTAAGGTTTTTGCTTTCTGTTTCCACAACTGTTTTGCACATATAGATCTCCTGATTACCAGAGGTGGAATTCTGCCAGAGGAAGGAGAAAGAGTCCAGTTAAAAACAAAGTCACAGCTGCCACCTGGTGATCTGTACAATTTCTATGGTTAAAAAAACAGAAAAGGAGTCACCATGTTGGTCTGATTTGCAAAGGGAAGCTATTACACATGGGGATGGAATACATTTAATATTTAGATAATCTAGATAATCCATTGGGGTGTTTGTTAGTGTCCTACAAATTTCTTTGTGGTAAAAGGGTAGGAGCAGCAACCACAGCCTAAGAAGTATATGGCAACTAGTCCCATATAGGCATGCAGATGTGGTACCTAAAGGTGAGTAGCTAGATTAAGTAGCAGAGAAGGAAGGTAATATGAATAAGTTGCAGCCCTGAGATCAGCTACAGTATCAAGGGTTAAAATTCATTCTGTAATCTTCTTATAAGTTTCCTGGGACAAATGGGTGAGGAAGACCAATTAGAAGACTAGAGAACCTATTCCTAAAAGATAAGATTGGTCTTTGGCCAACAAACTTAACTTGCTCAAGTTTTCAGCCTGTTCTCAGGGAGAATCTTGTATCCAAAGATTTTTTTTTTTTAAGATTTTATTTATTTATTTGAGAGCGAGAGACAGAGATAGCGAGTGAGAACACTGAGCAGGGAGGAGAGGGAGAAGCAGGCTCCCCACCGAGCAGGGAGCCTGATGCGGGGCTCAATCCCAGGACTCTGGGATCATGACCTGAGCCGAAGGCAACCGCTTAACCGATTGAGCCACCCAGGCGCCCCAATAAGGCCCATCTTAAATGGTTATCTGAGCAATTGCATGAAATCTCTATTGCAACTGCTCTCTTCTCCCCCATTATCCTTTTCACAACTTCTTAGGTAAATTACCTGCAAGTAAATTTTCACCCCAGTCTTTTTCCTATTACCAGATCTAAAATAGGTCCAGTATAATCTCCAATCCAGACAGATAATATCACTATTGAAAACAACCCAGCCTCAGATGAAAATTGGCCATTGTGTGAACTACACAAGAGCCAGCATGGCTGATGTGTGGTGGGTGAGATGGCACATAATAAGAGGTGCATTCAGAGAAATAGCCAGGAACAAATCAAATGGGATTTTGCAAGCCAATATAAGGAGTTTGGATTTTACATTAATTGCAATGAGAAGCAGAGGATTTAACCTAGGTGAGTGATGGAGTCTAATTTTCCTTTTGAAAAGATTACTCTTGCTGCTATGTGGAAAGGGACCATAGGAGAACAGGAGCAGAAATATCCTGTAAAATCCTATTGGAAAAGTCCAAAATAGGAATTGTCTGTAACTTGAATGTGATGCTTTTGTGGATCTGGGTAAGTGTGAATATATTGGGGTACAACTGACAAGATTTACTATTTAACTGAATTATGGTATGATTTACTGGAATGAATATTCCTGGAGATCAAGCAGGTTAGAGAGATAAGTAAGAAAACACTACATAGTTTTGACTATTTCTGATATAAAATTTATATTTCTTTATAATTAAATTTTTATTAGGGATTTCGTTCCCTTGCTTGATTATGTGAAACTATCAAAATCTTATTTGAAGGGATTTATTAAAAATTATTATTGATTTCAACCGATAAATTAGAACAAATTAGGCTTTTTTGTAATTGGCATCAACATCATAGTCAATAACAACAATGTCACCAATTTTAGCCATAGTTCTTTGGTAGCAAAGTTAGAAACTATAGGTAATAAGTATTATTTGGGGCAAATTTTGATTTAAAAAATTATACTAGAGAAAGGCAGTTTCTCTTTTTCTGAAAACTTTGAAAATACTTAAACATACAACCTCAAATATTTTGCAATCCTTCCATTTATCAGAATCTTATTTGGTTAGACGACTTTCTCTGACTTGCCTCACACATGGCCTCAGATAATGTACATAGAGCAATCATGCAGGTGCTACTCGTAGCAGGCTTTGGTTTCCTAGGTAACACTGCAAGGAGATGAAAACTCATCTCCCAACTAAAAATGAGTTGGGTCAATGTCCAATTTATACTTAAGGTTTAAAAGTAAAGAAGCAATCCTGTTTTACAAAAACAAAATCCCTTCCAGATCCCTTGGTTTCTGTCATTGATGGATTAGCTTGGCAAAGCAATTGCTAAAGCTGACCATTATTTTATATTTAGATTGTAAGGATTAAAGTAAGATCAAGTAGATACAGGAGGAAAATGATCACAATTAGGCAGTGATACTTACATTTATTTTAATTAACTCCCCTTTAGACTGTTTATCCTTGAGAGCTTTCCAGATAAATTTCATGGTGAGCCTCTTATTCAACAACTAAATACATCTTTCTCTATTTCCTCTCTATTTTGATCCGCTCTTTCCTCCTTCAGACATTTAACTGTCATCCTTCCCTAAAGGAAACGTTGAACATATGTTTCTTTTAAAGATTCATTTCTGAGAATGAGAACAATGCACTCACGAGTAAAATTAGAGTAGGCCATTAGATTTCCAGATAACACTCTGAAGCTATGCCACATATCCTTTAAGACAAACCTATGATACTGTTATGCATAATAATATGAAGTAAAATTGTGAACTTTACAGAAACCTAGTGAAATGCCTGCTACTATATTGCTATCAATTAAAATGAAATCACATATTTTTCTTATGTGAATCCTATAGAAGGAGTGAAAAGGAGAGGGGGTTGGGGTTATATAAGAGGCACTGTGGTTGGGTTGAAGTCTATGCTGGTTCTTTAACTCATAATTTTGTGTTTGAGCTCTGTAAAATAAACCAAATTGGCCCTACTACTTTATTTTCCCTAGTAAACCAATTTTAATTTCAGCATATTTATTATAAATAAATGAAACAATAGCTTTAAAAAATGAATATCTATATAAGATGTATACATTTTCACTTATACACTACAATTTTCTTCTCATCATGGATTGGAACTTCATATTCTCTCACTTCCCTAATGTGACATTCTAAGTGATTGATTCAGTAGGTGCTTATATTACAGAATAGGATTCTGAAGTCATACTGTATGAAAACATGGATGTTATTTGACAAAAGGGAAAAATGGAGGAAGGAGGGGAGAAAGAGAGGGAGGGAAGGACCATATTTGTATGTGGCACATTATGAGAATGCAAAACTGCCTAAAGGATTTTATAGCAGGAACTCTATGTTAAAGACAGTAACATAATGATTCATGCTTTATATGAATCAGTGTTTAATAAAAAAAAAAGGAAAGAAAATACCCAAGAGCTTTATCAATAAAATTCTGTTCAAATATTTTGGAGGTAAGAGTTTTAATTTATATTACCTTGATGATCCGGGGAGGAAAAAGTAATACTATGGAAGAATATGTAGCAATATTAGCAATGAAGAAAAATTATCATGTCCAAAACTTTGAAAATTAAACTTAAGACAAAAGTTAAATATTTGTCATCAGTGCAAGGTTAATTAAATTGTAAAATCCAATATGACATGGAAAAATGTAAAAGGTTATGGAAAGCACAGCAGATACATTTAGTGGACAGAGCTAAGATTTGAATCCACTCTTGGAATGAGTCATAGTTCTTCCATTTATTAGTTATGTGGTCTTGGATAAATTATTTATCCACTGCCAGAACTGCTTTGAGAATCACCTAGAATAAGTAAAGAGAAAACACTCTGCAACTTATAAATGTTTAAGCAAATAATGTTTACTATTTTTCTTCTTTCCTAGATAGATAAAACTGCTTTTATTTTCTTTTTCAAATATAAATGTTTTAACATAGCTAAAAATAACTAAAATTTAGAAAATGAAAACTAAAAAAAAATTAAAGATGGCCAAAACTAGAAATTACTCAAAAAGAATGACAAGGTTTAAGTTTAAAAAAAAAAATGCTTTTAATACATTATTTTGAATATAAACTCCAGAAAATTTTAGAATTATAATTAAATCTAAAGAAATTAGATATTTTAATAATGAGAAGATATTATATGTGAAGGATCTAAAAGGAAGTTTTTTGTCAAAGCAACAGAATTTTTAATAAATATTTTAACTGATAGGTATTGGATAAATTGATATCTTTTATTAAATAATTGAAATACATTTGTCTCAAAAATGCTAATAATTTTTCTGTCTGGGGACATGGAATAGACTAGCTCAATACTCTCAGCATATTCATGGTCAGTGGTATAAATATTCCATAAGTTCAAAAGATTTCTTCTTTCCTTTCCCCTTTCCATTTTTTAAAAAGTGAGTATTTTGGCAGTTTTTTTCGTGTCTTTCAAGTTTGCTAGAACTTCAGTTAAATTTTTAAGGTCTATTTGATACAGACTTCTAGCTACTGCATATAATTTTAACACTTTATTTAAAATTTAGATATAAACAGGCATATTTGTTTATGTTTTCAAAATTGGTTGTTATAAATTTTTCAGCATAATTATTTTTTCACCCTGATGGTTGGCCCAGGAAACTAGATTTGAAAAGAATTCACATTCTTCATAGAACCAATTTTCTATGGATCAAAACATGCATCTTTTCCTAAATTCTGTAAATAGAAAGCTCCTTTTGTGCACAGAACATTTTTTTTTTAAATATGGAAAGTCCCTTCTACTAAAAGAATATGATTTACTCAGGACCAGATTTCATATAAAAACTAAGAATAATGTTTATTAAGCATTTCTGTGTGCCAGAAACTTGACACTAATTATTTCTAGTTCTCAAGATTCTATAAGGTAGAGACAGGAAAAACTGAAGCCATAGAGAGGTTAACTAACATGCCTAAATCGCACAGCTTAGAAAAATCAAGATAAAGGTTATCTAACAACAAAACCTGTGTTTTCTTCTCATCCTTCCCTGAAGGTCTCCAGACAGGAAAAGTTACTTTTGAGAGGCAATGGTTCACTCTTCTGTACAAGATTTTCCCAACTATTTAATGTATGGTCTTCTTGCAGGAGCTTTTCATACCTAAAATACATCTGGTAAATCTTTTCCTAAGCACCACCTACTCCATAGCTTTAAACAAATCTGGATGAGAGTATTGCTTTTCAGCAAAAATTTTGATGTTCCAAGGACTGTGCAATGAGTTAATCAGTCTAATCTAAATATGAAGATGTTCATAATTTCAGAGAATTCAGTATTTAGTTAGAACACAAAGACACATAAAGAATTCAAAGTTAAGATTTTCCCAGAGCAAGAAAGAGAAAGAAACGATTATGTAATGGGTGCTTTCTCTGTACTAGATTCTTCATATTTCTTGTTGTCATTTATGTCTCTCAATGGCTCTACCAGGTTAGGATCAGTTTCCTATTGGTGTTGGTCAGAGGTCATTAATCTAGAGATACATGAATATGTAGCAGGAAGAGTTGGAGCTTGAATCAACTATGTGGATTATAAAATATAAACAGTTTCAACTCCACCACACAGCTTCCTATAAAATTTATGTTCAAAATAGTCCCAGAGGAAACTTTCAGTTTCAGCTCAGACATGTTGAGAGCTGTAGAGTATGGTTTCTACACTGACAACAAGAAAAAACCTGGAACTCTATAACTGCTTTACATGAGGGAATTGAGATTGCAGGACAAACTAACCCAAATCTGGAGAGAAATGGGTGACTGAAGGGAGAAACAGGATTCAGGCATTGCTTACCTAGGACAAAAGTTCCTAAATGTCATATAAGCCAGTAAAATGAGTCAGCTTAGTCATTTTTAACTAATTGCTAAGGGTCAAGTGTGGGCTAGCATGAGCCTGTGAAGCTCATAACAGATGCAGACATATGGAGATTGACACCCTCTTGTGGACTTTTCTTTCTGGAATCCTAGGAGGCTCTAACAAGATCAAGCAAAATTCTAAGAAAACTTCCTTCCTGTGGAGACTGTAGGGCAACAGCAGCTACTGCTGATACCTCACACAGACTCCTCTTCCCTATTACTCCTCTGGAACAAAAGCCTTAATCTGCAAAGGGAATAGTTAAAAACTGTAACCTGAGGGCCTTGATAGAAATCCACTGCCTCTAGGAGAGGGGAGGTAACAAAGGAAAACAAACAAAAGAAAACTTTATACCTTAGGGATGGGCAAGAATACACACTAGGCTTAGTATTACACCCAAGGAGGAATAGGCACGTTTGTGCACATCACAGTCCTAAAACTTAGGCTCACATTGCCTGCCTAAGATTGAGGTTTAGTCAGTACAATCAAATAATGTCTCTGTCACCCACCCTCACTACTGTACTAACAAGGTTCAGCAAAAATAACAGTATAAAACAACTGGGGAAAGCTGCAAGAGACTGATTTTTCCCTAGGGTTCAGGATAAAAGACCCTGGGCCAGAGCCAAACAAAAGTCAGGCATTCAGACACACCCTCTAGCAAATTAGCACACTCCCTAAACACAGTTATCACCAGAAGAAGTTGAAGCCTCTGGTGCACTCAGGGTAACCACAGCAATAAGAATTTCAAAACCAGGGTGCCTGGGTGGCTCAGTTGGTTAAGCGACTGCCTTCGGCTCAGGTCATGATCCTGGAGTCCCGGGCCGGGATCGAGTCCCACATCGGGCTCCCAGCTCAGCGGGGAGTCTGCTTCTCCCTCTGACCCTCTTCCCTCTCGTGCTCTCTGTCTTAAAAAAAAAAAAAAAAGAATTTCAAAACCAGTCCAACACCTGAGTAGATGAATAGAAAAGTAAACACTGAAGACCTTGAAAAAGTAAATTTTAAAAATCATTTCCCTCGGTATATAATCTATGCCACCTGTCCAACTTTCGACCACAATTGGGAACATAAAAATGTTTTTTTACACAGTTTTAAGAGACAAAGCAATCATCGGAGCTAACTTCAAATATTAAAAGATGCTGTGACTATCACACAGGAAATTTCATGGAAATATGTTTGACATGTTAAAAGTTCTAATGAAAAAATTAGATCACATGAATGCTCATATAGGTAGTTTCAACACAGAGAGAAAAAAATCTAAGCATCAAATGGAGATATTAGAAATAAAACACAGTAACAGAGATAAAAATCAGTAGATGACAGAGTCAACAAAAGAATCTGTGTACTTGAAGACAGGCCAATAGGAATTACAAGAACTGAGATGCAAACAGAAGTAAAAGACGGTACAAAGCATCTAAGAGCAGAGGGATAATATGACAAGAAACATACAAGTCAGTTAACAAAGAGAAAAGAGGGCAGAAGAGATATTTGAAGAAGAATGCGAATTTTCGTAAATTTGTGACAGACTCCAAACCACAGATCCTAGATTAAAGAATACCAAGTAGTATAAAACACATACCCCAAAACAACGACAAACAGAAAACATCTATGTATATTATATTCAAACTCCTGAAAAGCATGGACACATGCCTTATAGAGAAAAATAATATAAAAAATTAAAGCAGTTTCTCATCAAAAACTATGCAAACACATAGAAAATGGGGTGAAGCTATAGAATTCTAAAAGAAAAATACTATTCTCCCAGAAGTCTGTACCTAGAATAAATATCTGTCAAATGTGAAGGAGAATGTCAACTCAAGGTAAAACCTGCAATATAAAAGGAAGACTATGAGGTAGGTTTGCCCATGCTCTCAAAAAAATCAAGACTGAATCCAATACAGCATCTAGATTTAACTATCAATTTAAAGAAAATAAAGCAATATATTAAATACTACCATAATATTGTAATCAGCAAAAGATAATGTGAGAAATTCTACAGAGTAAAGAATTTGGTTTCTTTACAAATAAACTATAAGTAAAGAAATGAGAAAGAGGAAAATGAAAGCTATAAATTAAGAGACAAAAGTGTGGTGATAGTTTCGTAAGTACATATATATAAAAATTGACCCAACTGTACACTCTAAATACATGCAATTCAGTATACCTCAATTATAACTCAATAAATTCAGAAGAAAAAAAGTACTGAAATAAGAAACAAAGACTCAGCCAAAATGAAAAAAATTGTTGGCAGTTATTCTATGAGAAATTTTCAAGAAGAAATATGAAGCAGGTCAGAAACTCAGATCTACAGACAGAATGAAAAGTATTAGAAATAGAAAAAAAGATAAAATATTTTTCTTATCTTAATCCCCTCCCCACTAATCATTTAAATCATAAAATAGTAGCAATGCACTGTCTTATTGCATATGCAAAAATTAAACGAATGGCAACAATGGTATCAAGATCAGGGATAGATGGGAGAAATTGGGAAAATACTGTTAGAAACTCCTTATACTACATATAAAATTATAAAACATTTTTGAAGGTATACAGAGATTATTTTGAGATGTACAATACTAACCTTAACACAGACACTAAAACACTGGAAAATTTAAAAAAAAAACTTAGTCAATAGAAAAATAAAACTGAATTATAAAATATACTGAATTAGAGTAGAAGGTGTAACAAGGATAGTTAAAGAAAGAAATACCAAATGAAATAGAAAACACCTAGAGAAGTCTTTGAGTTGGCATAGAATATATGGTTGAATTTTATGTGTTAAGTGTGCATATGCCATGACTCCACTAATCATATGTTTTGAATTTGTTGTTTGTAACTGTAACTAGAATGCCACAAGAAGCTACTGTCCAATTTGGATTTGAAAACTGCCACACCAAACGAATCATATAGAATAAAAGAGCTAAGACATGAACATTGATAAATGTTTACAATCTCAACAAAAGAAAAAATGTAAAATACAAATATAAGATTGACAAACATGTTGATATCCTAAAGAGACAGGTCTCTAGGAGTGATAAGACCCTAATAACTTCACTTGGCTTTTGGATAACATGTATGTTTCCCCAGGTAGTTTCACAAGTGTCATCTGTTCATTTATTTGTCTTCTCTGCCCATCTGTGAAGTCATACCAAAGATGAACCCTAGGGAAGAAGGAAAACTGAAGATCTAAAATGATCTAAAAATAGACATACAGGGTGCACCAGTTGCTCAGTAAAAAAGTTTTCTAAATAAACTTATAAAAGCTTATTGTGCTCTCTCTCACGCTCTCTTGCTTGCTCACTCTCTCTCTCAAATAAATAAATAAAATCTTAGAAAAAAATGCTTATTGTGGAAAGCAGCTTAGATTGAACAAGACATATTCATTTCAGGTTTGATGGACAAATAACTAATAGAAGATAAAACCACTGAAGTGTTCAAAGAATACACACACACACACAAACACACACAATAGCTGGGGACACTATTTTATTCCAACCATGTCAATAATCACTTTATTTTTTTAAGATTGTATTTATTTATTTGAGAGAGAGAGAATGAGAGAGAGAGAGAGTGAGCGAGCATGGGGGGGGGAGGGTCAGAGGGAGAAGCAGACTCCCTGCTGAGTAGGGAGCCCGATGTGGGACTCGATCCTGGGACTCCAGGATCATGACCTGAGCCAAAGGCAGTTCCTTAACCAACTGAGCCACCCAGGAACCCTCAATAATCACTTTAAATGTGCCAAATTATTCAGAACTCAAGAAAGCAGTCAAGGATTTACAGCAACCAAGCAAATGATGATTGAAAAAAAATGCGCCTTAAAAATGGTAGGGAAATTTAGTGGTACTTTTAATTTTCCTTGCCCTCAACTCTCCATAGCTTGGCAACAGTCTTGAAGGCAGTGATCTATGTTCTCTAGTATCGGTGCGACCCTGGTAACTGGCTCCAGAGGGAGAACAGCTGACCATATTTATAGATTACTGTGCTTGTCTGCTCTATATTATCTGGGAGCTACCTGTAGGACTGTTACAAGACACATGCCCCTATTCTGCCTGACTCAGAACTCACCCTGGGTGGAAAAGCAGCAGGAATTGCTCAAAAACATTGTAAGGCAAACAAAATGTCAATAGTTAAGCTGGGGCAAAAGATTATACTTGTGACCTATAAAAAACAGCCTTAAGCCTTGGAAGAAAAGCTTAGGAGAAAGTTTCTTCAAGGCATTAAAGCATTCAAAGGTGTCTGTGTATACTCGAGAATTTTAAAAGCCACATACATGGCCAAGGAAGAGTGCAGGCAGAAAAGACTTGAGAAAAAGTTAAGGTTTCACTTTTGTTTGATGTCTATGCTCAGTACAAGCAAGAAGCAAAGTCTAAGAAACTGAAAAGAATAGAAATCATACAAAATTTGTTCTCACACTATAACAAATTTGAACTAGAAATCAATAACAGAAAAATATGCATAGAAACCAAAATATCAACAATTCCTAAGTAACTTATGGGTGAAAGGTGGGGGTGTGTGTGTCTCAATTAAAAATATCAGGAACGTAAGGGTAGACATCACTGCTGATCATATAGCCATTAGAAAATAGCAAAGAAATACTGCGAACAAATCTATCCCCATAAGTTGAACATTTTAAATGAAATTGACCAGGAAACTCACTTAAGAGACTCTGAATAGCCCTATCAAAATGGTTTAAGAACACAGAGAAAGTAGATTGCTGTGTGCTCTTAAATCTTGTAGGGCAATGAATTGGTAATGTCAAGATACTGAATTTTAGGGCGCCTGGGTGGCTCAGTTGGTTAAGCAACTGCCTTCGGCTCAGGTCATGATCCTGGAGTCCAGGGATCGAGTCCCACATCGGGCTCCCTCCTCGGCAGGGAGTCTCTTTCTCCCTCTGACCCTCTTCCCTCTCGTGCTCTCTATCTCTCATTCTCTCTCTCAAATAAATAAATAAAAAAAATCTACAAAAAAAAAAAAGATACTGAATTTTATTGTGCACCTATTGTGAAAACACTAAATACTACTTATCAAGGGAGTGACATGTCAAATATGCAGCTTAGAAATACACCACATCCTAATTCTGTTTCTTATTATTTCTCACTAAAAAAATGGATAACTTCTTTTTTTGTTTGTTTGAATACACATTGTGGAAGACATTCCAATGGATATTCTATAATTTGGTGGTTGCTTATTCTAAACTATAGATTACATTGTGGTGTACACTTCCAAATGTCCTTGTGCTAATCTTGCCTCTCTCTCTCTGTCTCTCCATATATACCTCCATATATATCTCCATATCTCCATATATATATATATATATATATACCTCCATATATATCTCCATATCTCCATATATATATATATATACCTCCATATATATCTCCATATCTCCATATATATATATATACCTCCATATATATCTCCATATCTCCATATATATATATATATACCTCCATATATATCTCCATATCTCCATATATATATACACACACACACACACTCCTTTCACCAGTGTGTTAAGATATCTAACGGAAAAAGAGTAACCAAAACTATATTATTTTCCCCCTGAAAAATCTCTCTCAAATTCATCCTATATACTTCTTCTAATGTATTTTTTTAATTTAAATTTTATTTAGTTACTGATGTATATCTTTAAAAATAATAACCATCTCATAACCTTTACCTTGTAAGTAAATTAAACACAAACATCTCAATCTGGCTTTTAAATCTGTCCACATTGTGATTATTACCTACAACTCAAGTTTTTTATCCCGTTATTCCTTTTAATGAACACACACTACAACCAAACAGGGCAACTTAGAGCTCCACAAAAAAAAAAAATTCTTTTTTTTAAGATTTTATTTATTTATTTGACAGAGAGATAGAGAGAGAGAGAGTACAAGCAGGGGGAGCGGCAGGCAGAAGAAGAGGGAGAAGCAGGCTCCCCGCTCAGGCTCAATCCCAGAACCCTGGGATCATGACCTGAGCTGAAGGCAGATGCTTAACCACTGAGCCACCCAGGCGCCCCTCCACAAAAAAAAAAGTTTTATGCATACCATTCTTACATACTTCAGTGTGTGCATCCACCAAATATTTATTGAGATTAAGCCATGCATTAGGCACTATTAAGCCATGCAATAGCATCACTGGGAATAAAATGATGAATAAAATGTATTTTCTGTTCCCTAAAGATGTAATTTAGTGAAGAGATATTCGGGTTTACCTGCCAGAGAGTGAATCTAACCAGCGTTAAGCCAAAAACGGAATTATTGGCAGGATATCAGATTGAACTGAGGCTTAGGAAACAGGCAGGATCCAAACAAGCTCTGAAAGGCAAGGTAGCAAGAACCACAGCAAAGGATTTGCCTGGTCCACCTGTTGCTGTTGTGGCAGAGATCAAAGTGACCTCTACCTAACTCCAGATTTTTCTAACACTCCTTTAAGTTTCAAAATCCGGGGGGAGAGAATCTGGCCAATACGTGTTTGTTCTGTATTGCAATCTGAGAATCCTACATTACTATTCAAACAGCCTTTCTCTATGCAAGGTACAATATATGTTTTATCTTTTAAAATGATACAAACATTGTAATCATGTCTCCCCCAATTTGCAAAATTGAGAATTTTTTAAGTTCTCATACTCACAGACACATGTTGTGCATACAGTCTTTGGTTTGCATCATCTGATGACTAATTTCTTACATTGTGTAGAGAGTAAGCTCATATACATTTATTTCAACTTCATATTTCCAAGTTATATGGAAATAGGTCATTACCACAGCCATTAAGATGTCTAACAATATTTTCTTTAAACATACAGCTTAATGCTAAAAAATTAAGAGGAATCTTAGTATGACATATCCATTCCATGGATGGAATGCTATTTGTTCAGTAAAGGTCATTCCAAAAGATGTATTTATTTACATGAAAAATGAGAATCTGGAAAAAAAGATTAAAACCTCAAATAGAGCACAATAATTATAACTTTGGAAAACAATACACACATGTCTAAAATGATTGGAAGGATATATACCAAAAGAATAAGTATGTTTATACAGAGATGAGGGAGAGTATCTCCTTTCTCTATTCTATTTCATTATATTTCTATTTTTATAAAATATTATTCACTAGAAAAAAAACTGTTTTGTATAAATACACATAGCATGATTGGGAGGTTAGGGATTTCAATAATAGGAGGAAGAAATGTGAAAGTGCTAAATCACATTTCTAGTTGAAAGTTGACACTAGTTAATATTTCAAATAAATTTTGAGTATCATAAATGACTTAAATAACATCCATTTAGTAACTTGTCACTTTCATTAATGCTCATTCAGTAATCCCATTTCTCACAGAACTTGATTAGCCAAAGATTCTGTTGCCTACACAGTAGTAAATTCCAACCCTTTATTTTAAATAAACTTCGAGGTATAATTTGCATACAACAATATTCAGCAAATTTAACCATATAGTTCAAGGAATTATAACAGTAGTATACTCATGCATACATTTCCATTCGCCCCAAACTTCCTGTGTCTCATTGTGGTCAGTCCCCAGGAACCCACTTTCATTATTCCTGTCCTTACATTTTATTTCTGCCTGTTCTAAGAATTAATGTGGAATCATATTATACCATTTAATTTAAGTAATACAGTCTGTACAATTTTGTATTTGGCTTCTTTAGCTCAGAATACTTTAGACATTCATCTTTGTTGTATGTACCAGCAGTATTTTGTTATTGTTATTGCTAAGTAATATTCCACTTTACTGATATACCTAAACATGTTTATTATATTTAGTGTAAGTACCAACTTTGCTCTTATTTTTCTAATTATTTTGGCTATTCTACTTCCATTGCATTTTCATATAAATTTTGTACCAGCTTGTACAAATTTTTTCCAACCAAAAATTTCTATTGTTATTTTTTTAAATCTAAAGATCAATACGTATATAACTGAACTGATATTACTGTGTTCTCCAATTCATGAACGTAATAAAACTCTCCAGTATTTAGTTCCTTTTTAATATCTTTTTGTAATGTTTTGTAGTTTTCACTGAATATGTCCTTCAGCTATTTTGCCAAAAGGATTCTTATATATTCTGTATTTTGATTTTGTAGCCATTGTCACTGTTTTTTTATTTCATTATCTAATTGTGTATTTCTAGTATATAAAAATAAATAATTTCTCAGTATAGTTTCTATATCCTTTGACCTTTTTGTAAGTCCACTTATTCTAGATTTTTATGCAGATTTCTTGGGATTTTACACATACACAATCGTATTTTCTGGGAATAAAGTAATTTTTATTACTTTTTCTCTTTTGTACTGGTTAGGATTTCCAATACAATGTTATACAGAAGTGGTGAGAATGGATTTCCAGAAGACATTGATATGTGTCCCCAACTTTAGGGTTCTATACACTTCACTCCTCCTATGAGGATGGTAGTAAGATATCTCTAGCCCACTGCTATTCTAACTATGTAACAACGCATTTTGATTCAGATTCCAGTAAATTTTCTTTTTTTATTAAGATTTCATTTATTTATTTGACAGAGAGAGACACAGTGAGAGAAGGAACACAAGCAAGGGGAGTGGGAGAGGGAGAAGCAGGTTTCCTGCGGAGCGGGGAGCCCGATGTAGGGCTCGATCCCAGGACCCTGGGATCATGACCTGAGCTGAAGGAAGACACTTAACGACTGAGGCACCCAGATGCCCCTCCAGTACATTTTCTAAATCAATAAAACATATAACACACCAGGGACTGTACTGATTTCTTTTATTTTTTTCTTTTTTTTATTATTATGTTATGTTAATCACCATACATTACTTCATTAGTTTTTGATGTAGTGTTCCATGATTCATTGGTTGTGTATAACACCCAGTGCTCCATTCAGTACGTGCCCTCTTTAATACCCATCACCAGGCTAACCCATCCCCCCACCCCCCCTCCCCTCTAGAACTCTCAGTTTGTTTCTCAGAACCCATAGTGTACTAATTTCTTTTAATAAATATATCACACTAAGCACAGTGACTAAGATGGAGACAACTACTTGCTAAGATAACAAAATCCAGCGTCGTTAGCCAGAACTCATCTGATTTTTGGAGTGGTTAAAAAGGTGAATTGAGAAGGGACAAGGTCCACCACCTCTTCTCTCAATCTATGAGAACATTATTATCTGCCATTCTACACAGGGTTTTATAGTGCTTCCGATTTATTTTCTCAGTCAGGAATGGGTAGTTTCAAGGCCTTCCATTTAAATAATACCTTGGGTCTATTCTAACCAAAGAATCAGTGTAAATGTTCTTCCAGTTGCTAGGTATGTCCAACATAAATATATACTTAGAAGTCAAGAAAATAACCAGAAATTGGGTCTGTGAACTCTTTAGATTTGGATTAGAACTCCATATAGCACCTGGCCTCCATAAGGCTTAACCTTAAACAGGGGCTGTGATTGTATTTAGGTCTCACTGATACCACTGTAGGCTCAGATCCTGTATTTAAAAATCCAGAGGAATTCCCCTTTCCACAAGGTACAGATATTCTTTAAAGAGCTGCAGGCCCTTTAGAGAAGAAATGGGAAAGTATGCACTTTATACACATGTGGTGACACTGCAGGCGCCTTCCTCAGGAATATCTAGAGTTCCCTTTAATCAGTGGGCTCTGGATCTAAGTGGTTCAAATCTGGTAATTGGGCAAGGGGACTCAATTTCCCATACAAAGAACTAATATCAACT
Source organism: Zalophus californianus (assembly GCF_009762305.2). Classification (NCBI taxonomy): domain Eukaryota; kingdom Metazoa; phylum Chordata; class Mammalia; order Carnivora; family Otariidae; genus Zalophus; species Zalophus californianus. Next base: position 166,178,982 of record NC_045598.1, on the reverse strand, counting down.
TATTCGGGTGAAGTAAGTCAAACAATAGCTTACCTTCTTGCTCATCTCTCTTTTCACTGAGATCACCATGGTCTAATAGCCATAGCCATGATTTGGGTAAAGATAATCTACCACTCTATTTTATTCCATTATGTCCATCTTGCCTCTAAGTGCTACCACCTTCTTCTGCTAGAATGGGATCCCACCAGACCAAGCTCCATGGAAGCATCACTCACTGTCGATTCTAGCCTACAGACAATGGCCAATATTAACCTTCTTAAATACATTGATGACCCTCTTTGTAGTGCATCCTATCACTTTAATGTCCTTTGGGCTTTCCCAAGGATACAGTCTTAATACTTCACGAAGGAGACTGTGGTATCCCCATATCACTGACTGTAAAGTACTACTGCCTGCAAGCTGTAAGCAGCCCCCGTTTAAGCATCATATTAAAACCAGCTCCAGGTGTTCACAAAGAATATTACATTTTATGCCACTGGAGTGTGCCTCCAGGTAAATATAACCTTACTTCTTCAATGCTATCTTAGTGATACTTTCAATATCCACTTCTATACATGTTTCTGAGCTTCTACTGCTACCTATTTACCTATTACCCTGGTTCTTTTTTTATTATTACCATATAATATATTATTTGTTTCAGGGGTACAGGTCTGTGATTCAACAGTCCTACACAACACATAGCCTCCCCAACGTCCATCACCCAGTCCTATCCCCTACCGCCCGCCCCTCCAGCAAACCTCAGTTTGTCTCCTAAGATTAAGAGTCTCTTATGGTTTGTCTCCCTATTACTCTGGTTCTGAAGCTCATTTAATGAGATAGCTTACTCATAGCAGAGACTATATGTCCCTTCTGAGACTGAGATTTGAGCGTATTTATAGATGTGAGCCAAATGTTAAGAATGTGGATGACCTTAAGGGAAAAAAATCATATTGTAAGCACTCACCTCAGGTGATTTCTTCACTTTGTCCTCTGTCAAGGTCGAGATTGCCCTCTAGCAACAGTGACAATACTGCTCTCAAAGTCAAGAAATATCAGGAAATCTGGGGGTGCCACATTTTCTGGTCAATCTTTCCCAGAAATCCATCCAATTTTTCAGGTTCTCATATATTCACTACCACAGCACTGCTATCAAGAAACCTCAGGAAGCTGAGCATTCTGTATCTTTTACATTTGTTCAAACTTATAATTAAATCCTGGACCTGGTTTTTCAATGCTATCTGTCTTCTAGTTGCAGGTAACAAACACTGAAAGAAGCTTAAGAAGCCCTTCTTGATTTTCTAACATGTCATGTGCTGATAGTTGGCTAATTTGAGACTGCCATTCTCTTACTTCAGGGCTTCTGAAACAGTTGAAAGAAGTTAAGCCATCTCCACAAGCCTTATAAATACCTTGCCCTCATAGCTTTCAAGTGCTAGAGCTATTATGTAAACCTGTTTTACAAAATGCGGTAGTAAAGCAAATCCAGAGTTTCCAGCAACTCGTATATCACCAGCAATGGGGTCCTTTTACCATATAGAAACCAATTTCAGAATCCCATATTGAGGGGCTACTTTCTTCTGTTATTACCAGTACCAATTCATTTGGTTTAGGTTTCTTCCTGAAACAAGCACTTGGAAACATGTAGGTTTGGGGGAAGAGTAGAGAAACAAATTTAGGAGAGAAAATGAGATGGGGAAAAAAAGAAAGGCCAGTAACTGAGCACTAATGAGCTGGTTACTGTTGTAAACAATGAGGGCTCAACCCTCTCTCAGGGACTAATTTGAGAAACTACCTCGAATGCATCTTACAATCATCCTTCCAGAGAACTTAGGGGAGAGAAACATCTATCCATTTATACCATTGGTTCAGACTCTTGAAGGGCATTAAATTCCCCCTACTTCCTAATTCCTCTAATCATAATTGAATGACATTCCACAGCAGAGAGACATCAGAGAACTTGAGCTAGAAAACTGGCAAAGGTGTGTGACTACCTATACCAGCTGTGGGTACTAAAATCAGATTGCCTAAGAGCACATGGCATGGAGCCTCATGTGCAACTATTATAACAACACAGTACCTATGTTCCTATGCAATGCCTGATATTTAGTAGGATTCCAATAATTATTTTAAAATTCATTAAATGATGAATAAATTAAATAGTTAAATTTTAATGAAATTATGAGCTTAAAATATTAATCTAGTATATGCTACACAATTATTGTGGAAAAGTCCTTTACCTATTATATCCATAAATGGAAAAAAAGATTTTCTCCTAAATCATTTCTTTAGCTGTAAAGTCTTAGCAGACAAGAGTTATCTCCTTTACATCATCAATAAACACTTCTCATTTCTGTGTTGCACTTTCTCATCCATTGGGTATGCTTTGTGTCCTTTATTACAGTTGTGTTTGTCAGTAAGGAAAGTGACGGAATTCTGGTGTGCATTAATGTGAAATGTTCACAGTATTTTCATCCTTTTGAGGTAAGTGTCAGTGATATATCTTCTGACACTGATGTTCTAATACAGCTCATTCATGTCAGATTTCTTTTAATCCCATCTACCTTGGCTGGAAAATCATTTGAGGAAGGCGGGTGAAGGTGGGGGAATCATCTTCATGCTTGCTCATGCTATAATTATTTCAGAGGCCAAGGAAATTTAACAATGTGCTGCACTTTAAGCCTTTGTGATAGTCATCATCTTTGATCAATGTTTTAAAGCTCTGCTGCTGATAGAAAGGATGAAAAGCAATTATACAACATTACTGTTGAGCTGTTATTCAAGGTCCATCATGTTTTTCATTCCTTTCCCCCCTCTGCTCTAAGAATATGTTTTATAAACACTATGACACAAGCCATTATATTTTACTTTGAGTAGTTACAAACCTTTCTTCCAATTAAAGCCATTGATAAAGCATCTGTGTCTTGAATTGAACTATTTATTCTAAATATATTAAGTTTGTACTCACTGCGAGACATTTTTTTTTTCATATTCACATTTGCTATTCCATTTAGGTGTGGTTCTAAAATATAATCAACAAGTTCTGAAGTTGTTTTGCCTTACATAACCATTCATTAACTGAAATAGAGAAGTGCATAAGTTTTCATTACCCCAGAGTGATGATTCATGGGATATGCTAGCTTTTCATGTATTTTAAATTAAACAGAAGTAAATATTACAATATAATATTACCAAATATTACATATGAAACATATCTCTGACCATTAGAACACAGTGGGATATTTTGAATAAGGAAATTAGGCAAACATTTAATTTTCAAAACAAATTTAAACATGAAGTTTTTAACTTTAATACCATGCATAGGTCAAAAAATTAATTTAGTAGTGATTAAAATCGTTTTTGCTATTAGGCATATATACACAGTAGGCCACAAATGCAGTATGCAGAGTAATTCAAAAATATGGGCTAATTAGCATATTGACAAACTTATTAAATGTTACTTTTAAAAATGGAATAATATTACAGGACACTTACATCTTTAGTGTTAAAAAGAGTATAAAATTTATTTTAATGGTTGACCAAATGCTTTAGGAAAATACGAGGCTTGTGCTTTGAACACTAGATAGAAAAATGTCATTCAATTTTCATAGAAAATCATTCTGAGATTTTGAGTTTAGAAACATGTCATTGGTATTTGCATTTATTTTTATTTAGTTATTGGCTCTAGCCTTCCTAATTTCTTCCCCCGCCCAAAATGGAAGAGACAAATTTTCTAAGCTCCTTAAGAAGTTAGTTAACATATAGTTTTAGCTCTGATCACCAGCACTTGGCACATAGCCTATGTTCAAGAAACATTAGTTTAACATGTGAATGAGTCAGAATACCATTTGTTACATGATTGCTAAATTTGTCATTTGGTATTCTAGAATTTATAACCATCCTTAGATCTTTTCAAGCATTTGCCAATGTTGATTTAATCATCACTGTTGGTTGCCATTGTCACCACTGTCTTTATCATCACCTTCATCATCATCTTCATTATCATTATCATCCCATCATCTTCACCAGTGAGACTAACCAGAGACTTTCTGTACATTGGTCCTCTCTATCCCTTCCTTCCTTCTTCCTTTTCTTGCTTCCCTTCCTTATATTCAAGAAATATTTTTGAGAAACCCACTATTTTTCTAGCACTGTCCTTAGTACCGAGAAAACAACATTAACCAAACATGCAAGATCTCAATATATTTTAGCACACTGTCTAGAGGAAAATGCCAGGAATAAATATGTAAAAAATTGCACAGATAGAAAAAATAATCCTAAAATTCATATGGAACCACAAGGACCCCAAATAGCCAAAGCAATCTTGAGAAAGAAGAATAAAGCAGGAGGTATCACACTTCCTGATTTCATAATATATTATAAAGCTGTGGTAACAAAACAGTACAGCACTGGCTTAAAAAAAAGGGCACATAAACCAATGGAACCAAACTGAAATCCCAGAATTAAACTCAAACATATACAGATAATTGATCTTTGACAAGTGTAAAGAATACACAGTGGGGAAAAGATAGTCTCCTCTACAGACATAGCTGGGTAAACTAGATATTCACATGCAAAACAATGAAAATGGACCCTTATCTTATATCATGCACAAAAAACAACTCAAAATGTATTAAACATTTAAACATAAGACTGAAACTGTAAAACACAGGGGAAAAAACATAGGGGAAAACCTTCAGGACATTTGTCTTGGCAGTGATTTCTTGGATCTGACACCAAAAGCTCAAGTAACAAAAGCAAAATAGTCAAGTGAGACTACATCAAACAAAAAGCGTCTATACAGCAAAGAAAACAACATAGTAAAAAGGTAACCTATCGAATGGGAGAAAATATTTGTGAACCATATATTTGGTAATGGGTGAATACCCAAAATATATAAGGAACTCAATAGCAAACAAAAACCAAATAACCCAACTAAAAAATGGGCTAAGGATTTGAATAGACATTTCTCCAAAGAACACATAGGAATTGTCAACAGGTATATGAAAAGATGTTCCATATGATTAATCATCAGGGAAATGCAAATTAAAACTACAATGGATATAACCTCATGCCTGTCAGAATGGCTATTATAAAAAAAAAAAAGGAGTTGGCAAGGATACAGAGAAATTAGAAATCTTATACACTGAAGGTAGAAATGTAGTACGATTTAGACACTATAGAAGACAGTCTGGAGGTTCCTCAAAAATTAAAAATTAAACTCCTATATGATCCAGCAATCCCCCTCTTGGTTATTTATTCAAATTAATTGAAATCACGACCTAGAAGAGATATCGGCACTCCTATGTTCATTGCAGTACTATTCACAATAGGCAGATATGGAAACCACCTAAACGTAAATTGACAAGTGAATGGATAAAGAAAATGTTGTGTATATACGCAATGGTATATTATCCGACCTTTAAAAAGAAGGAAATCCTGCTATGTATGACAGCATGAATGTCTGGAATATATTATGCTAAGAACATAAGCCAATCATGAAAGGATGAATGCTGCATGATTCCACTTTATGAAGTATCTAAAATAGTCCAACTCAAAGAAACAGAGAGTAGAGTGCTGTTGTCAGGGCCTGGGGGAAGGGGTAAATGTGTAGTTGCTGTTCAATGAGTATAAAGTTATATATTTTAGTTATGCAATATGAGTAAATTATAGAGATATACGGCACAACACTGTCTTTGGTTAACAAAAGAGTGTTGTACACTTAAAAATTTGTTAAGGACATTTCTTAACAAAATGTCCAATTTTAAAAAGAAAGAAAATCAGTGTGCAATATATCTTATGAATATGGACACAAAATCCACAACAAAATCCTAACAGTGGATCTATCAATACATAAAAGGAATACATATACACTATTTCCAAGTGATCAGTCCCAGAGATGCTAAGTTGGTTTAATAGTTGAAAATCAATCAATGCAATATATTATATTGATATAATTAAAGACAAAAATTACATGATCTTAATAGATACAGAGAAAACATTTGACAAAAAACAACATATTTTTATAATAAAAATGCTCAAAAATTAGTCACAGAAGAGAACTTCCTCAACTTGATAAAGGACATCTATAAAAAACTCACAGCTAACATCTTACTTAATGGTGAAAGACTAGATCTTTTCCTCATAAGATGAGTAACAAGATAAAGATGTCTGCTCTCACCACTTTTATCAACATTGTACTAGTGGTTCTAGCTAGGAAAATTTGGCCTGAAAATTTGTTTTAAGATTTTATTTATTTATTTGGGAAAGAGAGAATGAGAGAGAGAGAGAGAGAGAGCACATGAGAGGGGGGAGGGTCAGAGGGAGAAGCAGACTCCCCGCCGAGCGGGGAGCCCGATGCGGGACTCTATCCAGGGACTCCAGGATCATGACCTGAGCTGAAGGCAGTTGCTTAACGGACTGAGCCACCCAGGCGCCCTGGCCTGAAAAATTTAAAAAGCATTCCATATGGGAAAGGAAGAAGTAAAACTATCTCTACATCTCCCAGATGATGGGCTAAGAGAAGTATAGCTAAAGGGTAAAGGGTTTCTTTGGGAGGTGATTAATATTCTAAAATTGTGATGACAGTTTCACATACATGTGACTATACTAAAAAATGAATTCTAGAACTTAAACAGATAAAATGTATGGTATAATGTATGGTATGTAGATTATAACTCAATAAAGCTGCTTTTTTTAAA